>NC_136250.1:2137500-2737500 GCF_053564925.1 Oryzias latipes
GGACCGGGTCGCCTGGCCAGCATGGTTTTCAGCTCCACATAGAGCTTTTCCTTTTCCTACAAAGAATTAAAAAGTTATCGTAAAAAGAACTGAATTCCATTAACATTTTTGCTTGTGTGATCCTTTGATGACTTAAAAAAAAATCATATTAAAAGATTTGTTTTTTAAGTATACAGTCTGACACAATCTGCAGGGACTCCTTAAAATCGCTCCAGTCGTCTTTTGATTTATTTTCAAAGCTTCCCCAGTAGTCCTTTCATCATGACTTTGCCGTTTTTAGACAAAGTCTAAAAAACAGTTTTGAGAGGCCAGACCAGTCTCATAATTCAGAAATGCCCACAGTCAGATTCACAATAGCAATTTTATGCAAACCTGCAATATCAATTTGTAAATGCACACTAAAGGTTTCACACACGCACACACGCTGTGTTTCACACATGCACACTAAATGTTTAACAAATGCACATAGGTGTTTCTCACAAATGTGCACAAAACATGCTTCAGAAATTCAGAATAAATGTTTCAGAATGCACACTGTAAACTTGAAGGAATTATTGAAAAGTAAAAAAAAAAAAGTTAATTAGGGGGGAAAGTGTAAACTTGAAATCAAAATGAATTATTTCGAAAAACAATTTAAATTGAAATAAAAAAAATGTAAACATAAGACTGTCACCAAAAAAAAAAGTTTATTTGTATTTTCAACTTTTTTTCATTTCTCCCCTTTGCTTTCAGTTCAGTTTTCACGGTTTTTAAAAGTCTTCCTATTAATAAAAAAAAATGTATGTGGTGAGCCTTAATCTAATGACATGAAGAAAAATATGGCAAATGCGGTGACGAGGAAGAATCACATACAGTGGGTGGGGTTAAACGTGTTTAACTCCGCCCACATTGAGCCACGCCTCGGTCTGCACACTGCAGCCAGGGGTGGTTGTAAGACACCACACAGAAGTGATTGATTGATAAGCTCAACAGCTAAGTCACGCTGAAACAAAATATCAACCGGGAAAGTAGAACAGCAATATAATGCGTGAAAACTGTTCGGTAGTGAAAATGCTCTCCCAAAGTTTGGTACATCGGAGTGGGGGGGCACATGAACAGACACTGTTTACCTCAGATAGGGAATCATGTCCCGGTAGCCAGTTAGCTCAAAGCCCCACCCCCAAATAAAAATAGGATCAGCTCTGCAGTGAAAACTGAAAGGAAAGAAGAAGAGAAAGAATAAAAAAACTTTTTTTTTCTGTAACACTTTTGGGCTTTTACATTTTTTTATTCACGTTTTAAATTTTTTTTTTCACAGAAAGTTCAATATTTCTCTCAAGTTTACAATATAATTTTTTCAAATTCACATTTCTTTCTTTTCACATTTTTAATAGTTCCTTCAAGTTTACAATGTGTACTTTTGACTTCAAAACTGTTTTTAAATTTTTGTTTTAAATTCAAAATGTCTTGTTTTCAAATCTTCCTTTTTTTCTGATTTACCATCTGTGTTTTTTTCATTCACTTTAAGCTGATCCAAATTTGACCCCCATATTTTTCAAGGTATTAATAAATCACACTACTTCACTACTAGGGCTGCACAGTGGCGCAGTGGTTAGCGCTCTTGCCTCACAGCAAGAAGGCCCCCGGTTCAAGTCCCGGCTGGGGGACATGAAAAACACAACATCAATGGGGGACCTTTCTGTGTGGAGTTTGCATGTTCTCCCCGTGCATGCGTGGGGTCTCCGGCTTCCTCCCACCATCCAAAAACATGCTTCATAGGTTAATTGGCAACTCTAAATTGACCCTAGGTGTGAGTGTGGGAGTGAATGGGTGTGTGAGTGAGGACATTCTACCCTACAACAAACTGGCGACTTGTTCAGGGTGTCCCCCTGCCTTCGGCTACAAGTGGCCAGGATAGGCTCTGGCAGCCCCATGACCCCGAAAGGGATAAAACGGCATAGAAAATGAATGAATGAATGAACTACTTCAATATTTTTGCATCAGAGAAGTTTGTGATGAATGTCAATGCTGCAGATGTATGCTTCACTGCAAAAAACCCTCTTAAGAAACTAAAAGACCCTTGTTTCAAGACAATTTGTTTTTTTGTCTTGCAAGAAAATAAAATTCAGGTTTTTCAATAGCAAAATAATTTCAGTTTAAGGAAATATGTCTTAGTGACTGAAATTCTTTTCAGTTTTCCAAAAGAGTTTGTCATCAAGTCCAAGAGTGCCGAGTGAGGGTGGAGGGGTGAACCTGCAGCAGAAGCTCCTGCTCCTCCAGCTCCTGGGTTTTGGTGATCAATCTCTTCTGCAAGCATTGAATCTTCTGGATGAGCAGGTATTTACCAGGATCCCCTCCCTGGAAGACAAGATCACATCTCTAAGTATTAACATTTCAAGAAAAAAGACATGAAAGATTTGAATGACAAAGCCCTGACCTCCAGCTGCCTCCATCTGTGAATGTTTATTGGCTTCAGCTGCTCCTCAAGAGCACTGTTCCTCACTCGTTCTCTGATCAGCTCCTTCTGCAGGTGGATCAGCTCCTGTCTGCAGAACACCATTTCACATGAAGACCCCCCCAAAGGTTCTGTCATTGTCATAAAGAAATCCAAAAGATGTTCACTTAAATTTACCTAGAAAATGATATTGCTAAACAGAGCTTTTTATCACATAACTTAGTGGTAAGAAACATTCATTTATGAGTCTTTAATATCTAAACATTCAGGGATTTTTTATTTTTTTTGAAAACTGCATTAGTCCCCAACCTTCTTTTTTTTCTCCCACAAAGCTGTAAAGCCCTTCTTACCCCCCATCCTGATCATCCCGCCTCACCTCAGCTCCTCTGTGTTGGGCATGGTCCTGTCCATGCGGCTCTTCTTGCACTGCAGCCTCTTGATCTCCAGCTTGAGCAGGCGGATGTCCTCCAGCCTCTGCTTGTAGTGAAAATCCCCCTTTGCCAGGATTGATTGCTGGATCCTGATCTTCTCATACAGCAGTGAGCGTTCATCATTTCTGTGCAGAAGCTGTTTGCCCAGGCTGTCCCGCTCCCCTGTCACCTTTACAGAACATCATCAGTGTCTGACATTTGCTGTCTTTAGCTCAGACCGCTTGCATTCTTCTTCTTTACCTGCTGCAGCTGTCCCTTCAGTCGGGTGTACTCGCTGTCGTTGTCTGATATTATCTTGTGCAGGTTTTGTTGTTCAGCTCTTTGACTGTCAAAATGCTTCTTTGTTTCCTCCAGCTGGAGCTTCATGGACTGCAGCTCCTCCTGACAAAGAACACAGAGGTTCAGTAGAGGGCTGGGTGTTAAATCGATGTTATCAATAATGCAAATTGGTTTTTCTAGACAATTTCTTTTTGGGAACATCAAGATTTTGTTTTCCAAGCTCTGTGTTTTCTTGTGCTTTTGCTGTTGGGAGTAAATCCTGTCTGTCTCTCATTATGAGAAAATATGAAAACTGCAGCAAAGTGAAGAGCAGCTTCTTTTGAGAGTTCAGTTGGTTCAGACTGACATAACAGTTACAGGGGGGCTTTTAGCTGTGCTAAAGAGAAGAAATAACTAATTTGTGATAGAAAATACTAAAAAAGAAACGTCATACACCACATGAAAAGGCCAGAAGCAGAGAGCAAAGACAGATTAGAAACAGAGTCACTCAAAACACTTGTTTCTATTATCTTTCTTATCTGATGTTATATGTTGTGACTTCCTCTCTCTTTGCAGACAACATAATATCATTTTTTAAAACAACACTTGTAAAGTAATGGAATCATTTGTCCGGTAAAAAATGTGCCTGGTCGATAGATTTTTTTTCATTAGCCAACTTGTCTGGTGAGTAAAAAATCAAATGTTGCCAACGGGTTGTGACTTCAAACTTGGAGCATTAAAGCAAACACAGCAAAATCTGTTTAAAGGTTGTAGCTGCCAAAGGTGAGAGTACGACCAACTTGTTTCAACGCCTTAAACAGACATTCTGCCAAGTGCGTTCTAGTATTTCTCTTTATCAGATGCTCAAGGCTACAATGTTAATGTATTTTGTTCTGCTTTAGCCAGGGATCCAGGCAATAAAATTTCACAGTATCCAGTTGAAAAATGTTTCAGTAACAGGAGAACGGCACTTTAGTGAGCTTGCTAACAACACGCCATTCAAAGTTCTAATTGCAACGTTTTTCCTCACATTTACTTCCTAATGATGCCAAAGAAGTTAGGAAATGATCAATGACAGGCCCTAGGATAAGTTTTTGCTTGTAGTTGATTCTAAAAGTGTTTTTCTTTTTAATTCAAGATGGCAGCCTCTTTCTGAGGTCAAAGGTCGAAGAACTTCAAAGGCTGCTGCAGCTTCTGCTGGCCATATAAAGGTGCATGTCTGTCAATATTGTTTGATATTAAGAGGATAACATGTGTCTGAATGAGAGGGATCAAGGTAGAAGCGTTAGGTCACAGGGGGCTGACCGTAGGGCTGAGGTGGAGAAGGTGCAGGAGTTTAAGTACTTGGGGTCAACAGTTCAGTGTGATGGGGAGTGTGGAAAAGAGGTGAAGAGGCGAGTGCAGGCAGGTTGGAGCGGGTGGAGGAAAGTGTCAGGAGTGTTGTGTGACAGAAGAGTGCCAGCAAGACTCAAAGGAAAGGTGTACAAGACAGTGGTGAGACCAGCTCTACTCTATGGGTTAGAGACGGTAGCAGTGAGACAGAGACAAGAGGCTGAGATGGAGGTAGCAGAGATGAAGATGTTGAGGTTCTCCTTAGGAGTGACCAGGTTAGACAGGATAAGGAACGAGTACATCAGAGGGACGGCTCATGTTGCCTGTGTTAGCGACAAAGTCAGAGAAGCCAGACTGAGATGGTTTGGACATGTTCAGAGGAGGGATAGTGGATATATTGGTAGAAGGATGTTGGAGATGGAGCTGCCTGGCAGGAGGGCAAGAGGACGGCCAAAGAGGAAATACATGGATGTCTTAACAGAGGACATGAAGTTGGCTAATGTTAGGGTAGAAGATGTCCATGATAGAGTGAGGTGGAAAAGGATGATTCGCTATGGCGACCCCTGATGGGAAAAGCCGAAAGAGAAAGAAGAAGAAAGCAGGGAGCCAAACAAAAACAATTAAGCTAACTCGGAGCTAAAGTAGGCTAACTGACAGCCGACCGTTGCTGCAGTACAAGAAATCAAATGAAAAAACATTGCACACCGATGATGGGGGGGGGGGGGTAGGTAGGATCAACAAGCAACAAGTTGCGGGAAGTTAATAATCATTTCTGTCAGGTGCATGTTAAGGGGCGGGGCCTGTCCACACACACTAAAATGATACAAACTGACCAAAAATATAAATGCAAATCTTTTGTTATTGCTCCCATTTTTTATGGTATGAACTCAAAGATGTGAAACATTTTCCACATACACAAAATAACCAGTTATCTGAAATATTGTTCACAAATCTGTCTAAATCTGTGATAGTGAGCACTTCTCCTTTGCCAAGACAATCCATCCCACCTCACAGGTGTGCCATATCAAGATGCTGATTAGACAGCATGATTATTGCACAGGTGTGCCTTAGACTGGCCACAAGAAAAGGCCACTCTGAAATCTTCAGTTTTGTTTTATTGAGGGGGTCAGGGGACTCAGATAACCAGTCAGTACCTGGTGTGACCACCATTTGCCTCATGAAGTGCGACACATCTCCTTCGCACAGAGTTGATCAGGTTGTCTATTGTGGCCTGTGGAATGTTGGTCCACTCTTCTTCAATGGCTGTGCGAAGTTGCTGGATATTGGCAGGAACTGGAACACGCTGTCGTATACGCCGATCCAGAGCATCCCAAACATGCTCAATGGGTGACATGGCCGGTGAGTATGCTGGCCATGCAAGAACTGGGATGTTTTCAGCTTCCAAGAATTGTGTACAGATCCTTGCAACATGGGGCTGTGCATTATCATGCTGCAAAATGAGGTGATGTTGTTGGATGTACGGCACAACAATGGGCTCCAGGATCTCGTCACGGTATCTCTGTGCAATCCAAATGCCATCAATGAAATGCACCTGTGTTCTTCGCCCATACCATAACCCCACCACCACCATGGGCTACTCGATCCACAACATTGACATCAGAAAACCGCTCACCCACACAACGCCACACACGCTGTCTGCCATCTGCCCTGAACAGTGTAAACCGGGATTCATCCGTAAAGAGAACACCTCTCCAACGTGTCAGACGCCATCGCATGTGAGCATTTGCCCACTCAAGTCGGTTACGACGACGAACTGGAGTGAAGTTGAGACCTCGATGAGGACGACGAGCATGCAGATGAGCTTCCCTGAGATGGTTTCTGACAGTTTGTGCAGAAATTCTGTGGTTATGCAAACCGATTGTTTCAGCAGCTGTCCGAGTGGCTGGTCTCAGACGATCTTGGAGGTGGACTTGCTGGATGTGGAGGTCTTGGGCTGGTGTGGTTACACGTGGTCTGCGGTGTGAGGCGGTTGGATGTGCTGCCAAATTCTCGGAAACGCCTTTGGAGACGGCTTATGGTGGAGAAATGGACATTCAATTCCCTAGTAACAGCTCTGGCGGACATTCCTGCTATCAGCATGCCAATTGCACGCTCCCTCAAAACTTGCGACATCTGTGACATTGTGCTGTGTGATACAACTGAAGAGATCAGAGTGGCCTTTTCTTGTGGCCAGTCTAAGGCACACCTGTGCAATAATCATGCTGTCTAATCAGCATCTTAATATGGCACACCTGTGAGGTGGGATGGATTGTCTTGGGCAAAGGAGAAGTGCTCACTATCACAGATTTAGACAGATTTGTGAACAATATTTCAGATAACTGGTTATTTTGTGTATGTGGAAAATGTTTCACATCTTTGAGTTCATACCATAAAAAATGGGAGCAATAGGAAAAGATTTGCGTCTATATTTTTGGTCAGTGTATGTTGCATTTCACTCTGTCACACTGTTTAGGTGGGCTGACACCTGGAGGGTATTCCAGGAAGCATGTTTAAACTCCCCTGACTTTAAGCCTGAACTCTGGCTGAAATCGACCTGAACTTGCTTACTCTGGGTATGTCGGTTCCAAAAGACCGAATATGAGTTAGAGTAATTACGCTGGACTTGGTAACCCTGGGTTAATGCACGTGCACAGTAGGTACATAAAGACATTCTCAATGGATCGCTGATTTCTGGAGTCACCGTGAAAACACGTGGAGAAAAAAAGAGAGCGCTACACTTTAGTGAGACGGAGTCGTAGATTTCAATGACTCCGTATGAAGATTATACGTCCATCAAAAAAGTAATACGAGTTTCTGCTTGGAGAAAAAGAACGGACAAAGTAAACGAATGAGTTTCTGATCTTATTTTCATTGTGACGCATATATAGATAACTTATCCAACTTAAATTAATTCAATTGGTAACAGGTAATTGGGTTAAATTTATTCAACCTAATTTCTTACGTCTAACTCAGTATTTATTTACAACTCAAATTTACATATTTTTCTAACTAAATGTGATATTACTCCAATTTAATTAAAGTTTTTCCATCTGAATTTATTGTAATTCTTGAACTCTCATATGTCTAAGTTAGAGGCTGCAGATATTCTCATTTGTATAACAATAAAATGAATGTAATGAAATGAATTTGAATTGTGTATCCACATATCATATCTCTGAATCAATCATTACACCACTACACAGTAGTGGTGCTATATAACCACATCATCCTCTCATTCCCTCTCACTCATGGTGCAGAAAGAATTAAATATAACAGGACAAAATAACTCTGCAAAACACAGTAAAACAGCTAAACAACTGAACACATTTGGCCAAAAAACCACACTTAAACCCAAATCCGTCCAGACAGGCAAAGGGAATGGTATCCCACAATTCCTTGCGGTGCCAATCAAACAGCAGCACCAAAGTTACACCTACTTAATTAAATTAATTTAAATGAAAGTAAAATAAATGTCTGATAACTATGTGTTATTTTTAAACTGACTTAACAAAAAAGAATTGATTTATCTTAACTGAAGCAAATAATTAAGTTAGATCAAAGTAAAATAGTTTATCTTTCCAACATCCATATGTGGTCTTATCACCCTCTCATGGTGGAAAAAGTATTATCTGAGCTTCTTCATCCACTAAATCATCTTCAAATGGACACGCCATGCTGCTTCACCTCTCTGTAAACAAACTAACCTTCAACTAAACCTGCTCCAGACCAGGTTATGTTCAGAGCATGAGTTGCTATGGCAACTTGACATACCCTGAAACATACCTCCATTTCTGGAACTGAAAGCTGAGGTTATCAACTTCCTTAGCCTCAAACTTACCGTGGTAATTAGCATAACCTGCTTTTTGGAATACAGCCCTGTACTGGAGTGAGTGTTTCTGTTCTGCTGGGGGAGATGATGGAATGTAAGAAAAGAGGGAGAGTGCCCGGTCATCCCCACACCAAGACCCCCGCAGGAGCAGCGCTAGCCAGACCCCCCCGACACCAGCACAATATAGCAGGTAGTGGCCCTGTGGTAGAGTGTCCGCCTTGTGACTAGAAGATCGTGAGTTCAAATCCAGGCCGGCTCATACCAAAGACTCTAAAAATGGGACCCAATGGCTCCCTGCTTGACACTCAGCATTAAGGGATGGATTGGGGGGGGTTAAGCCACCAAATGGTTCTTGAGCGCTGCTGTGTCTGCAGCTCACCGCTCCCCCAGGTGATGGGGGAGCAGATAATGTGTGACAAATAATGGGACTTTAACTTTAGATAGAGGAAACCGGCTCCCGGGCAATCACCTCAGCTACTCAGACCAGGGCGAGCAGGACCGCCACAGCTCCAGCCCAACCAGAAGAATAGCCTCCCTGCCGCACCCAGATGCACACCCAGGAGTTCTGAGCATGACCCCACTGCACCCCACCCTGTTTAAGAAAAGTGTGATATATTGTTGTGAGGCAAAAGGTGTATGCACGAAAGGGTGCCGATAAAACTGGTGGGTAGGGCACTGAGAGGACACCCCCTGATTGCTGGTAGTGATGTCCAACTAACCCCCCTGCCAAGGGTCCTACATGTCTATGGTGGAATTAAAACCAAGAGGGGAGAGGCGCGTGTATGTGGCAACCATGGTTGGGGCACCACTGCCAAGTAGCTGCTCCCCCCGATTTGCATCGCAGGCTGACCCCCCACCCCTCCATCGCCCTAATAAATGGTCATCTGAGTCAGGGACAGCTACTAGACTGACCCCCGATTGGTGAAAAAACAGCCCATCCCAGTGCCCCATGTTATCTCAGCCCAAGGACCCCGTTGCAAGAGCCGACCCCCCAGGCCCCACATCCCCCACCTCACACAAAGCGAGAGGAAGAAGCGTAATTTTTTAATGATTTCTTCAGTTTAAAGAAATCAACAGACCTTGCTTTTGTGAATACTGTACCGTCTACCATGACAGTCAGCCTACCCTTAAGTTCTCATTCTCCTTGTCTAGGCGCTTGTGTTCAGCCTGACTGCTGGCACAGTCCTGGTGTTTGATGCTGATCTCCTCTTTGAGCCGAGAAACCTGGTTGCTCAGTGTCCTAATCCTTCTCTTCAACTCTGTGATCTCGTCCTACAGTGAGACACGCCAGGATAAGAAAGAGGGATCAGTGGGATCAGAGAAGGCAGAAAAATGAGAATCCCCCCCCCCCAGAAAACTCAGTATTAGACAATCACCCTAACAATATCATTTTTTGTGAATGACATGAAGGCCCCACCTGAGCCTCTGCAATGCTTTTGCTGTACAGGTTCCTCTCAGACATGACGGACTCCAGCAGGCTCTCTTGCTGCTTCAGTTTGCACTCTGCCTCTGCCACTTTCTTCTTCCAGTCACATATCTCCACATCTTTGACTTTCACATCATTCATTCTTTGCTGCACCTGTGTAGGCAGGGTTGTCACCCACGTCAGACCAAAATGATCCAAAAGGACCCCTACCCCCAACCACCTGCCTTTTGCATCAGGCTGCTGCTCTCATCAATGTGGCGGTCCCTTTCTTTTTCCAGCTGCTGGATGATCTTGCGCTGCTTCTGGGCCTCCTGCTGGTATCCGCTGATCTCCTGCTCCAGGCTCCTCTTATCCAGCTCCAGGAGCTTCATGGCGTTCTGCTGTTTCTCACTTGACTGCACAGCTTTCATAACGTTCTAGTAATGTAGAAAATGATAAGTGTGATTGTGAGGTGGCCCTGCACCCACTCGTCACACTCGTCAAAGCCCTCAATGCTCGCTGTCACCACCTTGCATGGCTGTGTAAATGTTTGTGTCAGTCCGTATCCATGCATGTGTCTATGTGTGTGCAAGGGGTGGGGGTGTTAACAGATAACGCTCGGTAATGCAGGCAGAGTGGCACAAACAGTACTTCGCACCGAGTGAGGCTCAGTGCAATGCTTAAGAGTGCTGTGATTGATTTGCAAAGGAAAGTCAGGTGTGTGTCATCCAGAAACTGGGGGCTGGGGTTGCTGGGAGATGAAGAGCAAACAAAACTCTGGAGACGGTTCCCACCGGTGACCAGAGAGGGAGACAGAGTCCTGACTTCTGACAATTGAAGTGTGGGGTAATACATGTAAAACCAATTTAGTGCAGAAAGTTATTTGAATAAAACATAAAGTTGAATATAGGGGAAATAAAAATGTATTATTTATTAGGTCAGGACTGTTGGAAATTTGAAGATTTAGTTAAACAGCAAACTTTATTAAGCATGCCTAAGTTAAAACTAAAGGGGTGCCAGAGAGTTCATAAGTTTGTTTTTACTTCCACAGGTGAAAATCACAGGAGGAAATGTGATTTTAAGTTTTTAGTTGCTCACACAGCTTTAAGGCAGACATGTTTATCTTTTGTTTGGAATTCTAAACAAAAAGTTGTTCATATAAAATGTAACATTTTTGCAAAGAGACACTTTCTGCGATGTCATGTGTTGTTAGTGTTGTGTGTGGTGGCAGCTGGTAAAGATCATCTAAGACTGAGACTTTGATACAGGGGCTGAAACAAAAGAAGAGCTTTTTCCTTCTTATTGCTCATTTCCAGTCATGAAGATGTGTGGACCTACAGACTGTTGGATTGCATATCTTAATGTTTTGTGATAGTCTTTATGAAAGGTACAAAAAAAACACAACAATTTACCATAAACTAAACCATTGGCCCACCTTACTCAAGATATCTCTCTCTCGAATCAGCTCATCTTTTGCTTTTTTTTCTGTTTCCACTTGTTTTTTGGCTGCTTCGAGATCTGCAGTAAAAGAAAGAATGCTTAAATACTTCATGCTGACTTTTTCATTTCTTCTGTAGTAATGAATCAGGTGGAAAAGTTTCCAGCGGTGTGTCTGTGAAAGATGAACTCGTCACCGACTGCTTGCTCTCATGGCACACAGCGGCTTACACAAAGCAACAGGAGACGTGCTTTCAGAGCGAGTTTAACCCTGCAACTCCTGCAGGCTCACCATGCTTCTGTGCTCACATGCCCACCAAAGAGCCACTGCAGTTCCAGCCAGTCCTGCTTCAGGATGTTTGCATTCATTGCATCACAACATCTTCATTTCTGACAAGTCCTTAAACAGCCCATTTCAGATTTTTATTTTCTTCATTTTTATCTGACTGAAAGAACTGACTGATTCCTTTCATGAAGACATTACTTGAATTGTTACAAAAACCGCGACACAGAAATGATAGCTCCAAAAGGCAAGCCTGCACCCCCCACCCCCCCACCAAACATACCTTTAAAGCTAAGACCCTTACCTTTCTCCAGAGCAGCAGTCTGAGCTTTCAGTACCTCCATCTGAACTTCCACATCTGCCTTCTGCTCCTCCATCTGCCAGAACTTCTTCTGCACAGTTTCTCTGGTCTTGGTTTGTTTGGAAATTTCCTGACGCATCTGACTCACCTCCTCTTCTCTCATCTGACCGCCAAATATCAGAGAAAAAGAGAACAATGTTTCTGACTGACGTCTGTTTGACAGTATCTTCTGTCATTGTCATCAACGCACACATTGGTATTGTTGGTGTTTGTCATTTCCAGCGCATGCACACATGGACAGCATCATGTACCTTCAGCTCATTTGTGATCTGCTGGTTGTCCACAAGGAGGCGCTCTTTGGTTGATGCCAGCTGCTCAAACTCCTGCTGCAGCTTGCTTTTCCTGGCCTGCATCTGCTCCAGCTCCTTGGTGCTTCTATCGTTCAACATCTGTGTTAGCAGGATTGGATTAAGTCTGAGATGATAATCTGATGGTTCATGCTCTCATTTCTTGACTGATCTTCTTTAGCATTTTGCCTCCAAAGAGCCAAACTCTCCAGAACTGTTGAATGCCCCTTAAAATACTGTTCTTCCAAGTTTAAGAATTTTCTCTTTATTGATGAAGCCAATTCTTTTCAGTCAGATCAATTTCCTGTATAGATGTTTATTTCACCATCTTTCAGAAGTCAAAAATGATAATAAAAAAAGACAGCCTACAAATGAAGAACCAGTGTTGTGTCCACACAAAATGAAGAAAGAACCTCATTGGAATCTTTGAAGTAAAGATGTCCACATCACATTTACCCTTTGCTCTTTGAGCAGCAGTTCCAGTCTCTGCTGCTCCTCTTTGGCCTTCTGGACCTGAAGACTCAGGGATTTGATTTCTCCTAACTTGGCCTCCATGTCAGTGTGCAGCTGCTGAACCTCTTTGTCCAGCTTTTCCTTTAGTCTCACTTCACGGGAAATGTCGTTCTGCTGGACCTGCAGCTCCTGCTGAAGCTGGAGTTAGAAATGGAGAGAAGGAGTTTTGTTACAAGACACTCTACTCATGTATGTATGTAGTTTTGTACCTGAGCGAGCGTCTGGGAGGCCTTCTCTCTCTGAGTCTCCAGCTCCTGCTGAGCTGCGTGAGCCTCATTCAGTCTCTTCCTGAGGTCCTCCCCCTTTGCCATCAGCTCATCCCTTTCTTTTGTCAACTCCTCAACCTTTCTAAAGAGTTCACTGAGAGAAGCAGGAGATGACGGCAAGTCTCATCTATTTCCGGCTGTGACTTTGAGGACTCACCTGTGCTGGTCTCTGTTATTGTCAGTTTGTTGTGTGAGTTTGGAAACCTCCTCTTTCAGGACCCTGATGGCCTCACTGTCCTTCTTTTCTCGGTCGTGGGCAGCATCCACCATTTTCCAGGCTTTATCCAGCTCCTGAGTTAAGAAAGTATTTTAGATATTTAAACAGAGAATAAAAAGAGGGACTTCCTGCTGTTTTATGTTTTACCCGTTTCAAAGACGTTAGTGTTGTCTCGTCTTCCTGGGACAGTTTCAGAGCAGCTGCCACCTTGGTTGAAGATGACACAACTTCTGCATTTAGTTCCCTGCACTTTGACCTCAGTCTTTTTTCATTTTCCTGTGACTTTTTGAGAGCGTGGGTGAGCTTTTCAAACTCCCCCCGGATCTTATCCGCACTCTCGCCCCCCACCAACTCGCTGAGCACCGCCTGAAACTGCTCCACCGACTCAGAAGCATCGTCTGCCTTTTGTCCCTACGGAAACAGCAGAGGTAAAGAATGGAAGTGACTTTCAGAGTTAGCTGATCAGACCGACAAAGACCCCCCCCCCTCCCCCCCCACACACACACACACACACTAAAGAAGCACTGTCTTCCTTCATGAGAAAACATGACTATTTGAGAAGATGTGATTCTCAAACAGCCATCCATCCCTTTTCTCAAATGTCTCTTTTGGGGTCACAGGGCTGCTGGAGCCTATCCAGCAGGCGAAGGCAGGGGACACCCTGGACAGGTCGCCTGTCTGTCGCAGGGCCATAATCTCACACCCATACACACTCACATTCACACCTATGGACATTTAGAGTAACCAATTACCATGTTTTTGGAAGGTCCACGGGGAGAACATGCATCAAAATCTCTCAAACCTTTTTCCTTGTCTAGAAAACTCACACTGTCATCAGAAGTATCATTGCTTCACTGACAGGTGAATGAATCCTTACAAACAGGCTGCCAAACATTTCACTTGACTCCTTTGACCCACCGGAGTGGGAGCTAAAGGAGAATCTATGACCCAAATGAAGCCTAAACATGCATGGAAATGTTTAGAGACACATTTTTAGAATCATTCTGAAATGCTGTTTAGACAAAAGACACGTACCTCCATTATTAGAGCTGTAATGTTTAAGGACGGCAACTGCCGATTTCCACATTTGTTAACACTGGTTTCTAAGCAACCAGTGATCTCGCGAGATCAAGACTTCAAATTCGCTGAGGTCAAACGCCGTTAATCCGATGCTTTTCCATGGATTATCTTGCTTTGAACCCGGGATCCAGAGCGGGGGGTGTGGGGGGAATTCAGACAAATGATGCACACATTTCTGTTGTCTACGGTTTTGGTGAGCAACGGCGATCTCCCCGTTGTTGCTGTTTTTTTCTCCCAGCTTTATTGAACATAGCATTAACGTACAAAATCCAACATCAAGGAGTCAGACCGATCATCATCATCAGCAGTAATCAATGCCATCATTCCAAACCCATTCAATCACCTCAAGTAATAATCGTAGCAGAAAAATATCAAAAATAGAACTTGCTGATAAGAAAATAAAGTATCTTATAATATTTTAAAGAGAATACAAAAAAATTAATAAATAGTAATGTTTACAATACAAAGTTTTCTAAGAGGAGGGGATTACATAAAAAAAGCACAAATTGTTCCAGTGTTACTTGTTTTGGGTGTGTTTATTTTTTAATGTATTCATAAAACTGAAGCATCTCGATCTTAAATACAGTAAAATTGGGAGTTGTTTTTTTTATTCTGCACCTATATATATACAATTTAGATTGGAGAATGAACAAATTAATACTGTTTTCTACTTTTTTATCATCAGAATTGAAATATGTGAGGATTTATTATAATGTTACAATTAAATTTGATGTTTACAAAGCGTTCTACTTGGTTCCAATATTCACGGGAAAATTTACAAAAGTAGAAAAGGTGAAAAACTGTTTCAGTGAAATCAATACAAAAACTACAATTATTTTCTATATTTGAGAATTTGGATATAAACATATTTGTGGGGTAAATGTAGATTTTTTTTTTATGTATTTCTTTTTTATTTTAAAGAATGTTCCAAAAGATTTCTCCTCTCGGTGTAATGTTTCTTTTTTCACTTAAAGTATTACAAATATATTTGTTGTTCCACTTTTTATTGAAAATATCAATACCATTAATTATTAAAGGAAAGTCCATTTTAGAGGCTTCTTGATATTTAAGGTCAGAGGTCATCAGCTGAATTAATCCTGAGGGGAGAGCTTTCATTACACTGTTAAATTCTTTGCTTGTTAATGGAAAACACATTTTATTTGGAAACCTGCCATAATCCAAAAGGGTACCATTCTCATCAGAAAGATCCGAAACATAAATTATTTTTTTATCGATCCAGTTTTGTTTAAATAAAGATTTATCCTGTATTTTTATGTCCTCATTGTTCCAAATTATACTTTTGTGTGGTGAAAAATTATGACTATAACATAACTTCCAAGCAAGAGGAGCCTGCTGATAAAAATTTGAAAGATTGACGGGAATCTTTTTGATATTATAATTGCTATCCTATGGGGTCAAGATGACCCCCCCTTCCATTGATGTGTTCTCCCTACCATGACAAAGCTGGATAAAGGTGGAAAGTTTTCATGTAATCCATGGACACCAGTGAAGATCACAAATCATTGAAGAAAAAAGGTTCAGAGCACTGTCTAGTGGGTCTAGATGACCCAACTCCCAATGTTAAAGGGCCTAGGATAGCACAAGGGTTAATAGAAATTGAATGCCACCAATTTTATTAAAAATATTGAAAGGGATAATCTACCAAATTGAATTTGAGTGTTGAAGACATTTTTTAATCCAGTTAATTTTAAATGTATATTTTGTTTGAGTTAATACCCTCCTTTACATGGGGGGGGCATAAAGTTGTTCTTTCTGGAGAAAGTGACATCTATTTCTTCATGCAAAGTTAACTAAGAAGTTGTTTATTTCTTTGGAAGTTGAATCAGGAACAAACAAAGATAAGGCAGGATAAACTACTCTTGAGATCCCTTCCGCTTTAGTCAAGAGGATCCTGCCAAAAATAGGTAGATCTCGTTGAAGCCACACATTCATCACATTCTGCATTTTTTTCCCCCGATCTCCCCGCTGTCATGTGAACGGACAGGTTCTACTGATGTCATGACGCGCTGCAGTCTTAAATGTCAACGCACAAACGCACAAAGCCCTCGGGGAAGATCCAGTAGTTTTAAACCGCACCGACCTGTCTCCGTTGATCTGCAGTGAAGCTGTGAAGACCGGGTCAGGTTCTGAGCATGTTCTGGTTCTGGAAAGCACACCTAATCAGAACTCATTCAGGGGACCTGCCTTTGGAGTCAAAGGTTTGACCTGCTAATCAAAAAAGGAGAAATACATTAATTATAAGAATTATTATAGAACTATTGTAGAGAGAAGTAAAAATTATTGTTTTTTTTAACTAATGTAAGGCTTTTTGTTATTGTTTAAAATAAAAAACAAGAGAATATCAATGTTATTATTTTAAACAGATGTTTGTATTTTTCAATGCCAATGTGAACAATCACATTTAACACATTTGTGAAATGTGGTTTTTTTTTTCAAGTTTGAAGATAATCAAATAGAGTTGATAGGACTCAAATCAGTTCAAACTGTAACTGATCAATAAAAACAAACAAACAGCATGTAATGTGCTTTATTAGTTAAGGTTCAAAGCCAGAACAACTCCTGCACCTTTAGCCCCTTGACCTCTGCTGAATGTTTTGGAAAAAATCAAAGTACTTGTTGTTTTTTCCCTCAAATGATATTTTAAAAATGGTTGAGTCATTCCAGAATTGGAGGACATTCTACGTCCCATCCATCATATTTCCAATAATTCCACATACAAAATACCCAAACAGTTTCTGACTGACTGTACTTGTCTTGAGAGCAAGTCTACAAGAATTATTGATAGTTGTCTGAGTCTGGAGGACCCCCTAGAATGCCAATTTTCCCCTGCACCCCCCAAGATGTCCAGACTAAAATCTAAAAAAACAGTTAGGAATACTTCTTAAATGAAATTTTTGGGGATTCATTGTGTCTTTGGTTTAACTCTGAGACAATTTGTTTAAATAAACAAAATATTTCCTATATTTATTATCCACAGCATACACACAACCCTGTTACCAAAACCTTTTTATCGTGGTAGAAGGAGAGTCCAGAAGAGAAACACATTATCCACTAGACGACATCGTCAAACAGTTTTCCAAAAGATTGAGTCGAGCAAAGCGACCTGCTCTCTTCTGGATTTCATCTTTTTACAACATTGCTCTGTCAGCTGAGCTAATCAAGCCTTTGACAGTTTGTTATGTGTTTTTGATGAATATGTTGCAGACAATCAGGAAAGTGAAGGCTCACTTTTCATCAGCTTTGAAGCTCAAATGTCATCTAATTCTGGAAAGACCTGATTAGCCTTAAAATCCTTGACAAAGCAGCAGACTAGTTTACAGACTTGGTCCTAAAAACATCAAATGCTTTTGTTTTTTTGTTTACTTACGGTAGTTCTGGAATATTGTTGTTCTGTGAACAGACATCTGATGTTTCAGCGCTTTGGACGAGAATGGGCATTAATTCACCATTTAGTGTAACATATTTGTCTCCAACGTCACACTGAGGAGCGCATAACCGTCAGTGTGGCGCTCAAAGGTGATAGTTGGAGATGCTGTGTATCCAACCATCCTTTTTTTGATCAGAAACAATGTACCACCTGAGTCACTGACATTTTAAATGCTGTCAGTAACTGGAGTTTATGGTTCTGTGGGCTCCAAGCAGCCCGACTCCCAGAGAGACACTTTGACTAAAGCAGTGTTTTTCAACCTTCTTTGAGCCAAGGCACACTTTATCCTTGACAAAAATCCTGCGGCACACCAGCAATAAAATAATTAAAAAAGGAGAAACTCCTAGTCTGTATTGCTGTACTGTCCCTCCATGATCTCACATGCATTTTTGTGGTAATTGTGGCAGAAAAGCTGGAAGTTGCAGCTGTAATTTTTGTACAATACGATCACAATATGTTTGATAAATTTTACACAAAAAACTAACATTATACTTAAAACTTCAATAAAAACGATTTATTTCTTTTTAGATGATTAAATTGTTTCAATTTAGTTTAATTGTGTCTGTTGTCCACTTCACCTTAATCCTGTTTCTTAAATGTTGTTATTACTTCTTCTTAAGTTTAACATCTAAAATAATCCAGACATTATTAGAAAAGTGTTTCAGTTGTAAAGATGACTTGGACCAAACTCTGGGATGTTTGGCTGTTAAGAAACACAAACCTTGAAAGAGAACTAAACTGTTGACCTCTGATTTCATCAAGAAGATTTATAAACTGGTTGATGTGTTTGTTGTGGTTTAAGACGTCTAACAGGGAAGACTCATTGTATGCTGAAACACTGTCACTTTAACCCAATGCATCATGGGAGATGTAGTGATGGTAGACAGACTCTCTTCTCTGAGCTTCATGGTTTTGTTCACTTGTTCCACGGTCTGACACCGGATTCTGTGGAAAGCTACACCGCTAAAGACGAGCTTTAGCTGGTATTTTTGTTAGAACTGAGAGACTTTATGAGCAGAATCAGAACAAGGAAGTGAAGACTTTAACCACTTCTGATTGGATGAATAAAGAGCTGATATCCTGGAGATGGGAAATGTTTTTAGATCAGTGAAAATTGATAATTTTCCACGGCACACCTGACCATCTCCCACTGGATGAAAAACACTGGACTAATGTTCAGACAGGCAGAAATGTATTCAGGGCTGGAAACAGGCCACTGTGATGAATCTGCTCTGCAGTTCTAAGCAACTAATAAAGAAGGCATCAAACATCAAACTTTAGCTCATCTTGTCTTTAGGTAGAGTCTTTAACAGTCCTTCTTGCTGCATTTAGCAAAACCCTGATGCATCAAAGTTGTACCGACCAAAATGAGAAATGCTTTCATGTTGTTTTGAATCCTGTGAACTCTGCAGCAGCTCAAGATCAGTTGTAGTACAAACACAGCAGATCCTTTTCACGTTGTTTATCCTGCTCCAGGAAAGATGTGCTCGTAATCTTTTCCTGTTTCCTTTGTCTCTTCTTCTTTTTTGACCCATGGCGTTAGCCTAAGAGAGGGTGAGGTTGGAGTTTAGGGTTGATTTAGGTTTCAGATTCATCCTCAGTGGGTTTTCTCCTTTGTGTTTTGACCCTTGTGCCATCCTAGGCACTGTAACTAAGTGACTCCTTTGAAACATGGAACCGTTAGCCTGACTTGAATAAATGATGTTAAAAAATTTTACAAATGTTGAATTTCTGGTCTTGGGGGATTGAAGGAGCAGCATCACGTGTGTCTGTACTCTGTGACAAAGGGCCAAGTCAACCCATCAAACCAAGTGTGAGAGGAGTTACCTCATTACAGGAAAGCCCAGATTCTAGTTAACATTAATGAATGACACAAACAGCCATGTTGAAAATTTAAACATTTTTAATAAACAAAACTGATGTAATATACACCATTCTGAGTATACAACTACAACAAGCATACCAAGACAGTTGAAATACAAAAATTCCAATAGTTCTGGATAGTAGCTGTAAAAGCTGAAATCTTTTAGGGAGTAATGGAGGGTGAGCAAGAATAACAACAGCCATACATTCTTCTTAGTGTTTGTGCAAACAAATACAAAAGCGTCATGAGCTCCTCAGACATGGAAACATTTAAAAATGGATGAATGCAGACTTTAGATTTTCATTAGTAGATGTTTTGAGGTACACAGTTGTCTATTCTTGATTTACAAATGTCTGCTCTGTTTTCACCATATTGGAGGACAAAACAGCTAATTCAGTCTGTTGAACAACAGACCGTCAGCTCATCGGCTTCTGATGAAGAAGCAGTAAGTGAGTGTGTGGCATAGGAGCAAGACTCGCCTCTTCAACAATAGAAGCGCTAGAGAAGAATTCATAGAGGAAGCTTTTGAACCAGGCTGGTTGCAGAAGAGTCATTGTCAAGAATCATCACTTCTGCTGGTGGCTGAGTGGCAGCTGCAGGACTGGGAGCTCCTTCAGGAATTCATTTGACTTAGCAGAACATTGGGGATCATGCTCACAAATGGGACAAGATGCCACCAAAATGGCTTTGAAGCACGGCGTAAAGTAAACAAGAAATGACATTTCTTCACCCAAACCAATGTCTTTGCTTTTTAATGTAGCTTGTTGGATCTGTGAACTCCCTGAAATAACAGCAGACAAAGACAAACCTTTGAGTTGTGTTATTAAGTGGCAGCTGCAACCTACAGTACAGTACAGTTTTGTTTAGCTACATTTTGTCTAAAGCAAGAGAGCAAAATCCATGAAAAGCACCACAGATGAGTCTTCAGTAGCACCAGTTGACAGAAAGTAGGTTTTGTTTTTGTTCTCCTTCGTTTTTTGGCAATGTGCAGCACTGAACTGAGTGCATGGTGGAACTTCTAGCAGCTTTTGCAACGCTTAGCCTCCAGGTCTGAGAAAAGGCAGGAGAGCTTTGTTTATCTGGTGGAGCCGTCTCCTCACTGCCACAACCAAGCATTTCACCAGCATGAGCATGAGCCCGCTCAGGCAGCCTGAGCAAGAGCGCACGCCGTTTCCCGTTTCTGGAGTCAGCGCTCTGCCTGAACAAAGCACCGCCAGGCCAAAAGTAGGATTCCCTATTCATGCTAAATCATTTATTTATGTACATAAATAAATAAATAAATCCTTTAATCAAAAAGTAAACAAGAATTGTTTTAAGATATTGTCCCACAAATATTCTGTGAGTACATTTTCTATTCACACTAAAAACTATTTACTGAGTCTTCCTCTGAGTATGTCTACAGACGTTTAAACAAAAAGGTACCGCTGTACCGTCTTTATGTTTCTGTTCTGCACGTAACTCAACAGCGTAGAATCACTTCTAATTCTCTACTTTGTGTACAATTCTTCATCGCTAGAAAGAAAGGGATAGAAAAATAATGGAAATATAGACATACTTGAAAACACGTACTCTCCCCAAATATAGATACTAATAATACTAATATAACCATCCATCTTTTTAATTGCTCCATGACTAACAATAGTATTATTACTATTCCATCTACATTTACACATTATATCATTATATATATATATATATATATATATATATATATATATATATATATATATATATATATATATATATATATATATATATAAAATCTATACATATATTGCATGTGTTGTTATAATATATACAGTTTGAAATAACTTAATTTTTTATTGTTACGATTTTCTGCCTCTGTAGTTTATGTTTTGGATGTGAGCCTCACAAGCTTTCTGCATCATGCAGAGTCCTCACTTTGTGAACATTCAGGTCTTCAGAGAAATGCTGCGGTTTTTACAGACAATTTGGATTATTGGGATCATTTTTTTTAACATGTTAGGAACTGGCATTAATAACTTTAAGGTTGTTTTTTTCATGATAAAACCATACATATAACATAAATGCCACTTCAAAGGTTGGAGAAAGTCAAACAGTCATGGCACTGATAATATAACGCCACTGAATGTGAACTTCATCCCCGATTTCAGGTGTAAATTCACATATTAAGGACACAACAAAAACCAAACTGTTGCTCGTATTCTGGGCTTAAAATTCTCTTTTTCTGCTAAATTTTGTGTTTGATTTGAAAAGTATTTGAGCTGTGCTGCCTCTGTTAGCACCAGCACTTTTCTACACCTGGTCAGAAGCTCATACTAAAGCCTTTCACATTGCACCTCAAAATTAAATCAAGTTCCTCCACCAGCAAGCATTGACTGAAAAGGTTATTTCCCAATGCACCACAGGAGTGGAGGGATGTTTAATGACGCCACGCAGAGCAAACGTTTGACGTTTGTTTCTCCTCCGTCCTGACAGACGACTCTATGAGGTATATGGATAACAACTGGAGCACTTATGAATTACTAAGATAAGCTTTCTTTACAGGGTGGGGGTTGGTTGGAGGTATGGAGGTCCTGAAACTGTTAGCCTAACCATGATAAACCGTCTGCTGCACAAATAAGATCCTTCCATAATAAGAGAAGTACTGTCCTCTCATAATTACACTCAAATAAAATATTTTCTTCATGTGGTGACCAAATTACTCGATTTAAATCAGTATGTTATGTGCCCCCCTTGAATAATTAGTTACAAATGAACAATGAAAATGTGTCTGTTTTGTTTCAGATAATCATCCTTCTATCGTGAGGTGGAGGCAGACAGTTTGGAAACTGTGAGCTTTTACAGTTCATCTGCTGGTCTCCAAGCTTTTACTTTGAAATACAAAGAGACATGGAGACGGCTGTCGTCCTCTGAGGCTTTGGCATGAAAGGAGTCTACATACAGTATAGCACTGATTCCCTTTTCTCCCTCCTTCAATCTAGATGCTGTCCTTTGTCTTAAGTTACTTCTTTAGCAAACGAATATTTTCTAACAATATTCCTGTTTTTTCATTCAAAATAGCCCCTCTTTAAGCAAGGGGCAAACATGCACAACAATTATAGGTGAAGGTCGAAGGTCACTTTTTAGGGACCTGTACCTTGTAACCAACAGAAACTACAGGTAAACTTTAAGGAAGTCAGAGAAATTGTTGGAGCAGATTCTGGAAAATCAGAAACAAGTGTTTTCTGCCAAGAACCACACACATCCCTCATTTAAAAGCGTGCAAGAAGTGGAGGGCTTTTTGATCCAAAAGTGTGTGTCATAATGTGATTTTAAGATCTGTGTGAAAGTGAAGTGCTTGAGGGACACTGCCCTGCTTCTGTCCCAACCTGAGCGGCACAGGCAGTGGAGCAGCGCTCTGGTGCAGGGCGGGAGCAGAATCATCTGCAGCTCTGTGTGGCAAACACAAAGAAGTTCTCACAAAGACCAGGGCACCAGTGGCACTGCTTTTCATTCAGATGCACAGTGTTGGGATCAGACAGGACTACAAAGAACTAGAAGTAGCAACAGACACTAAACTAGACGTTAGTGAAAACACTGAACTCCCTTGCATGACGTCCCACAGGTTCAGGTGCTTTAAGATCTGCCGGATCATACTGGGATGGTTTTGGATCTGTGCTCACCAGTGCTGTTCTCTTTGCTGTTCTGTGCTGGAGCAGTAGACTTACATTTACTATTCAAAGACTCTTTCAGTGAAAGGGTCACATCAGAATGGAGCGCAGAGGGAAGTCACTTCTACATTGAACTTCTTTTCTTTGAACACGTTTTAAAAAATGTTTCTTTGATGCCGGACAGCAGTCGGTGCCACAGGCATTTACTGGAAAACAACCGATTGGTCCCCAAGGACTGGGGTTGGACACCCAAGAACCAGAAGACCAAAACAATCATACAGGTGTCCCAAAAAAGTTAAACAGAGGATATAATGTTGCAATTGGGAAAGACATTTTATGTCTTAGTTGTCTTTAGTTTAAACAACAAACACACTTAAAAGTTTTTAACCATTGTACCCACAAGGAGAGTTGGCAGAAGGTGACACATGACCAAGTAAACATGTGTACTCACACACGAGCCACTTAACACGGTATATGACGTTTACCTGTATAGCGCTTTTCTACCTTCCTTAAAGCCCCAAAGCGCTTTTCAGTCACAGACCCATTCACACACTGATGGCGGCTCTGCTGCCGAAGACTGGCGCCAACCTTCCACCAGAGGGAAGGTGGGGCTTAGTGTCTTGTCCAAGGACACTTTGACACATGGGGAACCAAACTTGGGATTTTCCAATAAGAGGACCAGTGCCCTACCACTGCATCACGGCTGCCCCAACATCCAAGAAACAAGGAGTTCAGGCTGGTTTCAGAGCCAAGCCTGTGCAGCAGAGCATCACTGCTCCAAAGCCAAGGAGGACCCAACCAGAAACATGCTTTTATTTCTCCCTCAATGTCATTAAATGTGAAGCAAAGAAAGCAGGTTTTGAAAATGAAAGTGACATCCAGCCATGTGATGAGACAAAAGCACTGACAGGTTCCCATCATTTTCTGCTTTATCCAGTCAGTCTTGTTCTCGTATACCCACGCTTTGGTGGAACTCCAGACCTGTTGCTATCATTACAAAGAGACTTGTTTCATCAACCCAATTTTTCCTATTAACTAAACAATAACTCACCTTCTAACATGTTTTCAACATTTTAGATACAAATGAGATAAAATCTATATGATCAGTTTCCAGTTTAAAGTATTATACTGCAGACTGACCCTTAAAAGTGCTCCTTTTCTTTGAATGTATTGCACAAATATTTAAATGAATCTTTCACTTAGAGAGCTGACACTTTTAGAAAGCTGATCTGAGGCAGCAGTTTAAAAAGTAATTGATATTACAATCGTATTTGCTAAATTTAATTGATTAAAAAAAATAACACAAGCATGAAAAGCCTTCAAAGGTAAAGCAAAAAGCTTTAAAATAAAACCAATGTGCTCCTTTGCCTTACACAACTTCCCACGTTTCAAAATAAAATATAGAAATCAGCTTTACATTCTGGTTTTTCAGGAAAACAGAACCCTTTTCTTCCTAAACTGAACGTCTAAACCAAACAGCTGATTTTTCACGTGGATACCCATCACCTGTGGTAACGTTTAGCGGCTCAGTTGCTGTGTCCTGTCCTCTCATTTTAATGACAAAAACAGGTTGGAGCTATAAAACAACACAGGAACCCGCACGCAAAAAAAAAAAAAGAAGAAGAAGAAAAAAAATGTCATTCCTTCAAATATCAATGAGGAAAATTTCAGAAAACTTGTGGGATTTATGTCCAGAATGTAAACAAACAATGGCACCAAATACAACCTCCTGCACAACAAAAAATCTAGAGCTTTCTTTTTTCCACTTGAAGCATCTATTTCCTCCCTTGTCCTTTGTTTCCACTAAAAAAAACGTTTTCCATAAAGGGGTTAAAAAACAAAAAACAAAGTACAAACTGCCACTCTTCCACAGGATGAGCAGGTAAAGCTAAAACCTTAGAAACCACAAACTGATGTTTGAGAGCATGCCATTTATCAACAAAGACTTTTAAAATGAGCATTTGAGTTAAGGATCACTTTAGTTTGCACCAGAAATCTTCATGTGTCAAAAAAGAAGAATGTGATGATGACAGCAGCAGAAAAGGTCGCTGCTTGTGGGATCCTGGCTGTGGAAACACACACATTTGAGGGCAACATTTTCCAGCAAAGGAGAAGCTAAGTGGCTCAAAGCATCCAGTGGTAGGTTCTTTTGGAGAGGGGCTTGTAAGACAGGAGTTGGGGGGATTTAGAGACTGGTTGAAGGCAACAAGCAAAACGTGTGAACAAATTCTACCTGAAAATGAGGCCTACTGTTTTTGCACTGGAGTAAGAACCTTTAAATTAAGAAAGTTATGACTTTGACTTGTTGAAAGGCTAAATTAAGTGTAAACCACTCACTTTTGAATTTCCACAATGATTGTTTCTTTTAGTGTCCGCGTTTGTAGATACTGACATTGTTTGGTCGTATGAACTATTTTAGAGACACTTCAAACAGCTGTCCAATCTGGGACATCATGCCAATGTACTAATCCAGCCATTAGCTGTTCCAAGCAGAGTCTGTTTGTGGGGATCCTGTGGCTACAGCCCACTGCTAATTCATGGAAGTTCAGGTGATTGCAAGTGAAGTCTGAACTCTAAATGTCCTAATGTTTGTAGATGTATTTTCCTCCAGCTGGGATGTGGCCACAGCAGTACTTATGTGACACAAGGATGGAGATGTGGTGGTGGGGGTGAGTGTCACAAACACGGCTTCATCTTACAGGTGCTTTCAGAGGAGTGTGGCGTGGTCCAAGTCTATGTTATCCATGCTAGCTAAAATAGCCTTCTGGTCTTCTCGAGTGGGCCGGCGGTACAGAAGAGCAGAAAAACGAGTGTATGGATCTTGAAGAATTGGCCGCTTCTTCTTCTTGCGGAGGTAGAGATCTCCTTCGGGCTGGAGTACCTGAGAGGTGTAGGACTGCTGGGTCTGAGAGGTGGAGACACCTGGAGTGGGACAGATGGAAGCTCAGAGCCACAAAATAAGGTGAAAAAACAATGCACTTAAAATGCATGCACACAATTAGGCCATATTATTGTCTTTGTCTCGAAAGACTGAAAAGAGGATTCCTCATCTCAAAGTGAATCATTTAGAAATGTCCCTTGTTTGAAACCGGCCTTCTGTGGTCATTTGAGAAACAGCTACTTTTAAGTTTGTTTTCGACTTGGTGATGGCAGGTGGGGGGCCGTTCCCCAGAAAAGCAGAAATGTCTGTCATACTCTGCCCCTGCTGGGCATGTGCATTAGATAACTGTGAATATTTATAGATGAGGTATTTCATAAACTGTTGTCTACATTTAGTAATTATTGTAATAGAATCCAGAGAGTTCTTTCAGTAAAAGCTTTTGCTTTAAAAAGTTCAAACTGAAATACAGTAAGGCAAAATAGCACACAGTCAACCATCATTTGTGCCAGTTTTTCCACTTTAAAAGATGAGAGAGGTCTGTAATTATCATCATAGATTCACTTCAAATGTGAGAAACAGATTGGAGGAAAGAGTCCAGGAAATCCCATTGAAATACTGTAACAGGTAAATTACTTGGTAAACCTCAAACTTATTTATTTGTGTTCAGGTTGAAGCACAAAGCGCTATGCATGAATGCAAATAAAATACTCCTAAAAAAGGAAAATTGTTTAAAAACAGAAACACAGCACAATCACATAAAATTAGCACACCTTCCTCACCAAACTCCTCCCTCCACTGACTCAGTTCCCCCCCCCCCCCCCCCCCATCACCCTCATGTCAAAACTGAACAAAGACTTCTATAAATCAACTGTGGGAGCACTGATATCCTTCTTCCACCTGGGGCTCCAATCATAGAAAATCTTCGGAGGGAGTTGAAATTCTGCGTTGCCCAGAAACATCCACAAAACTTCACTGCTCTAGAGGAGATCTGGATAGATGAATGGGCCAAAATAACAAGTGTGTAAAACGTTGAGAAGACTAAAAATGTTTGACCTCTGTCATTGTCAACAAAGGGTTTAGGTATTGAGATGGCTAAAGTATTTATTGGCTAAATACTAATTATTCACCATAATATGCAAATAAATATACTAAAAATCAAACAATGCAATTTTCTGGATTATTATTGAGGTATATCTATGATAAAATTTACCCCCCCCCCCCCCCCTTATGTTTTTAATTGGGAGAACTTGTACAAGTGGTGAGTGACTAAATACTTTTTAGCCCCAAAGTATATGCAGTACGTGTAGCATGGAGAGACTGGATAAATACAGCATTGGGAAATACAGAAGTTGTGATCTTGGTTAATGGTTGTGTGTTGGGTTTGAGTATCATGATGAAACATTAAACCTTCAGTTCCACCAAATAAGGTTTCAGAACAACAAGAATTCAAAGCTACAATATTTCATATAGAAATAATTGTAGTCAGTCTTAGCAATCCACTGGAAGTGAGACTGTTACAAATGTGAATTTAGATATGATCTTCATTGGAAACAGGAAGTAGTGTTGGCACGAGATGCCACAGTGAAAAAAGCCAAAATGGAGCTGCTCAGCTATGAGACCCTGGATCTGCAGAAGCTGCATGCTAGCACATTCAGAGCGGACTGGGGCTCCACATGTAGGCTGAAGTAATCATGCAGTCCTATCTGAGAATTTCTGCTGGGCCAGGGTATGGCTGTACCAGTGACGTGCAGTCAGGGTATTTATGAAATATACCCTAAAAAATACATACATTAAATAAGATCAATATACTTTTTTGATTAAACATAAAAATCCAATATACATTTTTAGACAAGTCTATTTTATGATTAATTTCTTCTGTTTCGGTTTTAAACATTTCTTTGGTTAAAATGTAGTGAATTAATGAGTTTCCAGTTCAATACATGAGAAAGTGGCAGGTGACACACCAGCTGCCTGTGCCTACACTGCCGCCTACACTGCACCGCACATACTGACTGAGCTGCAGCTGATGCAAGCGTCTTTTTATCATCATACAAGATGCTTTATTTTAATTACTTAATTTGTTTTTTCTAGCCAACTGCTTGATTAAATTGGTTACACTTTGTGACTCATTTAGTATTTTAATCCACTAAAAATGCGCATTAGAAATACACTAGATGAGGCCTGCAGTACACATGCCTCAAGGCAGAGGGTGCTGGTGATCCCAGAGAATGTGACACCATGGCTTCAGAATAATTAGCGGTAGCTATTCACATGTAAAACACTTTAACTGTTGCCAATCAAATGGTAAATAAGCTACTCTGTAGGATTCATTTGTTTTTAAATCTGATTGATGACGTTACTTTTCATTTCTTTCCTAACACTGATTTGAAAACTAACAGTGAGGTCAGTTCCCAAGGTAACCACCAGGCAGCTTGTTACACAATCAAGTCAATTCCCCATTGTTTCAGTTTCTCAACAGAGATAACCATACAATTAGAGAGGTACCAACACCGTTTTAAAGTAGTTATATTTAATGTTTAAGATAAAAAGTACACGCATTGTCAAATCATCAACCAAAGGCCCTTCAGCAACTGATCCAAACCCATCTTGTTCCAATTTGTGAAAGGTGGATGGGCACAATGCGAGCCAAAGTTTAATAGGACCACAGGGATTCCCCAAACCGTGTGGTCCCGCCTGAAACACTGGTTCATCCAGGGTGCTTCGTTTGGATCAGGAAACATGGCCAGTAAAACACTGCCATTGGGACCTAGAGTTTGACTCTGAACAGAAAATTGCGATCCAGCCAAGTTGTAGAACATTTGTGCCCGCTGAGACTTCTGTTTCACCAGGTTGACCTTTAACCTGTCTCTCTTACTAACACAGACTTTAACTGACCCGAGACACATTTTGAGACAAGTGAAGGGGAAAGGTACATAATGAATACCTGCTTTCTTTCTAGTTTTGGAGTTATTGTGGTTGATCATCATCTTCTTGGCCTTTTTAATCCGTTGGTATCTAAGTGCATCAATCCTCTCAGACCCAAAAAGGACACTCTGCGCACCTCGACGTTTTCTGGATAGAGTAGAGAGAGGAGAGGAGAAAGAGAGAAAGAAAGGGGAGAAAACAGGTAACTCCAGGCCGGAAGTGGTCAGTGCACTCATTGTGTTTGTGTGTTACGGAGCACACATGACACACACAATCCCAAACAGCACTGGTCGTGCTAAGCAAGAAGTGCAGCACATTTCCAAAGGATCAATGTGAGTCACAGACAAAAACTCTTTCTTTAGGAATTCTTTACTGTCACAGTCGTCTTCCATTCATCAACTCTGCTATGTTTAATTTACTTTCATCTGTTGTTTTTTTTCTTAAAATAATAACATTCAAATTTGTGTTCAAAATATCTTGCTCAAATTGATCCGAAAGGTCTACATCCAGAGAAAAGCAAATGTTTCACAACTCAAGAACAATCGATTTACCTGACAAAGCACATTAGATCAGTCAAATCCTTAGGAGTACAAACAATAAAGTTAGCAAAATACTTGCACTGTTTATTTCAGAGAGAAAATCTACAACAGTATTTTTTATGTTGTGAATTTAGCTAATTATTTTATCTGTTAACACTCTGAAAATAACAGATGCAAATGTTTTTTTTTTGGTTTCCAGCTTCTCATGAATCCTCTCCTGTTTTTGGGGAAACATGTAACTTGGCAGATCACAGAGTTCTGCCACATGCAACCACGTTTACACACACCCACCTTTCATACAAGCACACACATATTTCAAAGCACAGAAACAATGTCAAGAGGCCACCGTCCCACCGAGGCTGCAGAGAGAGACCGCATGTGGTTAGTAGAGGGGGAGAGTCACAGCTGAGCGACAGAGCATCATCAATGTGTTCATAGACATGGATACTGTCTACAATGGGCTTCACCATGCTGACAGGGGGAGAGATGGCGGGAGGGGAAATGACTACTCAGGAAAAGTCACATCATGAAAAATAAGCCAAAGAAAAGCGAAGCATCAAAACAACAAATGTAACAATAATTTCTCCACATAACTGTTTAGTTTTGGAAACGGAAGAGCAATATTTAGCAATGGCATGCATGGCAGTTTGCACATGGAACCCGACTTTAAAGGGGAATACATTGAAAAGCACTTCTTTGGGTACATTAGTGCAAAGTCAGGGGGCCCTAAACCCCAAGTTTGTCCCCCTTCTGTAATACTTTTGTTCCTTAGAAAAAAAACTAGCTGCTGCTGTGAGCTGCTTTGCACAGTTCTCGGCTTCACATCTCTGTGAGATTTGTTCTGTAGTCCAAACAAATGTGAAAATGCAAACCTCCAGCAGATGAACTGATTTGGACTTTGGGCAAATGCTTTATGCTTCACTGTAAGGCCACGTATGCCGCAGCAATCTATGTAAGTTAACTAGGAGGAGCTCATCAAGGCCGCTGTAAATTTTCTGTGGCTTTCACCTGGTGCTTTTCTGTCAGAGGCAGAATTTGTTTTTCTTTTTTTTTTAGTTAATAGGTGGATAACGTCAGGCTGATGTAATTGCTCTACTAACAGGTACATGCAAGGATATATCTGCTTCATGGAGGATGGACACAAACATAAAACACTTCACCAAAGCCCGAGCACGGCTGTGCCTGCAGCTCAACACTCAACCAGGGAATGGCTCAACTGATGAGAACAACTTTCACCACAACACATCCTTGTGTGCAACATAGAGAATACTTATAATCAAATTCTTTACGTGGATGTATTCAAAATACCTCACTCTTTTCTGTAAAGACTATGTATTTGTGGGAAGGGACATTTCCCATAGGCCATCCTTATATGTTTATAAGCTAAATGTTTTAACCTGTGGTAATACATACGTAATACAAAGAATAGACCTGATGTGACTAAATGTTAAAATAATGGTTGTTTCTCCGTTCCTGGGTCATGTTTGTGTAGATGAAGGGAATCTAGACTACACAAAGATTTTGTGTGGATGTGTGTTTATAAAAAATATGTTTTCTTTTTAACTCTATTTTACTGCATTCTTCAGCACTGGGGGCCACTTGTGTGTCTCGTACAAATTTGCGTATTTTTCAACTGTATCCCTGTAAGGGCAGTTGTGACTAAGGCATTATATATAATATTTTCTACTAAGGCCCTGTGACAGTCTGACTGACATCCTGTCCAGGATACACCCTGCCATCGCTCAACAGTAGCTAGTACAGTCTTCATCATGTTGTCACTTGTGCACATCATATAAGCAGTTTCTCACTTCTTTGAACAAGTTGCAATTGCTTTGGTACATCCATGCAAATGATTATGAACAATTCTCTGCTCTTTGCTACATTATCAATTGTTTATGTCATGTTGTTCAAAATGTATTATATAGTTCACTGTGCAATAGTCTTACTCCTCAAAACACCTAGTCATTAGTTCATCGTATAAGTCATTAACTGCAAAATGGTTGACCAAGTTGTCATAATGTGACAAACATATTTCGCTGCATTGCAAGAGAGGATATTCACTGTGATGTGGATGAGAATTTGTGGCCTAACATACAGGAACGACAAGAGGTGTAGGAAGACCACACCAATTCCTACTGCACTGCCTGGACTGTTGGAGAGAACATTGTCCTATCTTTTTTTCCCTTTGTGCTACTGTTTGAAGTGGGTTTTTCTATGTTGGTATGACATGGTCTGTCAACAAATTACAATATGAACAATAAAAGTGTAAATGTAAATCTTGTCCAGTCTCTTGCAATCAAACAAAAAAGGTGTAACTTCCATTTTACAATAATTGTCATCCAAACTTTAGCCATAGTTTACATCTGAACCTCCCTCTAAAGTACAGTTATATTGACAACATGACTAAGTCGTTTGACTGTCTTGTTTGTAGACAATGACACAAGGACTTGACATTCTGATGGCACTGACATGTTCAATGACACAAAGACTTCGTTTTGAGAGATGAACTAAAGATTTTGAGCAAGTTACAGGCTTTTGCATGAAATCCATAGTGTTTTGCTCTTTGTACAAATTGTTTGAGAAATGCACACACGTATTCGCAAACTTCAATTCTGATCTGAGAATTGTACTAAAGCGACTGAGAAAAACTGTAAGCAGAACAGCACCTTTGTGAAGAAATCAGTTTTTGGTACCTCTGCCACTGTGAGAAGGTGCCAGATCCAGCTGAAATATATCATTTGTATCTCCGTATAACATGCCAGTAGAGGGCAGCAGGAAAGGCTCTACAATGGATGCACTGACTGTGGACTTTGGAAAAAAGATGACCAAAACCATCTGGACATCTGTCATGTCAGCAGTCTATCCAATGATTGTGCAGCTACTGACCTGGACTGAGATCATCAAAATGTTCTGAAAACTTTGCAGGTGTTCTGAGGTTCTTCACTGTTTAGTCTAAGAAACAAAGAGTTCCCAACTGTAAATGTAAAAAAAAAAATCCCGAAACAGATTTTGAGGTTTTTATCCTCTATGCACAGTGATTCCCAAACTTACAAGACGCTAATGCTTTCAATCTCTTAATCAGTATACAATGATTCAATATAAAATACCAGTTAGTCAACCAACAACATTTAAAAAAAAATGTTATGGTATTCTAATTTTCAGTTCTGTTCATGACAAAATTAATTGATCATTTAGTGACTTCAAAGTGACATAAAGTGATATAATTTTTGAAGCAATTTAGGGCTTGGTGTCTTAACCCTTGAGCTATCCTATGACCCCACCCCTTCCATTGACGTGTTCTCCCTACCATGACAAAGGTGGATAAAGGTGGAAAGATTTCATGTAATCCATGGACACCAGTGAAGATCACAAATCATTGAAGAAAAAAGGTTCAGAGCACTGTCTAGTGGGTCTAGATGACCCAACTCCCAATGTTAAAGTACCTAGGATAGCACAAGGGCTACAGGGCACAACAATGTCGAAATAGATTTTACCCACAGACCAGCCCACTGGCAAATGGGTGCTCAACCCAGTGATCTATTGCAAGCCATCATATAGCAAACTTTGTAGGGTAACGAAAGATGAAACAGTTGAAAATAATTCTTTTTAATACCCTATTCAGACTTAATGAACCAGTGTTAACAAAATCCCCCATTTGTCTCTCTGACGCATTGTTTGGGTGCCCTGAGTAGACTACTCTGAAAATAGTGACAGCATTGAACTTTACAGTTCATACAAAGTTTGTGAGACTTCGTGTGGTCATCTTATCAACGCGAAATAATCATAACACTGATAACTGATGGATCAAAAAGGAAATCCGAATTAAAGTGAGAGTGTGCAAAAAGCTCAACTTTCAGCCCGGATCACATACAGACAAAGCCAGGAGTGAACCCAGCATCCACATCTTTGTGTAGGACCTTGTCACCTCACCACATGAATGCTGTTTTGAAGAGATTGACATGTTGGCATCTCTCATTTACTCTTATTTTCAAAGAGGGGGTCAAAAAAATGAAAACGTTGTAGGACACGTCTGTCTCATGTTCTTCCCCTTTACTCACCCGCATGTTGTAGAAGTGTTTGCTATGACCATCACCATGAAAATAAATGTGCATGAACATTTTTGTTGTCCGTGCTCACCAAGCAGCCTACAGCATGGCCGTCTGCATGCTTCGCACCGATCTGCCCATTTTACGCCCACAGACAACCCATATCAAGCCTTAAGGGAAATTATGACTAAGGCATAAACCAACATTTTGAGTTACCACTAGAATAAAACCAATAAAGATGCTATGATAGATGAAGCTCTTGTAATCTGCCTGTTACCTCAGATCCCCTTTTCCCCTAGTTGGGTCATACTGAGGTAACAAAAGTACGGTGGCCCTAAAGATCAAATCACATCAACTAATCACTTGATGCAAAAACATTTTAAAGATCACTGCAACAATTTAAAAAAAAACCAAACAAATATTAATGAACAGCATTACATTTTAGAGAGCAAAATAAAATTCCAGGAACCAAAATGGAAAAAACAAATACAAAAAACCATTTTGGAGGACATAAGTAAAATCAAGAGAAGAAAAGAAATGTAAAAAAAAATTTAAGCACAATGAGAAACCAGAAAAGGTAGGTATTATGGGACATTGCTGATTGGATGATGATATCCAGTATTGCTTTATGTCAAATAACATTCGGCTGAAATGATGGACAAATGTCAACATCCAATGAGTGATGTCCCATAGTTCCCTCTTTTTCCAGTTTCTTCTTGTGTTTTGTTTTTTTTGTCTGGAAATTACTTTTGTTTTCCAAAATGCTTTTTGTATTTTCTGTAATTTTGTTTTGTTTTCTAAAATAAAATGCCATTTTTAAAAAAATATTTGTTTTGCATTTTTGATTGTCGTGATCTTGACTTGGAATTACCCACCAACATCTCTTTTCTTCTAGTGTGTTCTGCAGTTATAATAATAGTATTAATAATGGATTCGATTTATTTGCGCCTTTTTTCTTGGTGCTCAAAGTTCTTCCAATGTGTCCATTATTCATGCCTATTTGGTGATGGTAACTACAGATGTAGCCACAGCTGCCCTGGGGCAGAATGACAGAGGGGTGGCTGCCTGTACAGCCCCTCAGAACATCACCAGGACATTCATACACATTCACACACCTGCATAAAAAGTAGAGAATTAATCTCTTCTTTTATTCCATGTTTCTTGTGACCTGTGTCTTTTTTCACCTTCCACAAGCAGCTGTCATTGTGACTTTGAGTACACACCAACAGCCTGCTGCACTCTCTGTCTTTTAGTAGTGACTTTTTTCATCCTTCTGCAACTGCTGCTTTTCGTACTCTGAATACAGATCTGATCAGCTGGTCTCTGAGTTCGATCTACAAAGTTTTCTCCACACTAAGGAATGGGAAAGTGGACCTTTCCTGCCCAGACGGAACCCATGCGGCTGGATGCAGCAACGATCCGTGGGGCAAGTGGAGGCTGGTGTGCCTGGCCCAGCTGTCTGTGGAAGATGGCAAAGATGTGTATCTATTCAGATTCCTGATAATTGGATTCCTCCTAATGGGGATCGGAGCAATTCTGATTTATCGGGCAGTCTGGGAGCAGAAGACAGAGAGAGGGGATTTGTCCAATCTCTGTGGGAAGATTCTTTGGAGAGTAGAGACTCACGGTGAAAAACTTTCACAAGTGGATCAAAAGCACTGTGCTTGTCTTGCCCACTTAAGCAGGGTGCTCGTGACCCTTGAACTTGTGCGGAAGATGGATGCCAACTTGGAGCGTGTTTCTGCCCCTAAATTACCCACTTTTTTTGGGATCAAATCTGCCTCAAAACTGCAAGACCAGTCAAGGACTCAGAGCAAACGACCTGCTGGCGCCCTGAAGAATTTAATTTTATCGGACTCACCTCATGAGCTGAGGATGCTGTCCTTGGCTCCACCAAAGCATATTCCCTTCTCCAAAGTGGATAAAGCAGCTGTGTGCAAAGGTTGACATTGCAACTCCAAATCCCTTCTTGACCTTGGCATTCCTACTACCCCCCTGTGCCTCGTAGCTACACTAAGACTGATCCACAGGGACCCCCCACCCATTGAGCCTCAATGTACTGTGGGTTCTCTGCAGATGTGCTTTTGTGTTTTCAATGGTGTAGCTTTTTTTCTTGAATCTACACATTGTACAGGGTGTTGAGATACAACTCTTTTTTGTCACCAATGACCCCCTCCCCCACTATATTGTAAACCATCTACCCACTAAGCAAGGTGCGCTGACTTCCAGCTGCAACCTCAGTCAACTTTAAACTGTATGTGTGTATTTCTGTTGTATGTGTGATCTTGATCAAGTTGTACTGGAACCTAATTTCCCCATCGTTGGATTAATAAAGTATCATTCATTCTTTCATTCAGACTAGTTTAGTCGTTAAACCAAAATCTTTTGAAATGCGACCTCCGTCTGAACGGCCAGGCCACCTGAATCTGAATCGTACGTCATCGATACGCTACAAACGTCATCATTCTGTGTTGAAGTAGGCGGGAACTACAACATAAACAACAACCATGGCGGACAATGCTGCTGAGACCAGTCAGTGGAAGGGAAGCCAGGTCACCGATTGGATTCATATTTGGGGTGACAGCTGTATTCAGGCCAAACTCCAGGGCTCTTATCGCAAACCGGTGTTTTTGAAAACATTTCCAGCTAAATTGCATTCTTTTTTTTCCCCCTTAATCCGACCATGGTCAGAAGCGCGGGGGGCCGAAGGCGGTTCACTTCCCGTTTGGACCCTCAGATTCTCCAGAACGGGTTAATAAAGAGTCCATAGCATATATTCTGGGCGAAACGTTCTTCCTCCGTAACACACACCATGAATGCGTGCCCCCACTGCCCCCTTAATTCCCTACCTCCCTGCACATGCTCTCTCTTCTCTCTTACACACACATGCGCGCTCGGCCCCATCACACACACATCCCCATTCCACAACAGTGGGTACAGATGATCCTGGCTCCAATGCCTTCTTAAAATGAGAAGATTGTAATTGTGCTGGCTCCTTCATGAAAATGAATTTTATAATGCAAAAAGAGCTCTGCTGTTGACAACACTGTTGTTTACATCCATTGTTTAACGTTAGCTATTTCTGCAAACAACAGTGACGTTGTTCCCCGTTGAGTACTCTTCTGCGCATGCGGGTCACTTCTGGGTCATTTCACGGTCACACAGGAGATCACAAAAATTCACATTTAATTGGAAATGTGAATGGCCTTGCAAAAAAATCGGATTTTTTCAAATAATCGGAATTGAGCATTTAGCCCTGCCCCTAAGACAGATTTGGGTGGAAGTAATGCTCACCCACAGCAATGTCTTTGAACAAGGCCTTTGACTTCAATTCTTCAGGGTGCTCCAACAAAACAGAGTTCTAGTCTCAACAAAATTCCCTTGCATAACAAAAAAGGCAAAAGAAAAAAAAGAAAAAACGTAAGGCAACACGTGTAAGAAAATGTCTTTTGGACGATTTAAAATAACCACCAATCACACGGACATAAATGTCACAACCGACAATTTACCAACAGGGAGGCAGGGATAAAGTCACTGATGCAAGGCAAGTTATTACTTTATATATCATGACAATTGTAAAATAAAAAAATCCGATTCTACATGTTACATCTTACCAGGCTGCCACAGCTTGTGATTAATTGTAGACATAAAGTTTCAGGCTAAAATGCAAAAAGAGACATTTTCCACATAAAAACACTAATATTGGTGTTGCAGTTTCATTGTGAAACTGCAGGAAACATTTTCACTTTCCCAGTGAAAATGTGCTTATCAGTGTTTTCAGAAGTGTAGTGCTAATTTAAAACATCTCTGCTTAAATTGTTATTGTGCATGCACATGTGTGCATGAACAAGTAACCCACAATCCAATTTTTTTTCAGATTGAGTCTGATGATGTTTAAGTGAATGACAATTGCTTTTCATTAAGTGTCAAACGATGGAAATACAATCACAAGCCTAAAATATGAAGCCTTTCAGTTTAAGTATCTACAAGACCATACAACAACAGCCATAAGCTCAACTACTGGCGAGTTTGTGTGTTCTCAGTATAAGGTCAATGGGTACCCACTGGGAATTTTTATCTGCCCTTTCAGTTTAGCTGTATTCCCATCAGCTCTGCTTTGTCCATTATGATCTTGCTCTACGCTGATCTATGGGATTTGCATTTTGAGTCTTTGCGTGCTGTGCCATGCTTTTTCAGAACACTGCCAACAGTGGTTTCAAATGTGTGAACGAGGCTGGATTGCGACATCACTAGATCTAGTCTATTGGCTAACATCAGAAATGCATATGTTGTCTATAAGTTGGAGTAGAAACACTCCAAAGTAGAAAAAAGACAGAGACACCTGTTCTTTTTTCTTCTTTTCCCTTAATAGCTTTAAGTCAAAATAATGAAGATGTAACAGCAGGGTCTGTGTACATTTTAACCACTTAAATTTCATCGCTTTATTGTAAGCTGGAAAAATAAGACCTAGCACTAACATTGCCTTGTGCTTCAGTTTTGGGATGAGAGATAACAAAGAGATGACGCTGAAAAACCAGGAAGGGGTTCTTTGAGTTTTAGGTCACCTTACTTGACAAGCTCACCCACTTCCAGACTAGAATCTTCTGTAATCAGATCATACAAATCTTTTAAAACGCCCACCAAGAGCTTGTAAGCAAACTAAGAGGCCACCTGTGTTGGTCCTGAGTAAGCTAACTATACATGAATAAAGATGGACAACACATTTAAAGGTAAAAAGCAGCCCTGACAAAAGATATTCACACAACTAACTGGAACTACTAAATTATGAGTTTGATCAAACTGAGCAATGCAAATTATTTTTTCTTCACACCAATTTATCTTAAGATTTTTTGTTTAACCATGGTTTATCTTTTCTATTATTGTTTCTTTTTTTATTTTGTTTTTTTGTTTACAAGGAACCAAGCAACTAAAATGCTTTACAAATGTGAAAATCTTTATATTTGCGATACGTACCAATTGTTTTGGAAAAATACAGCTCTCAGTACTCATATTTGTTTATTGGGAAACAGCGTGACATTGTGTTCAGTTAGCAAATATCTTAAGCATGAATCCTGTTTGTGCAACATTTCCGACCTGATCCTGTCACAGATGGCATATGCATGTCTTTCAGAATGCATAATGTACTTAAAATTGCTGAACTTAAAACACATTTCCATTTCAACAAAGGAAACAGAAACAACTGAAAAGAAATTTATGTGCTGACTGACAGAAGGAACAAATCAAAGACTCAAAGCCTTGTATTCCCCTTTAAAGGACGAGGTGATCAAAATAGCCCCACCTGCTAACCCCCCCCTTTCAGACATGGATCCAACCCTTACCTATTGCGGTGTAGAGGACCTGGTCACAACAACGCTTCCCAGATAGCTGAGATCAATCAAAAACAAAGCAGGTAAGACTCCAGGAGTCATTAAAACCACCACAGTGTCCCTAATTCATAATGATGGAGACATTGCAGTAATGAGAAGCGGACAGGCCCTGTGACACACTTTGCCCAAAAACCTCTCCATGGTCTTCAGATCTAAAGGATTCCTGTGGGCATCGGAAAGTTTGAGGAAATGAAGGTTACAGAAAAGGAAAGGAAAGTCGGGTAAAAAATGGTTGCAATGTAGAAGAGAACTGCTCATGCAATGAAGTCGCTAAGGCTGAAGATGGGCCGCAGGGCCTGCCAAGATGAACCTTTCATAAAGCATCCTGGTTAAGATAACAGCACTTTAGTCTCACAATCAGCTGAATAAAAGCTATCGGATTCCTCCTATTAAGTAAAATCAGGATAAAACATGATGGAAATCTTTTATCTTTGAGTCACATCTGTAAATGACAATTTTTGGCATTTCCAGAAATATATTAAAACCTTATTGTCTCAGTTTTTTTGTCCATGTGAACAGCCCTTTTAGGTTTGATATGGAGTTTGTGAAAATAAAGATCTTCTTGCCAATCAACATGTTTGTGGAATTATGTTTATCTTTTCCATGTATTTTTCAGGTGATTCACTTGGAACAAAGCTTTGCAGGCTATGTGAGTTAAAACCTCCAACTTAATGTCTGAAATTAGAAACTAGTCTAGTCCTAAACCACAAAGACAACCTCTAGATCTGCAAGTCTTTCTAGAAAAAAACAAAGCTTTACAGTGACAGTAGTTAGCATCAGGTAGATTTTAGACAGCACTTCAAAAATCGAGCAATTTCATACACCAAAGCATTATGGGTTGTGCAGATGACACAAATGTTGTCGTTCTCCATGCATAACACACCTACCCTGAAGCTGACAACTGGGGTGGAGAGGGCTCTGATGGAAGGATCTCCTCCTCTGTCCTCCTCTGAGACGGCATCTGTCCAAATAAATTGATGGTTTCCAAGGAAGGTGAGGGGGACAGGGAAGCTGGGTAGCTTGTTGCAGAGGCTGAAAAAGCCATATGAGATCGATAGCTGGGGGTACCCTGGCCTTGGGCAGGTGAGGATGAGGGGGATGATCTCCTTGAGAAGCTGGCTGCAGAAGGAGGGAGGAGCGTAATCTCAGACATCTCTGTGGGCATAGGAGGTTGAACTATACTAGGACGTGGTCTAGGACGCACAACCATCTCTGGGGAGCTTTCATGAGAGCTAAAAGGGCTTTGGGTAAGGGGTGAGAGTCGAGAAGGCTGTAGAACCACCTGATGCATGCCAGAATCCATCCTACGCGTCTGCCTTGGACTAAAATGAGGGGTGGTGTCAAACCACCGTGTATCTAGACTACTGAATGTGCTAGGGACAATATGGGCCATTGGATCAGTGTAAGGCAAAACCGGCACGCCTATACCTTGACCCGTGTGTCTTAGCTGCCCTAAATGTGCATCTTGCATAGCTAGATGCCTGGCTGGGGAGCCACGAGGCTTGGTCTTACTTGGAGACTTTCTTGGGAAGTTCTTTGGGGCTTCCAGTGGCAGGACAGTTGGATAAGTGGGCATCGGTAAAGAAGAGGAGGCTTTGAAAGAGCTGTAAGGAAAAGTATGGGGTGGAGGGGGATAAGTGTGGTCTTGGCGAAGATGCAGGGGGTAATGTGGAGGAAAAATAAACCGAGGCCCCTCCAGGCTGGAAAAGGTAAAATCCAGTCCTTGCCAAATCTCTGGTGAACGGGAGGAAGGAGTTAGTGCCAACGGAAGAGGGAAACTGGAAACAGCATAGTGTGGAAAATCCCCCTCTTCCATTTCCTCAGGAATCACAGGGTGCACAAAAGGACCCTCAGCAAGGTATGGAGGGGAGGACATGACAGAGCTGAGTGGGCTGGTTTCAGGCATGTAAAAAGGTGGTGGAGGATCATGATCTCCGTGGGGGCCCAAATAGCCATAGAAAGCCCTATGATGTAGAGAACCTCGGATCTGCCCTGTGGCCTGCAGCCGGCTGCTCTCCATGATGGTCATACCTTCAAAAGGCCTGTGGAAGCGAGGGCTGTAGGCTGGAGGATGAAGATAGGATTCCTGACTGGAGATGGGAGAAATCTGATGCGGCCGAAGAGGAGCCATTACTGGCGGAAGAGACCTGGGATCATCATTCTCCTCATCTGACTGCCGAAATTCTGGATAGAGGTCTGATTCTTCGACAAAAGGGAAGCCCTGGATTCGCCTGGGCTTGACAGACATTTCTGCATCAGTGGAATCTATGACAAATCTCCCATCTGGACCACGTCTGATAAGTTCTATGGGTGTTATTGGTTCAGCTTCATGTTTTGAGGTGTACTTCTTGCTTGTTATTGCTCTTTTGGTCCTCTTGTAGAGAGACAGTTCCTCCTTTTTCTCTGGACTTGGAGAGGATTTCCTTCCTTGCTGGTCATGACTGCCGTCAGATGACTCTGATAGGGATGCCTTTGAGCGAACGCTCACAGGGCTCATGATTCCTGAAGATGACCTTGAAGAAAAAAATCAAAAAGATATAATACTGGAAATGTACATTTTCAAGGATTCAGCTGTATTTGCTGACAATAGGAGGCATTCAAGATAACAATATTCAAGTTTAGAATTATAACTAGGAATTATATATTTTTTTAAATGCTGAAAAATGGAAAGAAAATCATTTTTTAAACATCTTGGCTATAACAAAAGAGCATACAATAAAAATATTACATAAAATAAAACTGTTTATTCTTTTCTCTCTGTTACTTTAAACTGTATTTAAAGGTTGCTCTAAAAGTGACAAAGGAGACGGTTTTTCCACTAAAATCCCATTTTTTACCCATTTAAATTTGAAACCTGAACATGCACTTTAAAGTAATAAGAGACAATGCAGAGATATTTAGAAGCACTGACCCTTTCTAAAAAGTTAGAATATCATGGAAAAGTTGTGTATTCATTTCCGTAATTCCATTAAAAGAATGAAACTTTCATAGACTATAGATTCAGGGCCCACTGTTAAAGTCCTTTCAAGTTTTTATTTATTTTTGCATAAATTGGGGTTCCAGCTCATAATATTTATAAAAAATATTTAAAAAATTAAAAAATCTGCCCAAATTCTGCAAGACATAAATGTTCCCCAACTAATCATCTACTAAACTCAAAGCACCTGCACAGGTTCCCCAGATTCAGTTTGGTTTAATCGTCTCGGTTCTGTTCAACACGGGGAAGACTTCAGACTTGATAACTATCCAGAAGACCGTCATTGATCCCTCCATAGTCTGGATAAGCCACCAAAGCTCCTAGCTAAGGAGGCTGGTTGTTCACAGAACGCTGTGTCCATGCAGATCACCACAAAGGACTAAATGTAGCAGGAGAAGACGCTCCAGCAAAAGAGACGACCGTGGACTTCAGTAGATTATCCAAAGAAAAAGATTCAAGAAGCTGCAGACAATCCAGAACGAGCGGAACGAGGTGGAGGAGCAGCTTCACAAAACACCACATTCAGACGCATTCAGGAGACAAGACACCTCTGAGCCTGGACCAACGGAGGAAACGCCTCAACTGGGCCAAGAAGAAGAACTGGACTGTTGGCCAGTGGTCCAAGGTCCTGTTTTCTGATGAAACTCTGCCTTTCATTTGAGAATCAAGGTCCGAGGCTGTGGAGGAAGTCTGGCGAGCTGCTGGAGGTCCAGAGTGAAATCTCCACAGTCAGGATTTAGGCTGCACTGTCCAGCTCTGGTGTTGGGAAACTCTGCTTTCTTCAATCCAGAATCACTGCAACAGTCCAACAGAATGTTCTAGAAGACTCCAGGATTCCTTCTGCTGAGGATCTGGATGCAGATGCAGATTTCATCTTCCAGCAGAACCTGGCCCTTGTGCAGACCGTTGAAGGACGGAAGATGGACATATTGTTTTGAAATGACTTCAATCTGATCTATTTGATGTGATCATAATCTCTGTCTTTATCTTTCTGCAGAAACTGAGAAGTAAATTGTGATTTCTTCACTGTTCTGATTTTCTGAAATCCTATTTTTATGGGCTGGAATCCCAATGTATGTCAAAATAAACAAAGAAATACTGGAAATCAATCAAACAGTTACATTTTAAAGGGAATTAAACAAATGAATACTGAATATATATACACAATATATATATATATATATATATATATATATATAATGAATTTATAAATTGCCTGTATGTGAAGATGCAGAGGTTGTGGAAAACAACTGTTTTTCACATTTTCAAGGAGGTGCATAAAAAGTGGGGATATTTTACATTAATCGATTAACTGCAGGTTAACTCCATTACAAAGACTTTGAAACAAAACTGACAACAACAATCTGGCTTAAAGTTCTTTGAAGTAATTATAGATCAAAAACTTAAATTTGTTAATTAAATATTTCAGATCACTGGCTACAGATATGTGCTTAAAAAAGCACTGAACATTAAAGACCTTCTACAATGAATATTGCGTTTTTGGTGCTCTTAACAAGTTCTTGTAGCATTTTTCTTATGATGGAGGACATGTAAAAAGAATATTTGTTTAAAAATTGCATTGCATTGGATTTCTTTGTTCAAATCTTTATGAATCAGAAGCAGACGAAAACAGTGCTGTTGGAAAAAGCTTCTAGTTGTGATGTACAGACTGATGGGTGGACCAGCAGCTCCCTGCCCCGCTCCAAAGCATCCACCTGCAGAGTAATAGATCCATGTACGGGGCAGCCATCTTACACAGGTTCAGTTGTAGGTTCAACTCCCGCCCATGTATTGAAGTTTCCTCGGGCAAGATAATGAACCTCACAATTCTCCTGGTGGTTATAGGTTGGCTCTAGTGTTAGGGCAACAGAGTCGGCATGTGTGTGTGAACGGGACTGTGAGGCGCTTTGGTCCTCCTAAGAAGAGAGTAAAGCACTATATAAGTACGCCACTTACCATTTTACGTCTATGTTTTCCTCGTCCTAGCAGGCATCTGGATCTAAACTGTACGACTGGATAGTTCTGATATTGCTAACCATTTTGGTTGCACTGGTAATGTTAGGTTCGGGTTTTGAGCGGCTGTAAGCTAATGGGAGAGTGTAGACAAATGAATGATGGAAAGTGGGGGGCAGCTTACTGCGTACCAATGGTCCCGCCTACAACTCAGAGGTGAATTTCTAATGAACTCTACAGAAACTATGTCCTAGAATGCAACGTGGATTCTTTTATTTTTTTATTTTGGCTAAAACATCAAAATCATATTTAAAAACAACACTGGGTAAGCTTTGAAGATATTTATCGAAGCATCATTCACAAAGTATTTTAAGTATAAGAGATCAGAGTGGGATTCTAAATATGTATATAAACTTCTGATTTTGCATTGACTGAATACCTTACATTTTCTAAATATAAAGCAATACTTTGAAGAAATATCAAAGTTCTCTTAAAAAAACAGTGATGACTGCGCAGGAAAATGCTTATTTGTAATCATTGTATAGCTACTATGATTTTTTTTTTGATCATTGTAACATTTTTAGAAGCAGAAAATAAAACAAATTAGTACAGGATACAGACTTTTTAAAGGTACTCTAATTTGATGATCCCAATTATGTGCATCCACATTTGGTATTTATTTTTATAGTAACAGCCATTATTCTATAGTAATAACAATAATTATTTTTTATTAATTTAGCCTGTGAGAAAAAGAGAAAAGAAGGGAACTGCATTATGAGAACTTGGGCACTCCAGCAGCGCCTCCAGGTGGCTGAAGACAGATCAACTTCCTGTTTCTGTTTAGAAACAAAGCGAGTCCTCCTCATTCCTGCTCTGAGACTCGTTTTTATTTTTCAGGTTTAAGACCTAACAAATGAAAGCTCTAAGCCAATGTTATTAGATTTGTGTTGTTGATGTTACACTCTGGGAAAGTTTAATTCTTTTTCGGCACATAACGGTGGGAAAAGCCGGACCAGAAGTAGCTGGGGCTATCACATTATTTTGTGCTTGTAAGACAGGATTTTGTAGCTCGTGCTAAATGACGCAGCGTTGTCATAGCAACTCTGTAAATTAGCTGCATCCAATCATCTTCTCTGTTCCTCCTCTCAACATTTCCAGACCATCTCCATCTGTTTCCTGGCATTTATCTCTAGAACATCTACTATGATCTGTTCCTCTGATGATTTCATTCCTGATCCATCCTTGTCTCTCCCAAACCTCAACATCTTCATCTCTGCTACCTTTAGCTCTGCCTCTTGTCTTTGAGCCTCTGACCAGAGCAAACTTCCTCCTCTCTAAGATGTTCTTCCACCTGCTTCCTGCTCTCACTACAGATGATAAAGTCATCTGCAAACATCATGATCCACATAGATTCCTGTCTAACCTCATCTGTCAGTCTTTCTAGGAGGAGCTCAAAACCCAACATAGCACATCTCACCACTAAGTCTTACACTCCTACCTTGTATTTTTCTCTGCTGCTGAACATGACTTTTTAGTCATTCTTTAACCAGAGACATGACTGCTTTTCACGTTTTTTAATATTTTTAGCCCATCATTAGTCCTGATTTTCTGGAAAATATGGATAAAAACTTAACAACTAGAGTGGATAGAAAAAAATATCAGTAGTTTTATTTTAAAAAAAGCCCTGAAACATCAGGAAAAGATTCTGTGTACAGTTTTTACATGCTAAAATAATTTACAGAAAATTTGAATATGTTTCTTGTCCTCTTAAAATTTGGCTTTCCAGAAAAATGATAAATGAGCACAGTTACATGATAAAGTTTTGCAAAGTCTGTCATGGTTTGGTTCTTAGTTTTTTTTTGTTTATTACATTTGTTTTGGCTTGGTTCCTATGGAGGTTGACTGTGGCCTCTCCCAAATGGATCCTATACCCACTTGTAGTTCACCACGGGTCAGACTGCACTTAGTTGCCATTAGTGTCTATATTTAGAAAGCAGTTACTATTCCTTTGACTTTAAGCCTTATTCACACCTGCCCTTACGAGTGACAGGTCGTAGAGAGCACTTAAACAACATGCAGAAAAATGTTTTCTGCTGTTTCTTACGAGCTGGGAAATTGAGTCAGGGGAGGCAGGTGAAGCACTGACCTGCCATCATCCTATTGATATAATAAGTATTTGTCCAGCGATATGTGATACAAATGCAATTTCTGCATGATTTTAATAATTCCAATAATTTTTATTATCAAAATTGCTGTATATTTGTATCTTCTGTTCAATCACAGCGTAGGCGCAAAGATGAGGCAGCACTAAGCTCTGCCTCATGTAAGATTGTGCAATCCCCTACAAATTAGGTTGAGTGTATGTATGCCTTTTGCTTACAATGTCTATGCTAACAATGTAATGCTTTAGTCACAAGTTTCTCTACGCTATAGAAAAAAAATTGTTCGCTTATGTCCTTACTTTCTAAATAACAGTAAGAAAGACAGATGTAATAATTCAGCTCCAAGATTTCTTAAAACAGGATGTTCAATCAAAAACAAAGTTAAATTGCTTATAAAACTAAAAGGAGGAGCACTTTTAAACCAAAGTCATGGTGATTCTTATCCAGAGAAAGAGGCGAATGGACTTCATTTAGAAGTATAGCCAAGAACTGTGTACATTTTGTGTGTAAGAAAGAGACCGTGCATCCATTGAGGTCTGTAGCATCCATACATTTTACATTCCTCTTTGGCCCAATACCTATTATACTCTCATCTGCCACTTTATTGGGTACACCGGGTTGGACCCCCTTTTGCCTTCGGAACTGCCTTAATCCTTGGCAGCATTCAACAATGTTCTGGAAATATTCCTCAGAGAATTTGGTCTATATTGACATGACAGCATCACACAGTTGCTGCAGATTTGTTGGCTCCACATGATGATACAAATATCTTCTGTTCCACTACATCCCAAAGGTTTTCTATTGGGTTGAGATCTGGTTACTATGGAGGCCATTTGAGTCCAATGAACTCATTGTCATGTTCTAGAAACCAGTCTGAGATGATTCCAGCTTTATGACATGGCGCCTTATCCTGCTGGAAGTAGCCATGAGAAGATGGTCCACTGTGGTCAGAAAGGGATGGACATGGTCAGCATCAATACTCAGGTAGGCTGTGGTGTTGGAACCATGGTCAGTTGTTACTAAGGAGTTCAAAGCGTGCCAAGAAAAATATCTCCCACACTTTTCACCACCACCACCACCAGCCTGATCCATTGATACAAGGCAGAATGGATCTATGCTTTCATGTTGTTGACGCCAAATTCTGACCTTTCCATCCAAATGTGACAGCAGAAATAGAGACTCATCAGAGCAATCTTCTATTGTCCAGTTTTGCTGAGTCTGTGTGAATTGTAGCCTCAGTTTCCTGTTCTTAGCTGACAGGACTGGTACTCAGTGTGGTTTTCTGCCGTTGAAGTCCATCTGCCTCAAGGTTGGAGGTGTTGTGTGTTCAGAGATGCTCTTCTGCAGACCTCGTCTGGAACCAGTGGTTGTTAGAGTTCCTGTTGTCTTTCTTTTATCTGGAACCAGTCTGGTTATTCTCCTCTGACCTCTGGCATCAACAAGGCATTTCCGCCCTCAGAACTGCAGCTCACTGGATGTTTTCTCTATTTCAGACAATCCTCTGGAAACCCTAGAAATGATTGTGGGTCAAAATCCCAGTAGATCAGCAGTTTCTGAAATCCTCAGACCAGTCCATCTGGCACCAACAACCATGCCACGTTCAAAGTCACTTTAGTCACCTTTCTTCCCCATTTTGATGCTCGGTTTGAACTACAGCAGACCGTCTTGGCCATGTCCACATGCCTAAATGCATTGTGTTGCTACCATGTGATTGGCCATTAAAGGTCTACCTAATAAAGTGGCTGGTGAGTGTTTATATTGAAAAGAAGGATGATTAAGTTAGGGAACACAATCAATAGTTGAGAAATATATTGGGAGCATAGGCTTATTCATTCATCTTCTAAACCCGTTTTGTCCCTTTTGGGGTCACAAGGCTTTCGGTAGGCAAAGGCAGGGGACATCCTGGACAGATCGCCAGTCTGTCCCAGGGCAGAGCATACGTATGTAAAACCAAAAAGTCAGGTGTCTCACAAACCCCAAACCTCATCACTGCTTTTGGGTAAGGCTTTCATCACTATGTTATAACTTTTTGTTATTGATCTAACTGGACCAACCTATCAGCCTTTGTTGTGCCCTGCCAGTCTAGCTGCAACACTGTCACCACTGGGTCCTTGGACACCAAAACCCACAATGCCTCTCTGAAGCACTTGCTTTCAATGAAGGCACCTGCTTGGCTTTTCTTGTGTAACGTAAAAGGTGATACTATGGTTGCATAAATATAACACATACCTACAGGCAGTGGGTTTGACAATTAGCCGTAATGCAGAATTATCCTTTGCAGCATTGATATACGATCATCATTTTTTGGCACAGTGTATTACCCACGTTCTGTCTTATTTGTCTAATAATCAGCAGAAAGGAACATTGTAAAGTATTTAATAAATAAACAAACAGTGATCATATACAAAATTGGAAACATTTTTTTAAGGTTTTAATCGATTAGGTCTCATGATTTAAAAAAAAAAACCTGGCTGTGACTGAACCTAGAATCTAACCCACAACCTGCAATGCCTACAGTGCCACAGGCCACGGAACAGTACCCTCTGTGGACCAGACACTCACAGGTCAAGTCATTCTCACACATGCTGAAAATGGCTCCATTTATTTTTTTCAACCTGCCACCTTTTTTATTAACCGAGGCAATTTCTGGACAAAGAAGCAGTCAGTAATGTGCCAACAGAAAGTGCGTGTTTAAAATGTGTGCTTTACATTTTTTGTATTGATAAATGTGAACAAAACTTTACACTCTAATGTTGTCAAAGATTTCTAAACTGTTCTTGCACACATCACACAGACCTGTATATCTACTGTATATCAATGTTGTGATGCAGTCCAGAACAGCAGGTTTCTCACATACAAGCTTTCAAGACTAAATCAATTTTAATCTACTTAAATTTTATTATATTTACTTCATGTTGTGTTAAAAATTCAGCTTAGAATTGTATAACTTGTGTCCTTACCTTTATTCATTTGAACAATATGACTCAACATTTTATGAGTCCTTCTTTACAACATGAATTGTTTCAGTTGACAAACGCATTTAAGTATTTTTAAGATTTAGGAGGAATGACACCAGTATTGTTGTTGTCTTGTGAGGACAAGTGACTAGGAACATGCAGACAGACCAGGACTTACAGGACCTGCAACAAAGTGTAAAAGGGGGTGGTGTGCAAAATCTAGCACACTCACTGATAACTGGAGGACTGCTGTTGGTAGAGTGCGCCCAGCCCTTCCCAGTGCGGCTTGACACTGGGAAAGAAACTAAGGGGACTCCTGTAAAAATGTGGAAATCAGAAAATAAGGAGTGCTGAGGATGTCAAGTAAAGACGAGGCCTGCCAATAAGAAGTCTGTTAAAAAAAACAAAAAGAGCAGCAATAAACAGTAAAGCTTTACAATACAGTGGACAAGTGTTTGCTCAGGTGGGAAAAGCATTTTAGTGCCAAGAATCTTTTTCCAAAATAACCACTGTGTGATGTTGCTGTTGCTAGCATTAAGAAAGTTAGCTTCATTGGGCATTTTCCAGTGGTCCCTTGAACCAACACGGTTGCTAAATTCTAATTAAATATAAGTCCTGATTGGTTGTAGACCATTATCTGTCAATCTCCTCCGTGTCATGTTTCCTGTAAAGTACAAAATGTCTTCATCTTGGCAAATTTACATGAGCTGTGATTATTTGATACTGTAAAAGTTTTTTTTCTAAAATAGGTTTCAACTTTGAGAGAGCTTAAACAAAAGAGAAAAGTGTGAAAATATTTATGTCTGTTAAAGAAAAAGTGTGTGGTGGGGGGTTTTGCTGCCTTAAAAATGTATAATTATTATGAAAAATAGAGCTGAATACTTTGTAGCAGCTTATTTTCAGAACATAAGTCCTGTGGTTAACGGGGGACCACTGTAAATGTCATTCCAGGGGTTATTATGAACACTTGTTAGAAGTTTTCTTTTAGGTTACCTCAACACTGGGATGGTCTTGAACTCAGTTTAAATAGGTGGTCATTGCTGGTTTGGTTTATTTTGGACCATTGACTGTATAAGAGAACTGAAAAGAGCAAGTTTGACGTCACCCATAGAAAATGCCTCCAGCTAAATAAAGCCAATTCTGTTGCCATTTTTCCGCCATACAGATGCTGCCACTTGGAGCCAGACAAAGTTAGCAAACAGTGATTGGTGCAAGTCGGTCTGAGTCAAGGTTTCTAGGGCAGCCAGTGTTACCAGTCAGGAGTGAGCTTGTTGGAAGTCCACACCCACACTGAAGGTGGGCCAGGAGAATCTGTCAATCTAAAGTTTGGAATTTTCAAGGTGGGGGCCAGCAGGCGCCAGGTGCTTTTACTGAGGGAATCTGATTGGTTAGTTTATAACTTGAATAACTTGCAATATAGAAACATATAATGGAAAAAAAGAGTATTTTAAAAAAGATGTTAAAAAAGCTATCTGAGAAGATGGAATGACTAAGCTTTAGCTGTTGATTTCTCCATAGAAATCTAAGGGAATTTCGCTTCTTGGAGCAAATGGGTACTTCCTGTTTGGATGGGGGAGGGGTCACTCAGTCCAGTTCTCTTATATAGTTACTGTTTTGAACACAGCGTTCTCATTCGCAAACCAAAGCTTAAGTATACCAGACCACCTGGAAGAATCACACAGTTACAACTGCTGCTCATGTGTGGAGAGTGTGACCTTGACTTGGAAGGAAAAATAGCTTCAAGAATAAAACAGGGGGGTCATGCAAGTCCCCTGGGTGGGCTTTTTTTTCCAATCCTGATCAAAATCTTAAAACCAGTATAGAAATTGCATGAGTTTGCATTTTGCATGAATTTTGACAAGGTTCTAAGTAAAGTTTCAAACTATATGAATAAGAACAAGAGGCCAAACATTTTGAGCAGACAATTAAATTTAAACCTTGTAACTGATATGGACTTTTAAGTAGCTAATTACTTAGCCAATTGAAAGTTTAGAAACATAGTACAATTTTTGTTTTTCAGTTTAACATCTTCAGTATTTTCTGTTCCTTTAACTGTTCAGCATGTGGTCTATTATACACCCAAAGGCTCTGATGGGCAAGAAAGCTTCTGTTGAGACCTCTCTACTTCCAAGTGACACTAGCTATGGATCTTGTTGGACCATAATGCGATGACAACAGTACAATGTCAGTCAGGTTTATTATTACTGAGCGACACAGCTTAGATAGAAAATGACAACATGAGCAGATTAAAATGAACTACAAAAAATAAACCAAACTGTGTGAGGATCTCTGTGTGCCTTCATCTATGTGTTCACTGTTACACCTGGCAGCAGGTCAAATCAGGGCAACTTGTTCTTGGGCTGCTAGAATTGCAAACATGTTGAAAAAGTGAGTTTGACAGAATTATCTCTAACCTGCTTATAATATCCTGAACTATTCCCAACTTAGTTTCCATGGGTTATAGAGGTTATGTGAGGAAATGTATGACATTTTTTGTGAGCCTCAAGCAAGTTTCAGATCACATTTTGCAGTGTGTTTGAATATCTTTTGATATTTCGAAAAGATTGAACTAAGTTCACGACGCATTGCTTCAGTTCTCAAGCATAACCAAGAAATGACATCATCCATTTGAAACAGGAGTTTTCTTCGTTTTCAATGACAGATAAGGACTGTAAACATGCTGTAAACATGGACCACGAGCAGTAGATGCTCGTTCCAAGAAATGGGAATTGACTGTGATTAGGCTGGAGTTTTGCATTACTTTTCCAGAATGAAACAAAGCGTTATGAAAACACTTTTTTATAGCTAAATACCCCTACATGATTGGAAGTGAAAATATTTGCTAATTTCAATGCTTTCTTGTGATTTTTGTTTCTATGCAGTTGCTCGAAAAAACAGAGCTGATAGTGTCAGAGATGACAGATTAACAAATTGTGAGTTTAAAGATTTTCTTAACCCAAAGAACATTTTCACACCATGAATAGTTAATTAGTTTTCAAGCAGCATTCTGTTGACATTACTCCTGATGAAATAAAGCATTTAGAGCTAAATCATGCAGTAGTAAGATGCCCCTTTACAATGTTCCGAACATTTTTGCCTACTTTCAAAAGAGGAAGGAACATGGACACACCTGACTGCTATTGGTGCATTCAACATTTTGATTATTATAGATATGAAAGCCATTGGAGCTCAATCACAATCTGTACATGCACAATTGTGATACACTCAGCAGAGACAAGGGAGAAATGTTCAGCAGTTTTCCTTGTTCTTCCCAGTAACCATGGTTTGGTTAAAAAAAAATAGGGGTATAATGATTAATCGACCTAATTGATTAATCAATTTATATCATAAAATCCAACCACATCCATCTGTCTGAGGAAAGTTATTGATCAAATCGGCCTCTACCATTATACATTCCTTTCAAAATAAATAAATCGATTACATTGATATTGGAAAATACAATTTGGATTGAGACATGGTGGATTTATTCTACTATGAGGTAAAAACGAAAGTACATATCAGAAGACAACACACACGTGATGTCATCAAAAACATCATTCCATCAGTCCATCATTCCAGTCCAATCTGTGGAAACACTTTGAATTCAGCAAAGACATGTGACCATCCAGCAGTGCTTCTCAATTATTTTTTACTAGTGCCCACTAGGAAAAGGAAAATGCCCCCCCCCCCACCCCCCACCCACACACACACTCTCGCGGTGACAATATATTAGGTTAGTATCTATATATTGTGTAAGTATACCTGAAATTGCATCTTCTAACAATAACAAAAGAAAAAAATTATATAAATCCACTTTCAACAAATATTACCTTTATTTAGCCACAGGAACCCTGTTCTAGTCTAAAACAGAAAAGAAGCTTAAAGTGCCTGAAATAAAAAAAAATCTGTCATTCATTATTTAAACTAGAAACATTTTGACCAACTGAACCATTTGATGGTGAGAAAAATAATTCAATTAATAAATAATATTAGATGTAAATTGATCTGAAACATTAACACAGCAGCACCAATATATTTAACGTTTTTAGTCTGAAGAAATAGATAAAAACATTGTGCTGTTTTTTTTCTAAATGATGGATTGTTTATCTATGATGTCATAAAGTGCAGCTGTTTTCCTGCATTACCTGCCGTCTTTATGTCAAATACTGACACCAACTAAACGACAGGCAGAAGTAAAAAATACATTGATGGAAAATAAAGACGTCATCAAAATGTCTACAATAGTTCATAAAGAATGACATTATTAGCATGAGCTGAGTCATCTAAAGGCATGTGATGATCCTGGTGTTGCACAATCTAGGCAGCGCTCCGCGTGCAGGTTTCACCTGGCAGCCTGAGCCCACTACCCCTCCCCCTTCGTTCTCACACACGCGTGTGACAGGAGCAGCTGCAGGGACAGCAGTTCACAGTTTCAGGCTCTTACAAACTCTATCATAAAAAAGATAACAGTAAACTAATAGTGGGGCAGATTTCCTTCCAAGCACTGAGCCGCTGACACTGCACACCCCCTTTTGCGCCCCGAGCAATTGCCCGTACTACCTGTGCCTAAAACCACTACTACTGCGTGCCACCCCCGGCATCGCATCACGTATTTGAGAAGCACTGGATTGTTTGAGTGTTTTTAATTGTTTTTAGGGTTTGAGTTATTTAAAAAATAAGAGGAGAGCAGGGGGAATTCTTAACCATTTTAAAATGATATGTTCAAACAAAGCAGAGGTGCATTTATGTTGTTGTGTGTTACTTACGGAGTTTCCATGCTTTTTCTGCAGTGGGTTAAAGAAAGAGGAGGATCTGGAGAACAGCACAGACAGAGAATTTTTTTTTAAAAAGGAACAAAGCTGCTCCAAGCAGAAAATACTCTATATATAATTATATATGACGACTAAATGCATAGACAAAACATGTTTTCTTATTTAAAATAAATATTTTCATTAATACTACTAAGTCTCTTGAGTTTTTTTTACATTTAAAGGATTCTATTCCTTGTATTATAGTGGCTTTTTAAGAAAATAACCTGTTTTGCTTGTGAAGTGATTTACAATGTGCCATCCTAGTAGATCATAGGAGTTAGGAGTTTCTTCACTTCAAGCTTATAAACTGGAGGGTGACATGAGGAAATGTTAAAAGTAGAAGCCATAATAAATATGGCGGGCAAACAAAGTAGCTCATGGCTGCACTTGCTTAATACAACTGCTGTTCCACTGTCAATTGGATTCAATTGGAGCAGCGGTTTATTTTATTGATACATTCAAAATCACGTTTATACTTTCATAATAATTTCACAGGCTGGATTAAGCCTGTATACGGGTTTGATTTGGCCTGCAGGGTGCACGTTTGGGACACCCCAGTTTTAAAGCTTAACAGCTTTTGCTTTTTTAGATGCCGTTTTTGAGCATTATCCTGCTTTTACCAGAAAGACGTGTTAGTTTTCTAATAGTAGCACTGCAGCCTTTGTTAAACGCTGTGTTGCAAAAGATCTTTTAATATTTCATCCCACCTCTTTTCTTCTTGAGTTTCTTCCGGCGTTGCTTGTTGACAAAGAAGGCAGCCATTGTGCTGAACAGGATGGCTGCTGCGAGGAAGCAGATGGTGGCCACAATGCCAGCCACGACAGGCCGAGTCAGTCCACGCTCATCCACCATTTCTGGAGGGGGGAAGAAATCTGGAAGATGGGAATCATAATAAAATGTTGAGAAAGTATTACCACAATGATAAAGTGGTGGTGCTGTCAGCTTGTGTATGCTATTACACTGATGATGTAGCATCCTCCAAACTAAATCTTATGTCAGCATGCATTTCTTTCTCCTGAATAATGGCTAATTACACTGTTTGAATAGCTGTGAGTCCCTTTAGAAAGAGCGTGTTGCCCTGTCAGGCTTTAATAATTTACCAATGACATGATGTGACTTCAAATCTAAGAGACTTTTTACTAAATCACTGATGATCAAAGGAAATTACTTTAACCCTCGTGCTGCTGATGATTTTATATTGTGGCCACCAGGCCATAATATAAAAAACAAATCCCAACATTTTTCCATTTAAGGGAACTATATCATGCAAAACAAATTTTTTGAGCTTTTAAGGGTATGATAATGTTTATTCCTCAAAAAGACAATCAGTTCAAGCATTTCTGATCAGTCTTCTAAAAACCTGCTCTCTGAGCACCAGCCCCTCCCAATCCACAAAAACAAGTTGGTTCTTACATTGTGATGTCACAAAGTGACTCCCTTCCAGGAGGAGTCTGTGCTGTCAGCTCCGCCCCCAGACTAACACACACACACTTTCTCTGTGGAGCCAGTGGTGATCGGCTAAACTCTTTCCTTTTATTTGCACAATATGCACATCCATCTTTGCAAAAAGTTCGGATGTTGTTTGTTTCTGTGGGAGAAACGCAGACACACTGCCAAGGCAGACTGTAGGATGACGTCATGAAATGGGTGATACCCACACACAGAGAAGGGCGGAGCCTCAGAGATCCAGTTGTATTATTTCCGGGTTGGAAAAGAGCTCAGGAAAATCACAAATATTTAACAAAAAACTAACTAACTACCACGCTGCAGATTGCAGTGAGGTAGTTAGCATTCATGCCTCACAGCAGGAGGCCCTGGTTCAAATCCCTGCTGGGAGCCTTGACCGTGTCCCTGTACATACTTTCCTCTGGCTTCCTCTCTGAGTCCAAAAACATGCTTTACAGGTTGATTGGTGACACCAAACCCTCCCTTATGTGTGAGTGCATGTCTGTTTTTGTCTTCTTTTCCTTTGAGCTTTTTTCTTCAGGTGTAACTACAGTGAATTGGCTTCGTCCATCTAACCTTGTCTACTCTACTGCATCCTCTACTCTGACAGCAGCTACCTTCATGTTTTCCTTCACTGCATCGAGAAACCTCCTCTTTGGTGCTCTCCTCTATACCTCTTGAATGGCAGCTCTAGACTCAGCATCTTTGTCGGTCTGTGTGCGGTCCTGTAAGGCAGTGGTCCTCAGCCTTTTTCAGGCCACAGACTAGTTTAATACGTTCATGGACTGGACTGTACAAGGCTCAAGTGAGTGTCTGATTTTTGTTTTTGCCTACAGTTTCTCTTAACTTTTGAGGGTTAAGTTTATCTTCATCTTCATCCGTAAAATATCTGCGGCGGCTTCTAACTTTATTTGTAGATTTGGTGTAAGAACCATTAAAATATGTTCAAGATGGGTCTCAGTAACTCAGACATTTGCGAGCACTGTGATAATAATCTACCCGACAATTACATGCATGCACTGTGGTTCTGCACTCCTGTCCAGGCTCTCTGGCAGCAGGTATGTGCCGATTTATCAGTCTGGCTTAAGGTTTCAATCACTGCCTCACCGTCACTTTGTGTGCTTGGTGACATGAGTGCCATCGATATAGAAGAAGGATTAGCATCTATCATTTTCATAACTCTTTGTATTGCCAAAAAAACTATTTTAATAAATTGGAAAAACAAGAAAAATATAAACATAAGTCAACACAGAAATCTGCTGTTTGATCATATCAGCTTGGAAAAAATGTCAGCCCAAAGCTCAAGTAACTTTGAAAGAATTCAGTCTCTCTGGTCTCCTGTGGTTGACTCCATGACTTAGGGGGTGGAGGGCTTGGTCGTCGCTGCTCCTTGCCCTTCTGCCGTGGTTTGGGGTGGGGGTCGGGGCTTCCGGTGCCTGGCGGGGGCGGTGGGGGGCTCCGTTGGTCGGGGGGTCGGGTCCGGTGCCTGGGTGGGGCGGGCTGGGGCGCTGCGTGGTCCTCTGGGCTTGGGTGTGGGGGTGCGTGGTGGGGGGGTGGGGTGGTGGTCTGGCTTGGCTTGGGGGGGTGGTCCCTTTGCCTGTGCTGGGGGGGGTTGGCGGGGGGCCCTGCTCGGGTGGGGGGGGCCCAGCGGCGCCGGATGGGCTGCCCATCTGCACCTGGGGCTGGGATCGGCCCTTCCCTGGCTCTGGGACGGGACAACCCTCTCGGGGCCCCCGGTCGCTCTGGGTGTCACCCGCTTCGGGTGCGGGGTCTGGGGTGGGGTGGGGTGGGGGGCTTGTCGGCCCTGTCCTGTGGGGGGGCGTTCTGGGGGGGAGGGGGGGCCCATTATTAGTACGGGTCGGGGGGGCTAGCGGGTCGGGGTCTCCGCTGAGGCAATCAGTGGTTGCCTCGGCCGGTTGGCCTCCTCGGTCCCGTCGAGGCCTGACCAGAGCTCTTCTAGGGCCGGCGTCTGGGGGTGGGGGCCTGGGCTTGCTCCGGGGGGGGGCGACGCTTTCTGGCTCCTCTCTCTCTGTGTGGGGTGGGTGGTGCCGGGCCTGGGGTATCGGCGCCTCCGGGGGTGGGCCCCTGGGCTGGGTGGCCCTGGCCCCTTTGCTGGGGGTGGGCTGGGGGACGGCTGTTTGACCACCGGGGGACAGTCTACCAGCTGTCCCCAACTTACCCCCTTCCTTATATAACCTCATATTAGGGTGAGGGGGTGGGGGGTCTAGCCTGCGATGCGCCTTGGGGGGGGGCTACTTGGGAGTGGCCCCCCTCCTATGGTTGCCGTATGGAGTGGGCCCCCCCTCTTTCGGTTTTATTTGCACCTTAGACATGTAGGGTCCTTGGTAGGGGGGGTGCTTGGACATCACTGCAAGCAAGCAGCAGATGTCCTCCTGGCACCCTACCCGCCAATTTTAACCGCACCTTAGACATTTAGGGCCCCTTGGTGTGGAGGGTGAGGGGACATCACTGTGAGTAATCAGGAGATGTCCCCTTAGTGCCCTACTCGCCAATTTTAACTGCACCCCCCTTAGTACACACACCCCTCCCCCTTCAATATATACATTCAAACATAAACACACACACATGCACACAAACACCCTCTCAAACACCCATACACGCACACACATTTTACAAGGAAGGTGGGACCTGGGTCCATCTGTCCCCTACCCCTTCCCTGGTGGGGGGTGCGGGCCCCTTGGCGATGGTGGCCGTGTCCCTTGGGTGCCGGCTCCCTGGGCCCGGCGGTGCTCTCTCCGCACGGTGGGGGGGTTCATATTACACCTGAGCCGGGGGTGTTCGTGTCCCTGGGGGGTGGGTCCTGGTCCTTGCCCCTGGGCGCTGGGCCCCGCCAAACTTCCAACATGGCCGAGCCTGGTCGGGCCATATTTATAACATCCCTTGTGGGCCGCCCTTTTTTCCCCGGGGTTCCCCCTTCCTGGGCGGGGGCGGCGGGCCCCTGCCTTGCTCCTACCTGGACCAACCGTGGGCCGGGTGGGTGGCTGCCTGGAGTGCGGAGCGGGTCTCCCTTGGGGGGTCCTGGCTCGTACCTGGGGTCGGGGCGGGGGGATGCCCGGAACTCCTGGGTGGTGGTGGGGTGCTCGTCTGGGGCTGTGGGCGTCCCTCTCCGGTGGGGCCCTGCGTTGGGCTCTTCCGGCGCGGCGGGGGGCTGCTTTCCTGGCTGGGCTGGGGCGGCGCTCTCTTTCCCTCTGCGCCTCCCTGCTCTCTGGCTCTGGGGGCCTCGCGGCGGTCCTGCTGGCCCTGGCCTGGGTGGCGGTCTTGGTCGCCCGGGGGGCGGTTGTTCCCTGCCTGTTCCCGTGTGGCGTTGGGGGGGCTCCGGCTGCCGCTGCTGCTGCGGCGGGGGTATGGGTGTGGGGGTGGCTGGGCGCTCGTCCTCCTTTTCACATTCCACCATCCATTTTAGAAGAACATAAACACTCACCTGAGCACAGGTGTTAGCTCACCTTTGCACTAATAGTTTGCATGATTGAATGAATGAAAGATTTCACACTAGTTGGTTTAAAGGCATAGGTATGCGTTCGTGAACACTATCTGTTTTGTGTGCATGTTGACATGTGGACATTTTTGCGGCTAGCAGGTGTGTTGATAATATTTGAGTGTGTGTGAACAGGCCCCGCCCTTTTTGTACTACATTTGAACCGTACCGTAACGATAAACAACCAGTAAACCTGTCTGCTCTATGCTGCTTCATGGTCTTACCCCCCTTCCCCTCCTATTATCACCCTCCTACCCCCCCCTCTCTCTACCGTCCCTCTCTCTTCTTCCCCTCTTTCCTTTTCCGTCCGGTCCAACACCAAAGATTTTCAAACATGATTGAAATTAATAAATTTTGGCCTCAATTACAAAAGGGGTTTATTCAGACATACCTTTGGTTTGTCTGAAGATGAATAACCCCTCTTGTTAAAATAAAATATGTCCAACACAAGAGGCCCTCAGCTCTCATCTGTTTGCCTAGCTGTTGGACAGGACAAGTTAAAAAAAAAAAAAAAAACCTATAACTGTCAAAGTGGAAGCTAAAAAATCAGACGCCAACTTCAGCCTCGCCTGATATTTAAGATCAGACGGATAAATACAAAAAAGGTCACAAAAACGGGTATTTTCTAGATATAATAAATGTGAATCCACCATTTGAGCCACTTTATTAGCAGCATCCTCATGACATTAGACAGCTGCTTGCTGAATACTATACAGTGGTGGACAACATTGTTGGTACCCCTCAGGTAAAGAAAGAAAGTCCACAATGCTCACTGAAATGACTTGAAGTGCTCAAAATTAACAATAAATTAAAATTTATTGAAAATTAAATATTCAAAATCAGCCATTACTTTTGAGTTGTTGATAAACAGAATTATTTAAAAAAAACAACCTAATGAAATAGGGCTGGACTAAAATGATGGACCCATAGCTTCATATTTTGTTGCACAACCTTTTGAGGCAATCTCCTCTGTCCAAAGGACATCTTCCCAGAAGCTTTGTGGCTTGTCAACATGCATTTTTGCAAATTCCAGTCTGGCTTTTTTCTAATTTCCTTTCAACAGTGGTGTCCTCCTTGGTCGTCTCCCATGAAGTCCACTATGGCTCAAACAACGAGGAATGGTGCGATCTGACACTGATGTACCTTGATCTAGGTGTTCACCTTTAATGTCTTTGGAGGTTGTTTTGGGCTCTTTGGATACAGTTCCAACTATCCGTCTCCTCCATTTGTCATCAATGTTCCTCTTCCATCGTCCAGGGAGGTTGGTTACTGTCCCGTGGGTCTTAAACTTCTGAATAATATCTGCCACTGTGGTCACAGGAACGTCAAGCTGCTTAGAGATGGTTTTATAGCCTCTACCTTTACCATGTTTGTCTATAACTTTGTTTCTAATGTCCTGGGACAATTCTCTCCTTCCCTTTCTGTTGTCCATGTTCAGTGTGGTTCATACCTTTTCACCAAACAGCAACGTGACTATTTGTCTCTTTTTAAATAGGCAGACTGACTGATTATGGCTTTGAAAACAGCTGTGATGTCAATTAAAGGACATACCTGAGTTCATCATGACCCCCTGGGCAATTAGTTCTCAGTCTTTTATGGAGGTACCATCATTTTAGTCCAGCCCTATTTCATTGGTTTGTTTTTTAAAATAATTCTGTAAATCATCAACTCAAAAGTAATGGCTGATTTTGAATATTTAATTTTCAATACATTTTAATTTATTGTTAATTTTGAGCACTTCGAGTCATTTCAGTGAGCATTGTGGACTTTCTTTCTTTACCTGAGGGGTACCAACAATGTTGTCCACCACTGCACATTATTGTTTTGGTGTGTGGGAATAACTTTCCATGTAAATAAATAAATCCAGATTTTCTGTAAAAACTCCCGTTTTCTAAAATAAAACTTCCATTGAAATCAGATTAGATATAGAAAATAAAAAAATGTAAGCATGTTTTTATTTCATTTTATTTTATTTAACAGTAGTTGGTAACAGCAGCGTCCCTGGTACCAACTGTCCCATGGACCGGTACTGGTCTGCAGCTCAGGTTGGAGACCACTGCTGTAAAGGACTGAATGGCTGGGCTGACATGGGCTCCAGTCCCCCTGTGGCCCTGCCCAGGTCTTAGATGTATTAGAAGACGATGGCGGTTTGTCAGACCACAAGTGCTGTAACAAGCGTATTTTTCCTCGATCACATTCTGTTTGTAATTGGACTTGAACTTGTCTTCTCTCTGAGGACTTGTTGAATTTTGGTAGGTTGAGGGTTCGGTGCGGAAAAATTACAGCAAAATGTAAAGTGTTGGTAAAAAAATTCGATACAGCTCAGTCTCAGTCATTCTTGACGCTACACAACTTAGATGTGAAGGAGCCTTTGATTATCTGTTGTTCCACATTATGACCAGTAGGGGGCAGCAGAATAATTTCTTTCATTCAAGGTTTGCAGGAACATCTCTTACTGCAGCAAGAAGCTAGTTAAACCAGGGATGTGTACTCTGTGACCCTTGAAGGCAAGCAATAAGTCATTTTTCAAATGTCTAAACTTGGAATCTATAATCTATCAGACCTGCAGGATTGCTGATTAAGTCATGTTGGTCTATTTTTGGTATATAGCAGGCACTTTCATTGAACCATGACTTTGCAAAACAATGATGTCATACTTTTCAGGGAGCCACAAAGGAGCCTGCATGCAAATTGATCTTAAATTTAACTATGCTGAGGGAGCAAAATGCAAAGTTGCCTCTGCAACACGTAGCAGCTCTGATCTGCTGCAGTCTGCTCAGAAAGCCTGATATTAGGCTGGGTTCTAGAGAGACTGAGCACCAACCGCATCAGCCATCTCTGCCTCACAACTTTAACTCCATGCTGTTTGTATTCAATTCCATTTTATTTATGTAGCCCAATATTACAACAATGGTTTAAAGTAAAGATGATCAATAAAAACAAAAAAATGTCACTTCTGCATAGGTGTTCTACAGAAGGTAATTTTGAATATTTTGAGGAAAGAAAAAACTATAAATAGACATATGCACTATATGAGGTGTCGTTACAAAGGGTGAGATCATACAAGATTTTTTTCTTCTACCCACTGCTTTTCAAGCACATCGTTTTGTTTTAGCTGTCTTTTTTAACTCTTATGTTTATTTATATGTTTTCTTTGTGGTTGAAATAAAATTCTATAAAGACAAATTATTTCAATTTGACATTATGTACTGCCTACAAATGATCATGAAGGTAAATCTGTCAGACATCACCCTCTCAATCTTCTGTCAGAAACAAAACAGCATTCTTGGTTCATGGTGAGGCCCTGACTACTCTAGAATTAGGTTTACTACTTTTAGAGTGAACAAGAAAGCGTTTTTCACTATTCAGTATGCAGCATGCATGCTGTCTATGTTTAATTTCTTAACAGAATTGCTGACAGACACACACAGAGAAACAAAATCTCTCTCACACACATGCAAATGCAGGCACGCACAAGCGTGTATTGGGAGCAGGGGGAAGGTGAGGGAACATCTAGAAAATTGAAGGATGCTCTGGAAAGAGGAATGAAGGTCAGCCAAAAGAAGACAAAGTATCTGTGCGTAAATGAGAGGAACTCAAGCTGCAGGTAGCAGAGATGAAGATGCTGAGGAGTGACCACGATGAATCGGATCAGGAATGAGGACATCTGCGTGACAGCCCATGTTAGATGTTTTGGAGTTTAAGCTATTAGTCTCCTTCCAGGAATGACATTGCTATGCTGCTGTAAGTTTGTGACTGTGTGTGCTTGTTCACAGCTTAAGGCCAAATATTTGCCTGTGTTGAGTATATTGTACTTTGCCATTATTTGTGCCTCTCTGAACATGCAGCTGATCTGGAGTCTCAGTGTTGCTGAGGGGGATCAGTTAACATCTGATCAAAGTATTACAGGTGTGATGCTCCCCCTGCCAGTTCCTGCTGATGCATCATTGGGCAAGACACACAAACACATTTTGCCAACATGTTTATCATGCCAGTTACCATTTACAGATATGCAGTGAGTAAGACCTTAGCCCAGTGGCTGAGGGCCACATCAGCATAGTGGCTGTCCTCAAAGAGCCAGATATAACTTGTACATGTAACTAAATGTAATAAAAAATAAATGTAACTGCTCCTTAATGTTAAATAACTCATTATTTATTATAACTTTTTAAAGTGACAATTCCAGTTGCATAGAAACACATGTTTGCTTGTTACTTTAGCATAAATCCTTTTACATTTGATTCTGTCAGGTTAGGTTCTATGGACAGTGTTTAAGTCCTAATGTATAGTTGCTCAATCCAATGTTTCAAGTCTAAAATTCATTCCTTTTACAAAAGGCTTTGTGCAGCGTTCATACACTTTTTTGGACATGGTTTTCTATAACTTTTTCTAACTTTTTACATAATCTTTCAGGGAATTTCCAAACCAAAAAGAAACACATTTCAGTCAGACTATTGCAGTCGGTTTCGCTAAATCGAGCCAAGACACACATTCATACATCCAAATTTGTCGGCCTTGCTGTCATAATTTTTGCAGCAGCCGTATCAACGGCCGTTTCTGTGGGTCTGGAAACCGCAGTAATGCATGGAAGTGTAGTGCAGTCAATTAAAAAAACAAACACGGGTGATCTTCATTCTAATTATTTGGGTGATTGTCATGATCTTAAGTCAACATGCGCTGAATTTGAAAGCAAGTCAAACTGCTTTATGGCAACGTAAACTAGCACTGATAGCATTAATTTGAACTTATCCACAACTGAAATATAAATCTCATGGTAACCTTTGTGCTGTCCAAGGCACTTTGACATTGGGGGTGGGTCATCTAGACCCACTAAACAGTGCTCTGAACCTTTTTTCTTCAATAAATTTGTGATCTTCACTGGTGACCATGGATTACATGAAATCTTTCCACCTTTATCCACCTTTGTCATGGTAGGGAGAACACGTCAATGTAAGGGGGGGGGGGGGGGGGGGGGGTCATCTAAGATAACACAAGGGTTAATACATTTTTTTTTTTTTTTTTTTTGCAAATAAACAGTTGGTAATAAACGATTAGGGCTGTGCCCCAAAACTGTAACCTGTAACATTCTGGAAGGTGTTTGTGATGAAGTGATACATGTAGTGATAAATGCTCTTAAGGTTAAAAAAAAATCAGCCAAAGATGCCAGCTTGTTATTTTCAAAGGCCTATGAAATTGTCTATTTGAATGTCATTTTTATGCAAAAATAACAAAAGATAGTAAAAGTTGTATTTGCTTACTTTTATCATTATAGTACAGTAGATTTTTACATTTTTATATTTGTATTTGAGGTAGAGGGAGTGTTTTCTCTTGTACAGCACTTTGACTATTGAACTTCAATAATCCTCTTCATTTCAGGGTTTGGGTGACAAGCATTTACAAACTCAGTTACATCAATTCTGGCATATAGGCAAATTAAAACACCACAGATATTCAGCTTTCAAGGTAACAGGACAACACGCACCGACCTCGACTGCGGCAGCGGAAAGCCATATCTATGCTGATAGTCACGGCGGGTTGAATAAAGCATCAGTTCAGAGAGAAAGTTCAGCTCTTACCGCTTGTTTTTGTCCAGATGATGAAGATAAAGGTTGTCTTAAAGAAGCCAATGATACGATGATACAAAACATTTAAGCTGTGTGACCGGAACTTCTTTTTTAGGCGTGCGTTATCACTGTGGATTATCATTTTTTAATGCACAACCAGCAGCCAATCAGAATCAAGCTTTGACCATGGTATAAAACATGATAATCTACTATTATAGTTTAGTCATATAATTTTTCGGTTTTAAACTAATTTGATATCTAACCCAGTGAGTTATGTTGCTAGAAATGCTTGTTGCCATTGTCCAAGATACGTAAAGAGTGACGCCATACTGAAAAAGTCTGTAAATCTGTAAGAGATGCCCATGAAATGCTTAATTTTGGTCAGATTTTAAAAAGAAAACAACTCTGATCATTGCAAAAATCAGACCCAGGTCACGGTGTTGATGTTTTTGTACAAGATGCAACAGATAAAAGACATTTCAAGCTTTTTTATAAATAAATACGTCATATTTAGGAAATGCAATGCATCCCTGATGCTTGGTTGGGATTTTATCCAGATCTACACGCATACTCAAATTTACACTAACTGTTAGACTACTCGGTCCGTGTTTTAAAACGGGTCGGTGGGTGGCCGACACCACCGCAGACCACTTGCGCCCTTGTATATGGGCCAATCTCCGCCCACGGCGATATGCGGTCGGAACGGACTGAGAACAGTGCAACCCGGTGGACAGTCACGACAGTCAGGGGGAGGGCGCAGTGAGCACCTCAGTTCTCCACTCTTCATTAATGTATACAGTCCATAGCACACTAAATCCATATTCATTTGTTGCTATTATCCTTTGCATATTGTCTTTATAAATCACCTGGAAATCAAAAATAAAAAGCACTTATACTTCATTGAAGATTGTAGTAAATTAGGCCCCAATCTAGATGTTAAATTAATTTCAGTAGGGTTTTCTTTTACTATCCAACTCTGTGAGACACCCATCTGAAATGCCAGTGTAGTAGATGCTGATAAGCTCACCTGTGCTCGAAACTCCAACAACATTACTGGGCTCGCTGATTGTATCATCCATTACAGCCATGATACGAAACTCATACCAGGCCTCCTGGAAAGCAAAAACACAAGATTCACTACTCCACAGACATGACTGCACCAAAAGTATTCACCAAACTGATGAGATCACTTTTTGTTGTGAATCGGGCTGTGGATCAATGCGTAGGTGGCGGTCCGATTCAATTCACAAATCAAGCCCAACGATTCACAGATCGAACCACCATTCCTACTTTTTATTAAAATATATTTGTAAAGTTGCCTTATGTATGTCTTTTTCCTGGATGCATATATGTATTAAATCACCGGGAGAACAGAGAGATCAATGTTCAGAACTTGTTTAAAACTGCAGCCCTTAAAAGAACTTAAACGTTTGAGTTTTAATAACAGCAAACAATCCACATTCAATATGAGTCACAGCTTGTAGGCTGCAGAGAATGTCCTTGCAAAATATCACACAGATGCTGTACTTTGACAATTTTATAGATAGTTTGTAACAGAGTTTGTAATCCTATAAAAGCCCTTCTGACCCCTAAACATATGCCGTTCCTTTTGTTGTTTTATTTACTGATGTCATGTTTTGAATTTAAAGCCACATTAAGAAATTATAGCCACTTGTATTAATGCTTTAAAGGGATCAGTAACGTTTATGAAGTGCCAGTTTAAAACTTTCTCTTGAACAACTGTGCATCGCCAACTAGAAAGTACTGAGCCCGTGACCTGACATGGGTGAAATAAATATCTTATTCCCACAAATTAATATTCCGTTCCGCCACATTAATTCATTTGTGCAAACGAAATAATTTATCACGTCATAAGTCACTCCTAAACACAGATGTGAAAAATATTTGGATTCACAGCAGATACTTTCACATTTCTGTCTGTGTGTCTCATTACATTGCATGGAAGACACAGACGATCTTTAGAGATCTTTTTTTTTTTATTGTAAAAAGCACAAAAGCATCAGTAATCATGTTTTCATGTCTGGGTTCATTCATATTCAGGTACGCTCTCCATCCATCCTGCTGCAAAAGCCGCTTTCTGCTGCTACTTCGGTGTCTCTGTAGACAGACAGCCAGCTGATATTATAGTTTAGGGTCAAATAGGAATAATAATATTCAAGACTTGTCTTTTGTTAACATACTCTTTAGCAGTTACTTTACATCCGAAGGCTAGTAGGCTACATGCTACATGGTCTATCATTTGTCCTGTTGTATTTGAATGCACCACAGTTACAGTGACACAATGCTTGGTCGAGATGCACTATGGGATATGTGTGATGCATACACGCATACATTTTCCACAATTGAACAGCATCATTATCCATTTTTTCACCCTCAGTAAATTTATCAGCTGTAGTATTCATTTTAGAACTTCTCTACATTTCATTTTGACATTTGGAAGAACAGAGAGAAAGTCTGGATTTAATCTGACCTGGCTTAGTTTTTATTCAACAAACTGAAACAGAGAATCATCTGTGCAGTCATAAACGTGAGCAACAGGTCATGGATCAGCTCTGCGCTTTTCTCTCTCATGCACGCCCCCACCTTGATCCACAGACACGCCCTCACCTTCATCCACAGGCACTCCCTCACCTTCATCAACAGACACGCCCTCACCTTCATCCACAGACACGCCCTCACCTTCATCCACAGACACGCCCTCACCTTCATCCAGACAGGCCCTCACCTTCATCCACAGACACGCCCTCACCTTCATCCACAGACACGCCCTCACCTTCATCCACAGACAACCCTCACATTCATCCACAGACACGCCCTCACCTTCATCCACAGACAACCCTCACCTTCATCCACAGACAACCCTCACCTTCATCCACAGACACGCCCTCACCTTCATCCACAGACAACCCTCACCTTAATCCAGACACGCCCTCACCTTCATCCACAGACACGCCCTCACATTCATCCACAGACAGCCCTCACCTTCATCCGCAGACAACCCTCACCTTCATCCACAGACACGCCCTCACCTTCATCCACAGACACGCCCTCACCTTCATCCACGGACACGCCCTCACCTTCATCCACAGACAACCCTCACATTCATCCACAGGCACGTCCTCACATTCATCCAGAGACACGCCCTCACCTTCATCCACAGACAACCCTCACCTTCATCCACAGGCACGTCCTCACATTCATCCAGAGACACGCCCTCACCTTCATCCACAGACACGCCCTCACCTTCATCCACAGACAACCCTCACATTCATCCACAGGCACGTCCTCACATTCATCCAGAGACACGCCCTCACCTTCATCCACAGACAACCCTCACCTTCATCCACAGACAACCCTCACCTTCATCCACAGACACGCCCTCACCGTCATCCACAGACACGCCCTCACCTTCATCAACAGACACGCCTTTAACTTCATCCAAAGACACGCCCTCACCTTCATCCACAGACACGCCCTCACATTCATCCACAGACACGCCCTCACCTTCATCCACAGACACGCCCTCACCTTCATCAACAGACACGTCCTCACTTTCATCCACAGACACGCCCTCACCTTCATCCACAGACACGCCCTCACCTTCATCCACAGACAACCTCACCTTCATCAACAGACACGTCCTCACTTTCATCCACAGACACGCCCTCACCTTCATCCACAGACACGCCCTCACCTTCATCCACAGACACGCCCTCACCTTCATCCACAGACACGCCCTCACCTTCATCCACAGACACGCCCTCACATTCATCCACAGACACGCCCTCACCTTCATCCAGACACGGCCTCACCTTCATCCACAGACACGCCCTCACCTTCATCCACAGACAACCCTCACCTTCATCCAAACATGCTCTCACCTTCATCCAGACACGCCCTCACCTTCATCCACAGACACGCCCTCACCTTCATCCACAGACACGCCCTCACCTTCATCCATAGACACGCCCTCACCTTCATCCACAGACACGCCCTCACCTTCATCAACAGACACGCCCTCACCTTCATCCAGACAGGCCCTCACCTTCATCCACAGACACGCCCTCACCTTCATCCACAGACAGGCCCTCACCTTCATCCACAGACAACCCTCACATTCATCCACAGACACGCCCTCACCTTCATCCACAGACAACCCTCACATTCATCCACAGACACGCCCTCACCTTCATCCACAGACAACCCTCACCTTAATCCCGACACGCCCTCACCTTCATCCACAGACACGCCCTCACATTCATCCACAGACACGCCCTCACCTTCATCCACAGACAACCCTCACCTTAATCCCGACACGCCCTCACCTTCATCCACAGACAACCCTCACATTCATCCACAGACACGCCCTCACATTCATCCACAGACAGCCCTCACCTTCATCCGCAGACAACCCTCACCTTCATCCACAGACACGCCCTCACCTTCATCCACAGACACGCCCTCACCTTCATCCACGGACACGCCCTCACCTTCATCCACAAACAACCCTCACATTCATCCACAGGCACGTCCTCACATTCATCCACAGACACGCCCTCACCTTCATCCACAGACAACCCTCACCTTCATCCAGACACGCCCTCACCTTCATCCACAGACACGCCCTCACCTTCATCCACAGACAACCCTCACCTTCATCCACAGACAACCCTCACCTTCATCCACAGACACGCCCTCACCGTCATCCACAGACACGCCCTCACCTTCATCAACAGACACGCCTTTAACTTCATCCAAAGACACGCCCTCACCTTCATCCAGACACGCCCTCACCTTCATCCACAGACACGCCCTCACCTTCAACCAAAAAGAGCCCTCACCTCCATCCAGACACGCACTCACCTTCATCCACAGACAACCCTCACCTTCATCCAGACACGCCCTCACCTTCATCCACAGACACGCCCTCACCTTCAACCAAAAAGAGCCCTCACCTCCATCCAGACACGCACTCACCTTCATCCACAGACAACCCTCACCTTCATCCACAGACACGCCCTCACTTTCATCCACAGACAACCCTCACCTTCATCCAGACACGCCCTCACCTACATCCAGACACGCCCTCACCTTCATCCACAAAGAGTCCTCAACTTCATCCAGACACACCCTCACCTTCATCCACAGACAACCTTCACCTTCATCCACAGACACGCCCTCACATTCATCCACAGACACGCCCTCACTTTCATCCACAGACAACCCTCACCTTCATCCAGACACGCCCTCACCTACATCCAGACACGCCCTCACCTTCATCCACAAAGAGTCCTCAACTTCATCCAGACACACCCTCACCTTCATCCACAGACAACCCTCACCTTCATCCACAGACACGCCCTCACCTTCATCCACAGACACGCCCTCACCTTCATCCACAGACACGCCCTCACCTTCATCAACAGACACGCCCTCACCTTCATCCACAGACACGCCCTCACCTTCATCCACAGACACGCCCTCACTTTCATCCACGGACAACCCTCACCTTCATCCACAGACACGCCCTCACCTTCATCAACAGACACGCCCTCACCTTCATCCACAGACACGCCCTCACCTTCATCCACAGGCACGCCCTCACCTTCATCCACAGACACGCCCTCACCTTCATCAACAGACACGCCCTCACCTTCATCCACAGACACGCCCTCACCTTCATCCACAGACACACCCTCACCTTCATCCACAGACACGCCTTCACCTTCATCCACAGACACACCCTCACCTTCATCCACAGACACGCCTTCACCTTCATCCACAGACACGCCCTCACCTTCATCCACAGACACGCCCTCACCTTCATCCACAGACAACCCTCACCTTCATCCACAGACACGCACTCACCTTCATCCACAGACACGCCCTCACCTTCATCCACAGACACGCCTTCACCTTCATCCACAGACACGCCCTCACCTTCATCAACAGACACGCCCTCACCTTCATCCACAGACAACCCTCACCTTCATCCACAGACAACCCTCACCTTCATCCACAGACAACCCTCACCTTCATCCACAGACACGCCCTCCCCTTTCTTTCACAGACACGCTCTCACCTTCATCCACAGACACGCCTTCATCTTCATCCACAGACACGCCCTCACCTTCATCCACAGACACGCCCTCACCTTCATCCACAGACACGCCCTCACATTCATCCACAGACACGCCCTCACTTTCATCCACAGACAACCCTCACCTTCATCCAGACACGCCCTCACCCACATCCAGACACGCCCTCACCTTCATCCACAAAGAGTCCTCAACTTCATCCAGACACACCCTCACCTTCATCCACAGACAACCCTCACCTTCATCCACAGACACGCCTTCACCTTCATCCACAAAGAGCCCTCACCTTCATCCACAGACACGCCCTCACCTTCATCCACAGACACGCCCTCACCTTCATCCACAGACACGCCCTCACATTCATCCACAGACACGCCCTCACTTTCATCCACAGACAACCCTCACCTTCATCCAGACACGCCCTCACCCACATCCAGACACGCCCTCACCTTCATCCACAAAGAGTCCTCAACTTCATCCAGACACACCCTCACCTTCATCCACAGACAACCCTCACCTTCATCCACAGACACGCCTTCACCTTCATCCACAAAGAGCCCTCACCTTCATCCACAGACACGCCCTCACCTTCATCCACAGACACGCCCTCACCTTCATCCACAGACACGCCCTCACATTCATCCACAGACACGCCCTCACATTCATCCACAGACACGCCCTCACTTTCATCCACAGACAACCCTCACCTTCATCCAGACACGCCCTCACCCACATCCAGACACGCCCTCACCTTCATCCACAAAGAGTCCTCAACTTCATCCAGACACACCCTCACTTTCATCCACAGACACGCCCTCACCTTCATCCACAGACACGCCCTCACATTCATCCACAGACACGCCCTCACTTTCATCCACAGACAACCCTCACCTTCATCCAGACACGCCCTCACCCACATCCAGACACGCCCTCACCTTCATCCACAAAGAGTCCTCAACTTCATCCAGACACACCCTCACCTTCATCCACAGACAACCCTCACCTTCATCCACAGACACGCCTTCACCTTCATCCACAAAGAGCCCTCACCTTCATCCACAGACACGCCCTCACCTTCATCCACAGACACGCCCTCACCTTCATCCACAGACACGCCCTCACCTTCATCCACAGACACGCCTTCACCTTCATCAACAGACACGCCCTCACCTTCATCCACAGACACGCCCTCACCTTCATCAACAGACACGCCCTCACCTTCATCCACAGACACGCCCTCACCTTCATCCACAGACACGCCCTCACTTTCATCCACGGACAACCCTCACCTTCATCCACAGACACGCCCTCACCTTCATCAACAGACACGCCCTCACCTTCATCCACAGACACGCCCTCACCTTCATCCACAGACACGCCCTCACCTTCATCCACAGACACGCCCTCACCTTCATCAACAGACACGCCCTCACCTTCATCCACAGACACGCCCTCACCTTCATCCACAGACACGCCCTCACCTTCATCCACAGACACGCCCTCACCTTCATCAACAGACACGCCCTCACCTTCATCCACAGACACGCCCTCACCTTCATCCACAGACACGCCCTCACCTTCATCCACAGACACGCCACCTTCATCAACAGACACGCCCTCACCTTCATCCACAGACACGCCCTCACCTTCATCCACAGACACGCCTTCACCTTCATCCACAGACACGCCCTCACCTTCATCCACAGACACGCCTTCACCTTCATCAACAGACACGCCCTCACCTTCATCCACAGACACGCCCTCACCTTCATCAACAGACACGCCCTCACCTTCATCCACAGACACGCCCTCACCTTCATCCACAGACACGCCCTCACTTTCATCCACGGACAACCCTCACCTTCATCCACAGACACGCCCTCACCTTCATCAACAGACACGCCCTCACCTTCATCCACAGACACGCCCTCACCTTCATCCACAGACACGCCCTCACCTTCATCCACAGACACGCCCTCACCTTCATCAACAGACACGCCCTCACCTTCATCCACAGACACGCCCTCACCTTCATCCACAGACACGCCCTCACCTTCATCCACAGACACGCCCTCACCTTCATCAACAGACACGCCCTCACCTTCATCCACAGACACGCCCTCACCTTCATCCACAGACACGCCCTCACCTTCATCCACAGACACGCCACCTTCATCAACAGACACGCCCTCACCTTCATCCACAGACACGCCCTCACCTTCATCCACAGACACGCCTTCACCTTCATCCACAGACACGCCCTCACCTTCATCAACAGACACGCCCTCACCTTCATCCACAGACACGCCCTCACCTTCATCCACAGACACGCCCTCACCTTCATCCACAGACACGCCCTCACCTTCATCAACAGACACGCCCTCACCTTCATCCACAGACACGCCCTCACCTTCATCCACAGACACGCCCTCACCTTCATCCACAGACACGCCTTCACCTTCATCCACAGACACGCCCTCACCTTCATCAACAGACACGCCCTCACCTTCATCAACAGACACGCCCTCACCTTCATCCACAGACAACCCTCACCTTCATCCACAGACAACCCTCACCTCCATCCACAAGCACGCCCTCACCTTCATCCACAGACACGCCCTCACCTTCATCCACAGACACGCTCTCACCTTCATCCACAGACACGCCTTCATCTTCATCCACAGACACGCCCTCACCTTCATCCACAAAGAGCCCTCAATTTCATCCAGACACGCCCTCACCTTCATCCACAGACACGCCCTCACCTTAATCCACAGACATGCCCTCACCTTCATCCACAGACACGCCCTCACTTTCATCCACAGACAACCCTCACCTTCATCCACAGACAACCTTCATCCACAGACACACCCTCACCTTCATCCACAGACACGCCCTCAATTCATCCACAGACACGCCCTCACCTTCATCCACGGACACGCCCTCACCTTCATCAACAGACACGCCCTCACCTTCATCCACAGTCAGCCCTCACCTTCATCCACAGACACGCCCTCACCTTCATCCACAGACACGCCTTCACCTTCATCCACAGACACGCCCTCACTTTCATCAACAGACACGCCCTCACCTTCATCCACAAACAACCCTCACCTTCATCCACAGATACGCCCTAACCTTCATCCACAGACATGCCCTCACCTTCATCCACAGACACGCCCTCACTTTCATCCACAGACACGCCCTCACCTTCATCCACAGACACGCCCTCACCTTCATCAACAGACACGCCCTCACCTTCATCCACAGACAACCCTCACCTTCATCCACAGACACGCCCTCACCTTCATCCACAGACACGCCCTCACCTTCATCAACAGACACGCCCTCACTTTCATCCACAGACAACCCTCACCTTCATCCACAGACACGCCCTCACCTTCATCAACAGACACGCCCTCACCTTCATCCACAGACAACCCTCACCTTCATCCACAGACACGCCCTCACCTTCATCCACAGACACGCCCTCACCTTCATCAACAGACACGCCCTCACCTTCATCCACAGACACGCCCTCACCTTCATCCACAGACAACCCTCACCTTCATCCACAGACACGCCCTCACCTTCATCAACAGACAACCCTCACCTTCATCCACAGACACGCCCTCACCTTCATCCACAGACACGCCCTCACCTTCATCCACAGACAACCCTCACCTTCATCCACATACAACCCTCACCTTCATCCACAGACACGCCCTCACCTTCATCCACAGACAACCCTCACCTTCATCCACAAACAACCCTCACCTTCATCCACAGACAACCCTCACCTTCATCCACAGACAACCCTCACCTTCATCCACAGATACGCCCTAACCTTCATCCACAAAGAGCCCTCACCTTCATCCACAGACACGCCCTCACCTTCATCCACAGACACGCCCTCACCTTCATCCACAGACAACCCTCACCTTCATCCACAGACAACCCTCACCTTCATCCACAGACACGCCCTCACCTTCATCCACAGACACGCCCTCACCTTCATCCACAGACACGCCCTCACCTTCATCCACAGACAACCCTCACCTTCATCCACAGACACACCCTCACCTTCATCCACAGACACGCCTTCACCTTCATCCACAGACACGCCTTCACCTTCATCAACAGACACGCCCTCACCTTCATCCACAGACAACCCTCACCTTCATCCACAGACACGCCCTCACCTTCATCCACAGACACGCCCTCACCTTCATCCACAGACACGCCCTCACCTTCATCCACAGACACGCCCTCACCTTCATCCACAGACAACCCTCACCTTCATCCACAGACAACCCTCACCTTCATCCACAGACAACCCTCACCTTCATCCACAGACACGCCCTCACCTTCATCCACAGACACGCCCTCACCTCCATCCACAGACACGCCCTCACCTTCATCCACAGACACGCCCTCACCTTCATCCACGGACACGCCCTCACCTTCATCAACAGACACGCCCTCACCTTCATCCACAGACACGCCCTCACCTTCATCCACAGACACGCCCTCACCTTCATCCACAGACACGCCCTCACTTTCATCCACAGACAACCCTCACCTTCATCCACAGACAACCTTCATCCACAGACACACCCTCACCTTCATCCACAGACACGCCCTCACCTTCATCCACAGACACGCCCTCACCTTCATCCACAGACACACCCTCACCTTCATCCACAGACACGCCCTCACCTTCATCCACAGACACGCCTTCACCTTCATCCACAGACACGCCCTCACCTTCATCCACAGACACACCCTCACCTTCATCCACAGACAACCCTCACCTTCATCCACAGATACGCCCTAACCTTCATCCACAAAGAGCCCTCACCTTCATCCACAGACACGCCCTCACCTTCATCCACAGACACGCCCTCACCTTCATCCACGGACACGCCCTCACCTTCATCCACAGACACGCCTTCACCTTCATCCACAGACACGCCCTCACCTTCATCAACAGACACGCCCTCACCTTCATCCACAGACACGCCCTCACCTTCATCCACAGACACGCCCTCACCTTAATCCACAGACATGCCCTCACCTTCATCCACAGACACGCCCTCACCTTCATCAACAGACACGCCCTCACCTTCATCCACAGACACGCCCTCACCTTCATCCACAGACACGCCCTCACCTTCATCCACAGACACGCCCTCACCTTCATCCACAGACACGCCCTCACCTTCATCCACAGACACGCCCTCACCTTCATCCACAGACACGCCCTCACCTTCATCCACAGACACGCCCTCACCTTCATCCACAGACACGCCCTCACCTTCATCCACAGACACGCCCTCACCTTCATCCACAGACACGCCCTCACCTTCATCCACAGACACGCCTTCACCTTCATCCACAGACACGCCCTCACCTTCATCAACAGACACGCCCTCACCTTCATCCACAGACAACCCTCACCTTCATCCAGACACGCCCTCACCTTCATCCACAGACACGCCTTCACCTTCATCCACAAACAACCCTCACCTTCATCCACAGACAACCCTCACCTTCATCCACAGACACACCCTGACCTTCATCCACAGACACGCCCTCACCTTCATCCACAGACACGCCTTCACCTTCATCCACAGACACGCTTTCACCTTCATGAACAGACACGCCCTCACCTTCATCCACGGACAACCCTCACCTTCATCCACAGATACGCCCTAACCTTCATCCACAAAGAGCCCTCACCTTCATCCACAGACACGCCCTCACCTTCATCCACAGACACGCCCTCACCTTCATCCACAGACACGCCCTCACCTTCATCCACAGACACGCCCTCACCTTCATCCACAGACACGCCCTCACCTTCATCCACAGACACGCCCTCACCTTCATCCACAGACACACCCTCACCTTCATCCACAGATACGCCCTCACCTTCATCCACAGACACGCCCTCACCTTCATCCACGGACACGCCCTCACCTTCATCCACAGACACGCCTTCACCTTCATCCACAGACACGCCCTCACCTTCATCCACAGACACGCCCTCACCTTCATCCACAGACACGCCCTCACCTTCATCCACAGACACGCCCTCACCTTCATCAACAGACACGCCCTCACCTTCATCCACAGACACGCCCTCACCTTCATCCACAGACACGCCCTCACCTTCATCCACAGACACGCCTTCACCTTCATCCACAGACACGCCCTCACCTTCATCCACAGACACACCCTCACCTTCATCCACAGACAACCCTCACCTTCATCCACAGATACGCCCTAACCTTCATCCACAAAGAGCCCTCACCTTCATCCACAGACACGCCTTCACCTTCATCCACAGACACGCCCTCACCTTCATCCACAGACACACCCTCACCTTCATCCACAGACAACCCTCACCTTCATCCACAGATACGCCCTAACCTTCATCCACAAAGAGCCCTCACCTTCATCCACAGACACGCCCTCACCTTCATCCACAGACACGCCCTCACCTTCATCCACGGACACGCCCTCACCTTCATCCACAGACACGCCTTCACCTTCATCCACAGACACGCCCTCACCTTCATCAACAGACACGCCCTCACCTTCATCCACAGACACGCCCTCACCTTCATCAACAGACACGCCCTCACCTTCATCCACAGACACGCCCTCACCTTCATCCACAGACACGCCCTCACCTTAATCCACAGACATGCCCTCACCTTCATCCACAGACACGCCCTCACCTTCATCCACAGACACGCCCTCACCTTCATCCACAGACATGCCCTCACCTTCATCAACAGACACGCCCTCACCTTCATCCACAGACACGCCCTCACCTTCATCCACAGACACGCCCTCACCTTAATCCACAGACATGCCCTCACCTTCATCCACAGACACGCCCTCACCTTCATCCACAGACACGCCCTCACCTTCATCCACAGACACGCCCTCACCTTCATCCACAGACAAGCCCCTATATAACTCTGTTTTCTCACCAGCAACAGTTTAAAACACAGGATCATTATTACAACGTTGCATTTTCAGTGATGAAAATTATAAGAGATTTTTACACCCCCTCTGGGTGCTACACTGTCATTCATGCGTGCCCCTGGTTGCTGGCGACTGGCCTGAAATGCACATGTGTCTAAGCTGTTCTTATGTTTTTTTTGTTTGTTTTTTAACCATCAGTTTTCCAGGAAGGACAGTTGAAGAAAAAAAAATCTTATTTTCAACTGAGGCCCTTTGACAAAGAAACAAAATATTCTTAAAAGTTCAAGAAATGTTGGCAGGACTAAACTAGCTTTATTTAAATGTACAAAAAAAGCACTTTAATTTATAAAAAAATATTATGCTATGATCATTGTTTAAAAAATTCTAGCTAATAGCCACACATCTGGCCCTTTTTTCAAAAACAAAGTAACAGAATTGAAGTGTTGAAAACAATGACATCTTTAAATTTTAATCATTTGTGAAGAAGAACTTTCTGACACATCAAGCATTTCCCATTTATAACTTATTTAAGCATTCTTAGTTGGTTCACTGACCTATTGGCTGAAAACCTAAAGCAGATACATTATGCAGTGTGGGTAAAATATGCATGCATGAATAATCAATAAAGGTGTGCAGCCGAAGAGGAGATGAAACATTTTGTGAATCTGAAGTAGTAGTTAGATTAAAGAAAAAGGCTCTAACATTGCATGGCAGCAGAGCAAACCCAGGATGAGATGAAAAGAAGCTTAAAAAGGAAGCATGGTGTGAGAGATCATAAGCCAGCAGTTAAACACTATAGCTTCCAATTTAGCCATCCAGCAGAGGCTCTTCTTCTTTCTCATCATTATTGTGTGGAGTGTGAAGGCTGCAGAATGGCACAATGATAAAATGAGTTATTTAATCATTTTTGCAGGTAGTTTACAGGATTTTTGGCATGCGCTATGACAACAAATCAACAAATGTATGCGACAAATATTAGGGATTGAGCGTAAAGAATGGAGCGCTGCTTAAACACATGAGGTCTCAGACATCTGCCGCCCTTAAAGCAGGTCAGACATCAGAGCCTTTTAGACATTCAAAAACAGCCGCCACAAGCAGATTTTATTTGTGGCTTTGTCCACACTAAATGGATTTTTATGCATCCACTCCTCAGGTTTTTTTGTGAATTCTGTCACACTCACCTGTACAGCAAACACACCAATGAACAACTCTGATAGTTTAATATAAGACACAGCAGCAACTAAAAATGTAAAAAGAGAGATACTTTTTAGTCTCTATAAATGATGTTCCAGTTCCTCCAGCATCTCACATGAATTCTTTGTAAAAGTTGTGGCTGTTTTTCTTAAAAGCTGCAATAGTATTTGATAATAGTTTTCCACTAAAGGCTATAGGAGGATGTACAGATTTGAAAGCAGTTGTTTCAGATTTTTACTTAAATGTGTCTATTGACCACTTCCCCTTAATGCTGTTTCTTTTACTTTGATATGACTCGTGTTTAAACTTGAATTCTTAAAGTCTGAAATAGAATTTGTCTTTCAAACAGACTTTATTAGAAAGCAGCTGTTTGTGGTAGAAAGATGCCGGCACACCTGATCTCTCATGGCACACATCGCCACAGCACACCGGTTTAAAAAAACACTAGACACAATAGGATTATTAAATCAAGTATACCTTTCTTTTCCAAGTGCTATCAAGTTTGAACTTGTAAATTTTTAGATACACCTGATCATCCTGATTCCCAGCCCTTCCTCCATCAGCCTATTGTAGGCCACAGATCGTACTTGTGTCAGAAATCAGGACTCTATCCCCCCCCTCTGTTCACCAGCGAGAACAGTCTCTGATTGCCCTTCATCAACTTCCTGGATGCCACACATCTGACTCTCATTTACTCAATCAGTCACAGTCTACTTTAGCTCTGCACTGAGCCTCACTTAGTGTTAAGTAGCGTTATAGCTGGAACTGATTTTCCACCTACCCGCCCGACTGCCCACCCCTCACCTGGATCCGTACAACCCCTGCCTTAGGGATAGAAGCCCCATGAAGCCTCATTGGGGTTCATGTAATTGTGCCGCAAAAATGAACCACCCAGTCAGGGCTTTGTAACCACACAGAACAGCGGCATCTGGTGGCGGACTGGACGTATATCGACATGTTTCAACTATGCTCCTTGTAACACTTCAATGTGGAAATGATGATGAAAAAACATAAAACAAAACAATGTTGTTAATGATGGTTAGAAAAAAAACAACGTAAAACAACACCACATGTGATGTTTTCTGTGAGAGGTGCTTGACACCGGAGAAAGGTAGTTTGCCATCTCTCGGTCGGTGGAGTGTCCTTGCCCCAGGTGGGGGAGTTTAAATACCTTGGGGTCTTGTTCACGAGTGAGGGAAGATCGGAGCGTGAGATTGACAGGCGGATCGGAGCGGCGTCCGTAGTTATGCGGTCGCTCTATCGGTCCGTTGTGGTGAAGAGAGAGCTGAGCCGAAAAGCAAAGCTCTCAATTTACCGGTCGATCTACGTTCCAATACTCACCTATGGTCATGAGCTATGGATCATGACCGAAAGAACGAGGTCCCGAATACAAGCGGCTGAAATGAGATTCCTCCGAAGGGTGGCTGGGCGCTCCCTTAGAGAGTAGGGTGAGAAGCTCGGAGTAGAGCCGCTTCTCCTCCACATCGAAAGGAGCCAGCTGAGGTGGCTCGGGCATCTAGTCCGGATGCCCCCTGGACGCCTCCCTGGAGAGGTGTTCCGGGCATGTCCCACTGGGCGGGGCCCCGGGGAAGCCCCAGGACACGCTGGAGAGAATACGTCTCTCGGCTGGCCTGGGAACGCCTCGGGGTCCCCCCAGAGGAGCTGGAGGAAGTGGCTGGGGTGAGGGAAGTCTGGGCATCTCTGCTCAGTCTGCTGCCCCCGCGACCCGGTCCCGGATAAGCGGAGGAAGATGGATGGATGGATGGAGGTGCTTGACACAGCAAAACACACAAGACAGGCCTGGAACTCAGGACGTCTAGATGCAACCCCCACAGACTGAGCCATCCCTACAGCTATTAAATTGGCCTGCCATCATAGATTGATTGAAGTATTTTTTTATATACAATGTTCATAGTGTGTTGTTTTATTCGGAGAAATCAAGTTGAAATGATCCTGAGCCACAGTACGTTTTTTACCAGGAACTATGGTAAAGTGCACTGAACTGACGCTGATTCCAATCTTGGGGAAACAATAGAACTGGTCGGGAAACGTTCAGGATTCATTCGTATTTCTAGAGAATAGCGCGCCCAACTGTTCAAAACACAAGTGACATCTGAACCGTGGTTCAACCAAACGATGCATTTGGCGTTTCATGCGTCATCAACCACGTGATCTGCGCTAGTTGACACACGGCCCGAAACATTGTGGCGAACCACTCTGTTTCATGATGGTGAAACACGCGCCGAAACGCCGGTGTCAAACGGGCCATCCCTACCCCTGCCTCTTCTCTGATGATCCCATGCCTGTTATTGACTCCTGCCTGCCTGACTGATCCAGATTAAGCTTTGTGGACTTTTAACTGAGCTAATAAACCTACAGTTGGATCCAGCCATCTGCCTGTTCTTGTGACAGCTGGACATACGAAAAGATGGAAGACGTCTATTAGCAGCCCTTCTGCATTGAGCTGTTAATCAAATGGGACTGTTTTCATTTTTTTTTTAAAGTGGCATTTTCTTTGCACATATATTATGTTCGTTGTTTTTTTTTTAGGCCTTTAGTTACAGCCTCACCTTTTAGACTGAACAAATCTGAGACTCATCTGCAAATCCTTTTCTTCAATTCTGAATCTGAAAGTATTACCTCTTAAGTTTGAACTTCTTTGTGTGTTTGTTGGATTAAGCTAAAGAAATCTCTTTGGTTGGTCCATCAGAAGCTCATTTAATATTTCATCATATTAGAATGGTTTATCTGCTACTTAGACAGTTCCAAATTCTTTTTTTTTGAGTGACTTAGTTTGATAAATCTCTTCACCAACCATTAGATCCACAAATAAAAAAAGTTCAAAAGGAAAAAACTGCTTTTACAAAACATCTTGGACATCTTGAATTTGTATTCCCCCCAATTATGTTCGAGAGCAGCAGAAACACTGACCAAAGACCAGAACAGCAAATGTGGGACCCAAAGTGGAGTTCATATAAAACGCAAAAGGGTTTCAGTGTAAATAAAACTGGTCATTCTGAGTGTTTTACAGCAAAACAGACTAGAAAGATATCTGTGCCCCACAACACAATTTGGACTTTTAGGTAACGGCTAAAGTTAGGAACTGCTCCAGCCTGACAGTGGCAGCTGAGGTTATTATTTAAAGAGTTACATTTTCACATCGTCAGAATAATGTTTCTAACCTGGATGAGGTCGCGGGCGAGCAACTCCAACTCCACAGGGGGAATGCTGTCATCCAAGATCTCCCAACGCTCCCCCAGGCGAAACTCCATCACATAATGCTGGATAGGTGCTGAGTGATTGGCAGGTGGGATCCAGGTGAGCAGGACTCCCTGCTGCGTGCGATTGGCTGTGAGGCACCGTGGTGGGGTAAGCAGCACCAATGGCTCAGGGGAACTTGTAGGAAATACTGACAGAGAACATGAGAGTTGGACTTATGTGAGTTTTCAGTGATCAACCAGCCTTAAACCCGTTAACCACTTCATGGTTTTTGTGCTGGCAGGGACACTAAAATGTAGACTTTTTTTTTTTTTTTGTCAAAAGCAACAAAGAAAATATAAATGGAACAAAAAGCATCATTGCAACAACAAAAGTGATGTTTAAAAACAACCAGCCTTAAGAAATGTATCTCAGATTAATTAAAAAAAGACGTGTTAAGAGTATCCATTCATCCAAGCACCACTCAATCATCAATCTGTGCTTCACAGGGAACACTTATGAACCCAACCAAAAGCACCACTTATTGGTGCATTTTAGAAGTTTTTCCTTGTAAAATGACGTCCTACTAAAAACAAACGCTGCATTTAGTGACTAGGTTCTGAAATCACTTCACATGTGTTTGGTGCTCCTGACAGACGGGGAGCAGACTCCACTCTTAATTTAGTATTTAAAGGCACAAACACTTATGCTCAGTCAGTGCTTGTTTTCTGAATACCGTATGTTTAAATGGTGGCGTTCAGGCTTCAGATGGGGAGCGGCAAACCGGCACCTGCCTCACTGCTTCCAGATTAGTTAGACGAACATTCATTTTATTAAAAAGGTACAGATGTACAGACTTTCAAGATTCCAGATTTAAGATTTTAAGTTAAAAGCTAATCCGGGCTGCTCCCTGTTCCCTTCTCTACTTCTGTGCCGGTCGCAAGCCCGGTTGCTTTGAGAAGGTTGCGTCAGGAAGGGCATCCGGCGTAAAACATTGCCAAGTTTACCATGCGACTTGTTCGCTGTGGCGACCCCTGATGGGAAAAGCCGAAAGAGAAAGAAGAAGTGTGATAAAAGCTCAGAACGGGAATCACTTTCAACCTTTTATTTAAAGTGAAAGTTTTGAGTGAGTAAGATCAGTAGGGGTGGGGCCTGTCCCCACTCACTCAAATGTTACCAACAAACCTGTTGACTCCAAAAATGTTCACAAACAAACATGTCAACAATGTACACAATACAACAACAGTTCACACGCACACACAGAATTATGCAAACAAATCAACACATGTAAAGCATTTCATTCTGTCACACATACTATTGTTTAAAGGTGAGCTAAAGGCCCGTTCACACCGGGACGAATTTCGCCCGCGATTTTCGCCGACGTTTAACGCCTCGTGACTAAACAAATGGCACCAATGTGATTGTGCACACCGACGCGAGAAAACGCCACGCGTCAAAGCGTCACTTTTTAAAAAACGCCTCGGGTTCGTTTTTTTTGGTTTGCCGCGCCGCGTCAAAAACTATATGACCAATGAGAATGGCGCTTTTGCACACGTGTCTGGAGCTTCTGAAGTTACAGTAAAACACAACTTGGGGGCGCTCAAACACAAAACTGCCTTTCTGAGCACACATACCAGCGAAGAAGATAGACGCCAAGTAGCGTCTACGCTGCCGCAAAGAAATAATGACGGACATTCTAAAATATCCCCGAACAAAACACCAGTTGGAGCTACTGGTGCTTGAAATATTCATGTTTTCTTTTATGATTCTGACAAGCGTGTAAATACTTGCTCTCTTCTTCTGAGTGAAAAGCGACTTTAAGAAGCGTAAAGTTGCGCAGCGCCACCTTGTGTACAGGAGTATTTCTGTTTTACATTAAGCGCCATCTAATGTTAGGGAATAAAATTGCATGTTCGCTCGGCTCATCGTCAGCGAAAATCGCCTGGGTGTGAACACAAAAAACGTGTCGAAAAACGCTGGCGAATATTCGTCCCGGTGTGTATGGGCCTTAACACCTGTGCTCAGGTGAGTGTTTATTTCCTGTTGAGGTGGATGATGGGATGTGAAAAAAAAAGGGAGAGTGCCCAGCCATCCCCACACCAAGACCCCTGCAGGAGCAGCAGCGGCAGCTATAACCCCCACCCCCCCACAGCAGATAGATGCAATTTGCCCTCCAGGCAATCACGTCTGCCACCCAGACCAGGGCCAGCAGGACCACCACAGGGGCCCCCAAGCCAGACAGCAGAGGGGCACAGAGCGTGGTAGTAGGTGAGAAGCAGGACATCGTCTTCGTTTTGCAATCCTTAAAGCTCCATTGACAGACTTCTGTATTTAGAAACAAGACTCAAAATCACAGGTGAGCTGGTCTTGGCTGTGGTTCCCAAAAACTGCAGAACAAGCCATCACATTTAGGTTTGAACAGTCCATGATTTCTGACCAAACTTCATTTGAGCTCCTCTGAGAATAATTTCAGAGTATTCTATGTATTAAGTTAACTGAATGCTATATTTTGTTTGTTCTTTTTAACACCAACACGTGCACATCAGCTTGTATGTCTGAAAACACACACAGGAAGACAATCAGACATTCACACTCTCGCTTGTCTCCACAATTCAGAATCAGCACTCCGTCTAGGAGAATGGTTGTTCTCGGGTAAGGGTGCTAAACTGCATCACTTTGCAGCTTCAAAAAGTTCCGATCACAAAAGATTCTACTCTTGTCAGGTTTTGGTTTTGCTAAGCTCTTCTTATTCTTCCAACACGGTCACCTTTTGCTTGATCCGTATGAGGATGATTAATAAAACTCTTCAGTTGAATCTGTCTGCCACTAATGCAGGTCAATTTCAATTTTGTCTTGTTAAAGTGATCAGAGATGAACTGGGTTATACAACTGTTGAATTAATTGTAATGAACTGGATTTTAACAGTCAGAATCCGATGTCTCAAGTCTAATGTGTGTTCGTTTGAAACCACTGTTGTGCTCTATCAATAAACTGAAATGAATTTTTTTGTTTCTTTTCTTCTTTCTATGCACTGACCCTTTTTTCCAGTAGAGTAGTGGGGGGTGCACTTACCTAGTGTGTTCACAGTGACAACCTCGCTGAAGGGGCTAGTGCCAAGCTTGTTCTGAGCCAGAACACTAAACTGGTACGTTGTCTCTGGCTCCAAGCCGGACACCAACTTCCAGTTTTGGCCTCCTGGCACGGCTGTGGAAAGCCAGTCATGCGGGCCTAAACGCTCCCTCTTTATCCTGCAGGAGTCCAGCGAAAAGCAAGAGGCCAAAGAAGACACAAAAAGGAGGAGAATTGATGGAAAGGGATCTTCATTTGGATGATTCTAAGTCATTTATTTTTCCATATGAAGCATATCAAATGGAAATACAATACGCCACAAACTCAATGAAGATCAGCTTCTTTCCACCATTGATGAAGCATTTATAAGCCTGTTGAAAGCATGAGTTTGACTCGATGAGGCCATGCTGCGCTCAACACTGCGCATTATTGTTTCCATGCACAACGTGTGTCTGATCTTCATCACATGAAGCACACAGCCCTTCACATGCTCCCGTCCGCACCTCAGGGAGAACATTGTTCACCAGCAACACTTTGGTTTCATTTCACCTGCAGAAATATTAACTTCATTAACAACAGTACAGTTTTATGGAGCTTTGTGTAGTTTTGTGAAATATGTAGTTTGATTTCAATGGATTACTTGGTCAATTATTTTCCAGCATAAATGGAAAAACTAAATGGTGTTTAGCTAAACCGGACTGATCACATTTTATTTAACGATTGCATATCAATGCCACTTAAGAAATGAATGAGCAAAATGCAAAGCAGTAGATGGTGTGTAGTGTTTACTTTGCTGAAACTGTTGACTAAATTCATTCATTTATCCATCTTCTAAACATGTTTTGTCCCTTTTGGGGTCGTGGGGCTGCCTGAGCCTATCCCGCCCCCTCGTGGGTAAAGGCAGGGGACATCCTGGACAGGTCGCCAGTCTGTCGCAGGGCCAGCTAGTTTCACACAGTCTGAAAACCTTTACTATTTTTCTTTCTCTGGATGTTCCATGGATCCTTCTGCAAGTCGACCATTGGGCTAAACGCATGTCTAAAGCTGAAAGGTTGTGCAGCAATTTCACCCATCAACGAGAAAAAAACCAAAAGACCACAACGTCCAATCTGTGACCTCGCTTCAATATAAATACACAGTTCAAAAATTGAACATCGGACTTGGCGATTTCTATTAGTGGTCATAAATATAATTAAATAGAATGTCTTTTTTTTCTTCAATTTACTAGTAGATTAAAATGATGAACATGGATAATTTCCAGCATTACACACAGATTACATGAATTATTTGAGCCTAACATTTTGTTTCCAGTAAACATTCTAATGATTTTCACCTACACAGAACACATTGGGTGTCGTAGGAAATGATCAGTGTCATTAAAACTAGCACTTCTATTGGTTGAGACAGCGGGTAACCATAACTGGACCAGTCAAAGCTTTCCTTTTCCTGCCCATCGAAACATTTTAGCAGCATCTTTTCTGAGTTGTTCTTGGACATCCAATGTTTGTGGCCTCTTAGGTGTCGACTGTAAAGGCCGATTTCAGAGGAAATGTTGTCTAAGAAGAGTCTAGATTTGATGTTAAAGAGACCTTCACAGCAACCGTATTTAAAAACCACAGTCAGCGTTCACACTGAGGTTCTGTGGTCGACAATACTAGATGTGCATCTGATGATAGGAAAAATATTTCATCTGGAAAAAGGGGACTCGGGTCAGAACATCTATAAACAGTTTAGAAAAGACTCACTTGGACGTCTATGAACAGTAGGTAAAAACAAAAATGATGAAATATTAACGCTGACATCTTTTACTTATGTGTCACCATGCTTTTGTTTTTGTACTCAAGGTAATCCCACCAAACCACTGTTTAACAAACATATATGTGCAAAACATGAACAAATGAGCTGAGTTTTTCCCAGGAGCTCTGGGTGGCTAGGCCAGTGCCAGTGGCAGGGCAGGTGGGGGCCCATCACGTGTCCAAAACAGAACCTCTGCAGCATCTCACAGAGCAAATCTGATTCCACTGCACCAGGAAAAGACAGAACCTCATGTGCCTTTTTGTGCATGGAGTTTGTGCTTTGCACTAGGAGTAAGCATTTGCCCAAAGTTTCGTCCTGACACCAGAGTTTAGCAAAAAGGCACACAACCATCAGCCAAACCAAACCAAACCAACGTGTTCTGAGTTAGACCTGGGTTAAAAAAGTCAAAGTCCTGGCAAGTACCAGGATTGGCACAAAATGAAAGGCAAACAATTACTTTGAAAAAACTTTAACAAGTTGTACAAAGTTTATATAAACTGAACTTAAGCATTCCTGAAAAAAATGTGATAAATTTGAGAAATTCTTTAAAACATTTCAACCCAGGCCTTCTATCACGTCAAACGGCAGCAGCAGCAGCAGCAGCAGGAGCCTCAGCACAGAGAAGTCTGGGTTATGTCCAGTTTAGTTGCAATGCTTTTATCTGATTTGTTTTGGATGCATTCCTCAAGAAATTTGGAGATTAGAGACAGAAACTCACTGACACTGGAACTCCAGGTAAATTCCATCTTTATGCTTTCACAACTGTTCTGAACGTAACCCTGGAAAAGATATTTTCAGAAACAACAGAAGATGTACTGAGAGTGTAGAAAGCAGGAAGCAAAGCATGCTGGGATGACTCACACATGGCCGTACCAGACTGAAAATGTCTGCTGGAAGCCTCCACTGTAGCCGGCCTCCCAGGACACGTTGGCCCATGTAGAGGAGGCCACTGCATGGACATTGGTGGGAGCGTGGGGGCTTGTGCCTGCACAGACAAAACAAGAGTATAACATGAGTAAAACCTTTTCTTGGTTGTCCCTCTGATTTCTTTTGTTTTTGACCAAAATGACTCAAATTAGTGTCTTGTAAAATCTACCTTGCACCATAGTAAGAATTTTAACCATTTAAAGTGAAATGATTGCTCTTGAGGATCAGGCTTTGGGCTGTACTCTAAACTAAGCTAACAAGAAACAAGGTACAAGGATCAGTTACAAAAAGGTGACCGCTTCGCGCGGATTTTGCTGTTCGAGGACAGCTGGAGCCACATCAACAGCTATAGCAGATTTCACCATGCTAAACGTTTGCTGGTTGGACCAACACACACTCAGCGGGAAGCTGCAAGAGAATATCTTCTAAATGTGCTTTTATTATTATGATTATTATTAAAGGCCCTGCTGCAATGAGCATCTTGGATGTAAATATGTAGGAATTACATCAGCCTTTATTTTGTTTGGACACCACTGGAAACATAAATTCATATGATGTTCAGAGTTTCTCAGATCCTAGCAGCATTTCCGCCTTCTGCGATCTGGAGCTTCGGATCGTGGGGCTTCACGCTCCGCTATGCGAAGGTGGCTGCCGGTCTGAAGACAAAGCTTGTCGTACCGCGGAAGATGGAAATGCTGCTACGTAGTCCTGAGAAGCTGTGTAAAATCATCAGAAGTTCACAACCGTCACAAAGCCGTCTTCTCTGCCGCTAACACAAAGCTACACTGCTCCTAGCATTTGTCTCTTAGCAGCCGGACACACAGAGATAACATTGACGTCATCGCCCCGACTCCCCTCTGGAAATGCTTATTCGAATTTAGTAATGCGACAATGTTCACAGGGTGGATGTTAAAATGAAAATGCAATCCCCTCTTTGCATTTTCATTTTAATTATGACACAGAATACGTGTCTATGAAGACTCTCATTCATCCAGGTTGGTTCCATTGTAGTAGGTTTAGGGGATGTCATCTGGACTTGGTTTTAAAACCAAGTCCAGATGACATCCCCTAAACCTACTACAATGACACAGAATACGGTTTTTAAGTAGAAATGAAAAAGCATTTTGAAGTATTGATTTTTCATTTTAATTCTGAGTCATTTGATGCAGCTTCATTTTGAAAATAAAAAAGCATTTCTGTTAATCCATTTTAATTGTCAAATTGGTCATTTCTACATGAATTTTGCTACACATTTACCAGAGAGCTTTTTGAAAATGAAATGTCAAATACCATTTTCTTTTTCATTTAATTAAGTGCCAAAATAAGCAGTGTTGAAGAAGAAAAAGCATTTCTGGTTTGACTTTTGTTTTAAATTATGCTACAGAATTGCTTCCATAAGAAAGAGGCAGCTTCTGTGAAAATCCTGCCTGGAATTGTTTTAGTGCAAAGCAAAAAGTTAAAACATGTCTCCTGAAAGGGATTATAAGATGAATTCAGAAACCTGGAGTCTGTGATAAGACCAGCTGACCGCCACTTTTGCCAAATAAGGTATAGGTGAGCAGCAAACTTCTAAATGTTCAATCCATTTGTGGAAAAACACAAGTTCTCTGTGGCCAGTGACATCTCTTTACTGGATTGATAGAAGAGTCTTTTTGAACGTGACTTTATCCCTCAGTGAACCTGTAACACCTACGAGAAGAGGAGAGGACAGATGCAGGTTGATGAAATGTGAGGACTCCAGCATTCACATTTCTTGAGAAAGCAGGGATCTTTTGAAAGAAAACGGCTTTAGCCCATCAGCTCAGGAGTCAAACTGTTCAGTTTTGACCTAATCTACTTTTTCCATCATTCGTGTGTGTTTGGTGCCACAAAAGGAGGAGAAAACAAAGCCAAGCAGAAGCCCATTAGAGGTAAGAAGAAGGTAATGCCAGTTAGAACTTTACCTAGAATAAGATGGGATCCTGTTCATTACAAAATCCCATCATTTGTGTACTACTAGGGTACTACTACAACCAGATCTTATGCAGAACAAGGGAAAAGTACTTCTCTGAAATCATTGGAAGTTGCAGCAGCAACTCTCGTGTCCTGTTCACAACAGTAAACAGATTAACTAACCCTCCAACCCAGCTACCAATAGAACTGGTTTGCACACCCAAATGTAATGAGTTTGCTGTATTTTTTAATGACAAGGTTCAGGGCATTAAAAAAGCCATCAACTCCACAACACATATAACTATCGAACGGCCACCTACTCACTCTAAGCTGACTCACTTTGTACCTGTCACTGACCAAACTGTCCAAGAGACCATCACCCGTCTGAGCTCGTCTACATGCTGCCTTGATGTGTTACCCACTAGATTTCTAAAGTCTGTCCTGAACAGTGTGTTGCCATCAATTACTCAAATAGTTAACATGTCTCTTCAATCTGGAATATTTCCAGAGGCCTTAAAAACTGCAGTCATTAAACCTCTCCTGAAGAAAAACGGTCTTGATCCCACTGTACTGAATAATTACAGACCTATCTCTAATCTGCCATTTTTAGGAAAAGTCCTTGAAAAAGTTGTCTACCAACAGCTCACTGATTTTCTCTTATTAAACAATTCATTTGATGTTTTCCAGTCAGGTTTTAGACCCCATCATAGCACAGAAACTGCTCTTATCAAGGTAACCAACGACATCCGCCTGAACACTGATGATGGCAAAGTCACTGTCTTAATCCTGCTAGACCTGAGTGCTGCCTTTGATACTGTTGATCATGGGATCCTTTTGCACAGACTCCAAGACTGGGTTGGCATCTCTGGATCTGCCCTAAGTTGGCTCAAGTCTTATTTAGAAGACAGGAAATATTTTGTTGAAATTGGGAGTTGTGTCTCAGACTACATGGCCTTGACTTGTGGTGTGCCCCAGGGATCGATCCTGGGACCCCTTCTGTTCAACCTCTACATGCTGCCACTAGGGCAGTTAATACGCAGTAATAACATATCTTATCACAACTATGCAGATGATACTCAGATCTATGTGTCACTGACAACAGGTGAATATGGGCTGGTGGATTCACTCAGCCACTGCCTCCAACAGATCAGTGCGTGGATGCAGAACAACTTTCTCCAGCTAAACTCAAACAAGACCGAAGTTATTATTTTTGGCCCACAGAAACAAAGAGAAAGTCTCAGCAGCTACCTTCATTCTCTGTCTCTTAAACCCTCAAATCAAGTCAGAAATCTAGGGGTAATCATGGACTCTGACCTGAACTTTAACAGCCATATCAAGTCAGTAACATCAGCGGCATTTTACCATCTGAAAAACATTGCCAAAATCAAAAACATAGTGTCAAAGCGAGACCTGGAGATACTTATTCATGCATTTGTCTCCAGTAGGTTAGACTACTGTAACGGCCTGCTCACCGGCCTCTCCAAACGAGCTGTAAAACAGCTTCAGTACATCCAGAATGCTGCTGCTCGAGTCTTGACCAGAACCAGGAAGTATGATCACATTAGTCCTGTGCTCAGGTCTCTGCACTGGCTCCCTGTACCTCAAAGAATAGACTTCAAAGCAGCTCTGCTTGTGTACAAGTCTCTCCATGGCCGAGCACCAAAGTACATCTCTGACATGTTAGTGCCATATGAACCATCTCGTACTCTGAGGACCTCAGGGACTGGCCTCCTGTTGATGCCCAAAGTCAGAACTAAACAAGGGGAATCAGCGTTTCAATATTCTGCAGCTAAAATCTGGAACAGCCTCCCTGAAGTCGTAAGACAGGCCTCTTCTGTGTTCATGTTCAAATCTAGACTTAAAACATTTCTGTTTAGCCGTGTATATGACTGAAAGGTCCTATCTGCACTTTTCTTTCCTTTCCTTCCTTTATTTTTAAATCAATTTTCAATTTTTTTTCCTTTTCTTTTAAAGTAAATTTTACGTTGATTATTTCTATGATGTATTGTGATTTTAATGCATTTTTCTGTTTTGTGAAGCACCTTGAATTACTTTGTGTACGAATTGTGCTATACAAATAAACTTGCCTTGCCTTGCCTAGGGTGTATTCAGACTGGACACATTTGGTCCACGTAAAGTGAACCAGAGTTCATTTCCCCCGATAATCCGAAACTAATTTTCAGTCTGAATACACCCAAGCGGAACCTGGTCTTGTACCAGGAACTGTAATTGGACATATCTTTGGAGGTGGTCTTGGTTAGTTTCCAGTTCCAATGTTTAAAAAGTCTTGAATCCATGTAGCACATGTACATTCACGGACGACAAGTCTGGCAAGAATCAATTCAGAAAAAGAGCAAAATACAACTTTTATTTCAATAGTCCATTTCAATTTCCCAGCAATTTCATTTGCATGTTAGCTAAATATTTAGTTTGGACCTAAATATTCAGCGCCTAACTCAATATTTAGTTAAAAAGCTTAACATTTTATGAGGACTTAAATATTCAGTTAGATGTTAAGTTTGGAAAACAAAATATTTAGGCCAGATCTAAATTTGCAAACTAAATGTTTATTTTATAAAATTAAATTAAAGTTAAAGTTTACAAACTAAACATTTAGCTTGTGAACTAAATATATAATTTTCTAAAAAATATTTTTAGCTTAAAAATAAATATTTATATTGATGTATAGTTAGTAAATGTAACATTCATAAACACATGAATGGAAAGGGGAGAATTTGTATTTGAAAAATTAAGCCTGTTTTTTTCTCCTAAAACTGGATAAATAACAAACAATATTACTGTTAATATTTGACAGTGAAACTTTACAAACTGCACCCCACAGCCGTGGTCTTAATTTTGTGTCTGTGTATTTGTTCATTTTTTTGATTTTTTTTCACAGTTTTGGCTCACTGACATGTGCAAGTAGCACAAGGAAGACTGCCGTGGAAAAATAGCCATTCTAAAATGTTATTCTGATTTAGTAGGGAGACAGATGTGCCACTGCCAGAGGAAGCAAACCGTGTTTTTGTTTTATGACTGTCACAGACACAAGTAAAGGTGTTGAACTCTACCCGGTGTCGTGAGTTTCTGTGTGGATGGAAAAGGTCCACATCGGTCACATATGCACTCTGTTTCAGGGTTATCGGACCTGCGTCTTTTTTTTTTTATACAGTTGAGACTGTGACTCCGCAGAGACTAGAGAGCTGGGTAAGTCTCTGTAGTGCTTCCCTTAACTCGTTTAAGGCATTTCTCAAAAATGGGAAAAACTTTGTTTGAGAGCAGTACTGGAGTCCCAGACCAAATGACTCTGATCTGTGGGGTCCCCCAGGGGTCCATCTAGTGACCTCTTTAGTTCAGTGTGTACATGCCTTTTGGGCCAGCTAATATTCAATGATGTACCCTACCACACTATGCATGTGTTAGTATGATTGACATTTCCTTCACAGCAGGTGAAGTGGACCAGTGGACTCATATTTTTACTGCCTCCAACAGATCAGACAGTGGAAACAGAACATAATTTGGAAGCTAAACATGAACAAGTCAGATCATTAATTTTTGCCTAGAGAAACACAGAGAATGTGTTACCAATCCCCTTTAGTCTCTTTTTCTAAAACCGACAAGTCAGGTCAGAAATCTAGGAGTAATCATGTTCCAGGAGTTAATATTAAAAGTCATGCTGAATTTAAAACCCCATGCATATTTTATCATCTTAAAAAGATGGCTAGAATCAAAAGAATTCTGTTTAAACCAGATCTAGACAGACATGTTCAAGCACTCATCTCCAGCAGGTTCATTAACAACAATTTGTGTTTTGTTTTACAGGAAAAGTGCTATATCAATAAAGTTTGATTTAATTTGATACAGTAATGCTATGTGAACAAGACTGCTGCTCAGGTCCTCACAAAAAACAGGAAGAACCACAATCTCAGATCTGTCCTCAGGTCTTTGCACTGACTTCCTGTCTCTCGGAAAACAGACTTTAAACCAGCTCTCCATGTGTTCATGTTTCTCTATGGTTTAGCACCAAACTATATCTTAACATGTTAGTGGAACATGAACCAAATTAGAATGTGAGATGCTCAGGGAAAGACTACCTGCTGGTGCCCAAAGTCAAGACTAAACTCTACAGAGTTTCATTCCAGTTTACTTCTGCTAAACCTGGAACTGTCTTCTTGATGGTGCAAAATAGGCTTCCACTCTGACCATGTTCAGGTTCAGGAACAAAATTCTAGATCGGTGTATGAAATCTGAACATCTTTTACTTACACGCTTGATTTCAGGGTTTTTTTTCCAGATAGGATTTTACTGTTTTATTTGTGATTTTGCCTTCCATTCATCCATCCTTTTAGATCAGGGGGGGGCAATTATTTTAACTGGCAGGACACATTGGGTTCTAAAATTCAATAGAAGGGCCGGACCAGGAGCAGATGTATGGAGTGAGAATGACATAACATGGAATATAGATGAAAACATTTATATTGAAAATTATATTCTAAAACAGAATATTCTAGAGTTTTTAGTTTAAAACTTTTGTTCTCATTTTAGTTCATTCTTTTAATGTGAAGCCCTTTGGTACCTTCAAGGAGTTGTAAAGTTCTGTATGAATAAAGTTTTATTCATTTATGATCCTTTTATTACATTAAACATTAAACATTAACATTATTTATGAAATAAAGCAATGACCAAATAACACTATGATTTTCAAAGACAAAACTTCAGGAAAAATATACATACATACGTACATACATACATACATACATACATACATACATACATACATACATACATACATACATACATACATACATACATACATACATACATACATACATACATACATACATACATACATACATACATACATACATACATACATACATACATGCATGCATGCATGCATGCATGCATACATACATACATACATACATTTTTAAAAAAAACACAAAAAAAACAATAAATAGTCGATCCTCACCCCTCATAACCCTAATAAAGACTTTGAGGGTCTGTAGCTCCTCACACGTCTCACAGTTTGCGCTGTGTCCTGCACGTCTGTTTCTCATTCAGTAATCATGAAAAGCAAATTTCGATGTCTTCTGCAGCAGCTATGCATATTTCTGCTTTACCTTTTCACCAAAACAGAGTTCCCTCGTTTACTGCAGGAGTTATGTTCTAAAAATAACCGTGATCGGTGAAATCCACGGAGAATGATTACAGATGTTTATGGGAGTAAAACTTCTGACTGCACATTTTCTATACTTTTCTCACACAGACATGAACATTTTCACCTTTTCTCTTGTTTAAATTCTCAAATCTTCATAGAAATTAGGTCCAGGATCTTAGAATGAAAACAAAGACCTGGTGGGGTATTCCAGATAACGTGTTTAAACTCCCCTGACTTTAACCCTGAACTCTGGCTGAAATCCGCCTGAACTTGCTTACTCTGGGTATGTCTGTTCCAAAAGACCGGATATGAGTTAGCGTAATTACGCTCGACTTGGTAACCCTGGGTTAATGCACGTGCACAGCAGGTACATAAAGACATTTTCAATAGATCGTCGATTTACGGAGTCACCATGGAAACGCGTGGAGAAAAAAAGAGAGCGTTTTACTTCGGTGAGACGGAGTCTGAGATTTTAATGACGGCGAATGAAGATTATACGTCCATCAAAAAAGTAACACGGCTGCATCATCAGAAGAAAGAGTTTCTGCTTGTAGCAGAAAAACAGACAAAGTAAACGCACGAGTTTCTGATCTCATTTCCATTTTCCTTGTGACGCATATATATATATCACTTATCCAATTTTGCCAACTTAAATGAATTACTTCTATTGGTAACAAATAATTGAGTTAAATTTATTCAACCTAATTTCTTACGTCTATAAAACTCAATAATTGTTTATACAACTCTAATTAATCCAACTAAATGTCATATTACTCCAATTCAATTAATATTTCTTCCATCTTAATTAATTATATTTCTTGATCTCTCATATGTCTAAGTTTGAGCCGGCAGATATGATCATTTCATTACAATAAAAAGGAGGGAAAAAACACATTGCGCACAAGTTCATTAAAGAATTTTACGTCATTGTCATTACAAATCGTAATGGTAGGAGTGCTATATAAACTCATCATCCCCTCATTCCCTCTCCCTCATAGTGCAGAGACGTAAGCATCCCACAATCCCTTGCGGTGCCGATCTTACAGCAGCACCAAAGTTTCACCTACTTAATTGAATTAATTTGAATATGAGTAAATAATTGTCTGAAACTGCGTGTTATTTTTAAGGTGACCTAACAAAAAATGATTTATCTTAACTGAAGCAAATAATTAAGTTAGATCAAAGTAAAAAGTTTATCTTTCCAACATCCATATGTGGTCTTATCACCCTCTCATGGTGGAAAAAGTATTATCTGAGCTTCTTCATCCACTAAATCATCTTCAAATGGACACGCCATGCTGCTTCACCTCTCTGAAAACAAACTAACCTTCAGCTAAACCTGCTCCAGACCAGGTTATGTTCAGAGCATGAGTTGGTATGGCAACCTGACATATCCTGAAACATACCTCCATTTCTGGAACCGAAAACTGAGGTTATCAACTTCTTTAGCCTCAAACTTACCGTGGGAGCTAGCATAACCTGCTTCCTGGAATACCCCCCAGATCACAGATTTCTGTAGATCTGAAGAGCTCTGCCTTTCTGTACAGGAGACACGGAGGAGATTGATTGACAGAGTCTCCAGCCAATCAGGACGAAGATCGGGATGCGCTGTTTAAAAAAAGCAGCATAATGGCTCTAAAAGAATGAGCTAAACCGGGAAAGATGAACTGTGACGTAGAAAATGAAGACTGTCTTCTGTTCTGTTTGACAGAGATTTTAGAGGGTTTCAGATCACATTTTGATCGTGTGGTCAGATTAAAAAAACAAAATAAAAAACATGGGTCTCTGATATTGCTCAGTGGGCCGGACCAAACACGGAGGCGGGCCGGATCCAGCCCGTGGGCCGTAGTTTGCCCACCCCTGGTTTAGGGTCACGGGGTCGCTGGAGCCTAACCAGCTACTGACAGGGGAAGGCGGGGTTCACTTTAGACAGTTGTCCAGTCCATCTCAGGGCCACATCCACTCACATTCACACCTAAGGGACAATTTAGAGTCACCAATAACCTGTGAAGCATGTTTTTGGACTGTAGGGGGAAGTCAGAGTTCCTGGAGAAAACCCACACATGCATGAAGAGAACATAAAAGCTCCAGACAGAAAAGACCAGCCAGAATTAGAACTGCTGTAGGGGATTCTTGCTGTGAGGCAAGAGTGCTAACCACTACACCTGGTAATCTGCCTTTAGCTGTGGTTTTACTGTTCAGAATTGGATTTTTGTCTTTGAGCTTTCAGTCTGAATTGTATGCTTGTTAAAATAAAATATGTCCAACACAAGAGGCCCACAGCTCTCATCTGTTTGCCTAGCTGTTGGACAGGACAAGTTAAAAAAAAAAAAAAAAAAATGAATTGTATGCGCAGACATACATTTTTCTGCACAGATCAACTTGCCCTACCTTTTTTCAAAAAGTTTCCAAAGGTTTTGACCATCAGTACATTTTTTCCAGGGAAACTGCTTTTCCTGTAAATATGTTTGCAGCATTCACTACGGGGAAAAAGTTTCACCAGAGGCTGGAGCATGAAGAGGAATAAGCAAGGCCATTTTTTCTTCTTTCATTTTGTACCTTAATTATGTTTTTACCACAGAGAATCTTTGACTAGATATGACATTATCAAACCACTTACTTTTCCAAAAGTATGGAAAAAATGGACAACCATGACTATGTCCATGAGTGAATCTTACCTATGACTTGGACATGCGTGCTGGCAGTGATGCTAGTGGCAACATTAGTCGCAACACATTCCCACTCCCCGTGATCTTCCTTTGTGAGTGACTTCAGCTGTAAGCTGCCTCGGGGCAGAACATTGTGCTTGCTTCGGCTGGGCTTCCCAACCTGCAGTTCAGCCAAGACCAGAGCAGAGAAGCAGAGGAGTGCACCACACACTGGCACAGGCATGTGTAAAGTTACCATTTATGAAAAAAACCATGAGTCTCCCCATTTTACATGACTTCAACAAACAACATGAAAAAACATTTAGCACTTAAGCTATGTGTGTCATATGATCCAACAGACAACTTGGCTAACATTCTGAATGTTTTCTCTTATAGAAATTAAAAACAAGATAACACCCACAAACCATCGACAGCAACACGGTTTTCTAAAAACCCTCACCTTCCTCCATGTGATGTTGGGGAAGGGGTCTCCCTCTGCCTCACATGGGATGACCAGCTCTCTCCCCACCTCCTGCCTGTACTCCCCTCCAGGAACAACAGAGAATTTTGGAGGGTCCTGTTAGGGTGAAACCATTCCAGCACAGACGTTAGAAGCTGTCTTAGTTCGGGTTTGTAATGTGGGCAAATGATCTGCACCTTTAGCACCAGGGGAGCAGGAGGGGACCACCCCATGGAACCCAGGGCATTGTAAGGCATGCAAGAATAGGTGCCCAGAGAGTCCTCTGTCACTTCAGCCACACGGATGCTCCCATCGTCCATCTGGCTCCACCCAGGAAACTGAAGAAAATGGTCATTGTCAGTAAATATTGTGAAGAACAGGTTTTACTAGAACTTCCAACTAATGTTGGAGATAAGAACTGGAAGTGCTTCACCTTATCTATGCGCAGGAAGAGGCCATCTTTCTTCCACTTAACAAGAGTTACAGGAGGGTTGGCATCCACTGGACAGCGAATGAATCCAGGCAGACCAATTGCCACGTAAATGACAGACGGCATGTTTACCACCCGGGCAGGATCTGGACAACAATGACAGGAAAAGACAAGAGCCTGCTGTGAACCACGAGCACCGAGTTGAAAAATGTCCAAAATGAAGTGGATCCCATCCAGCCTATATCAGAAAGACTCATGCACCCACGCGTCACCGGGCAGGTGGTCTATCGTACACCACATGTTCCTCAGGGATTCGCTGCTACTGAGGGAATCCTTGTTAGTTTTTCCTACGTCTAGTGGTCTGTCTCCATTCAGCGGGTCGTCTCATCTGATCTGAGGTCGAACACACAGACATATACTAAGGTGATCCTCCAAAAGACAAAAAAGATTGGTGGTCCTGCCAGATAACCTGGAAATGGTGCTAGATCTAATGCTACCATTGACTTTGAACAGGCTTGGTTTGTGTTGACTTTATCGTCATCACTACAAGATCAGCCTAAACGTTCACTATTCTGAGATCAGACCTTCCTACAATGTTTTCTAGAACTTCCGCTTTATTAGCTGACAGCAATAATTTACTTGTGAAAACTCACATCCATGTTTTACCAGCTGTCTGTTCAATTGTCGCCCTTTCCAATGTGGCGTCCAACTTTGTGTACATAACTTGCAGCCCAGTGACTCTATCCTATATAACTCATTGTGTCTGACTGACAGAACCAGGCTGTTTCTTCATTACGTTGGATGAGGTGAGAATGTTCTCAAAGCTTTGGCTCAGTTTTTTGTGACAGACTGAGTATTGGTCTGCTTCTGAATTTGCCTTTGATTATTTTTCATTCATCTCAGCAGTTGCAGAGAGGTGTGATGCCTCAGAGCAGCAGTCCTGAATCCTGTTCATCAGGACCTCCCTGTTCTGGGGAACTGATGGTCAAGCCACACTTTTTCCTGTCTTTTCATAATACATGAGAGAAGAATGGCAGAGAAAGTGTCACCTTCAGTTTCTGTCTGCAAAGTCAGGTTAGAAATGAAGGAGTAACCTTGGACTCAGACATAAACTTTAACAGCTGCAACATTATCAGCATTCAACCACTGTAAAACAGACAGAATCAAAGGTAGATTTTCTAAATCAGACCTAGAGATGCTTATTCACACATTCATCTCTGGCAGGTTAGAGAGGGTTGCCACAGTGAGAGGTGTCTGATGAAAATGGGAGGTGGTGTGCGCGAGCTGAGAGTGAAGGGTGTTTTTAGGGAAGTGATGGAGGGAAGGTTGAGAAAGGCTGAGAGTGGGACCAGCGTAAAAAAGAAAGACAGAATGACGTAAGGTGGAGAGCTGAGCTTGTGAGTGAAGCAGAGGATGAAGCCATGAAGGAGAACAAATGACAGAGTCAGGAAGCATGAACTGTTTCCAGAGAAGCTCTCCTGTGAACATCAGCCTGCCAGCTCTCAGTGCCCAGAGGAGTCCCAGCAACAGCAGCACACACCAGAATATCTGTCAAGACTAAATATAGCACAGAAAAAGCCCTATCACTCGCAACAAGCTGGTTCTAACCGCAGGATGCTGCGGGGACGCTTTTTTCCTGGCAGATTTTCAAAGGTTCAAAGCAAAATGAGAGGGAGGAAAAGGTAACGAGGGCTGACGGGCAGAGCGAGAGGAAACACTGGGAAGATGAGCAAAGGGAATGGCCCTGCAGTCTAACAAAAAAGTCTGCGGTCTTCCAGCAATGATGTCATCTTTAACTCTCTCACCACCGCAACGGCTGCTGCGGTCTCTGTTCAGATTCAGTCAGCACACAGATGCATTCAAAATGTCTGCTGTCTGACGGATGTCAGAGGTTGTCGCGTCTCAGCTCCTCCATCTGGGCTCTGAAAACCCACAGCTGTGCGATGGGACCTGAGGCTCGCATGCAGCAGTTATTCATGGATACATCTGCTCAATAAGCAAGACTCATTGGACTTCTGGGTGAATTCAGAGGTGAAGTGGATTCGATAGAACTTTGCATTAAACAATGAGATGCAGACTCACATTGCACTGTCAGGTAGGCAGAGGCAGATGGTGGCTGGCCAAGGCTGTTGCTGGGCACACAGGTGTATTTCCCAGCATCCTCCGGCTTTACTTGAGCAATGATGAGGGAACCGTCGATGAGAATACTGACTCTTCGTTTCAGGTCACTGTTGACATAAAGAGAAACGAGGGGCCGGGGTTACAGCAGAAACAAGTGAGGATTCTTTCATAGAAAGTTATTTGGAAGAAACATTGATTTGAATTCCTAAAGAAGAGTGGACAGCTTAACCTGCAAGTATCTCTTAGATGTGGCTTTGTGTTTGGACAGAAAAAGCTTTCTGGGACTGAACATTTATGCAAAACGTCACTGGAAAAAAACTTCAGAGACGCATGTTGTCTCCTTTTGTGTGAAGAAAACCTCTACAGCACCATTGGCTTCAAAGGTGAGCTGGAAATCCCAGAACCTTCCATATAATCCTCCATTTGTACCCGACAGCCCAAATGTAACAGGACACATCTATCCGTGTCACCTCCAGAAACACTGCTGTTTTTCCCTGTCTGAACTCTAAAAACTGATGGGCACCATTAAATAACCACATAGATCAGATTATTGCCATTTTTGAAGGATTCCACTTCATCAGATTGTGTGGTAAAGCTGCAGCTCCTCCTCACAGTTTTCACATTGCTTTTTTGCTGTCAGTCAATGGTAAGCCCAAACCGTACCAACTCAGCAAACTGAGAAATCCCCCTAAAATGGATGGGGCATGAATTTGCTCACATACCTATGTGATTTAACGGAAAATGACCTGCACTGACCTGTGCAATTTTATTTGAACAAATGCTTTTATTTTTTTAATTTCCACCAAAAAAAAAATCACATTTTGACCCGCTCCGTAAATCTGTTGATGTAGAACAAAAACTGAGGTCAGACAAATGACATAAGTGCTCATAACTTTACTTCTTGAAGAAGACGTTGTCCTGCTCCCAGAACCAGGTGTAGGTCAGGTTGCGAGGATAGGCCTCCGCCTGGCAAGTGAAGAAGGCGTCCTGTGAGATGTTCACGGTTATGTTCTCTGGTGGCGATATGATAAACGGTGGGCCTGGTGGAGGAAACACAAGGGTCAGACAGGTCAACCTCAAACTCCACAATGGAACTTAGAGCTGTGGTTGTGGGCAGCTCTGTGGTTTCTGTAGGTTCATCTGAGTTCATCCAGACAGTTTCACACACAATCATGCCTGTTCCTAAAGCAGTTCTGCCCAAAAGTCACACGTTAACCGTTGATCTTAGACTTTTCAACACACATCAGTCCTAAATCCCAAAACGTTTGAAAAATGTTATATGTTGTAAATTTGAACAATTGTTCAGCAATGTCAACATCAGCAGCAGCAGCGGCAGCAGCTTTCTTGTCTCTTTCTTTCAGCGTCTGCAGGTCAGGGACTGTCTAAAAATACACCAGCAAACACGCAGCAGAAGAACGGTAACACCACACACTGTCTTCTGCTCATGCATGTCGTTTCAGAACTGACTGTGTGAGGGTTGGAGGAACATCCATCACAATACTTGACAGAACACAGCTAAGGCCGGGGGCGCTGTTTGACACCCCAGGAGTGAGAGCATGCTGGGATGTCAGTCTGAACTTTTATGATGAAACGCTCTTTTTTTCTTTTTCTTTAACCGACACAACTTGATTTTGAACTTGAGTCTTTTTTTAACAACAAAACAACAACATTTTCAACTCATTACTTGAGCCTTTTTGTGTTTTGAATTCCTAGACCTGACAGAGTGGAGCAGAAATTTGAGCTTTGGATGACATAAAATACATGTTTTACATAAAACTTAAAATATGTAAACAATAAAGTGAAAAACTTTTTTGCATAAAATGTTTGTGACATATTTGAAAAGTTCTGAGGAGTTTAGCACAGCTAGAACATTTGACAGCTTTAGTACCCTGTAAAAACAGACAGTGGCGTATCTAGAGGGGAAAACTAGGGGCCATGGTCCCCACAGCTCTGATTTGTGCTCAGTCAATCAGTCCATAGCATCACACTGAAGAGAGACGCTGAAAAGACTGAATCGAGGTTAGCTTTTTGGTTTTTCAGTTTTCAGAAGAGGAAACTTTTTTCCTTTGGTTGTTAAACTCCAACATTGGCAAACCCGTTCTTTTTAGACTTAGCAGAAATGTCTTAGCAACTGCTAAAAGGTTAAAAAAACATTTGAACTAAAGTCCTCACATCACTCTGGAACACATGTGTCAAACTCAAGGCCTGGGGGCCAAATGTGGCCCTCCATGTCATTTTATGAGGCCCGCAAGAGCATAGAAGTTTTTAATTTCTTAGAATAAAAAGTAAGAATTGGTGTGAATCTATTCATATCTAGGGGGAAATTGGACTTAAAATATCGGATTGAGCAACTAAACATTAGGTCCATATAACCTAACCTGACAGAATCAAATGTAAAAGGATTTATGCTAAAGTAACAAGCAAACATGTGTTTTCTATGCAACTGGAATTATCACTTTAAAAAGTTATAAATAAATGAATGAGTTATTTAACATTAACTATTTACATTTCTTTTTCATTACATTTAGTTACTTGTATAAGTTATATCTGACCCTTTGAGGACAGACACTATGCTGATGTGGCCCTCAGTGAAAATGAGTTTGACCCCTCCTACTCTAGAAGCTTCACTATCAGGTCATAAATGATCTTTTTGTAGTAGTGAAGCAGCTAATATTTAAATGCCCTGGAAACACGAAGTTTATTCACTTTTTTTTTACTTGTCCTGTCCAACAACTGAGCAAACAGATGAGAGCTGAAAGCCTTCTGTGTTGGACAGCTTTTACTATTACACTAAGGGTTTATGCATCCTCGGGTAGCCAAGGTAACACTAGGTATATTTACCTAGTCCCCTAAGATGGTGGTCCAGACACCACAACCAAACTGAAGACGCTTTAAAAACATATTCACCCAAGGATGGAACTTTTCATTTATTCTACAACACACACACAAACATGTACATACATACACAGACAAACAAATACAGATGCACACACTAAACATGGGTTTTCTTCTAGCTTCACACAAAGATAGACTTTTGCGTCAACATGGGCGTATGAACAAACTCACACAGCTTAACTGAGCCTGTGTTTCAGCTCCTAAGTGTTAGCCCCATATGTTAGCTCTGATTAGAAGCCCACAGCCTGATCCCTTAACAAGCAGCGCATTTCCATCTGCCAGGCCATTAGCAGTATAACCAGGACTAGCATGTGCTGGATGGTTGTGTAAGTGGTGTTGAGTGTTTTTCTGTGTATGACTGTCTCAGCGTGTCAATGCCAACCCGCCCCGTTTGGAACCAGCTGACTGCTGGAGATTTGTTGGCACGGGAGTCTCTTAGCTGGGGCTCAGGCTTTCCAGGAGGACGTCCATTAATCTAACCTGAATTAAACAAGACAGCGAAACTGGCATTCTGACTTGGGCTCAGCCACAAAAGAAAATCTCTGTGAACATGAAACCCAGAGAATGATGAGGAATTACAGCAAACACTATTCAAAGATTTTAATATTCATAAGGTCTGCTTTACATACAAGACAGGTAGAATTCTGAAACGGCTCCACTTCCAGCCCCACAGCGTCACAGTTAACAATAGAAACAGTAACACTAAATAGAAATGTTTTACTGGTTTAGAAATAAAAACATTAAATCTAACAGTAAGGTACAAAAAGTGTGTAAAGACTGAGGCGCCCCTAAAATGAAGCAACAAAAGAAAATCTGTTCTAAACAGCAACAGATGAATAAATATGCAAAACAACAAAAGACATTACACACAGGATGCCAGAAACATAAAGACATTAGTTCTCAACGTGATACAGTTTTCCTCAATACACCATTAGACCTTGGGCTCAGTGCAATGTTGATTACATTTGGAATCCAGCCTCACAATTGATCTGCTAATTTCCAGAAGCACATAGGTGACCCAAAACTCCTCTAAAGTCCAACCTTGCGTATGTGTGTGTGGGGGGTCCATCATAACAATGAAGAACATTGAGGAAATTGTTAGTGCTGCTGGGTTTTGGTCTCTAGCTTTAACAGTTGAAATGAACCTGCTGCTCAGTCTCTGTATGTGTTTTAAAACAAAAATGAAATAAGAAAGCCAAGGAAGGATCTGGGTGGTCTTTCTTACACTTGTGTCTTTCTAGGGAAAGTATTCACAGTTGACTTCTCTAGACAATAAACATATTTCATATTCTGGCCAATCACTGACCTGGAGTCTGATAATACTTTAAGCCAGCTCTTGTATGCATGGGTGAAACCACAGCCTTGAGTTTTCTAAGAAAAGTACGGTACAGCACAACACAGCATGCAACAGTGTAGACTCTAAATGCCATAAATTCGAGCATGGCCGTGCGGGGTGTATGGGGCCATTGCCTAAATTGACTGTTACACTACCACTCACTCTCAACTATTGAAAAGTTAAGGTCGATATTTGGTTCAAATGTAAGAATCTTGACAGCTGTGACATAAGAACTGCTCTAAAACTTTTATCAGACGTACATACAGAGAAAAGGCTATCTGAGTTGTTACCCCAGCCCCCCCCCCGCCAGTCAGATGGTACTCTTTCTAGTCTTTTTCTGGTCCATCCAGAGGAAAACACTCATGGCCCAGAATTCAGTATTTGATGTGCTCCTGTTATCCAGAATGGCTGAGCTGTGTCTATTTTCATCAATTTAAATAGCTTTTGAGCAAATTCAGACTGACAGAGTCAGCTTAATTTGGTCCAGATCGAGACCTGAACATTGCACTTGGTCTGTTTTCAGACTGCTGTCTGCTGGACGTTTCGGTTTTAAAACAGAACTTGTACACAAAACCATGTGACTTCATTCACTGGCCAGGAATTATGGGGGCGGGGCAAAGCAGCGAGAAGCAGAAATTATGGACGTCCTGCGCTTTGCAAGTCTTGTCAGGATAGTTCACTTATTCAAACTTTTTATTTCTCCGACCAATTTAGAACATCTGTATCAATGCCAGGCGCAACACTTTTTACTGCTGCTTTGGTCCAGCTGAGTTATGCTGCAAAAAAGTTACTGGCAAGAAGACGGCTAAGAAGGCACGCTGATTTATGTTTCTGACGTATAGATTGTTGGGAAAACAGTGAAAAGCAATATGTATCACGTTGAAAGTTGTTTTAATGAGCCTGCATTTGTCCAATCGCATTTCAGTAAGTTGATGGGTCTCATCGTCATGGCTAATTCTTTTCTTTTCTGTTTACATCCCATAATGCCCGGCTATGGTGGCTGTTTTGGTTCAGTTGTTCCTGCTCTGAGCACAGAGCCTATTCAGACTGAGAAAACTCTGAGAAAACCGGAGCTCAGTCCGATTGGAAAAAAACGAGACCACCTCATAAAACGGGTCTGAGAGCGGTTCCTGGTCCCGGACCAAGGTCCGCTTTGGTGTATTCAGACTGAAAATGTGTTCTGGATTATTGGGGGAAATGAAATCTGGTTCACTTTAAGACTTTCCAACTAAAAATAAAAAACAGTAATTAATGGCCAAACTTTTCACACATGAGAAGAAAGCTAAAGGTAAACTTCTCTGCTCTCTATCTCTGTCTCTGAATGACTTGAGACTCTTTGAGGGCACCCGAAGGCAAAGAAGAAAGCCAGAATCAGATGACACAGTCACTCCTAAACTATGAATCCTTCACAAAGGAATATATTTCACAAACAGAACATAATGGACTAGAATCTGACATTGGTTAAAGTTCTATAAACACCATAAATAAGGTTGTCCTTCTTTCTTTTGGGGTTGTAGAGTTTAAGGTTTAGAGTGGTCAGAGTGTGCAGTCAAGGGATGCTGGATTTCAACTCATTCATTTGCTTTGCTTCTTATTCCGCTTACACCTGAACAACGGAGGGATTTCTGCCTTGCCTGAAGTGTCCTTGGGCAAGACACTAAACCTCAACTATCTTTCTCTTTTTGGGCGGCCGTGGTGCAGAAGTAGAGCGGACACTGAACCCCACATTGCTCCTGGTGGATATAGGTTGGCACCAGTGTTTGGTAGCAGATCCACCATAAGTGTGTGAGCGTGTGTGTGAATGGCTTGCTGCAGCATACTTACCTTGTACTAGCAGTCGTGTTGTGTGGATGGCCTCACCCTGGAGGCTAAAGGCTCGACACATGTAGGCTCCACGGTCTTGCCGGGTGATGGATAGCACCGTCAAACTCCCATCAGACAGCTGAAAAAAAAACACTTTTTTAAAAGTAACTAGGGCACAGGGTTGATACGGAAACATTAAGCCATTGGCAGATTTTTTCCTGATGAGCATCACCTTTCGTAACTTGCTTTGGGTTACTTGCTGAGTGTGAAAAGTTCCCTAAACAGCCCTCTAGCACACCATCAACTTATCTGCTGGTTACATAGCATTAAAGGTTTTACGTGGAGGTTAAACCTCCAAATGGCTCCCAAGTACAACTCTTTTCAGGGTGCTTCATCCATCTGTTCATTGCTGCTTCCCCTGTGTCTTTCATGTGCTTCACTTGTCAGTTTTGTGATGTTTCACTGCTCTCTTTTCAGATGGATTGTTACTTCACTTAAGTGTTTTTAACATCAGGAAAGATTCAGGAATGATCCAACAGAAACAAGCTGACTAAACCTAGACCCAAATTAAAAGTCACAACAGTTCTTATACCTTCTACAAATGAGCAAGAATCAATGTCTGGGGTTCTGTTCTTCAGGAAAACTGGCCTGAGTGAACATAGAAAGCTATTTGAATTAACAGCAAAACATCTTCTACATGAAACTTCAGCTTTCATTATTTTAATTAATAATATTCCTGTTGTAAAAATGGAACTAACTGAACTGAACTGGACTGAACTACATCTATATTAGTCTTTGCTTTTTTCTACAATAGTCTGCTCTAGCATTGTCTCTTTTACAGTTTTTCTCAGTCGCTTTAGTACAATTCTCAGATCAGAATTGAAGTTTGCGAATACGTGTGTGCATTTCTCAAACAATTTGTACAAACAGCAAAACACTATGGATTTCTTGCAAAAGCCTGTAACTTGCTCAAAATCTTTAGTTCATCTCTCAAAACGAAGTCTTTGTGTCATTGAACATGTCAGTGCCATCAGAATGTCAAGTCCTTGTGTCATTGTCTACAAACAAGACAGTCAAATGACTTAGTCATGTTGTCAATATAACTGTACTTTAGAGGGAGGTTCAGATGTAAACTATGGCTAAAGTTTGGATGACAATTATTGTAAAATGGAAGTTACACCTTTTTTGTTTGATTGCAAGAGACTGGACAAGATTTACATTTACACTTTTATTGTTCATATTGTAATTTGTTGACAGACCATGTCATACCAACATAGAAAAAACCCACTGCAAACAGTAACACAAAGGGAAAAAAAGATAGGACAATGTTCTGTCCAACAGTACAGGCAGTGCAGTAGGAATTGGTGTGGTCTTCCTACACCTCTTCACTGTAAACCCGAACAAGTTACCAGAACTTAAAAAATTAAGGCAATCATTTGCCACAATTTTTTTGAGTTGATTAACTAAAAAGTCTGAGTTTTCCACAAAATAAATGATTTAATTGTGTGCTACTTGTATTTCTTTATAACAGTTAAATTAAAAGTGTCAATTCGTCCAAGTCAAATATTGGCATTAAATATAACTTACATTTACACATTAAGACAACTTAATTGTCATCAGTCACTATGACTCGCAGTTTTGAGTTTCAAAGCCACAAGAATAGGTTTGCATAACTTAAAAAAATAGCGAAAAACAACAATTTGATCTTAACAGAACTCGATATATATTAGTTACCTTCTTGTACAGGGATAATCAATTTGTTTGAGTCAGTAAACTCAAAACCATGCTTTTCAAAACTTATTTTCTTTAGGCAAATGATTGCCTAAAAAATAGAGTATGGTAACTTAAAACACTCTAAAAAGAAAAAAAGTTGATCCAACTTAATTGAATTACTTCAGTTGGTAACACCTAATTGAATTGAGTTTATGCAATTCAGTTTTTTATGGCTATTCAACTCAAATTGATAAGTTAGTCTAACTGAAAAAAGATATTATAAATTTTGCTGCAACAATATACATTGGCTCATTTTTCTAAAGTTTCAACTACTGGACCTTGATTTATTCACATCAAAGACATGAATGACCCAGCAATGTCACATAGTTCTAGACAGGAGCTCAGCTGTTGTGAACTCTGCCTTTAATAATGGGACATACACTGTTTTGTGCTCTACGGGGTTGGTCATCATCCTTTACCAAACTCTAACTTATGGTGCAGAAAGAAATAAAAATACTAGTTTAAATTACTAGTTAAAACAGAGTAAAACAGCTACACAACAAAAACCATGGACAAAAACGCACACTTAAACCCCAATCTGCCCAGATTGGCATAGAAAATGGTATCCCATAATTCCTTGCGCTGCCTTACGTTATGACATCATGATGCATTTACACCAAAGTTACACCAACTTAATTCAATTAAGTTGATTGAAAGTAAAAATAACTACATCAGACAACTACATGTTATTTTTAAGTTGAATGAACTAAAAAAAATGATTTATTTTCACCAAACCAAATAATTAAGTTAGAACAATGGAAAAAAGTTTATCTTTCCAACTACAGCCCAAATGCTCTTTTTAGATTGTACAGCAAAATGTTGTAAACACCTGCCTAACAATATTAATGACTCACTCCTTTCTGTGCAATGCCTAAATAAAACTAATAAAAGTACTTTTCTCTATATTTATGAATTTAAAAAAAGGAATAAACTTTTAAATTCATATTTAAATTTTAATCCTACAAGAAGTATATTATCAAACAATAACTTCTGTTGTGCAAAGGAACCTTTGCTTCTGCCCGCTTCTTCCAATTATTTGAACACACACACTCACACACAAACTGCCAAACAGCATGCATGTCACTTCTGCTTCCAGCCCTTTCACTCATGGTTTTCACACCAAGATTCCCCACTTCCCATGAGTCTTAGGTGCTGAAGGCGGGACTGCAGGTTGCTACAATATTTAGAAAAATAAAAATAAAAATTTGAGAGCATGCGGGGCAAGGAATTGTTTAATCCACCTGAAACAAGAGAGATAAGAAATCCAGGATGCAATACTTAAATCTATATATTACACTTTAATTATGTTTTAAGTTTAATTTACTTAATTTAAACATATTTTATTTTAATAAAAAATTATTAGTTACATATACTCAAAACAGGGGATGTGTTGAACAAACTTTATATGATTGAGTTATAAGAGTTTTTTTAAAACTTTGAGTATTAGCTACTCATCATATTTAATTTCTCTGAACGTTCGGGTTTACAGTGTTGTCGTTCCTGTATGTTAGGCCACAAATTCTCATCCACATCACAGTGAATATGCTCTCTTGCAATGCAGCGAAATATGTTTGTCACATTATGACAACTTGGTCAACCATTTTGCAGTTGATGACTTATACGATGAACTAATGACTAGGTGTTTTGAGGAGTAAGACTATTGCACAGTGAACTATATAATACATTTTGATCAACATGACATAAACAATTGATAATGTAGCAAAGAGCAGAGAATTGTACATAATCATTTGCATGGATGTACCAAAGCAATTGCAACTTGTTCAAAGAAGTGAGAAACTGCTTATATGATGTGCACAAGTGACAACATGATGTGAAGATTAAACAAATAGTTTTGGGAATTTCATTCTGATATGAGAATTGTACTAAAGCGACTGAGAAAAACTGTAATTAGAAAGAAGGCATCAAAAGATATAAAATTATTGTATGTAATACAACTAGCTGCTGTTTACAATTAATAATCCCAGAAAAACTGAGACATTAGTGGGCAGAAGCTGAACAGTTAAAGTCAATAAAAGCTACAAAATGTAAAACAGTTTTCTAACATTTTCTTTCTGATTTATAAACATTTCCTCCTACTGACACTGTTTCCAAATGTAGTGCCACCTAAAATCAGTCTTCTGCGCGAAGACAATATCTAATAAAGTGTCTCAAGCAGGTAGACCTGATCTAAATAGTCCTTTCCAATGGTATGCACTTCATATCTGAAGTTGATTTGGAGATACCCCAACCCACACACCTCTTCTGGATACTGCTCTTCTACCAATCAAGGAGGGATAGTTTGTGGGGAAGTCCCAATAGCGTGTAAACCTTACCGAAATTTGGAGAATGACTCTTTACCACTGTGTCTTTAACCCTTGTGCTATCTTTGATGACCCCACCCTTACATTGACGTGTTCTCCCTACCATGACAAAGGTGGATAAAGGTGGAAAGATTTCATGTAATCCATGGACACTAGTGAAGATCACAAATCATTGAAGAAAAAAGGTTCAGAGCTCTGTCTAGTGGTCTAGATCAGTGTTTTCAACCTTTTTTGAGCCACGGCACACTTTAACCTTGACAAAAATCCCGCGACACACCAGCATCCAAAAAAATAGATAAAAAAAAAAAAAAAAAAAGCTCAGTCTGTATTGATCTACAGCCGCTCCGCAACCTCACATGCATTTTTGTGATAATTGTTGCAGAAAACCCTGGAAGCTGCAGCTGTTTTTTCTAAAAGATGTATTAAAAATTAAGTCAAAAGATTCAAAAACTGTTTGATGTGTGTTCGTTGTTTTAAGACGTTAAGAGGAGAGACTCATTGTGCGCTAAGACAGTCACTTTACTGCATCATGGGAGATGTAGTGCACGTAATGCGCCGACCGCAGAAAGACCAGCGTCTTTGAGCTTCATGGTTTTGTTCACTTGTTCCAGTCTGATACCAGATTCTGTGGAAAGCTACACCGCTAAAGACGAACTTTAGCTGGTATTTTTGTTAGAACAGAGACTTTTTTGCGCTAAATCGAAACAAGGAAGTGAATACTTTAACCACTTCTGATTGGTCAGACTGATGACATGTGATTTAGCCTTCAAGAATGATTGGTGGAGACAGTTAAAAGGGCGGGACTTTTCCTTACACACTTATAGCTGCAGCTAAATCGCGCTATCCCGTTATTCTTATCAAAATATCTTTAATAGAATCATATAAACACAAAGAAAAAATAATTTTATGATATTTCATATTCTTAACTTCTCAGTGTTTTATCAGGGCCTGTTTGGATGAACAAAGAGCTGATTTCCTGGAGATAGTAAATGTTTTTAGATCAGTTAATGAGGGCAATTTCTCACGGCACACTTGACCATCTCCCACGGCACACTAGTGTGCCGCGGCACACTGGTTGAAAAAAACTGGTCTAGATGACCCAACTCCAAACATTAAAGTGCCTAGGATAGCACAAGGGTTATACTCTCCAAGATAAGAACTTTAACACTAAAGACACGTCACACATTTGACCCCCAAACTACAGTATGTTTCTCTTTTTGGGCGGCCGTGGTGCAGAAGTAGAGTGGACACTAAACCCCACATTGATCCTGGTGGTTACAGGTTGGTGCCAGTGGTTGGCAGTGGAGTGCATGTGTGTGAGAACGGGTGAATGGGACTGTGACTGTAAAGCACTTTCGGCCTTCTAAGAGGGTACTAAAGCCCTATACAAGTATATACCATTTTACACTTCAAACTGCTATCATTTGTAGGCATCATGTTTAAATTTCTGATGGACGTTGTTTTAAGCAGAAAACTTGTCTCATGCCAAATGTACAGGGAACTTTCTGCCACACCTTTAGAGGGAAGGTCAGTGTGTCTTCGATTACATGGTCTAGCAACCAAATCTGGAGATTTGGAAGTAGAACTGAGGGGCTACAACTGAAACTACCAACTAGAGTAATCCTTTGTCATGAGTATAATGTGTTCCTTATTTCTACATTATGTATCACTATTATTGTACTGTACAGTATGTCCTCTCTTTAGCACATTGCCGTTTAGATCTCTAGCAGACAACTTTCCCACAGCTAAGCGTGTCGCAATCCAATCATGCCTTGCGCGTTGTTAACAAAAGTTTGGGTAGTTTCTTCCTACAATATGTTTATTAGATAACTAATAGACATCTATTGCTGATGTCTACTGGACATCTCAGAAAACCCTATTTTGTTACTCTATTAGAGATCTACCAATAGTGTTCTGCTTGTAGAGGTTGAATCTAGGATAAATTTAGAAAATCTTTTTATTTACAAGTTAAAAATCCATCCATTCATCTTCAGAACCCACCTAATCCCTTTTGGGGTCACAGGGTTGCTGGTTCCAACCCAGCTCCTCTTGAAGGTGGGTTACACCTTAATTAGGTCACCAGTTTGTTACAGAGCCAAACTCACACAGGATCACTATGCAGGTAGCAGACCTCCAACGCAGCTACTGTTGGACAAAGGCGAGGTACAACCTGAACAAGTCGCTAGGCTGTTGCACTTTTTTTCTGTTCCTATCTAAAAGAGCAAATACAAGTACCTTTAAAAATAAAATACACCCCAATAAGTATGAGAAATAAGACCGTTTTGCTGCAGCAGATTGACTTAAAATAAAACTACTAGAAAAGCAAAGTCAAACGTGATTCTATCAGCGTGATGTTGGTGAGCTGTCATCCTTTTTCTCTAAACACAAACAGCCTGGTTCAAATCCTGACTAGGATTTTTGTGTGTGAAAAGTGCATGTTCTCCCTACACAGGTGTGGATTTTCTCCTGCTTCCTCCCTCTGTTAAATAACATCTTTCCCTGGTTAACTGCTAACTGCAAATTGCTCCGGTGTGAGTTCAACAGTAGCTGGTTTGGGACCAGCAACCCTGTGACCCCAAACGGGATTCTGAAGATAAATGGATGGATGTAAAACTGCAGTGTTTACTTTTTAACTAGTAAATGTGTAAAAGGGTTTTCTAAAAATATCCCAAGATTAGATGTCTACAGATAGATGTGTAGTAAATCTCTACATGCAGAACACTGTAGAGACAGAGAAACAAAATGGCTTTCTGAGATGTCCTGTAGATATTAGTTATCTAATAAACGTCCTGTGCTTATGGGCACAGGATGGGGCAATTGTAAAAAGAAAATCATGTGAGAAGGGCTTTTCCTCTTTTGAAATTGAAATAAAAATTTCCAGAAACAGTTATGCTATAAAAATGAACTTAAAACAATATTTGAATGTGCTTTTTAAAAAAATAAAATTCAAAAATGTAGATGAACATCTGGGAATCATTTTATAATGGTCTAGAACAACACACTAAAATGGACTTTTCCTTTAGGTAGCAACATGGAACAGATGAAATATGATATGAAATAATGATTACCTTATACTTGGCACTGCTGACCATCAGACTGCCTTCTCGCAGCCAGCTGACAGAGGGTTTGGGGTTTCCGAACGCCATGCAGGTCAAAGTGATGCTTCCCCCCTCCTTGGCCTCGACATACTGAGGTGGTGTGTCTGTGAATGTGGGGGGGGCTGAGGAGTACAGAGGGAGGCAGTAGATTGAAAAGCAAAAACAATAATAAATGATAGAAAAAAGCAAGCTTTTTTTCTTTCTTTTGTTAAATTCAAATTACAGTGCATGAGACAGCAGCAAGCCCGTGTCCCAGCTGCACAGACCGATGAAGCAAACAGACTTCTGACTGAAACACAGGCCTGGACTTTCTGTTTTAGGCCACTTCTCAAAGCACAGCAGGAACGTTTTTTGTTATTTTTTGCTTTCTCCCACAAACCTAATGCTCTGCAAAAAGACAAGTGTCATTTCGTGTAAAATTGAATCCAGTTTAGTTTATTTTTATTTCTTCTATAGGTCAAACATGATAAAAACAACAACAGATAAATCAATACCCTGGTTTACAGCCAGTTATTCAGTCTTTCAATTCTTTTCAGGTTAGAATGAAAAAAAAGTTTCCATTATCATTATCATGTCATTTCATTAATCTTCTTGATTTGTTTTCCAGAATTGTTTTATTATTTAATCAATATCTATATGAAGACTTCAAACTGACTTGTATGTCATTAAGACATCGTGAAAACCCTGACGAGTTACTGGCATGGCTTACAAGGCAGGGAACATTACAGCTAAAACTGCTGAACATTTTATAACAGAAAGTTTTTTGTTGGTTTTTATGTTAGAATATCTCTCGCCCTGCATGTTTCTGAGTCTGCAGACTATTCATAAAGCTCAGGAGAGCTGACCAAACAGAGCCAATGGCATCTGTGTGGGCGGGGCCTGTCTTCTCTTGAGTGACAGGTGTAGACAATGGCAGTTTGCAGAAAAAAATATCAGTCATTTGTTCATACGTGTAATACTGTATATTACACATATGAACAAATGGAATCTTGTTGATGCTTGTTTTAATTTAAAAATGATCACATCTATGAAATATGTCGTCCTAAGATCCAACTTTTTTGACAATTCAAAAGAAACGATGGTTGTTCTTCCATTCGTGTCCTAGCACTTCAGTATTGTTCAAAAAGGTTTTTACGTTTGATGAAGTGAAACACATTTAGCGTGCTACAGTTTACACATGTTGTAAAAGCAATCTTAAAAACTCTCCTTGGCACACTTCTGCCAAGGTTTCAAGAGCGTATACAAGACCAACGGCACTGCTGCCCAAGACCTTCCCCACACATTTTTACATATTTGTATAATTGCTCCAAGCCCATGTCTTCCAGGTTGCCTTTTTCCCATCTGCACTTATTTGTCAGTATCATGTTTGACTCCATATCTAATCAACTCTGGACTGAGGCTGATCTGCTTACATCCATAATCCTGTGGCCTCTTATGTCTGAAGTAAATCATCCCCTCTGCAGCAGTGAACAGGGATACAGTTATAAATCCATGTCTGATATTGTTCAATGCAATGCTACTTATGAACAAACTGCTTCTAATCCACTTGTGAGCTCAAAAACAGGTTAAGACTCACAAATAGGGTCACGATTCCATAGATATATTAGGCTCACTCTTGGTTATGATTTATAGATTTATATACAGTAGCCAATCTGATTAACCTGTCGTGGTTCCACCCGTTTTCGGTCACTACTTTGCTGCTTCTTGTGTGTTTATCAAACACTGAATGTCACGTTTGATTGAAGTGAGAAGCTTCTTCAAACATGTGAACATGAGTCCTCAGTCTGCTCTCTGACCTCAGTGTCACCCTTCTGCCCTGCTTTGGAGGTTTTACCCCGATAAGATTTCTGCTCTTCATCGTCAGTGGCACTCAGCATCTCTTCTTCTTCTCTAATCTCTTCCTCAGGAAAGGACTCGGGGTTACAGAATAGCTGTGATGACAAATAAACATGACACCTGCAAAAGTGATATCATTCACATCTGTGTGTTCTTACCGTTTTTCTAAGCAAGTAGCAACACTTTCTGTCACTGAGCTGCAGCTTAACTTGGGCTCTGGATTTGGATGGCTTAGGGTTTATTAATTTAGGGTTTATTAATTTACTGTTTGTGCAGACCTGTACCTTCTAAGATAAATTAAGCCTGAATATATTAAGAGAGTCTAGAACGTCTGGTTGAGGTCCATGCCTGAAGGGTCTTCAACTCCTACCTCTCCGAAAGCTTTAACCAGGTTCAAAGTCACACAATTTTCAACTGACTCAAAAATCAAGAATTTTAATAGGGACCACTTTCAAATAAGAATGCATGGCTTACCAGTCTGTCAATGTCTACATTAAAATCATCTTGGATTCTTCTCTGGCATTTTTCTGTTTTATGCATAGAAAACATTCAAGATTTTTGTTTTCTGTCCATCTGTGACCCACAACAGATTCAACAGCTTATAATCAGATCATCTACAAACACTGATGACTAAAAAAACAGACAGATGATGCATTTATAATAAAATAATCTAAATCACATTCCCTGTCTGAACCTATCCTGACCCAGATGTTTGTGACCATGTAATACTAAGGGGCGGCCGTGGTGCATTGATAGGATTGCAGGTTCGATTCCCGCCTTGCCCGCCCAGGTGTCGAAGTGTCCTTGGGCAAGACACTGAACCCCCACCTTACCTCTATTGGAAGAATGGCACGAGTGTTCAACACCAGTGTGTGAATGTGTGTGTGACTGGGTAATGGGACTGTGACTGTTAGGTGCTTTAGGCCTTTGTAGAAGGTAGAAAAGCGCTACATAAGTATACGCCATTTAACATTTCCAAAGCCCTGCAATATGTGGTAATCTTCATCGATACTGGAGTTAAGTGTGTAACAGCAATAATGCAGGGTTTTGCGGGGTCAGCCCCTCTCCCACTCGCCTGAGGAAAGGAGTGGAAGATAGCTTTGACAGCTGTAATGGAATGACAGGAGAAAGAAGAGGGGGAATGCTAGAGGAGAACTTAACTAATGTGGCATGATGTCAAGGATGATGTCGGCAGCATGTGGGGCTGTATTTATGCTGCTGTTGCCATAGCAACAAGCATTATCACATGGATAAGTGATGATGAATGTTAAAACAGTCCAACGAAGGCAGGAGTTTTGTTTGCTGAAAGTTATCCACATCCACGTGTATCGGATGTGATGGTTGCTGTGGTGCAGAGGAAGAATGGTCAACCTCTGATCAGAAATCACAAGTTTGACATCCGTCTTGCCTGCCCATGTGTTAAAGTGTCCTTGGGCTAGGCACTGAACCCCACATTGCTCCTGGCGGTAAAGGTTGGTGCCAGTGTTCAGCAGCGGAGCCACCATCAGTGTGTGAATGTGTCACACTAACCTCTACATCTTAACACCTGTAAGGCAAAATAAATTGTAACTGATTGGAATTTTTGACAGTGATTTGATTTTCTGGTCCAGACCAGAAAAATTCCTACAAGAGGGAACTGAGGTGGAAGTTAAAGAAACTTACAGACCCAACTGCAGACTTCCCAATGATGAGAGGCAGTGGACTGGGGTGGGTTTGTTTATAGCCCACAGCTCAAGTGTTAATCTTGATCATGGTGAACAATATAACTGTATCTCTGCACCCCTGGTCTGTAAATGGTAAAAACACATATAATTATACAGCCCTGTTCTACGTTGCTTTGAGACCCAAAGTGCTTCAAAGTCACAGTCCCATTCACCTATTTACACACTGCTGGTAAACATGGCGCCAACCTGTAACCACCTGGAGCAATGCGGAGTTCAGTGTCTTGCCCAAGGACACTTCAACATATGGGCGGGAAAGGTAGGAACTGAACCTGCAATCTTCCATACAGAGGTCTGCTGTATTACCTCTGCACTGCAACTGCCCCTGTGGTCTTGGCTTATAGGCCAAGCAGCCAAATAGATTACCCAGGCTTCTTGAAGTATCCAGGTGGGTTAATAGAAAATGCTCGAACTTGGACTTGTGTGCCAGCTGTGTGCCACTCACAGTTTGTCCATACAAAATACCACGTTCAAGCCCAAAGGTGTCCATCAGTGCAGTTTGTACCAATACATGCTAGTCATTAGCTCAATGATTGATTTTGTAGTTGTGTCATTTGAGCTTTTGCTATGTGTCTTAGACACTCAAGGGCGAAGCTTTAAACCAATTGCCACATGATGGTGATTTGAATTTGCTACAGGAGGAGGCGATCTGACAGACTTGACAGGCCATAACGTATTGAAGGAGTCTGGAAGGTCTGGCTGAGCTCACAGTCTGAAGGGTCTTCAACTCCCACATCTAGGCAAGCTTTAACCAAGTTCCAATGAAGACTAGAGACTTGAGTTGAGGTGAATCACGTTTTCCACTTCCATTGTCAGTGCAGCTTTTAGGTGCTTTGGTTGTCAGATTCTGGTGCCTTTCAGCCCAACAAACAATGAACCCAGTGGTGATCGACAGAAGTAAGTGATGATAATTTAATGAAGAAGGAGTTCTCTAAACCAGTGTTTCCCAACCCTGGTCTTTGGGGAACAATGTCCTGCATGTTTTCCATGTTGTCCTGCTTATGCACACCTGATTCAGCTCATCATCAGACTCTGTAGACGCCAGACAATGACATTCATCAAAGGCAGGTGTCTGAGCAGGGTTGGATAGAAAAAATGCAGGACAGTGTTCCAGAGGACCAGGGTTGGGAAACACTGCAATAAACTCTGGTCGGCCCCTGAGGTAACTGACAAGCACTGGCATTCCAAGCAGCAGGCATATCAATGGGCAAAAACTCAAACCTGGGGGAGGTTTGAAAAGGCCATGACAGTATTGACACCAGGCAGTCTACAAGTCAGAGGCCATGGTTCTCGACCGGAAAAAGGGGGGAGCTCATTCCCCATATGGAGGAGTTTGGTATGTATTTTGGGGTCACATGCAGTAGTAAGGAAGGATGGAGCATTGGATTGATAGTTAGGTAGGTGCAGCAGTTGCAGTGGTGCCATTGCAGCATTTGTAGTAAAGAAGGAGTTGAGCCAAAAGGTAAAGCTCTGAATTTGCTGGTCAACCCTTGTTTACTAAACATTTAAGACTTTTTGTTGTTTTAGATCCAGACACCCTAAAATTACTTCTTAATATTAAAGACAATTATTCATTCATTCATTTTATTAGCCACTGCAGGCAGGGATATGACCTGCCAGGTCAGCGGAAGGCGGCACAGCAGAGGCACATGTAACTGTGGGCTGGCACACAGACACCAACATGACTTCGGTTTCAAGAAGGTTTCACTAGTTTTCAAGTCCTGATTGAAGGTAATCAAGGGGGCCTAAAAGTTCACATTTTGGGGCCAAGCATGAAGTCATTCCTTTTTTCTTTCTCTGTGAAAATGTCTACCAAACATATTTTTTATTTTTTTTCTCTTTAAGTCCTTTTTTAGTATCTTCATTTTATGAGATAGTTATTTTTTTGTTTGGACTGTACACCTGTTTCCTTTTTCTAACTGTGGTTTTTTATCTTTGTGAGGCTTTTGAAGTTATTTTGATTTGGCCCATGGACAGCTAAAAAAACGTGTCTCCTGGGGCTTCATGGGCTAAATCTATCATACCTTTCCTAAAAATATTTTGAGCTACAATACAAAGAATATCCCAACTAAAAATACTGTTGAGCTGATGATCACGTCATCTGTAAAAAAGTGTTAATATATTCTAACAGTGCACGTGTTTTTTAAAAAGATGCCTTTGAATCTCTGCACTTACCGTTGACAGTCAGGTGAACCCAGCTGCCGTTGTGGAAGGTGTCATACTGCTGTTGGAGCATCAGCACTTTACACTCGTACCAGCCATGGTCATCTGAACGCACATTGTCTATCCGCAGGGAGGACTTGCCGTGCAGACTGGCCCGGCCTGGCACAGAGAAGCAGAGCGTCAGCAGTGGGAGCCACAGAAAGGGGTGGAGGATGGGCGGACTGAACATAAAAATGGAAATCAAGCAAATAGAAAGAGGGAGGGAAGATAGAAAAGTGTGGGGGGGGCAGCAGATGAAGGCTGAGGTGAAAATCCACCTTGAAGATTTCAGATATACATATGCAAAGATCACAGAGCACTCTGTCATGCTGCTGTGGATACCTGAGGGAAAGATGTCAAATCACCCCACTCCACCTTCTGTTCCTAGATTCAAAGGCCAACAGAACATGACAAGAACCGAGAAAACAGAACTGAAAAAGCCAAAAGGGAGGAAATCCTCGCAGTTGTTTGAAGGTTTTGGACTTTTACAGTGTCTCCAATATTTGGGGGATTCTAAACACAGCAGCACAACAGTGTGTTTTTAGAAATCAATAACAAATTCTCTTCATTGTTTATTTTTTCTCGTTATACACGGACTACATCATTTCTTCCCGTTGGTCCTATCCGCCTTAAGTTGTAACAAAGTCGATAGAATGGTCTGTCAAAGATTCAGAGGCAATAGCATATGTTCAAAATAACACACAAAGGTACATCTGTGTACAAGGATTACAGGTGTTTTAAGGCTGTGAAACTCCTCACTACACATTTTCTACACCTTTCTCAGACATGTAAATTTTTACACTTTTCTCTCTTCTTTACACTCTCAAAGTTCAAACCTTCATAGAAATAAGTCCAGTATTATAGAATGAAAGCAAAGATCAGCTAAAAGTATTCTGTACAGGTGATTATGAACAAAAGAGGTTGAACGACAAAGTCATTCCATGTGTCATATACAGAACACTATTTGAAAAAAAAAGTATACTAGGTTGCTCTGAAAAAGATGTACGAAACAGCGAGACCACACAAGGTGAACCGTGAAATAGTGATGGGACACTATATTTAACAAAATGATTGTGCCGTTGAATTCATGGCTCTGTCATCTGTCATGTACACACATATGAACTTATCTGACATCCCTTTTTCACATCATCTTTCTCTTTGTGCTTGAGCTGCTCCCTTTAGGAGTCACCACAACGAATATTCCACGTCTATCTAAGCCAGGGGTGGGCAAACGTTTTGACTGGTGGACCACAGAGAGTTCTAAAATGTGCCAAGTGTGGAGTGATTTGGTGGTTCACCTCATCAGAGCAATAAATAGCATTGAATGCGGATGAAAACATGCTTGAACTGATTAAAAATTGATGTATATATTTTCAAACTGAACATATTGGATTTTGTTCTCATGTTAGAGTCAATTGCACCACATGAAGGCTGAATAACTTTGTACATCTAAGCCACGGTCACTTTGCTTGCAGACCACCATTTATGGAAGACTCCAGAATTACAGGGAAAATGACACCTTTATAAGGATTATCAATATAATCTTTAAATCATTTAACGGGCAGCATATGGCCCCCCTGGCCGTAGCTTGCCCACCCCTGATCTAAGCCTATCCTCTGCTTCCCCCTCACTCACATTTACCCCCGTCATGTCCTCCTTCACCAGCACCCAAATAGGACCCAATTATTTACCATAACTACACCAGGACTCCAGATCAAATGTAAGGCAGGTTTATTGAAAAACTTGCTGTAGGCAGTGTGGAATGTATTTATACGAAATACATTTAAATACACATTTTTTAATGACAAATCATTCAAATGCAATGCATAGTGGTATTCATGGGGGGCATGAGGCCATTCTATAAAATATTGGATTTGGTTGGTTTATTTTATTCCAAACACAAATATATCAAACCAATTTCTGTCATTAAGGCACACATTGATTTGAAAATAAACAAGGATGATGCTATCTTCTTGACAGTGTAATTACTCTGAACCATCAATGGACATATGTGGTAACACATACAGAACACACATTGGACACATGAATTTATTAGATATATTGATGGTAAAATAAAGTCAAATAGAGGTTGATTTGTCGCTTGAAAGGGAGTGGGAAGAAGCAAAGCTGTAAATGATTTTTAATTGATTCTGCCGGCTTAAGGGGGGGCTGTTCTTCATCTGATGGTTTGGAGGGCAAACAAGTTCATACTGTATGAACATTTGATAGGAACTGTAACTGATGAGAGGTATATCAAAGCTCTTAGAGTAGCAGTAAAGACCAGGCTCCATTTGACGGCTGTGTGTCTCTAAAAGAAAATAAATGTCAAAGACAACCTCAAATTCCATAGCAACATGAAGCCGCAATCAGATAAGAACCAAATCTCCTAAAACTCAGAACCTCAATGCTGAGGTGTCTGTTTTATCACATTATCTTTCCTCCAGCAGCAAAAGGGAGGAAGCAGTGTAAGCAGTGTGAGCAGGTAAGTGGCGTCTGATGCAGACTGAGGAATCAATCAGCTGCCTTTCCAAAAGGATCTGCTGATTACTATTGATCCTCTGTAAAGTCGAGTGTTTCTCATTAGAGGTAACCTATTTATGATTTGAATCTTTTCAGTTTCAACACACTTTTACTTCAAAGTTCTCACTTCCACACACTTGAGCGACATTTATCACCGGGATTATCAAATTGAGCACCTCAGAGTCTTTGCCAGCCCAAAACGGGAAGATTCTTTTTAAACATTTGATCACACAATGAACAGGCAAAATATTTGGTCCTGTAGCGTGAATAAAAGAAACAAGTTAATTTGATCATTTAAACCTGTTTTATATCCTAATTTCTTCAATGCAAAACTACTCTAGAGAAGCTGATGGGCACAGAGAGCTGTGGTTGTACTTGACATCTCCCAGGTGTCAATGTAAACCGTGTGAATCTGAACAGGATGTCCTTGAAGAGGAACATATAAAAAAACAACTGGTCACAGTCTCCATGGATGGGCTGCAGTAACAGGAAAGTTGACAGCAGGTGACGGCAGTGCACCATGTAGGTCAACAGAAAAGAAGGAGCCACGCCTCCATGGTCGATCCAGTCCGTCCCACAAAAAGGTCATCAAGATCCCCTGATTCTCTGATACCCGATTAGCTGATGACAGGTCTCTCTTGACATGAGCGGATTGGAAGTCAAAGAGGTCCAGGCTTTATACTGGCCGCAACATTTCAGAATTTCAAAGGAATAAATATGCATCTGTAGCTGCAGAGATGCAGCTTGTTGATGTACAAACTAAATTAAAAGTTGTTCCCCAAAATCAAGGTAATGTCCCCTTTGTAGGATCAATAAAATTCTATTCAATTCTATTCTAATTGATAAAAAGAAGACATTTTTGTTATCGTAGGATCCTGTTAACAGCGAAAACAATCTTACCAAATAGGTTAATTTATCTACATTCATCATAAAATCTATGTATGTGTAACATTAACCTCTTAAAGCCTTAGTCCCTCATACGGGGTGGAGCCTGTACAGGGGCTGCAGGTTTTTGGGTTGTTCAGGCTGCTAAATGGAGAAGAGCACAGGTGTGACCACATCAAGAAAGTGGAACGTAGGATTGTGGTCCGTGTTGTAAATGGAAAGTGTTGGAAAGCACTTGTAAGGATAATGCAAGTTCCAGGCACTTGTGACGTACGTGGAATGCTGTCACACGCCGCCCTTTCTGCAGCACTGATGGGTGCACTGGCTTCTCAACAACTGCATGCAATACTGCACACACAGAATGTGCAGGTCATACTTGAGATGAATAGGATATCCACACAAACTACACTCTCAATGTCTAGTTTCCTTGTTTTTAACAGCAGTGTGCATGCAGGGGACACGTGCACCCTGCTGTTCACATTTCACAGCACTAGCGGGCTTCCTGTGTAGTATGCAAAGTCCAGGGGGTCAATAAAAGACAAATCTTTAGGACACGCCTGTGTCTCATGTACTTCACCTTTACTTACTCTTACGTGCTGCTTCACTATGACCTGTCACTCACAACATGCCAGCAGCTATGGGCATGAACATTTTTGCCTTGCGGGCTCACCGAGTGCTCTATAATCTTAAAAAGTCTTGCAGGCAACAAGGATTTGCAGACAGCATGCAGTCACCCGTGAGGGCAGTTGTGACTAGGGCAACCGCTGGTTTGGTTTCCCCAAAGCGTGAAGACTGTCAGAGTTGCAAAAAGCAAGGAATCATTTCTCTTGACTTTCAGCTTCTATGCCTGTGTTTTCTGACTCATGTATGCTGCCAGCATGGATGATCCTGCAGTCTGTTTGCAGGACTCCTCACTTCATGAAACAGTGGCCTTTGCCTGGAGCTGCCACACGCTGTTGTTGCATCACCAAAGAGGCTGAGAAGCACTGAAGTCACATTGATCTCAACTTTGATTCTCACAGAATTCAGCATCTTACCAGCATACTCTGGGTCCACATGAGGGGGGTAGAAGCGAAAGTTGATGAAGAAAGGAATTGGCATTCCATACTTAAACCACTCCACCACATAAGGCTGTCCGTTCAGGGGGTGGGGCACATTGCATCCCAGGATGACACTCTCTCCTGCACGTGCTGTCACAAACTGGGGCTCCTCTCGCACTCCGTGGGCACCTGAAGAGGCGAAATGCACAGGTTAGGTTCGAGCACCAGCTCTGCAGTTCCACTTTAAAATATCTACACAAAAAGACTTATTTCTGCATTTAGACTGCTTACAGCCCATCAGTACACTTTAAAAACCCATGATCAAATTCATCATTCTATGTCAAAATATTCCTCTGTTAACATTTTAGGCAAGGCTTTGCTTATCGTGCCAATACTGTGACATCCACTAATCTGATTCTGTACAACTGCAAGGTTCAAGAGTCTTTCTGTACACAATGCAGGTGCTTAGAAAAAGGACTACAAAGAATTGAGCTCAGCTGTGAGTGTAGAAAAAGACACAAGATCACAGCTGTTGTTCAGAGTCAAGCACAAACAAAGTCGATACAGTGTTCCCCCGCTCATTCGCTTTTCAACATTTGCGGTTTCACTAATTTTATTGTAAGTATAATTAAATGGCTAGACTTTTTTGTTAGTGTTTCCCTTATAGTCACATACATTTTCCACAATTGAACAGCATCATTATCCATTTTTTCCCCCTCAGTAAATTTATCAGCTGTAGTTTTCATTTTAGAACTTCTCTACATTTCAATTTGACATTTGGAAGAACAGAGAGAAAGTCTGGATTTAATCTGACCTGGCTTGGTTTTTATTCAACAAACTGAACTTATAACTTCATAAATATCAGCTACTGAGACGCCAAAAACAGAGAATCATCTGTGCAGTCATAAACGTGAGCAACAGGTCATGGATCAGCTCTGCGCTTTTCTCTCTCATGCACGCCCCCACCTTCATCCACAGACATGCCCCCACCTTCATCCACAGACACGCCCCCACCTTGATCCACAGACAACCCTCAACTTCATCAAGACACGCCCTCACCTTCATCCACAGACACGCCCCCACCTTGATCCACAGACAACCCTCAACTTCATCAAGACACGCCCTCACCTTCATCCACAGACACGCCCCCACCTTCATCCACAGACATGCCCCCACCTTCATCCACAGACACGCCCCCACCTTGATCCACAGACAACCCTCAACTTCATCAAGACACGCCCTCACCTTCATCCACAGACACGCCCCCACCTTCATCCACAGACACGCCCCCACCTTCATCCACAGACACGCCCCCACCTTCATCCACAGACACGCCCCCACCTTCATCCACAGGCACACCCTCACCTTCATCCACAGACAACCCTCACCTTCATCAACAGACGACCCTCACCGTCATTCACAGACACGCCCTCACCTTCATCCACAGACAACCCTCACCTTCATCCACAGACAACCAGGGCTCGACATAGCCATTTGTCCGCTGGCCCGGTCGGGCCACTAAAATATCTAACAATTAATACATTTTTCACCTTTTACAATAAAGTATATTTTGCGAAAACGTGTAGATTTACCTCGTCTTTATAATTCACTTTTTCTGCTAGTCCTGTGTTCAGACTTCAAGGGTTTCTATGGGAAACCTTTTATCACTCTTCTCCTCCTCTCCCGCCTGCGCGCGCGGCTGTCACTGCCGAGCACCACGCGGCACGCGCTCACTCAATTTTTTTTTCAAACTTTATTGAATGTAACAATTCAATACTAAACAATGTTAAACAGCAACAACGAAGGAACAAGCCAGTGGGTTATTATTACATTTTAGGCAGATATATTTAAACTGACACACATATCAGCGCGCCCCCTGGTGGTTTTTCACCGCGATGATCAAAAATCCAACACCGTCACTGAAGAGAGACTGAAGCATGTCAGAGATGTGGAAGACATGGCAGGAATAGATAGGAATATGTTAGTAGTTATTAATTAGTAGCATGGACAGCAAGATATTTAATGAATGCATTGAAGATGAAACTGTATGCACTAAGCTTTAAGCTGAATGTCAAAGAATCAAAGGCAACTCAAAATACCTGAATCTCAGACTCAAATGGAGTATAATGTCAAACTACTTAATTTTGTTTTTCTTTACAACACTGTAAGCAGTAAGTATTTCTAGTTAGCTGAATGATCTCAGTAATTTAATTGTATTTAATTTTTCAATTATTTAATTTAATTAGGTAACTAAAGCAACTAAAAAGTAAATGTAACTTTGCAACAGTAACAAAAAGCAGAACCTTAAGGCAGTCAGGGCAAAAAAGTCAATAAAACTTCTTAACTATTGATTAGGAACAAATGTGAAATAGCAGTGATTAGAAGCAGCATAAAAACTTCTTAACTAGTGTTTCCTACTACACTGCAGCGCTCTCTTCAAAACATCTGAAACAGACTAGAGCAGATTTAAGTTTGATATGCTCTATTTTTAGTCATTGAAAAGTGTAGAAATAAGTGCTAGATGTCACCAGAATGCACCAAATTGCACCATATTAAAATTTTCCGGGGGCATGCCCCCGGACCCCCCTAAAGTTGCAAGCACCTGCGGAGCGGCGGGTCTCGCTGTGCGCGGTGTCGGGCCAGTAACTTTCAAAAGCTATTGGCCCTGTGGGCCAGTGCAAATTTCTGGGCTATGTCAACCCCTGACAACCCTCACCTTCATCCACAGACACGCCTTCACCTTCATCCACAGACACACCCTCACCTTCATCAACAGACAACTCTCACCTTCATCCATAGACACGCCCTCCCTAACCTTCATCCACAGACAACCCTCACCTTCATCTAGACACACCCTTCACCCTCATCCACAGACACGCCCTCACCTTCATCCACAGACACGCCCTCACCTTCATCAACAGACACGCCCTCACCTTCATCCACAGACACGCCCTCACCTTCATCCACAGACACGCCCTCACCTTCATCAACAGACACGCCCTCACCTTCATCCACAGACAACTCTCACCTTCATCCACAGACATGCCCTCACCTTCATCCACAGACACGCCTTCACCTTCATCCACAGACAACTCTCACCTTCATCAACAGACACGCCCTCACCTTCATCCACAGACAACTCTCACCTTCATCCACAGACATGCCCTCACCTTCATCCACAGACACGCCTTCACCTTCATCCACAGACAACTCTCACCTTCATCCACAGACAACTCTCACCTTCATCCATAGACACGCCCTCCCTAACCTTCATCCACAGACACACCCTCACCTTCTGATATAGTATTATTTTTTAATCATATACATGATTTTTCTAATTAACATAATCTGCATATATTTTAGATAACTGATCTCTATTTTCTATGTTGATTTGTAGAATAGCTATGTCTATTTTTTACACAATAAGTATTACATTTTTGTCATATGTTTAATTGATACTTAGAGATTCTTAATTCTTTCTGATAAAGTTATCAACCGGATAATGATAAATCATGTAATAAAATGGTTACGGTAGAACAGGGGTGGGATTATATTTGTTTTCTTCCTTCCACTCCTTTTTAAGCAATATTTAATTTTATGACTAATTATCCTGAGTTTGATACGTCTTTGTATGAATGTATAACTGATGATTGTAATTTGTTTTTGTGTATTATTTTTTTTTGAGTGGGAGGGGGGGATAAGACCATGAAGCAGCATAGAGCAGACAGGTTTACTGGTTGTTTATCATTACGGTAAGGTTCAAATGTAGTACAAAAAGGGCGGGGCCTGTCCACACACACACTGAAATGTTATCAACACACCTGCTAGCTGCAAAAATGTCCACATGTCAACATGTACACAAAACAGATAGTGTTCACGAACGCATACCTATGCCTTTAAACCAACTAGTGTGAAATCTTTCATTCATTCAATCATGCAAACTGTTAGTGCAAAGGTGAGCTAACACCTGTGCTCAGGTGAGTGTTTATGTTCTTCTAAAATGGATGGTGGAATGTGAAAAGAAGGAGGAGGAGCGCCCAGCCACCCCCACACCCAGACCCCCGCCGCAGCAGCAGCGGCAGCCGGAATTCCCCCAACGCCACAGGGGAACAGGCAGGGAACAACCGCCCCCCGGGCGACCAAGACCGCCACCCAGGCCAGGGCCAGCAGGACCGCCGCGAGGCCCCCAGAGCCAGAGAGCAGGGAGGCATGGAGGGAAAGAGAGCGCCGCCCCAGCCAGCCAGGTGTTTTTGTGTATTATTCTTATTTGATTGCAACCTTAGCTTTCAAATAAACCATTGAAAAAAAACCTTCCATCCACGGACACTCATTTTACCCCACCTGTCATTTTACTGGCAACATCTTTAAAAATACAGAATCATTATTACAACTTCTACGTGTCTTTGACGCAAATTTAGGTTTTTTTCCCCGACGGTGTGCTTTAATCTAAACCGCCGTTCCTGAAGGCTGATGCAGAAAATTCACTGCTGATAGAGGTGGGCGGGGCCACAGTAACAGCGCTGTGTAATTGGACCCTTTCCTCATGAACCCAGGGAAGAAAGATCATTGTAAGAAGATAAGATCACTCCAACCTGATTTGGTTTTCAAATCCGAAGGACAAAACAGACGACAGATTATTGTTGCACCCCGCGTGCCACAGCAGGGGTTGCCGACCCTGATCTATAGCATCTTCCCAGTTTTTTTGAAAGTTCTTCTAGAGACACCCAAATTCCTTATTTAAAATAAAACTTGTAAAGTTAATTGTGTGCGCTATCTTGCACATTTAACAGATGCAGTTTGTAAATACTTCATTCATTCATTTTCTATACCGTTTTATCCCTTTCGGGGTCACGGGGCTGCCGGAGCCTATCCCGGCCACTTGTGGGCGAAGGCAGGGGGACACCCTGAACAAGTCGCCAGTCTGTCGCAAATCTTTACATGTTAATACACACTTGAAACTTTACTAAAATATCACCTGTTTTTCTTTTTTGGTACATCTTATATATGTTATGTCATCGTTCAGTTCTTTTTTCAAAGCTTAAAGCACTTTTTGCAAATGAAGTTGTCATACTGTGTGTTAACTTTTTTAACCCTTTTTGCTATCCTATGAACCCTCCCTTCCATTGGCGTGTTCTCCCTACCATGAAAAAGGTGGATAAAGGTGGAAAGATTTCATGTAATCCATGGACACCAGTGAAGATCACAAATCATTGAAGAAAAAAGGTTCAGAGCACTGTCTAGTGGGTCTAGATGACCCAACTCCCACCGTTAAAGTAGCTAGGATAGCAGTTAAATGTAAGCAAGTATTCTGACCTTCCTATGCCTAATTTAGTCAAGTCAATCCTGTCCAAATTCACTGCCCACCCCTGGCTTAAAAACCCAAAAAGATTTACTGAACTCACAGCAGAATGTTCTTTCTTAAATAAATTTTTCAATACTTTAATATTTAGAGAGAACAGGGGAAAACAACAACGTGAAAGGTGAACAGTGATGGGAATACATGAATTTTTAGAACAGTTCCAGATGCACCTCCTCTGCTGACTGACAGCTGAATATTTATTCTCAACATAGAACTGAACAGCTGAATTTTACAAACTAGATCTTCTCATGGCTGGTTCTTCACAGAACAGTAAGAAAGTCAATGCATGCCACAGGAACAACAGGAACACTCTTCTGTTGTGGACAGTTCTGTTCTCTTCACAATGTCTTTGCTCACCAGCTGTCAGTTCTTCTGTCTCCACAAGTCAATTTCAAAAAAATATTTTAACTAGGTTCCAAGAATTTCAAATAGCTGTTAAGTTTTCCAGATTCTTGGATTTCTTCCAGATCATCAAGTGGAAATGAAATCTGTGTCCAAACAAACAAGTAAACTAGAATGAATGTCAAATCCATTCACATGTTAGTTTCCTAAAGTTCACCACTGTTGTTTATCCACATCCAAAGAATCCAAAGGGAACATTCTAGACACTGGATGGTCACATGACTTTATTCAAAGTCTGTCCACACATTGGACTGGAATGATGAACTGATCCGTGTTTGATGACATCACATGTCTGTTTTCCGCTGTGATGCACTTTGTTGTTTTTACATTAAAGTAAAATAAACCTACCATTTCTCAATCCAATTTGTATTTTTCCAACTTCGATTATCGATTTATCTCATTTTGAAACAATTTCTTTAATCATTTCTGATCACTTTCTGATTACCTTCCAGTTTAAATTAGAACATGCTACTGCCCCAGTGAATAAGAAACAGCTTAGAAGAACTTTAACTGACCGTTCTGTGTCTGAGTTTAAACACACAGTTCAGCCAGTACTTAGTGACATTCTGAGAAAATACTCTGAGTCCAGCTACCATAGTATCAGTCCTAGTATAAATGACCACTTTGTTAATGATGCCTTACAAGCCCTCAGGAGTACACTCGTTGTTGTTGCCCCCCTGAAACTTAAGTTCGTCAGAAATAACCGAGTAGCACCGTGGTTTAACGCTGAAACTCGTTCTCTTAAACAAGAAACCCGTAAGTTGGAAAGAGAATGGCGCCGCTCCGGTTCAGAGCAGTCTCTGGATATCTGGAAACATAGCCTATTTAATTATAAAAAAGCCCTGCGTAGATAGTAAAATCTCAAATATTAGACATAAGTTAAATCAAGTTATTCCTACTATCAGCCCAGAGCAGGCTGAAGCGGTAAAAGTGGAGGCCTCCATAGAAACCTCTGTAACATTAGACTGCTTCACTTTTGTGGATCAAGCAGAAATAACATCAATTATTACGTCCTCCAAATCCTCAACCTATCTTACCCAATTCCCACTAGACTTTTTAAAGAAACTTTTCCCCTAATTAATGATTCCATATTAACAATGATAAATACCTCTCTGGAAACGGCTTACGTGCCACAGTCTTTTAAATATGCAGTTGTTAAACCTCTTCTGAAAAAGCCCAGTTTGGATCCTAGCATCTTGGCCAACTACAGACCAATATCAAACCTGCCCTTTATTTCTAAAATCCTAGAAAGAGTTGTAGTTAAGCAGCTTTACTGCCACCTACAGGACAACAGCCACTTTGAAGACTTTCAGTCGGGGTTTAGACCTCACCACAGTACGGAAACTGCACTAGTTAGAGTCTCTAATGACTTGTTATTGGCCTCAGAAAAGGGACTACTTTCTATTCTGGTCCTGTTGGACCTCAGTGCTGCCTTTGACACTATCGACCACGGTATTTTACTCCATAGATTAGAGCAGGACATAGGGATCAGAGGATCTGCTCTCCAGTGGTTTAAATCCTATCTGTCCAATAGGTATCAGTTCGTTAATGTAAATGGCCATTCCTCTCAGTGCAATCGAGTCAACTATGGAGTCCCACAGGGCTCAGTCTTGGGACCGATCCTGTTTATGCTTTATATTCTACCCCTAGGAAACATAATCAGGAAACACAGCATTAATTTTCATTGTTATGCCGACGATACGCAGTTGTATTTATCCATGAAGCCTGACCAGAATGACCAGATAGAGAAACTGAACGCCTGCATCAGTGACATCAAGACCTGGATGACAATTAATTACCTCCTATTGAACCCAGAAAAAACTGAGGTCATTATACTTGGTCCTAAAAACCTCAGAGATGCTCTGTCTGCTCAGATAGTCTCCCTGGATGGCATAAGTATAGCCCCCAATTCCACAGTTAGAAACCTTGGGGTTTTATTTGACCAGGAGTTATCATTTAAGGCTCACATATCTCAGGCGTGTAGAACTGCCTTTTTTCACCTGAGGAATATTGCTAAGATCAGAAATATACTTTCTAAGAGTGATGCTGAAAAACTCATCCATACATTTGTTACGTCGAGGCAGGATTACTGTAACTCCTTGTTAGCAGCGTGTCCTAAGAGTTCCTTAAGAAGTCTCCAGCTTGTTCAGAACGCAGCAGCTAGATTGTTAGCAGGAACTAGCAGAAGAGATCACATCACTCCTGTGTTGGTTTCGCTCCATTGGCTCCCAGTTGATTCTAGAATCAAGTTCAAGATCCTCCTGTTAACCTATAAGGCCTTACATGGAATGGCCCTGTCCTATATTAAGGACCTCATAGTCCCTTACTATCCAATAAGAAGACTTCACTCGCAAAATGCAGGACTGCTTGTGGTTCCTAGAATTAGTAAAAGTACGGTTGGAGGTAGAGCGTTTAGCCACCAAGCCCCTGTTTTATGGAATAAACTCCCAGCTCATGTAAGAGAGGCCGATTCAGTTTCTACATTCAAAGTTAGACTGAAAACATTCCTCTTTGGACAGGCTTATTATCAGACTAGTATTCAGAGATTATTTAACTTAATGTTAATTTGTTTAAATTAAACTTAATAACAATAACTATTTGTTTTAAAAGGCTGCTAGAAGTTGAAGCTGGGGTAACTATGGTGCACTGGGGTTCTGTCCTCTTTTCTTTTCTACTTCTACCCTTCCTCTCTCCTCTATTCTTGATCATAATTTATCATTTAGTTCTCCATGCCTCTGTTTGGTACAGTGCGATTCATGTATTGTCACTCTTTCCCTCTCCCCTCCTGGGGAGTGGGAGTGCTTCCAGACTCCAGTTGGCTCATCCGTGCTCCAGTTCCTGACCGTCTACCTCGTCTTTGCTCCTGCTCCTTCACCTGGCTGTGGTTCCTGTCTCAGGCTCATCTCTGGCTCGTCTCTGCTCTGTACCCGACTGAGCACCTCGTCTCTGCTCCTGCTCCTACACCTGGCTGTGGTTCCTGCCTCCGGCTCGATTCGCGCCCCTGACTGTCCCCACAACCACGGCTGGATGAAGCTCGTCTGCTGGACTTTATATATGTAGTTGTAGAGTTAGATAAGTTAATTCTTCTCTAAGAGTTCTGGTAAATCGCCTGTCCGTCCTGGGGGAGGATCCCTCCTTCATGTGGACACCCCTGATGTTTCTTAGTTTTTTCCGGAATCCGGTTTTTTAGGAGTATTTCCTTCTAAAAAACTAAGGGCAGGGATGCCAGTATAGCTTAGTCAGTTTGTTAGTTCATTTTAGTAATTTCTTATTGAACTCTTTGTATTCATGATCCTTTTGAGTTCATGTTTTACTTCAAAGCCCATCGAGACGACTGTTGTTGTGATTTTGGGCTATACAAATAAAATTGAATTGAATTGAATTGAATTTAGGCTGACTCGATTCGATTACCAGCTTGCCTCAGACAGATCAATCTGGTTGGATCATAGGAATACAAATCAATTCATCGATTAATGATATAGTTTATTGTTAAGATCCTGTCCCGCCCGTAACAGTGAGCATGTAATAAAGATGATTTGTCTCACCTGAGCTCAGCTTCTCTGTCAGCAAGTCATCAGCATTCTGCAACGACTAAACCTATCTCACGGTATCTTTCATAGCTTCATCTTCTTTTTGTTCGCTTGTTTTGTTATGTTTAGGTTCCTTTATTAAATGTTTAAGTTTCTGCCACCAATCCTGATCTCCTTCACTCTGGATCCTCCAGCTCGTTACTTTCAGACTTGAGTTGCGAAAACAGACACAAGAATTTTTGACAGGAGACAGAAGTCGACACTTTGCATACATAGTTGCAACATTAGCATAGGCAGTGCAACAACTGTCACTGCAACTGTGTGGACTCATGTTGTAGAAGAAACAGACCTGTCTAGCCCTGTTGTATTCATAGTTGTGGGTGTGAAGCATCTCACAGTCAGTCAGGAGATTAAACGGTAAAAGGCCTTTTGCTGTGCTTTCATATCTACTGATACCTAAAGTGCTTTTCCACTACTTTTCATCTACCCACTCACATAAACACACACACATTTACACACTGATAGAGGGAGTGGAACTGCTGCCTAACCAAACCCACCAGAGCCCACCAAGTGTCTTGCAACTTGCCTGCACTTTTCCCCTCATCACAAATGCAATTAACCATTTCTGCCCCAAGGTGTTAACAAGATCAGATAAGGAGTGAATAATCCCACTGACGTTACATTTACTGACACTTGCTTAGCTTCTATACAAACTAGTGAACTAGATTTATTTAAATAATGACCACTTATTCGCTATGAGCAGCAGTAAAGCTAATGTCTAGGAAATCACAGAAATGGTCTGAAAGGCACACATCCAGAAATTTGGAGAAATCCATGTTCTTGTATTGTAAACTGAGGTGAGTTGAGTGTGTATCCTGTAGTCAACAGCAGCAGAGGAAGTTTACACAAGAGTTCACACCGGTTTCCCAATTAATTATAAATAGAAATATTCCAGCAGTGGTAAGGACTGAGTGCTCAAAATCTGTTGAGAAGTTAGAAAGCAGCTCAGTAATGTTATGTAAGAAAATTACTAAGAAGCCCTGGTGGCCAATAAATTATTAAGTGTAAGGAACTGGATGTAAGCACATCCAATTCCTTAAAAGACACACAATCACCACACACACGCCTGTTACACTACATGAGTATTTAAACACAAGAGAAACACCTCGATATACATCTGTCTAAGGAACATCTGAAAACCTGAAGTGCTTCAGCAGCTTAACCATATCTTGATACATAACCTCAAAACCAAGATAATTAGTCATTCTATAAATGTCACAAAGTCTTGTTGCTAAGAGATGAAACATTTCATAAAGACATCTTTGTAGAAGGAGTGGAAGAGCATGAACAGCTCGAGCCTAGAAGGGAACGGTGTGCACATCTATGGATTAGAGGAGTGAAGAGGGCGCAGTACCTTCTTCATGTCAGTTCTTTTAAGTGAGACCAGGAAAGTCACCGCTTGCACACATGGTTGGCACTATAGATGAAAATCAGCTCAAGAAAAATGATTTGTACTTTTTCAGGTCTATGCAGTGGAAAGTTGTTTGTCTAGTGGGTAAACAACTGGATGGATTTTTCATCTGCTCCTCTGACGGGTAAGGGCACCGGGGGGGGGGCACTGTTGAGGACCCCATTTTCAGAGGCATGAACAGAACACCAGAGCCTTGCATCACAACCTCTGATTGTTGTCTCTTAGGTGTTACTTGACGCTTTTTGCTGTTTAAAGAGTAAAATAAAGCTTTCTTTGTTAAACAGGAGATGGTTTTACTGATGTGTGTTGGTGTTCATGCTGTTTCTATAAACCTTTACATCAGCAAAGAGAGAGAGAGAGTCCTGGTCCCGCCAACAGAAAAGAAACTGAGCATGTGCAGAAGCGCCACATCGCAGGAAGCAGCTGGCTGAGAACTGAACTAGTCTGATCCCCCCCCCAACATGTTGATTGGCTGCCAATGACATCATCTCAGATTGCATGAATGCCAGCCCCTCTGGAGTTATGACTTCACTGTTTGTAACCGAACAACAAGGGACTGAGGGAGCAGAGGAAGAGCGCCAAAGCCCCCACCCAGAACAGCCCGTCCCTCAACACACTCAAGGCTTTAGCTCATTTACATGCAAAGACTCATGGGAAGGCACCGCAGCGCAGAGGCAGCACAGGTGTCGGCGCTGTGAGTCAGGGGGCCTTTACCTTTCAAAGTAGAACCTCCATCACTGCTGGTAAATACATGCAGACACCTCCAGTACACAATTGTCACAAATGTGTGTGTGAGGCTAAATAAAGCATTAGCAGTCAGAATCAGCCATTCTTTTTGTGACTGTCAGAGGTGAAGCTGAGCACCAGCAGCACTCGCAGCACTCAGCTCAGGTACATCACTGGTCTCTCTCACATTCTTTTCAAACAGTGGGCCGTTTAACGGGGACTTTAATCACATCTCAAAACATGACAAAGGTTTGCACTTTTCTGATCCATTTCTAGAACCCATACAGAACTATTTCAGTCCCTTTAAATAGCAGTCCCTTCCAGAGCTGGTGATATTTACATTTAACAGAGAGAAGCACTCATCTTAAAGGTAATTATAAGTGTACAAAAGTAGAAACACAGGTTTGTACCTTTAATCAAAACGGTGGAGGACAGTGGTCTAATATGGAAGCATTTGTGTAGCAGAATTAAAAATAAAAGTCAAAACCAAAATGCAATCCCCTCTTTGCATTTTCCTTTTATTTATGACACAGAATAAGCGTTTTTTAGGTACAAAATGAAAAAGCATTTTGAAGTATTACTTTTTCATTTTAACTTCATTTGATGATTGATCAGTCATTTAATGCAGTTACATTTTGAAAATGAAAAAGCATTTCTGTTAATCCATTTTAATTGTCAAATTAGACATTTCTTAATGAATTTTGCTACACATTTACCAGAGAACTTATTGGAAATGAAATGTCAAAAACCATTTTCTTTATCATTTGAATGAAGTGACAGAAAAAGCAGTGTTGAAGAAGAAAATGAAAAAACATTTTGAAGGATTGCTTTTTCATTTTAATGTTGAGTCAAAAAAATGCAGTTACATTTTGATAATGAAAAAGTATTTCTGGTTTTGACTTTTATTTTTAATTATGCTACAAAATCGCTTCCATAGTCTCAAAGGTAAAGAGGAAGCAAACTTCCAATGTAAGAAAAGTGGTACTCCCAAATGCTAAATAATTAACAGATACCACTCCTTTCAGATGCTTGTAGAGTAATCAAGTATTTTATTTTATTTTTTTAATTTTTTTTTTTTTTAACTTGTCCTGTCCAACAGCTGGGCAAACAGATGAGAGCTGAGGGCCTCTTGTGTTGGACATATTTTACTTTAACAAGAGGGGTTATTAATCTTCAGACAAACCAAAGGTAAGTCTGAATAAACCCCTTTTGTAATTGAGGCCAAAATTTATTAATTTCAATCATGTTTGATAATCTTTGTTGTTGGACCAGACGGAAAAGGAAAGGAGGGAACAAGAGAGAGGGCCGTTAAAGAGGGGGGGGGGGTGATAGTGGGAGGGGGGGATAAGACCATGAAGCAGAATAGAGCAGACAGGTTTACTGGTTGTTTATCATTACGGTACAGTTCAAATGTAGTACAAAAAGGGCGGGGCCTGTCCACACACACACTGAAATGTTATCAACACACCTGCTAGCTGCAAAAATGTCCACATGTCAACATGTACACAAAACAGATAGTGTTCACGAACGCATACTTATGCCTTAAAACCAACTAGTGTGAGATCTTTCATTCATTCCATCATGCAAACTATAAGTGCAAAGGTGAGCTAACACCTGTGCTCAGGTGAGTGTTTATGTTCTTCTAAAATGGATGGTGGAATGTGAAAAGAAGGAGGAGGAGCGCCCAGCCACCCCCACACCCAGACCCCGCCGCAGCAGCAGTGGCAGCCGGAACCCCCCAACGCCACACGGGAACAGGCAGGGAACAACCGCCCCCCGGGCGACCAAATCCGCCACCCAGGCCAGGACTAGCAGGACCGCCGCAAGGCCCCCAGAGCCAGAGAGCAGGGAGGCGCGGAGGGAAAAAGTGCCGCCCCAGCCCAGCCAGGAAAGCAGCCCCCCCGCCAATGCAGGGCCCCACCCGAGAAGGGCACCCACAGCCCCAGACGAGCACCCCACCACCACCCAGGAGTTCCGGGCATTCCCCCGCCCCAACCCCAGGTACGAGTCAGGACCCTCCAAGGGAGACCCGCTCCGAGCTCCAGGCAGCCACCCACCCGGCCCACGGTTGGTCCAGGGAGGAGCAAGGCAGGGGCCAGCCACCCCCACCCCGGAGGGGAGCACCCCGGGGAAAAAGGGGGGCCCACAAAGGGTGTTGTAAACATGGCCCGACCAGGCTCGGCCACTGTTGGAAGTTTGGCGGGGCCCAGGGGCAAGGGCCAGAACCCACCCCCAGGGACACGGACACCCCCGGCTCAGGTGTAATGTGAACCCCCCCCCCCCGAGCGGAGAGAGCACCGCCGGGCCCAGGAGACCGGCACCCAGGGGACACGGCAGCTGCCGCCAAGGGACCCGTACCCCCCACCAGAGAAGGGGTAGGGGACAGATGGTCCTAGGTCCCACCTTCCTTGCAAAATGTGTGCGTGTATGGGTGTTTGAGAGGGTGTTTGTGTGCATGTGTGTGTGTTATGTGTTGGAGTGTATATTTTGAGGGGGAAGGGGTGTGTGTACTAAGGGGGTGCAGTTAAAATTGGCGGGTAATCAAGTATTTTATTCTGCCCTTTCAATTTTTATACTCGTTTCAACAGCTAATTCTGAAAAAAGATTAGGTGTTTTCAAAATCAGGTTTTTTGAGTTTTTGACATATACATGTGGTATTTTTCTTATGAAAGAGAACAAATGTAATAAAAACCTTTTTACCTTTTTGTCCCTCTGTGAGGACTTATCAGCTCGTAACCATCAGAAACATCAGAGCGGTTTTGAACATGACCCCAGTCTAAATGCTGGGATCTGACCTGATTCTAGGTCGTCTTCCTCTGATGAGGGCTGCTGGGGATGTGGAATAAGAGATATCCAGGGAGTAAGAGTTTCAGAACCCCTGCTTTCTTCAAAGGAGGCCACATCCTTCTGCAGCATAGCTGAATATTTTAAGATCAAGAAAAAATCCTTTTACGGTAGAGCAACTCCACTCAAGACAGCGTGTGTGGTTGGGCGACAGGTTTGAAGCCTGGATTCTGTCAGAAGGCTTTAAATTACAGCTTTCACACCAAACTGTTATCAGTATTCAACTGTCCTTCTTCGTGACCTACTTTGCCATCGTACTGTTGACATGAGGCTTTTTTAAATGAGGTTTAGTTTTGTTGCTCCTCTGCTGCATATATCACAAATGATCAGTGTTGAATTTATTCTCTTAATTGTCTTTTTAATGTTTGAATGCCTCGTTTGACTGTAGCCATGTTCAGGTGCCACATACACTGATTTGATTCCATTTAAAAAAAACAACAGACTACTGTAAAAATACAACAACAGAACAGCCTTAACTTCAGAGAACTGAAGTTAATCACCAAAAACTGAGTTAAATATTTTAAAAACATGAAACTTTAAACTATCAGCAAGAAGTATGAGGTGATACATAAATCAAACCACACGCTTCTGGTCAATGAAACTGTGTTTTCACCTAATTGTTGTGTAAACAATTAACAAAAGAGAAAATGAAAATGAAAGCACACACTGTCTGAGATGCTATGTTACTCCTGGTCCAAAAGCTCTACTGTTCAGGGGGTTAGGACCTTCTAGTGGTTTAGTCAGGTTCATTTTATAAGCCAGGGGGGTCAAACTCATTTTCACTGAGGGCCACATCAGCATAGTGGCTGTCCTCAAAGGGCCAGAAATAATTTATACATGTAACTAAATGTAATGAAAAAGAAATGTAACTATGTCTCAACATTTACAATCTGGAAAAGCCTTTCAGCCTTGATTTACATTTGTGAAACATATTTCACAGGATTAGAAGTTGCATTAGCAACATGTTTGAATATCAGTTACACGCAAAACTAACAGAAGGCTTTTATTGCAGTAACACCACAAAGATCACTTTTTAATATTTATGCATAAGCTTCATTATTCTGCTTGTTTTTTATTTAATTTTAACATGTTTGTTTTCATCCTTTTGCAAAGACTACTCTTTCTTGTAGTTTGCTCTTAGATTGTGTCCTCTGGCCGGATCCCCTGGTTGTCAAATAAGTCACTCCCACCGTTTGCAGCAGGTTCCAGCGAGCTTAATGTGCTGAGCCTGCAGAAATATGAGCACAGCGCCTGCTGGCTGCAGCAGACACTATCCCTGCATACTGCTCCCGTCATCATTCATGAACAAAACTTAAACAGCTACAATTCATTTTCATCAGACTATTTGCTAATGAATGTTTGAACTATACCTGATTTCCTTCTGGTCAGGTTCATGATCTTCTGAAGATGAAAGTTGGAGCTTTAGTGTTTTGTAATCTTTAGCCTTTGTGATTGTTGACCCATGGCCCTTCGGCCAAGAAACATGGAGCCCTTACCAGAAAGGAAACCAAAGGAGGGATTGTGGGTGGGGGGGATTATTAAAGACACACCCCCTCCCAATGGAGAGCTCTGGATTTAAAGCAGAGCCCAAAATCAGGTATCCGATAGCTCCATTCATGAATGTTTAATGGATCTGGACAAGTCGACTTGTAGGAAGCTGACTATGCTGCATCAGTGGGTCAAGCTGTAAAATGAGTCTGGGGAGGAAGTGGGCCAGCTCCGGATGGAGGGCTGCAAGCAGGAGTGCAGGGGAGGAGAGCGAACCGAGAGGATAACAGGGTAACAGAGTACAGCACCAACAGCATTCAGGACACAGAATCTGATTTAAAAAAAAAACAACGGCAGGTCAGCAGGAAGCCATAATCATGAATGAGGTTCTTCAGTAACCTTCAAGACAAACAGACGCACAAAGTCCTCCAGCAGAGACGCCACACACCAAACGGCCACATCAACCTAAACGGTCTGCTGTCAGAATGACTCAAGCTTCAGCATACAAATCTTTACCTGTCTGTGAAAAAGGATTCAATCTGGGGGGGTTCCTCTTACACATCAAATGACTGGGACAGGATTTTCTATTGGGCGGAGTGGAAACTAACAGAAATTAAGCAGAAGCATGTCGGAGGTGAGCAGCACGCAGAGAGGAACTCTAAACTCACTGACTACACTTCACTGGCAGAGCTGAAACAGCTTCCAGAAGATCCATCTGCCCAGATCACGGCCTGAGCTCCCTACAGTAACAGCAATATATGATTACAGATACAGTATGGAAATAAAACTATGATCTACTGTTGGCAACGATCGATGGTACATTCTAAAGCAAATGCAATAGAAAATCCTCTGTCGCACATCAGCAACATCAGCTCTTCTGTGAACAGCTCCTGCGTCATTAATCATTCCCTTAGATTATTAAAACATCTTCAGTCGACCATTTTAAAGATGCTCTTTATGTCTTATCCTACGTTAGTGCATTTGCACTCATGCCAGACTTAAATGTACCGGACACATTTTCTATGTTGAGTTCAAAAGTGAGTGCAGTTTCCTGCTTCAGCATGCAGCATGTATGCAGCAGTCCATAGACCTGACGGTGCAGAACTGTGTGTGTGCCATCACATCCCTGACCCAGACCAGTTCACTTCACCTAATGGAGGCTGCAGACAGCAGCTGTCTGTCAAAGCCCCTAAAAGAAGGTTGACTGGCATCTGACAGAATGACTGTGGTCAAATGTAGCAATAGCAGCAAAGCTGCTACCAAGACCTCCCCAGCATAGATCCTAGCAGCATAGAAGTGCTGTAACAGGATGAGGTCATGATTTAACAACAAGGGTTTTGAGTGAAATACAACCCAATCCTGCAGAAGTTGAGCTTTTTTTCATTCAATTTAGTAAAAACGTAGACACTTCAATCCCATTTGCCAACACTACATTTAAAACAGAACATAAAGACCTGAAAAGTCTCAGACTAAGACATTTCACATTTATCTACTTAATGAGCTCAATGCAAATGGGAAGCTGCTGCAAGTCTAAGAGGAGTTTCAAAAATGACTGAAAAAGCAAGAAGAAAAACTTTTTAGCAGCTAAGAAAGAATTTTAATATTGGTCTGTAAAAAAATGAGCTTAAAGGGGATATTTTCCAGACATTTGTCTCCACATCTGAGGCTACGTTGTCCTTCAACAGTCTTTAAACTGAGGGTTTGCTGTGTTCCACCAGTGAGAAGAAGCAGCACTAATGACTCCTCCCATCAGTAGACACTTCCTTCAGCTGAAACTTTGTTAACAACCTGAAAACCTTTATCAAAGCTCTGCCAAAAGATTAAGACACAAGCAGTGAGCTCAAAATTTCACCTAGAATAAGACTTTTTCAGCTCTATACGTCACAGTACAAATGTCATGCAACACAATCTCCTGTGTAAACTCATTCATGACATGTACTGAATATTGCTTATAAACAGTTACTGTTTAGTCAGAATTAAAGTAAAAAGAAACATTGGCTGAAGTGGACCTGCATCTAACCCAGATGCTTCCAGGATGCCTGTGGTTGGGCTGAACCTGAAGCCAGAACCTAAAAATACCAGCTGACAACTTAAAATGCACAGATTTCGGCGTGACCTGTGACCCTGACACACCCCGATGAACACTGGGATTCAAGCAGCGGGGCTCAGTGTTCACAGAGGCACACCTTTAAAACTAAAACATCCACAAACCTCTTTGCACCCCACCCCCCAAAAATATAGGAATTCAAATGAGCTGCTATGATTTGTATGCTGAGTCAGTCTCCACAGTGATTACCCTGAAAAAAACACGTCTCAGCACACGTGCAGGACCCCGAGTGAGAAAACACTGAACACCTCCGGATTCAAACCAGCCTTCCACTCGGACTCTGCCTTTTCTTAGTCAGCAGCTTTGTTTTTGCCAAGCAGCCACCCACATTCAGGCAGACACTTCATTAAGTGATCACAATGCAAGAATACCAGAAAATCTGCTGTGGCAACAACAAGGATGCAGCAGAGCTCTGTTCTGGAAGCTGCACACACACAGCAAAGAAGTCCTAAGGTTCCCGTCAGAAACACGAAACACTCAAACACAACCGAAGGAAATCTGGTCACTGGCAATTTTTGTTCCTATTATTTATTCAGGTTCTGATGATTGTCTGATGTAAAAGTTAAGAAATGCAAGATTTTGAGATCCACCCATCAATCAAGATTGGCCTCACACCATCAGTCCTGACCCTCGACCAGCAAACAGTGCCTCAGGCAGGGTTCTAATCATTTTTCCTGCTTTGTGCACGTGTGAGAATCGGTTCTTAGCATCAACATGGATCCTGATTTGTGAATTGTCAGTGAGCAGTTTAAGATAAAGATGAAGCAGGGAGGTCACTGACGTGCACACACCCAGCTACAGCTGATGATGGGCGACATACATAAAGAAAATGAAGCTTAAAATGGCATTTCTGAGGGTTTCGTTGTTCAAATTGTAAATTTGGAGACGCCGAAAAAATGCTGATGGAAAAGGTTTGTAAGTGAAACGTAAATAATAATAATAAAAAAAATAATAATAACAAATTTTATTTCAAGCGCTCTTCGGGTCATCCAAGGTCACTGTACAAGGTTAAAAAATGAGAAATTAACAGTATAAAACATGAATAAAACATAAAGATCAAGATAAAACATCAATAAGACATAATAAAAACAGGACCTATGTCGTTTTTATACGACATAGGAAAAATACATTTTTTTCGAGCAATTTTTATGAAATTTGAGAAAAGTGCCGCTAGCCCAAGTCTACAACTACCTGTGGAGTTTCGTGGACCTTTGACCACGGGAAAAGGCCGCCATCTTGAATTTTCAAAAAAAGCACCTTTAGCACCAGTCACAAAAGAAAACTCGTCGTTGGAATTTTCATCGATCGTCTCATAACTTTTCAGGCATAAAAGGCAAGCTACTCTGGAAAAAATGTTGCAATTAGAAGTTGTTGACGGCGCGGCGGTGGTGCGTAGAGAGGGGGCGGTCGGGGCGGGTTGCGCCTGCGCTTGCGGCTTTAATTTTTTAATTGTCAAAGGGGGACTTTAAAGGTTCAAACTTTTCGTAAAACATATAAATCAAAAAGAAAAATGAATTGGAAAAAAAAGGCATCTTTTTTTATGGTACTTGACTCAAGAAGTGTATCTCTGAGGTCTTTAAGAGAGAAAAGTTACAAGCCATGAAAGAATGGATGGCGTTACCAACTTAGGCTACGTTCACACTGCAGGGCTTAATGCTCAATTCCGATATTTTGAAAAAAATTGATATTTTTGCTAGGCCGTTCACATTTCCAATTGATGATGCTGATTGTGATGCTTGAACTTTTAGCTACATTAGCACAACTAGCATAGTTAGCATTTTTAGCATATGCAGCTTTGACTAGTTTTATCAAAGGTGGCCGGTCAGGGCGGCGGAGCTGCGGCGGAGCTGCGGCGGAGCTGCGGCGGAGCTGCGGCGGAGCTGCGGCGGAGCTGCGGCGGAGCTGCGGCGAGTTGCGGCGGAGCTGCGGCGCGGAGCTGCGGCGAGTTGCGGCTGCGCGCCATACAACGCCACTTGCGGCTTTATTTTTTCTTTGAAATGTCAAAGTGTTTTGACCAGGACTTCCTTGAAACAGAGATCAGTGAATCTCAATGGGATTTGCTTTTCCTGGTTAAATAATTGTAAAGTAAAAATGAATAAATCTAGATCCATACTGTGCAGCTGGATAGCTCCAATATAGCTCACCATATATGTTGCACTGCTAATGTTAGGTTGGGGGCGTGATGGGAAAGGGGCTGGCTTACTCTGCGCCAACAGTCCCGTCCACACCTCAGAGGTGAATTTCTGATGAACTCCTGCTGCTCTGCAGAAACTATGTCCGAGAAAACGATAGGTTTTTAGATTTTTGCAAAAAATGAAAAACAGCATCATTATAAGCAGCTGATGGAATGAAAGCATCCAATCTTCTTTTCAGTTAAGACTGGAAAAAGTTTCACAAGGAAGGTAGAGACACCAACTTTAATGATTACATTTATGGAAATAAAAAAGCGAATAGAAAAAATGTTTGTAGAAGACATTCATTTTTCCTCCAGTATTTTCAGTTTTCTGGTGTTCATTAAACCCGAACTTGAAAGATGAAATCTCTGGTATTTTTGTTTGAGTGCCTTGATTTGCAGCAGAGTGGGTACGGCTGTGTTTTTGCTCTCCAGTCACAGATGCATCAGTGTGACCCGATAATGAGGTCCGGCTCCACCCACAGAGAGATGAAGCAGCACTCCTGAGCTGACTCCATGGCTTCAGTTTATAAGGCACAGGAAAAGAAGCTGAACATGTTGCTATGGCAACAACTAAACACAATTCCTTTACTTTGTCCTTCTAGCATATCACAACCCAAATAGAGAACAACTTAGTATTGAACTTATTTCTGCCTGACAGTAGTATTTATTTTTAGTAATCTGGCATGAGAATGTGTTGTGTTAACCAGAACTCATGGTTGCTACTTAGCCGGTTGGTTCTGAGATGATCACTAACTCCAGCTCATCCAAGGAGAAGTAGGGGTTTCCCCAGCATGGTGGTGTCTGCTGAACTGTGCTCGGCTTTCTGTTGAGCAGGTCCTTCAAACGAGTCAGTCAAGTGTGTGTGTACGGGACATTTTCCATGCTGGCAATTTTTTTTATTTAACCTTTATTTAACCAGGTGACCCATTAAGAACGGGTTCTTCTTTCCAATAAAGACCTGGGAATTGTGATGAATGTCGCACATCAAGATGGATTACGCCCAATGTACGGTGGCCCTAAAGTGCAAATCACATCAACTGATCAATCAACACAAAAACAAGTTAAAGATCACACTGACAGTTAAAACAAATAATAATAAAAATCAACATTAGAAATCAAAACAAAATTCCAGAAACCAAAGGGTAAAAAAACATTTTGGATGCAAGTTTCCTCAAAACAAGCGGAAATATTACAAAAAAATGAAACAAAATAAGAAACTGAAAAAGATAGGAACTATGGGACATGGATGATAAGAATTTGAATTCTAAAGAAGAAGGAAAGCAGAAGGATGTTTTCCCAGAACTGTGGAAGACATAAAACTGTATTTTTTTGTGAAGAATCAACAACAAGTGAAACACAACCATGAAGTGGAACAACATTTATTGGATATTTCAAACGTTTTTAACAAAAAAAACTGAAAAATTGGGCGTGCAAAATGATTCAGTCCCTTTGCTTTCAGTGCAGCAAACTCTCTCCAGATGTTCAATGAGGATCTCTGAATGATCCAATAATGACCTAAATGACTAAAGATGATAAATAGAATCCACCTGGATGTCATCAAGTCTCAATATAAATCAGTGCTTCTCAATTATTTTTTGCCCCCCCAGGAAAAAGGAAATGTTTCTCACCCCCCCCAACCCCCCCCCCCCCCCCCCCACACACACACACACACACTCGCTGCTGTGATTATAAATAAGATTATCATCTATGAAATGGTGCAAGTATACCCAAAATTGTATCTTTTGACATTAACAAAGAAAAAAAGCAATATAAATCTAATTTAAAAAAATATGAACTTTAATTTACCACAGAAACCCAGTTAAAGTCTAAAACAGAAAAGTAGCTTAAAGTGCCTTAAATAAAAAAATCTGTCATTCCTTATTTAAAATAGAGTGCAATAAATAAATCAAGAACATAGTATTAAAAGTAAATTGATCTGAAACATTAACACAGCAGCACCAATACAGTTAATGTTTTTAGTCTGAAGAAATAGATAAAAACTTTGTGCTGATTTTTTTCTAAATGATGGATTGTTTATCTATGATGTCATAAAGTGCAGCTGATTTCCTGCATTACCTGCTGTCTTTATGTCAAATACTGACACCAACTAAACCACAGGCAGAAGTAAAAAATACATTGATGGAAAATAAAGACGTCATCAAAATGTCTACAATAGTTCATAAAGAATGACATTATTAGCATGAGCTGAGTCATCTAAAGGCACACCCTGACCCTGGTGTTGCATAATTTAGGCAGCGCTCCACATGCGTGTTTCACCTGGCAGCCTGAGCCCACTACCCCTCCCCTTTCGTTCTCACACACGCATGTGACAGGAGCAGCTGCAGGGACGTTAAACTTTCGCGCCGTATTACCTGTGTCTAAAACCACTGCTACTGCGCGCCACGCCACCCCTGCGTCTTAATATAGATTCAATGTGTTTATGTATTTCCTTCCAAAATTGTTTTATAATGGAAAAATCCCAAAATATGTGGTAACGGTTGGCTTGTACTTCTCCACTCTGCCTCCAGCACTCCAGCATCTATATATTGAGTTGAAGTCAATGTTTTAGTCGTAAATCCCTTGTAAAGTCTAGATATCATACCTTTTTTACATTTTCCTTTGTATACTGTTAATATTTCACGAAGCACTGGTTCCTGTGTATCCATGGTGTGGAGGATCTCTTTGTTAATGTACTTGTGTAGTTGTAAATATCTGTAAAAATCATTTTTCCCTAAGTTATAATTATCCTTAAGTGTTTGGAATTCTTTCATTATTCCCTTGTCGAGTAAAGAGTAATATGTGTTTAACCCCTTTTCCAGTGGCGAAATCTAGTGTCTAACTGGTTGGGCTTGAAATCATGGTCGTATGGGCACCATCTCACAGTTTTTAAGTTATTGTGTAGTCTGTATTCCTCCTTCAATTGGGACGAAATTTTTAATTGTGCCACTATCCATGGGTTTTCAACTTATTTTTAGGTTTTCCTCTATGTCTTTGTTTCCCATGAGCGCCTGTAGTGGGGGGTCTGAGACTAAAAGTAATTCAATGTCTTTCCAACAGGCATAGTAATTTGGATTACAATGAGTTATTAAGGGGTTTGAGTTGTGCGGAATAAAAGTAATCTTTTAGGTTAGGGACCGCCATCCCTCCTCTTTCTTTGGGGAGTTGTAAGGTTTTAAATCTAACTCGTGGCTTTTTGCCCAGCCAGATTAATCTTGATAAGATTTTGTCCCATTGTAAAAACTGTTGTTTGGCAAGTTCAACAGGAAAAGCTTGAAACAGAAACAGGCATCTCAGTAGTAGGTTCATTTTCACTGATTCAATTGGTTGGGTCAGGCTGATGCAAGGGACGGCGGGCCATCTGTTGATGTCAGATTTTATCTTTGTAATCAATTCTTCATAATTATATTTTGCTATGTTAGTAATATCTTTGGGAATTACAATTCCCAAGTATTTTAGAGAAGACAGATACTATTTGAGATTTAATTTGGTACGTAGTGGGGTTGGTGGATTATAGTTTGAAGTCAGTATTTCTGTTTTCCCAATGTTTAATTTACAGTATATCCTGCGTGTTATCCAAATGTATTTAAATATTCATGTAATCTGGGCAATGATTTATTTGGTTCACCTGTGTAAATGATTACATCATTAGCATATAGGGCAACCTTATACTCGTCCCCTGCAATAGATATTCGTTTTACATCATTAGTTTGCCGGATTAGTTGAGCGAGGGGTTCAATGTAGAGTATAAAAAGGAGGGGTGACAGCACACATCCTTGTTTTGTTCTGCGTTCCAGTTCAAAGGTGTTTGATAATTGACCATTGATTTTTATAAGGGCTGTTGGTTTTGTATATAGTGATTTTATTACTTGTCTGAATATAAAATGAAACCCAAATTTTTCCAAGACTTTATATATAAAACACCAGCTGACAGAGTCAAAAGCTTTTTCAGCATCAAGGCTGACCATTGGTGCCTCTATTTTGTTTTCTTGAATATGGCTCAACATGTGTAAGTAGAGCTGTGACGGTGTGGGATTTTTGATCACCAGCAGGGGGCGCGGTTAACCGCACGCATGCAACCCCCCCCAGCAAACACAAAATCCCCCGGCGGCCGATGCGCAAATGAATACAGTTACAACACAGTATTCTTTATTAACAAATAATAATAACAACTAACTACTACCTATCTAACTAATGAACTAACCATATAGGTGTTGTAGAATGACTATGTGTGCGTGTGTCAGCGCGCAGCATGTGTCGGAGGAAGGAGTGCACACAAGTGTGTTGGGGGTGCGTGTTGATTCTTCTGCTCTCTAGCTGCACGCGAGTTTCACCTGTGCTCTCTGGTACAGACATCATCTCAGAATATTATATATTACCCAGTAATAAACAGACTGCAGGCACTTTGTCACCTTTCTGGTAGCCATAAAGCCTGACACCCATGAAGAAGGCGGGGCAGGAGGCTCCGCCTTTATTTATACAGACACGTAACTTTGCGCTGCACAAAAATAGTTCCCAAACAACATGTAGTGATATTCATTCAGGAGGTTCCTATGCGCAGCGCTTCCTGCGGAGATTTCTGCCACAACAGCCATTTGACCTGCACGAGTGGCTGCAGCGACCAGTCTCTCTTCGAACGAAAATTGCTTTCTCAGTAAGAATTGTATTTTACCCAATTTTTTTTATATTTCTTTAGACTGTAAAAACTATTTATTTTATTTGTTACTTAATTCCTCATGTGTCACATTTGATTTCTTTTTTAAATTGGATCTGCCACTTGGTTATTCATATTTTTTTTTTTTCTTTCTACTTGTCCTGTCCAACAGCTGGGCAGGCAGATGAGAGCTGAGGGCCTCTTGTGTTGGACATATTTTACTTTAACAAGAGGGGTTATTAATCTTCAGACAATACCAAAGGCATGTCTGAATAAACCCCTTTTGTAATTGAGGCCAAACTTTATTAATTTCAACCATGTTTGAAAATCTTTTGTGTTGGACCGGACGGAAAAGGAAAGAGGGGAAGAAGAGAGAGGGACGTTAGAGAGAGGGGGGGTAGGAGGGTGATAATAGGAGGGGAAGGGGGGTAAGACCATGAAGCAGCATAGAGCAGACAGGTTTACTGGTTGTTTATCATTACGGTAAGGTTCAAATGTAGTACAAAAAGGGCGGGGCCTGTCAGCACACACACTCAAATGTTATCAACACACCTGCTGGCTGAAAAAAATGTCCACATGTCAACATGTACACAAAACCGATAGTGTTCACACGCATACTTATGCCTTTAAACCAACTAGTGTGAAATATTTCAGTCATTCAATCATGCAACCTGTTAGTGCAAAGGTGAGCTAACACCTGTGCTCAGGTGAGTGTTTATGTTTTTCTAAAATGAACGGTGGAATGTGAAAAGAAGGAGGGAGAGCGCCCAGCCACCCCCACACCAAGACCCCCGCGCGCAGCAGCCGGAACCCCCAACGCCACACGGCAGCAGGCAAGGAACAACCGCCCCCCGGGCGACCCAGTCTGCCACCCAGGCCAGGGCCAGCAGGGCCGCCGCGAGGCCCCCAGGAACAGCCCCCCCGCCACGCCTGGAGAGCCAACGCAGGGCCCCACCCGAGAAGGGCGCCCACAGCCCCAGACGTGCAGCCCATCACCCCCCAGGAGTTCCGGGGATCCCCCCGCCCCAACCCCAGGTACAAGCCAGGACCCCCCCAAGGGAGACCCGCTCCGCACTCCAGGCAGCCACCCACACGGCCCACGGTTGGTCCAGGGAGGAGCAAGGCAGGGGCCAGCCGCCCCCGCCCAGGAGGGGAGCGCCCCGGGGAGGAAGGGGTGCCCACAAGGGGTGTTGTAAATATGGCCCGACCAGGCTCGGCCACTGTTGGAGATTTGGCAGGGCCCAGCGCTCAGGGGCAAGGACCAGAACCCACCCCCCAGGGACATGGACACCCCCGGCTCAGGTGTAATGTGAACCCCCCCCGTGCGGAGAGAGCACCGCCGCGCCCAGGAAACTGGCACCCAGGGGACACGGCCGCCGTTGCCAAGGGCCCCGTACCCCCCACCAGGGAAAGGGTAAGGGACAGATGGTCCTAGGTCCCACCTTCCGTGCAAAACGTGTGTGCATGTATGTGTGTTTATGTTGGAATGTATATTTTGAGGGGGGAGGGGTGTGTGTACTAAGGGGGTGCAGTTAAAATTGGTGGGTAGTGCACTGAGGGGACATCTCCTGATTACTCACAGTGATAGACCTTTGACAATCCCATCCTTTTTAGTTTCTCATGTTCAGTTGGGTTAAGATGAGTTTCTAGTAACACGGCAATTTGGCGCGGTTTGGACCGCCGTGTTGTTGTGGGCTTTTGTGCAGGAGCTCTGTGGGCTCTTTCTGTCTTAACACCAGAGTCACGTGTAATATCCAGAGTCTCAAAGAGCAGTTTTTCTAGAAAGGCAATCATATTGGGGCCTTCCGGCTCTTCGGGAATGCCGTATATTCTGATATTGTCTCTCCGTGCGTGAGCCTCTTGCTGTGTTAGCTTAGCCTCCATGTTATCCTGCCGCTGCAGTAGTTTCCTTAGCAGCATTGATGTTACTTGCAGGGTTGTTTCCACACCATCAATGCGAGTTTCAGCCTCTTCTAATCGAGCCTTGGCCTTCAGCTGGTTTCTTTAGATCTCTGAAATTTGTCGTTCATTGTCTCGTTAGAAGCTTTTTTATTCTTTTAGGATTTCCTCCAAGCTAGCTGGTTCGGTTTCGCCTTGATTAGACTCGTGTTTGGGGGAGCGGCTTCGGTTATCATCCATTTCTTCGATAGTAGGTGCAAAAATCTGTGTTTTTCCTCCTTCGCATCAACTCCCTGGTCTCCATTATGTTAGAAGAAAATCGCTTTACTTCAAAATCCTTGATTTTTTTAAGGAGTTTGTCTAATAATGTCGGGGAGCACTGAAACTTTGCTGCCATCTTGAGTGAGGAGCCGGAAGTCTCCCCGCCTTTTTATATATTTATATATTTAGATGAATTTCTTTAGTTTGGAGGAAAACAGAATATTTGACTGATTCGGTTTCGATCAGTGTATTTGGATTGGCAGCAGAATAGACTGCATAGACAGCACTCTGGTAAACTCTAGACAAACATTCCACTTTAGTCAAAAAAAGATTGAAACATCTCACTGTAACCAAGAGTCTTGTCCATCATATGCTGCTCTGGCTTGTTGTAATTGGCTGGGATCACCTGGACCACGTGGTGAGTAGAGCTGGGATATCTGGAAATCCTGCATACACACCGGCCCTCGAGGCCTGGATGGAGTTGTCCATCCCTGAGAGGAGCACAGCAGGTCTACAGTCTCTGACTTCATCATCCCCAACAGGTTTATTTGTAGCTTTTTTCTTTAAGCTGAGACTTGATTCTGTCATGAGCGTCAGGCAGAGATCGTCCCGTTCAGACATTTCCTGAGGAATCCCAACATCCAACCACTTACTTCTGGAAGCAACAATCAGGTTGCTGGACACTGATTAAAGGAAGAATCTGTCACGGGTAGAAAGCAGTTCACGCCTCCACATGTACCTTCACTGCAAACTGAACCACAAGTTTTTCAGCCAGAACTAAACGAGCCAAAGGAGACAGAAAATCAGCATCCAAGTCAGCCCGCACACTTTCAAAAGCTCCTCCCAAGTCCTAAACTTTCCTAAAAACATGCAATTGTTTTTGGAACATTAGAAATGCACATTCTCCACTTATGTCACTTCAGAGGATCCATCCTTTTTTTTAGTGTATCAGGTAGAACCTGTTCAGACTCTTCCTCAGTTCTTCACATTCATCCTGACATTGGTTCAGCTTCTGCTGCAGACAGTGGGGGGGGGTCACAGGATGAAGCTGCTGCATCTTCACCACAGTGGTCGAATATGAGGCACACCACTGCAAACTAATCTCTAAGGATGACACCCACAAAGATCCACAGTACAACACGCCCCTTCCATGCTGAGAACGGAGCAAATCTGGGCCTCTGAAACTGGCATCAATCTTTGTTTGGTGTAAAGTCTCCTTTGGAAAGAGTCTGTTGCTGCTCATGAAGCTGGACGATCAGACAACAGCTATCATGACTGCATGCTATCATGTTGGGGTTAGAGGAACATCCAACAGACCCTTTCCTGCCAGCTTCTGTCTGGAGTTAACAAGACAAACATATTCAGATTCTACAGATTCATTTTTTTCTATCATTGAGATCAATCTGATAAACCAACAGTGTTACGTCTGTGGAAATCTAAGACACTTGTTTCTTGTGGGGAGTGTGATACCGTATGTTAGTTTGAGTAGGAATTAGACTGACCGGCTGAGTAGGATTTAGAGTTTTGGCAGACAACAGCTGACAGAGTCCAGACACAGCATTGGAAAAGGTGCAACATTTTCTCAAGTCAGCTGGTAGGAAAAGTTTATTCACACTCAACCCAGATGCAGACGGCATTTTAAAACTCCTGCAACAAAACTCCTGAAAAAAGCTTAAAGCTGTTTTTTCACAAAGGCAGAGAAAAGCAGGTATTTGCCAGAATTCTTACCTCTTTGTTGTTGACTAAATACTTATTTTTCACCATAACTTACAAGTAAAATCAGACAATGTGATTTTCTGAATTATTTTTCTCACTTTGTCTCATAGTAGGGGTCTACCTATGAAGACAATTACAGGCCTCTCATCTTTTCAAGCAGGAGAACTCACACCATTGGTGGCTGACTGAATACTTTTTGCCCCACTGTACTGTATGTGTGTGTCCGCCTGTGTGATGGTGTGTGTGTGGATGCATGCCTGTGTGTGTGTGTGTGGATGCATGCCTGGGTGTGTGTGTGGACGCATGCCTGGGTGTGTGTGTGGATGCATGCCTGGATGTGTGTGTGTGGATGCATGCCTGGGTGTGTGTGTGTGGATGCATGCCTGGGTGTGTGTGTGGATGCATGCCTGGATGTGTGTGTGTGGATGCATGCCTGGGTGTGTGTGTGGATGCATGCCTGGGTGTGTGTGTGGATGCATGCCTGGGTGTGTGTGTGTCCGCCTGTGTGAGGGTGTGTGTGTGGATGCATGCCTGGGTGTGTGTGTGTGTGTGTGTGGATGCATGCCTGGGTGTGTGTGTGTGTGGATGCATGCCTGGGTGTGTGTGTGGATGCATGCCTGGGTGTGTGTGTGGATGCATGTCTGGGTGTGTGTGTGTGTGGATGCATGCCTGGGTGTGTGTGTGTCAGCCTGTGTGAGGGTGTGTGTGTGGATGCATGCCTGGGTGTGTGTGTGGATGCATGCCTGGGTGTGTGTGTGTGTGGATGCATGCCTGGGTGTGTGTGTGGATGCATGCCTAGGTGTGTGTGTGGATGCATGCCTGGGTGTGTGTGTGGATGCATGCCTGGGTGTGTGTGTGGATGCATGCCTGGGTGTGTGTGTGTGGATGCATGCCTGGGTGTGTGTGTGTGTGGATGCATGCCTGGGTGTGTGTGTGTGTGGATGCATGCCTGTGTGTGTGTGTGTGGATGCATGCCTGGGTGTGTGTGTGTGTGTGGATGCATGCCTGTGTGTGTGTGTGGATGCATGCCTGGGTGTGTGTGTGTGGATGCATGCCTGGGTGTGTGTGTGTGTGTGGATGCATGCCTGTGTGTGTGTGTGGATGCATGCCTGGGTGTGTGTGTGTGGATGCATGCCTGGGTGTGTGTGTGTGTGGATGCATGCCTGGGTGTGTGTGTGTGTGGATGCATGCCTGGGTGTGTGTGTGGATGCATGCCTGGGTGTGTGTGTGTGTGTGGATGCATGCCTGTGTGTGTGTGTGGATGCATGCCTGGGTGTGTGTGTGTGGATGCATGCCTGGGTGTGTGTGTGTGTGGATGCATGCCTGGGTGTGTGTGTGTGGATGCATGCCTGGGTGTGTGTGTGTGTGGATGCATGCCTGGGTGTGTGTGTGTGTGGATGCATGCCTGGGTGTGTGTGTGTGGATGCATGCCTGGGTGTGTGTGTGGATGCATGCCTGGGTGTGTGTGTGGATGCATGCCTGGGTGTGTGTGTGGATGCATGCCTGGGTGTGTGTGTGGATGCATGCCTGGGTGTGTGTGTGGATGCATGCCTGGGTGTGTGTGCGTGTCTTTAAAGATGCTGTGTAGGAGCTCCTGAGCTCGTTGTTTGATGAGGATGTGTACACACTTTTTTTTAACAGCCCTTTTCTTTATGGCGACACGAACAAGAAAGGCAGACTGAACTGTGATGTGTCGGTCAAGAACAAAACGCCTCTTATCTCATATAAATATGTTTCATATTTTGCACTAGACTAGAAAATGCAATTTGCTTCTTTTTCCAGCCTCTGTACTTCCTGCTTCTGCTCAGCGGACGAACACGCCACCCTCCTCTTCCTCAGCGCGTTTGCGGACGCAGCAAGTCAATGAGCAGGATGTTGCTCATGTTAAAAATAAACCCTGAAGTCAATCGCATTATTTGAAAAGTAGAAACGCCGCTCAGACGTTCATCGCAGTTCTGGTGGACAGTCATAGGTAAATCCACACATTAGGATGAACTAAACGTGTGATCGTGGATACGACTGATGACCAATCGCTTTGTGGACAACAGCCGACTTCTTCCTCTGAACCGTTTTTTACTTTGAGCTGAGCAGGAGAGGGAGGTGGGGGGGTGAAAGGTCGTCACACGCGTAGCATCACGTGAACGGAATAGAGCGGCAGAAGAGACAACATCAACACAAAAACCTACAGAGATGAGACACCAGAAAAAGAAACTAAATCCAGAACCAGTTCACTTTCATTGATAAAACGAAAAGACAACTTAGAGTCTGCAAGAAAACAATTCCTTCTAGAACCGGATCCAGAACCAACCTAAGAACTGAGAGAACCTTCTCTTAAACAGAGCAGATCATTCCTGACTGAAGAAACCAGATCAGCTTCACAAAGATGACACACTTAGTAGGATGTGAACAAACATGAGGTGAAGAAGACTCCTCCGGCTGCAGCAGCAGGACAGACCACAGCAGCCAACGACAGCACCTCCACCCAAACCGTGTCCTGACGGAGGAGCCTCACATATGGATCTGTACATGTCATAACCATGAGCATGATGCTTCACTGTCAGATAGAAAGAGTGTCTGCAAATAAAGATTCAATCCAGAGGAAATTTCAGTTTGGAAAATTTAAAGTTTTCCTCATACAAAAACTATTCCAAACGGAAAAGGTGATGTTCTGAAGGAGTTTGATCCGAACTTTAAAGAAATTTGAAGGAGTCTTATGGGGGGGGGGGGCTTCAGTAACAGGGAGCTTTTCTCACCCAGTAGCTACAGTGAAAGGCGCGTGCTTTTGTCCTGACGTCAGGGCCGGTCGCACGCGCTCACGTTCCGGAGCCAGGTGTGACAGATCAGCTGCCCTCTGGCGGACAGAGTCGGTAATGCGCCAGCAGCTCCGAGGAGGTTCAGCAGCTGCATCGAAATGACCGCACGCCGGCGCGTGGCTCTGGTCACGCAAAGCCCCGCACCATCAGAACACGCACGCTGCCGCGGCGTGACGCGCAGAGGCCGGCGGCGGTTCTGAGGCTTCCCGCCGAACGTTCCCGAGAACCAGGCTCCACATCTGGAGAGGACCGAGACAAGTCCAGCTCTGCAGCAGCCCGAGGAGGAGCACGACACAACTTCCACACACACGCACACACACACACACGCACGCTCACGGCCACGCCGCCCGCACTGCGCGTGTGCTTCAGAAAAAGCAGTCCAACTTCTGCAGAATGAGTGTTTGCTGCATCACCTGAGCGGCAGGTGATGCAGCGACTTCATGACGTAAGCGAGACATTTTCACCTCCAAGTCAGACATCAAAGGAGCCGCCGGACAAACGGCGGAGAACCGGAGGCGGTCAAACTTAAGCCGAGGAAGGAGGAAGCGGCTGTACTTCGACTCACCTTGAGCGGCCGTTCCGCGGGTGCTGAATACACTTGCTATCAGAGTGGCCACATACCAAATCATAGTATTATTACCGGCCGGAAAAAAGCCTGCTCATTTCTCAAAGCCCCTGTGGTGACGGACGGGCGGACGCACGCGGGCCCGGATCCTGCTTCTACTCCCAGCCGAGCCCCGGACTCTCTTCCGTCGGCGGATGCCCCTCGCTCTGCCCCTCTCCTCCTCCGCGCTCCGCTCGCATCCTGACACGGATCACCTGCGCCAATGGGACCCCACCAGGCAGCGCCAGCCGCTCCCGCCTCCGCCTCCGTGTCATTGACACGCGTGGGCGGGACTCGCCAGATGATTGGTTACCTGCGCTGTCGCTTTGGGAGCGAGACTGGTGCGTTTTATGTCGGAGATCAGGCTCGGAAATTCAAGCGCCGTTCTTCGGTTTTCTGCTCTCTAAAGGCAACTTTTGTCTTTTTGGGACCTGACAGCGTTATTACTGTAGAGCTGTGAGGGTTTAAGACACCAACAGTTCACTTTCACAACGAGACATTTCAATGTAAAAACGAGAGAACCACACAAAAGCACCACGTCATCTTATCATCTGCACACACACACCAGTCTGCCGATTGACTGATTGATTGATTGATTGATTGATTGATTGATTGATTGATTGATTGATTGATTGATTGATTGATTGATTGATTTCCAGCATTTTGTCAATATCATAAAAAATACACACAGATTCATTAAACTCATTACTGAAATGGAGAAATGCATAGATAAAAACAAGTGAAGTCACATTTTATTAATTAAATATATTGATTATTTACTAAAATCATGTAGAGTTTGATATATTATTAAATAATGTCAGTCATGAAAGTCAGCAACCCTCCACGCGTCTGTGAAATAATCACTACTATTTCCTATTTAGTCAGGGAGCCTGAACGCAGCAGTAGAGGGACCCATTTCAAGGTGGGTTGGAGTGTGAAGTCATAGAGCTGCACTATCATCCTGCGCAATAAGATGAGAGGAATCCTCCAACCGGAGCATCATCATCATCGTCATCATCACATGCAGTCAGACGGGCTGGTGGGGATGAAGATGAGGAACATGAACAGACTCCTCCAAGAATCGCGTGTCCGTCCCAGTTTCAAATTCCTCTGAGACACAGCCTTCCTCCTCCCTCAGAGCAGGCTCCTCCAGTCTGTCTCATGACACAAACATCTGTCCAGTGGTTTCATGCTTCCACTGCTGACTTTATGTCACTCACACCTTTGGACCACAGGCTGGATCCAGTTAGATGAAGTCCTCTGTCAAATGAACTTTGCAAACACTGCAGCAGGTCTGGATGCCAGAGCTCTGTGAAACACATCTCTGCTCACTTTCCCCGAAGACAATTTCTTTGTTTTCGTTTTGCTTTTGTGAGTGGCCCTACCTCAAACATGTCTTAACAATGAATACATTTTCCCCTTTTTAAACTTTTTCTCTAATGTTTTGGTCATGTTACAATATTCCAGTGGGAATGACTGATAAATCACAAAAAACAAATCCATACTAAACAGTGGTGCAGTGGTTAGCGGCCTTGCCTCACAGGGAAAAGGTTCAAATCCTGGCCAGGTCCTGTCTGTGCAGAGTTTGCATGTTCTCCCCGTGCATGCGTGGGTCTTCTCCAGGCACACCGGCTTTCTCCCACAGACCAAAAACATGCTTCATAGGTTAATCGATTACTTTGAGATGTGTATGGGACTGATTGTGTGCCTTGTCCAGTGTGTACCCTGCCTGCACCCAACAGTAACAAACCCCATAACCTCAACAGAGATACAGCAGGTTAAGAAGATGGGAGGGTGGAAACTAAACTGAATGCAGACATAGACTGCACAAGGAGGATAAAATAAGTATTTGTGCTTTTCATGGTTGCCTTTGAAGAATTTAAAGCAATCAACTGATATTGTCTTTTCAGTGCTGACAGACAATTAGTTCCATATAGTTAAAGACCACCAGACCCGACAAAAGATCAAAATATTGATCAGTGATTAATTAGCAGCAATGAATCATTCATTATTTGTGAGTTGAACCCATTTTCAATGTTATTACATTCACCATGTTTGCAGTCAGAGACAAACATGAAATAATGGACTTCTATTGAACTTTACTAACAATCACTGATGATTTACTCAAATATTAAGAACAATTAAAAAGGAAAGTGAAAAAACACAAACAATTAGACTCTAGGAGTTCTAGTTGAATTTATTAGCCTATCATGAACTAAAGTGGAAATTGTTCTTGTATTTTTACTTTTCATGAATTTAGGTTATGTAAAAAAAAGCTAAAGTTCTTGTGAAACGTAATAGAGAGGGATTTGATTTTTGAAAAAATATATATATTCAGCCGGATGGTGACAACGAGAGGCAAGGTAGTCCACACAGGAGGGGTTCTCACTCCCAGAAGGAACAATAGCAGACATTGAGGACAGTTACAAGTACCTTAGGATTACGCAGGCAAATGGCAACCTGGAGCAGGCAACAAGGAAAGCTGCAACAGCTAAATACCTCCAACGAGTAAGGCAAGTCCTGAGAAGCCAGCTCAATGGCAAAAATAAGACCCGGGCAATAAACAGCTACGCACTGCCAGTTATCAGATACCCTGCAAGAATAATAAGATGGCCAAAGGAAGAGATACAGACCACGGATGTTAAAACACGAAAGCTCCTCACCATGCATGGAGGGTTCCATCCCAAATCCAGCACCCTGAGACTGTATGCTAGCCGCAAGGAAGGAGGCCGAGGACTAGTGAGCGTAGAAGCCACTATCCAGGATGAAACATCCAAGATGCATGAGTACATCAAGCTCAAGGCCCCAACTGACAGTGTGCTCAGTGAATGTCTCAGGCAATGGAGAGCAGAGGATACAGTGCTGGAGGACAGATCCTCATGGGAGGACAAACCCCTGCATGGGATGTACCACCGGACCATAACTGAAGTGGCTGATATCAAGAAGTCCTACCAATGGCTAGAAAGGGCTGGCCTACAGGACAGCACCGAAGCACTCATCCTGGCAGCCCAGGAACAAGCCCTGAGCACCAGAGCAATAGAGGCTCAGATCTACCACACCAGACAAGACCCAAGGTGTAGATCTACCACACCAGACAAAACCCAAGGTGTAGATCTACCAAACCAGACAAGACCCAAGGTGTAGATCTTTTTTTTTTTTTTTTTTTTTTTTTTTCCTTGTCCTGTCCAACAGCTGGGCAAACAGATGAGAGCTGAGGGCCTCTTGTGTTGGACATATTTTACTTTAACAAGAGGGGTTATTAATCTTCAGACAAACCAAAGGTATGTCTGAATAAACCCCTTTTGTAATTGAGGCCAAACTTTATTAATTTCAAACATGTTTGAAGATCTTTGGTGTTGGACCGGACGGAAAAGGAAAGAGGGGAAGAAGAGAGAGGGACGTTAGAAAGAGGGGGGGAAGGAGGGTGATAGTAGGAGGGGAAGGGGGATAAGACCATGAAGCAGCATAGAGCAACAAGTTTACTGGTTGTTAATCACCATGGTAAGGCTCAAATGCAGTACAAAAAGGGCGGAGCCTGTCCACACACACACCCAAGTGTCAAACACACCTGCTAGTTGCAAAAATGTCCATCTGTCGACATGTACACAAAACAGAGGTGTAGATCTACCACACCAGACAAGACCCAAGGTGTAGGCTGTGCAAAGAGGCGCCTGAAACAATCCAGCACATAACTGCAGGGTGTAAACTGCTGGCAGGGAAAGCATACATGGAGAGCCACAATCAAGTGGCTGGAATAATATACAGGAACATGTGTGCAGAATATGAACTGGAAACCCCAAGGTCAAAATGGGAAACACCTCTGAAGGTGGTAGAGAATGAAAGGGCAAAGATCCTGTGGGACTTCCAGATCCAGACTGATAGGATGGTAATGGCGAACCAACCAGACATTGTAGTGGTGGATAAAGAACAGAGGAAATCCGTTGTGGTGGATGTGGCAGTGCCAAGCGATGGGAACATCAGGAAGAAGGAACATGAGAAACTGGAGAAATACCAGGGACTCAGAGAAGAACTGGAGAAAACCTGGAAAGTGAAGGTGACAGTGGTGCCTGTGGTAATTGGAGCACTCGGGGCAGTAACCCCCAAGCTGGAGGAGTGGCTACAACAGATACCTGGAAAGACCTCAGACCTCTCAGTCCAGAAAAGCGCAGTGCTAGGAACAGCTAAGATACTGCGCAGGACCCTCAAGCCCCCAGGCCTCTGGTAGAGGACCCAAGCTTGGAGGAGAAACCACCCGCAGAGGGTGAAAGGGGCGTTTTTATATTTTATACTTTTATGAGACTAAAATAATGGGGCTGCTGGAGCCTAACCCGGCCACTTGTGGGCGAAGGCAGGGGACACCCTAAACAGGTCATCAGTCTGTCACAGGGTCACCAATAAACATAGTATTATGAACTATTAGTGCATAATATTGTTTTTGTACTGATAATTCAAAAATTTCACAGTAAGAGTACACAAATCTTTGTAAGAAGTTACTTTAGTATTAACAGATGAGTCTTTTTATTACACAAACAGAAAGCAGTGACTATCATATTTCATGCTCGGCTGTAAACCATGCAATGGGGGAGCATGGCATTTCTAAAGTGCTGCTAGCTCTGTGGGAAGCGCGTGCCACAGAAAACACTGCTTCCTTGGTGGGGTTGGATCCATCGGGTGGGAACTGTGAAGGCTTGCGGGGCGATCCGGGCCTCAATAAACTCTCCAGTGGGCTGGAGTGACCTTCTGCCGGGGACATGACAGGGCAAGTAGCGACTTTCTGATTACAGAATATGAGCTCAGTGTATTTAAACACGCATGTGCAGTGACATATGTATCAGATGATGCTCGATAGGCCGTTCAACATGCCAATCAAGTCCAGTACTTTTCAGTGAGGATTATGATTCGCTTACGAATTTTTAGAAATATATTTTTATCTTTTTGGTTATTTATCTTTTCTAGCCTGTGTAGGGTGTAAAATCAGCGCCTAATGTATTGCACATCGAAACCGTAAAACCGCAAATCAAATTCCCAAATCTGCAAATCAAAATGCATCCATTGAGAACCAAAACCCATCATTTGTAACCAAAACATATAACCCAAAGCACAATCATATTTCCCAGGTGCCGATTTGTTTTCTCGCCATTCTGAAATCGCGCTTTTTGAATTGCGCTTTTATTTTTTGCGGTTGCGATTCTAAAAACTGCACACGTAAAATTGGCACGTCAATTAAGCGGAGGGGAGGCGGGACATCCCTGACATCCAGTAGCTCATTGGCTACCTAATGACTCAGAGTCTTACGACAACATACATAACATACCAGTTACAGACGGTACGTTTTCCATATGTTTTTAAATCTTTTACTATATTAAACGACCAAACGTGTACTCTATGGAACCAGAGGACGCCAGCATAGTCAGATGAGCTCCACTAGTAACTGCTGGTGAAAAAAAAACAAAGTTGCATGACAAACCATCGCCATTCATTATAAACAGTATTTATGATTCTATTGTTTTGTTTTGAACTAATGTGTCTTTCTTTTAATTGTATTCAATTGTTTTCTATCTGTAAAGCGACCTTGGGTGTCTAGAAAGGCCCCTTATAAATAAAATTCATTATTATTATTATTATTATCCTGATCTATCCATGCTAGCTCAATGCTAGCGGTGTTTTCGGCTCATTTCATGACTTATACGGATCAAACAAAGTCGATTTTTTTCTATTTTTTTTAACTTGTCCTGTCCAACAGCTAGGCAAACAGATGAGAGCTGAGGGCCTCTTGTGTTGGACATATTTTATTTTAACAAGAGGGGTTATTCAAACCAAAGGCATGTCTGAATAAACCCCTTTTGTAATTGAGGCCAAACTTTATTAATTTCAATCATGTTTGAAAATCTTTGGTGTTGGACCGGACGGAAAAGGAAAGAGGGGAAGAAGAGAGAGGGACGTTAGAGAGAGAGAGGGGGGGGGGGGGGGGGGGGTAGGAGGGTGATAATAGGAGGGGAAGGGGGGTAAGACCATGAAGCAGCATAAAGCAGACAGGTTTACTGGTTGTTTATCATTATGGTACGGTTCAAATGTAGTACAAAAAGGGCGGGGCCTGTTTACACACACTCAAATGTTATCAACACACCTGCTAGCTGCAAAAATGTCCACATGTCAACATGTACACAAAACAGATAGTGTTCACGAACGCATACCTATGCCTTTAAACCAACTAGTGTGAGATCTTTCATTCATTCAATCATGCAAACTATTAGTGCAAAGGTGAGCTAACACCTGTGCTCAAGTGAGTGTTTATGTTCTTCTAAAATGGATGGTGGAATGTGAAAAGAAGGAGGAGGAGCGCCCAGCCACCCCCACACCCAGACCCCCGCCGCAGCAGCAGCGGCAGCCGGAATTCCCCCAACGCCATACGGGAACAGGCAGGGAACAACCGCCCCCCGGGCGACCAAGCCCGCCACCCAGGCCAGGGCCAGCAGGACCGCCGCGAGGCCCCCAGAGCCAGAGAGCAGGGAGGCGCGGAGGGAAAGAGAGCGCCGCCCCAGCCCAGCCAGGAAAGCAGCCCCCCCGCCGCGCCGGAAGAGCCCAATGCAGGGCCCCACCGGAGAGGGACGCCCACAGCCCCATACGAGCACCCCACCACCACCCAGGAGTTCCGGGCATCCCCCCGCCCCGACCCCAGGTACGAGCCAGGACCCCCCAAGGGAGACCCGCTCCGCACTCCAGGCAGCCACCCACCCGGCCCACGGTTGGTCCAGGTAGGAGCAAGGCAGGGGCCCGCCGCCCCCGCCCAGGAGGGGGGAACCCCGGGGAAAAAAGGGCGGCCCACAAGGGGTGTTATAAATATGGCCCAACCATGCTCGGCCATGTTGGAAGTTTGGCGGGGCCCAGCGCCCAGGGGCAAGGACCAGGACCCACCCCCCAGGGACACGAACACCCCCGGCTCAGGTGTAATATGAACCCCCCCACCGTGCGGAGAGAGCACCGCCGGGCCCAGGGAGCCGGCACCCAAGGGACACGGCCGCCATCGCCAAGGGGCCCGCACCCCCCACCAGGGAAGGGGTAGGGGACAGATGGACCCAGGTCCCATCTTCCTTGTAAAATGTGTGTGCGTGTATGGGTGTTTGAGAGGGTGTTTGTGTGCATGTGTGTGTGTTTATGTTTGAATGTATATGTTGAAGGGGGAGGGGTGTGTGTACTAAGGGGGGTGCAGTTAAAATTGGCGAGTAGGGCACTAAGGGGACATCTCCTGATTACTCACAGTGATGTCCCCTCACCCTCCACACCAAGGGGCCCTAAATGTCTAAGGTGCGGTTAAAATTGCCGGGTAGGGTGCCAGGAGGACATCTGCTGCTTGCTTGCAGTGATGTCCAAGCACCCCCCCTACCAAGGACCCTACATATCTTCTTCCACTTTTGGCTTCTCCCATCAGGGGTCGCCACAGCGAACGAGTCGCATGGTAAATTTGGCAATGTTTTACGCCAGATGCCCTTCCTGACGCAACCTTCTCAAACCGGGCTTGGAACTGGCAGAGGTAGAGAAGGGAACAGGGAGGAGCCTGGAGTCGAACCCGGGTTTCACGGACGGAAGGCGCTGCAAACCAGCACGAGCTAAACTGGCTCAAGGACCCTACATGTCTAAGGTGCAAATAAAACCGAAAGAGGGGGGGCCCACTCCATACGGCAACCATAGGAGGAGGCCACTCCCAAGTAGCCCCCCCCCCAAGGCGAATCGCAGGCTAGACCCCCCACCCCCTCACCCTAATATGAGGTTATATGAGGAAGGGGGTAAGTTGGGGACAGCTGGTAGACTGTCCGGTGGTCAAACAGCCGTCCCCCAGCCCACCCCCAGCAAAGGGGCCGGGGCCACCCAGCCCAGGGGCCCCACCCCCAGAGGCGCCGACACCCCAGGCCCGGCACCACCCACCCCACACAAAGTCGATTTTTTACGACAGAGTCAGGATCGGTCATGTCAAACCTGGGAGTATTTCCCGTGAATTGTCACGACGATTAATCAAATATTGTTTTCAAGAAGTACATTAACGTATAACCTAAATAAGGTTTCTTAACATGTCCTTTAGGGATTACAGATTCACAAAATATGTGTCTACACTATGCAGACTGGCAGAATCCTGGTATGACTAAATCAGAGCAGAGAACATTGCAAACAGACCAGCAAAAGAATGCTTTTTATGGTTTATTTCCCTTAAAACTATTCCACAATAGAAATATCCATAGAAATATTAGTTTTTTAAAAATTATTTGGTGGTTTTAAAACTGAACTAATCCAGTATTTCTGTGTTGTTTTCTATAAGGGCCATTGTTTTGCATGCCATAACAAAAAAGGCATCAATACTGAGGCAGCCACGACAAGGCGTGGATGTCTACAACTTCTTGAAGGTCATCGGAACAATTTTAATATTAATTTTCCGTTCCTATTTTTTGGTTAATTGAATTTGCTGTTTTTGTTTCTTTCAAGATGCAGGCCCCAAGGACCGTGACGTCCCCGGTGTGATGCAAAGGCTTTCTGGCAGGCTCACAGACATCTGTCAACTGAAAGAGAAGCATTTCAAACAGTTGTCCATTTTGACCACAATTGCATTGACAACACGCCCAGGTACACGGTGTGCTTCCCATCTCTCAGTGCCAGCACAAAAACAGTGACTTTTCCATCAGCTCACCTCAAGTCTTTTGAAGAGTTTTAAAAACAGTTATTTTACTTTCTCTGAAATGTGTCGCAGGATTTCACAGAATCTAATGCATCTAATGTCCTGCCTCCCCTCCACTTGATTGACGTGTTGCTGATTTTACGTGGTTTTAGAGTCGCAACCGCTAAATATAAAAGCGCAACTCAAAAAGACAATTTCAGAATAGCGAGAAAACAAATCGGCACCTGAGAAATATGATTGTGTTTTTGGTTGCAAATTATGGGTTTTGGTTCTCAATTTATACATTTTGACTTGTGGATTAGGGGTTTTGAATCGCAATACATAGGCACTGATTTTGCACAATACCTGTGATCTCCCCTCATGTCCTTGAAGACCGACCAGTCGATCGCGATCGTCAAACTGAGCACCCCTGTCTTAGACAGTGCCGGGGGTCACAGAATATTGATTTTATGACATGAGCTCAAAAACCCCCCACAAATTTTGCAAAATGTGAGAATTAAAAAATAAAACTTTTCCCAGCCTGCCTCTATTGTTTAATGTTGATGATATTTTAGTATCAGATACGATGCATTAACTGCTTTAACAAACATTTTACAAACTCTGGTGCTGTTCTGAATTCTGAAAATACCCTTTCTTCACTATCTAATCTCACTTCTTGTCCCTTTTCATCATCTTCCACTTTGCCCATTGTCTTCATCCATTTAACAAGCACTCATGGCTTTAACTAACAGCCATTTCTAGATTGTGAGGTCTTTCCTTTCAAATGATGGAAATAAAGCCGTTTTATCTATGACATATTTCAAGAATCTGTATCTGATGCCTTTTGAAGATTTTTCCATTTTTCCTTGGCTTCTGCAATAATATGATGTTTTACGTTGGGGGGCCCAAACCTTTGATCCCCAGTGTGAACACTCATACATTCTGCTGCTTCTATTTGCTCCAGTGCTAATTCATATGTTTCACATTAGTGATTGCTGTGGCCATCAGTGTTGATTCCTGGAGGTTTTGTTTTCCTTCTTACTTTTTCTTTGTGATGGGGATTTTTTTGAAGAGTTTTGGATTTATGGGACTGCTTACATCAGGACAAAGTGAAGAGGATCCTGCTCAACAAAAAATGTCAAACCAGGATGTACTTCCTGCGAAGGCTGGCGTCTTTCAACATCTCCACCAGGCTTTTTCAGTATGTTCTATCAAATAGTCTTTGAACATGCTCTGCTGTACGCTGTGGTCTGCTGGTGCAGCACAACCAGGAGAAACCTTACCCAACTAAACAAAATACTCAGGAGGGGTAGCTCTGTAGTGGGACTGAAGCTGGCCTCAGTCGAGGAGGTGGCCGAACAACGGACATTGTCTAGACTTCGGGCAATCATGGACAATGTGACACACCCTCTGCATGAGGCCTTCAGTAAGAGGAAGAGCAGCTTCAGTAGCAAACTTTTGTCCCAATGCTGCACCACGAACAGACTTAGAAAATCTTTTGTCCCACAAGCCATCAGACTGCACAACACACTGTCTTAGCACCAGAGAGCTTTTACTATATTTTTTGATCAGACTGAAATGTTCTGGGAAACTCGATTTGAGGTTATTATTCTTCTTTGCTTTTTATCTATTTATTACGTTTCTATTTTTTATTTTAGTGTAGTTTTAGAAATGATCTGTCTGCCTGCCTGCCTGCCTGCCTGCCTGCCTGCCTGCCTGCCTGCCTGCCTGCCTGCCTGCCTGCCTGCCTGCCTGCCTGCCTGCCTGCCTGCCTGCCTGTCTGCCTGCCTGCCTGCCTGCCTGCCTCTTTGTTTCACAGTGGTAAAAGCTAAAAGCTAGTGAAGCTGCTGCTAATGTTTGCAGTATGGCGGTAACTTCTCTTCTCCACCTGTGAAGACCCCACTTCAGATCTCCCAGTCCCCATCTTTGCTCTGGTTGGCTCTTAACATGCTGTGGCCTGTGTAACCATTTAGATGGTACCATGAACATGGCATAGATGGACACTCAGAGTGGCTCCAATGTATATGTACCAAAATAACCTTGTTTTAAATTTAAAAAAAAACTCTAGAATACCCCTTAGGTACTTTTAAGCCAATTTGGTCACATCTCATTAATGCTGAGGATATCCAGATTTTTTTTACTATAAAAAAACAGCAAAATGTCCAATCTCTTAGACTATCTGATAAACACGTCAGCAAGAAATCACTGACAGTTAAGTACTCAGAAAACGAATGGTCGATTTTTGTCGAGGACAATTATTTTATCTAGCAACTGTTGTAAGTCAATGAGGACCCAAGTTAAGGCACGCACGCACAGGGTGTAAATAAAGTTTATTTGGAGAGTTCCTTAATCCAAGAGAAAAACGTCCAAAGTCCAAAGGAAGGAAACTGCTAGGTCCTGTGGAGCTTGAGACGCAGTGTGACGTCACCGCCGAGGGGGAATTCCGTGAGGGCGAAGACAGCAAGGTCCGTGTAGACAGCAGGCTCCGAGGGGGGAGAGAAGCAGACAGTCTTAAAGAGTGTAGGGAGTTGGGAGGGGCGGCTCCTTACGTGACAGTAGCGGCAGGCTCCGTGTGAGTGTCGAGAAGACCAGATTCACAGCGTGCGGTGCCGAAGGGAAGCGGAGAGTGATGCGTGAAGCGTGATCCGTGAAGCGTGATCCGTGATCTGAGGTTCATCAGGGTGAAGAATCTCGAACTGGCAAAGAGTGAGCAGACACACCCACCTCATATACCCCGCGTCACAGCTGGAGCCATTCAGAAATCAGGGAGCCGGTGAGAGGAGAACAGCAGAAATGGCGAGACAGGACCGAAATCCTGACAGTGCCCCCCACTCAAGGGCCGTCACCCGACGGCCCACCCGGTTGTCCAGGGTGATCCCGATGAAACCGTGCAATCAGTGCCGGATCCAAAATGAATCTGGAGGGAACCCAAGAACGCTCCTCTGGGCCATACCCCTCCCAATCAACCAAATATTGAAAACCACGTCCCCTGCGACGGGACTTGAGTAGCGCTCTGACATCATAGGCAGGACCCCCATCGATTATCCGAGGCGGAGGAGGGGGTCTATCAGGTGGAACCAGGTCCGATTCCTGGACAGGCTTGATCTTGGACACATGGAAAGAGGGATGCACCCGCATGGGCCGAGGCAGCCGCAACCTGACAGCAGCAGGGTTGACGACTTTGGTTATGGGGAAGGGTCCAACGAAACGGGGTGCCAGCTTCCTATGGGTCACACGTAGGGGAAGGTCAGAGGTGGACAGCCATACCTGTTGGCCTTGTTGGTACAAGGGTGCCGTCCTCCTGTATTTGTCCGCCTGACGCTTGTACGAGTCCACAGTCCTGAGCAGCGTCCGACGAGCTCTACTCCAGACACAATGGATCCTACGAACTGATGCTTGAGCTGAGGGGACAGAGACAGCACCCTCCGGGGCGGGAAACACAGGTGGCAGAAAACCATAAACCACCTCAAACGGCGAAAGGCCAGTAGAGGTTGATGGCAAGGTGTTGTGTGCATATTCTGCCCAAACCAGGTTGCGTGACCAGGATGAAGGATCTGAAGAGCACAGGATTTCTTAGGCTGGTCTCCAGCTGCTGATTAAGTCTCTCCGACTGACCATTGGATTGGTGGTGAAACCCTGATGAGAGGCTAACTGTGATACCCAGCAGTCTGCAAAATTCCGACCAGAACTTCGCTGTGAATTGTGGGCCCCTGTCAGAGACTATGTCTCTAGGGACGCCATGTAACCTGACAACCTGACGCAGTACTACGTCAGCGGTCTCCTTAGCTGAAGGTAACCCTGGTAGAGCAATAAAATGCACCATCTTTGAGAATCGATCAACTACCGTTAGTACTGTGTTGTTACCTTCTGAGCAAGGGAGACCAGTCACAAAGTCCATAGTGATGTGCGACCAGGGCCGGTGGGGAACCGGGAGAGGATTGAGAAGTCCAGAAGTTCGTTGGTGAGAGGTCTTGTTTCTAGCACAAACGGGACAGGCAGCCACATATCTCTTTACGTCAGACTGTAGGGAGGCCACCAAAAACTCCTTTTGACTACAGTGATGGTTCTACTTATGCCAGGATGACAATGGAGAGGCGATGAATGGCACCAGTGGAGAACCTTTGAATGCAGTTGTTCTGGAACAAATAACATACTGGCCGGACAGTCACTCGGAATAGTTAGCTGTGTCTGAGCTTGTCTGACCTGAGTCTCGATGTCATTGGTGAGAACTGCTAGTCGGACTGAGGGTGGCAGGATGGGCTCAGCACCGTGGTCTAAAGGACTGGAAGCATGTTGACGTGAGAGGGCGTCAGCCTTAGTGTTCTTAGAACCAGGTCTGTAGGAGAGTGAAAAGGTGAAACGATTAAAAAACTAAGACCATCTGGCTTGGCGGGAATTAAGCCTCTTGGCTGTGCGAAGATATTCCAGGTTCTTGTGGTCCGTGAAGACGATGAATGGATGTTGAGCCCCCTCCAGCCAATGGCGCCACTCCTCCAAGGCGAGCTTGATGGCTAGAAGTTCTCTGTCGCCCACATCGTACCTCCGTTCAGAGTCACTTAAGCGACGTGAGAAGAAGGCACATGGATGAACCTTGTCGTCCTCCTTGCACCTTTGTGAGAGCACCGCACCCACACCTTGGTCTGAGGCATCAACCTCCACAATGAATTGCCTGTCCTCATCAGGCATCTTAAGCACTGGGGCAGAAGTGAAACACCTCTTTATCTGGATGAAAGCCTCATTGGCTTGTGGATTCCATCCAAAGCGCCTCTTTGATGACGTGAGAGCATGAAGTGGTGTGGCTATCTGGCTGTATCCCCTGACAAAACGGCGGTAAAAATTTGCAAATCCAAGGAAACGTTGGAGGTGTTTGCGGGTCTCCGGGACAGGCCAGTCTAGAACTGCCTGTACCTTTGTCTTATCCATTTGGACTTGACCTTCTGCTATGTTCAACCCTAAAAACGACACCGAACTGAGATGAAATTCGCACTTCTCGGCTTTGACAAATAGTTTGTTCTGGAGAAGCCGCTGCAAAACCCGGCGGACGTGTTGAACATGTTCAGCCTTTGACTTGGAAAAGACCAGAATGTCATCCAAATAAACGAAGACAAACTTATTAATCATATCACCTAACACCTCATTCACCACATTTTGGAAAACGGCTGGTGCATTACAGAGACCAAACGGCATGACCAGATATTCGTAGTGGCCACTGGGAGTATTGAATGCCGTCTTCCATTCATCACCCTCCTTGATCCGAATGAGGAGGTATGCGTTGCGAAGGTCAAGTTTTGTGAAAATGGACGCACCCTGAAGTAACTCAAAAGCTGTGCTCATCAGAGGGAGTGGGTAGCGGTTGGGTAGCGGTTCTTTACGGTTATTTGATTTAACCCCCTATAATCAATGCATGGCCTTAAGCCCCCATCCTTCTTTTTCACAAAGAAGAAGCCAGCACCTGCAGGTGAGGAGGAGGGACGAATGAGACCAGACTTAAGAGAGGAATCAATGTACTCCTGCATAGATTGTCGCTCAGGACCAGACAGAGAATAGAGATGACCCCTGGGGGGGATAGTACCGGGAAGGAGTTCAATAGAACAGTCAAAAGGACGGTGGGGAGGCAATGAACATGCTTTAACTTTATTGAAGACCTCTTTTAGTTCCAAATAGTCAGAGGGTACTCTTGACAAATCTGGATACACCTCCTCTACAGCCATGACAGAAGCTTCATGATGCTTCATGGAACCAAGACAGGTTTCAGGGCAACCAGCTCCCCAGGTCAAAATCCTGCCAGAAGACCAGTCGATATTAGGATTGTGTTTTCTCAGCCAGGGGAGACCAAAAATGACAGAGGGAGCAGGAAGTGAAATAACATGGAAGCACATGTCCTCGAAGTGATTTTCTATCTGGATAGTCACAGGTTCAGTGATACGGGAACTACGATTAATCAAATGGTTATCAATGGCATGCACACTCAGTGGTTCATTTAAGGGCTGAAAATTGATTTTCAGTGTAGAAGCCAGACTGTGGTCTATGAAGTTGCAGTCAGAACCAGAATCAATTAAAGCAGTTACTTCGACGGGTCCTGATTTAACATGAAAGACAGCAGCAGTAGTATCTGACTCTGAGGAGGTTATTTTGTTACGGCTCAAACATGTCCTCCTCACTGATGTTGAGTCCTCTCTTTTACCGGACAGCGCGCCACTGGATGTCCTGGTGCTCCACAGTAAAAACACAAGTTCATCCGGGATCTGCGCTCTCGCTCCTCCGGTGTGATCCTCGTACGGCCCAGCTGCATGGGTTCAGACGCCCCCAGGTCCTCTCCTCCTCTAACGGCTGAGTTTGCGTCTGCAGTGAAGAAAGGCTGAGGAACGTGAGATGCAGGTGGCCGTCTCATACCCCTCTCTCTGCGCCTCTCCCTCATCCGGCGGTCGATGCGGGCAGCCAGCTCCATCAGGCCATTGAGGGACATAGGTAGGTCTCGAGCTGCCAGCTCATCCTTGATGGAGTCGTTGAGTCCTTGATAAAATACATCATATAGCGACCTCTCGTTCCACTCACAATCAGAAGAGAGCGTATGAAAGTCTATAGCATAATCATCAACTGATCTGTTGCCCTGGAGCAGGCGAGGCAACCGCCGACCAGCCTCATGAGATGGAGTGAGTGGATCAAACACCCGTCTGAGGGCAGCCGCAAATCGAGGGAAGGAGGAACAGACGTGAGATTGTCGCTCCCATTCCGCAGTACCCCATTGTCCAGCTCTCCCAGAGAGCAGCGATACAGCGAAAGCCACCTTGGAAAGCTCAGAACTAAACATGGACGGTTGTAAAGCAAAAAAAATCTCGCACTGGGCAATAAATGTCCGACAGTGTCCAGGGTCACCTGAAAAACGTTGGGGGGGAGGCATGCGGGGTTCTGGTGCGCCCTCCTGGGCTAGCCTGTTAGCTCCGGAAGGCCTGACAGCTTCTGAGGAGATATCATTCAGACGTTGGAGTATATCATTCATACCTGCAGATAGTCCCACAAACCGGTTCTCATAACCGGATAAGACCTCCTCTATGCCTGCTCTCCAATCCTGGGTGCCCTTGGGGTCCCTGGTGGCCAGTTCGATCTGTTGTAAGTCAATGAGGACCCAAGTTAAGGCACGCACAGGGTGTAAATAAAGTTTATTTGGAGAGTTCCTTAATCCAAGAGAAAAACGTCCAAAGTCCAAAGGAAGGAAACTGCTAGGTCCTGTGTATCCAGTCTAGCCTTTTAATGTTAAAATGGCCTGCCATAAAGAGTGAGCAGACACACCCACCTCATATACCCCGCGTCACAGCTGGAGCCATTCAGAAATCAGGGAGCCGGTGAGAGGAGAACGGCAGAAATGGCGAGACAGGACCGAAATCCTGACAGCAACAACTCGACTCTCTCAGTTTTATTGACCCGTGAAGTCTTAGAAACCCCTTGGTGCCATTGGGCACGACACTGAAGTTTTCGTTGGTCTGGTTAGCAGCTCAACCAGCGTCAGTGTGTGAATGTGAATGTAAAGCCTTAATGAAGGTAAAAGGATGCAAGTACATGAGAAAACAGCAGACAACGTTGTTATGTGCTAACATGTGAAACCTGAGAACAGTGAATTGATTTTACAAAAACTTCACACAGAGCAGGAGAGGAGCTTTTGTGTTAGAGTGTGTAGGAGTTTAGAGGCTATCACACAGCTGGAGAGTTGTTTATTCAGTGGGAGGAAGTGAACGTCATTGAAGTATGGTGGCTGTGGAGGAGACCAGTGTCTGTGGCTCTTGCTTCTTGATTCGACCACCCTGCAGTGCCTGATGGAGGAGAGTCTGGTTGTGAGGGGGCTGTGTCACTGCAGGTATTATTCACCCTGAATGACTGTGCTCACCTGCTGTGGTTTATGTGCTCAGCTCACTCTGGTGCAGCTGGATGATGCTGAGACCGCATTTCCTTCCTGAAGTCAGGTTCAGGATTAAACTTGAAGATTTGTGGAAATCGTTTAGATTTTAGCTCAGTATGGACACTTTCTGTAAAAAAAAAATACATAAAGAGAAAAAGTACAGAAGCAGAAATGTGAAATGACTTTACCACAAACAAAACCAAACAAGCCAGAGGTCAGAAATGAGAACGACCAACCTGAAAAAAAAAAATTTTTTTCTTTATTTGTGCAAGTTTCTCTGTTGTTCACATCGTTGGCAGATCAGGTGTGTGTTTCTGCAACACTTTGTTTGGTTGTGTTGTTTTATGTCATATTGACAGGTAACAAGGCCATTAAACATGCTGTAATCCTTTTGATTGTGTTTCTAAAGTACACATTGTCCAGCTTTATAGTAGGGTGCAACATCATGACCTGTGCTATTCAGTACACTGACAGCATCCATCATTCTCTTATCCAGCTGTATCCCTCTTGAGGTTGCAGGGCTGCCTATCCTGGCTACTGTTGGTCAAAGGCAAGGTATACCCTGATGAGGTTGTCAGGCTGTTGCGGGACCACTCAATCACACATACACCTAGGGTAAAACTACAAATGTTGCATTCTTTGTGTTAAGTCTCTCCTGAACCAGAGTCAATTTCAGAGGTGTCTTGGGACAAACAAAAAAAAAACCACCCTAAACATCGATCTATGGTTCAAAATCTGGTTTTCGCAGTCAGTGATGGTTTGGGTGTTATGTTATCTGCTGGTGTTGGTCCACAGGGTTTGCTGAAGTCCACTGTCAAAGCAGCCAGTAGCACTGAAAGTTACAAAAGGCCAGAGAAGCATTAATATGGCGTGACATGTGCATGGGGAAGAGGGGATGATGCTATCATGAGAACCGTCGCTGGTGGAGGATGAAAGCCAAAACATTTTCCTAAAGAACTTCCCTGCAGATACATTTTACCTAAAGTCTGAAGTCATCACAACTGTTAGAGATTTCCCTGAGAGGAAGAGAATGGTTAGCTTGGACATGCATATCCTCGGGTGGAAGTTTAGCTCAGGTTGAGCAGGTTGTCCGACAGATCGATCCCCGCTCTCCCCAGCCAGCTGAGAAAAAAATCTCAGAAATTTACAACTTAAAATCTGATAAATTTAGGAGAAACAGAATCATAAATTAAGGAAAAAACCAAGCAGTTGTCTGTTTATCAGAACCGTGGTCAAAGATGAGAGACGTGGAACATTTCGTGAAGCTTTATTTTCGGATTTCACAAACAAAGAAATTCTTAACCTTTTGGCAACTCGAAATTAAATTATTATTAGCATTAAGACATTGAAAAGAATATGCCGAAAACTGGGCCTCTTCCGGCGGCAGCATCACACAGACTTGGAGGAAGAAGAAATGACTGGAAGTGGACAGCTGCAGAGATATCGATGGCTTCATCAACGGACACTGCAGAGAGGGTTTGTCGTTTCTCAAGAGACTACTAGAGCTCTGATAATAATTTTGTATCCTGAAGGGGTAGATTTGCGTCGGGCACGCCGTCTGCGGCATCTGCAGTATAAATGCAGGGGTCCAAACGCATTATGGCATGTGGACGCCTATACCAAACTTATGGAATTGCAATAAACGGCTGCATCAATGGATTTAGTCGTCACTTAATGTGGATGGAAGCATATACCAGCAACAGCGACCCCAAAGTTATTGCTGATTATTACATCAACACAGTGTCGCGCGTTGGGGGATGCCCTCAGCGCCTGCAGGCTGATCCTGGGACAGAAAATGCACTTATCAGAGAAATGCAAATGTTTCTCCGCAGACATCATATGGACCATCACGCCGGACAACAAAGCTTCATCTATGGTTCCAGCACCACCAATCAACGGATAAAATCATGGTGGGGGATCCTTCGGAAGCAGTGTGCTCAGTTTGGATGGACATTTTTCAAAGCCTCAAAGATGATGGTCAATTCACGATTTCACGACCTCTTGGACAAGAATCTGCTGCAGTTTTGCTTCCTCAATTTAATTCAGGTATTAATGAGATATATCTTTAACACCTTTCTCTCTTTCACTGACAACAACTTGTTTTAGATAACACTTTAGATGAGGAGTAGTTTGAGCTAAAACGGACAATTTTGACAAAAGAATTTGGAGTACAAAACATGATATGAAGCTATATCTCCTGTATATGTTTCTACTAGGTTCCTAATATTCCTGAAGTCATTTTTAAATTTTAAAACATTTTTAGCTGAATCTAAAGGTATAATTATTTTTTTCAAATTTAACAATGTAAAATGTGTACATGACTTTGTATTTACAGGAAGAAAAAGCCTAATAAATGTTACACTAAGTCCTAAAGCCAACTCTTTTACCTCAGAGATTTTGTTATGAGCCGGGTGACGGTTAAAAATGTCTTTTTTATATATATTTTTTCTTTGTATAAATAAATTGTAACCTGCCCTGTGGCAAGTGAAAGTCTTGAAATTGAATTATTGTGGGGGCTTGAAGGAGCTCAGCAGAATGCCTCCAGAGATAACTAAATATGTAAGCTTACAGTAGAAGACAAAGCTGTTTTGCTGTATGTTCAGGCATTTTATTGTTAAACTTTACTTTTTCATGTTAATAAATTACATAACAACCAAGTAAAATGAAGAACATGTGCTTTTTCACAAAACTTTAAGACGCTTACCAGGTGACTGTACTTTGCTCCTTCAGGATGCAGAATGAGACCAAAAAATACTCATAATGTAGCAGTCATGAGTTTTGCAGGCACACAATACATTTTGATTGCAGTAATATGAGATGTTTTGGTTTTCTTAAAATAACAAAAATACACTTGCTCATATTTTTTGATAAGCTTCCTTTCCTTGTCTGAACAGGTGAAGTAAAATTCTGTAAAAGTAGAAGTATTTTTAATATAAACATAAAATTAAAAGAGGGCAGTCTGAATTTTTATTTTTTTTAACTCCAAGAACAATATTTGAAAACAGTCAAAAATGTTCACTTACAGCTGCCAGAATACTGAGATGTAACTTTACTTTTGTCAAAGCTATGTGGGATGATTTGTTTGAAACACCAGGTTTGATTACACAATATCCATTATCCAGATGTTGCTCTCGAAAATTGAGTTAAATTCACTCCGAAAGTCAGGAAAGTGATCATAGCTGTCAGAGAGTTCCAGGACCATCCCACAGGTGTGTGCGATCGGCCTTCTTGTGTAAGTAGTTTGACTGGTAAAATCAACTTTGATATTGTTTCTACATAACACGTCTGAGCCAGTGCAAACTCTTAAGAACATGCCAAGCTTTTCTTCATTCAGCTCTCTGATGTATCTTTTCAGGTGTTGTGCCACCTCTGTTGTTTTGGTGTCATCACAGAAGGGAAGTTTAAGAGGGCAACAACTTTTTTTGGTGTTGGTTGGAGGTCCTTGTATGTTTTGGTTAACTCCTCTGGGCTTAGGTTCACATGTGCTTTTGTGACCTCTTGCCAGCAGTCTATGACAAAAATGGGTTTCTGGACAAGTTCCTTGTGTGAAATTTCATCCAAAATTCCTGCTATATTAGCTGCAGTGACCATTTTTCTGCATTCATACGTGCTCAAGGCCTTCATTAGTTCATCAGTATCAGCAGATGAAAAATCATGCAATGCATTCATTAGAATGTCCTGTTCTTGTGTGCTTACGAATTGAAAAAAAATGTTTTTTTTTTAGGTCACTGTACACCTCCCCATACAGCATTTGTTCTTAAAATACTGACTGGGCAAATACTCACAGTCTCTAAATCCTGTCAGAAAAATTCTTCCGATTGCTTTCCATTTAGCTGCAAAGAAGTCATTCCTGAGGAAAGGAACTTTCAGAGTTATTCCTAGGGTGCACCGTTCATAAAACTCTGTCCAAAAACTACTGTAGACATCCCTGACTACTCCTGAGCCAGTTGCTTTTTCAACTGAATTGTCAGGGAGCAAATGTCAGATGATTAAGTTTTTGTCCAGGATGTTTGTGTCAGTAAAAGCCTCAATCATTCCATTGAAGCTGTGTGCATGGTGTAGAACCAAGGTTACTTCAGGTTTTACATGCTGAGGGTTTTGGAAGATGTCATCTGGACCAAAGATAATTGTGTCACTGAGTATAATCTAACTCTGATGAATGCTGTGCACTTATTATTATTTCAGGGTCAGAAGTCTGAGATTCATTGACTTCAGTGAGATCCACTAGAACTGCATAGCTTGGTTCACCAGAAAATGTGAAATTTTGTATTTTATTGTCAAATGTGCTTGATTGTGAATGTTCGTGGATCGAAGAAGAGTGAAAACTGTTTCTTGTAGAAACATTGCACAAATCTTGCATCGAGTTTCGATGTAGTTCTGCAAAATGTGACTGCTCATCTGTGTTCATGTTTGAATGTCGACTAGAACTTTCCTCTGATGTAATTGATTCAACATCACTGGGATCTCCAACACAACTATTTGCATCTTTGCTATTGTCATCAATATCATCATCATTTTTAAATTCTTTAAATTGAGTTGCAATATAGAAACGCAAGACTGGCAGCTTCACAGTGTTATATATCTTTTCAATTGACACATCTCTGGGGAAGCAATTTTGTCCAATATTCCAAACATCAATTTCAAACTCGGATTCCAGCCCTTTAATAGGTTTCCCCCCAGGAAAAAATAGAGCCTTTCTTTCTTTTCATTTTCTTTTCATTTCTGGATGCCATTGCCCCTATGAAGGTTAAATTGAGAAAACATAGACAGAAAGCTCCCTGGAGGAACGATGATCTGGTCAGGGCACAGAAACAACAGTGCCGCAGAGCTGAGCGAGAGTGGCGCAGGTCAAAACTCCAGGTTCATTATGAAATGTATAAGGGGGAGTTGTACGCTTACAACCAGATATTATGCAGAACAAGGGAAAGGTACTTCTCTGAAATCATTGGAAGTTGCAGCAGCAACTCTCGTGTCCTGTTCACAACAGTAAACAGATTAACTAACCCTCCAACCCAGCTACCAATAGAACTGGTTTGCACACCTAAATGTAATGAGTTTGCTGTATTCTTTAATGACAAGGTTCAGGGCATTAAAAAAGCCATCAACTCCACAACACATATAACTATCGAACGGCCACCTACTCACTCTAAGCTGACTCACTTTGTACCTGTCACTGACCAAACTGTCCAAGAGACCATCACCCGTCTGAGCTCGTCTACATGCTTCCTTGATGTGTTACCCACTAGATTTCTAAAGTCTGTCCTGAACAGTCTGTTGCCATCAATTACTCAAATAGTTAACATGTCTCTTCAATCTGGAATATTTCCAGAGGCCTTAAAAACTGCAGTCATTAAACCTCTCCTGAAGAAGAGCGGTCTTGATCCCACTGTACTGAATAATTACAGACCTATCTCTAATCTGCCATTTTTAGGAAAAGTCCTTGAAAAAGTTGTCTACCAACAGCTCACTGACTTTCTCTTATTAAACAATTCATTTGATGTTTTCCAGTCAGGTTTTAGACCCCATCATAGCACAGAAACTGCTCTTATCAAGGTAACCAACGACATCCGCCTGAACACTGATGATGGCAAAGTCACTGTCTTAATCCTGCTAGACCTGAGTGCTGCCTTTGATACTGTTGATCATGGGATCCTTTTGCACAGACTCCAAGACTGGGTTGGCATCACTGGATCTGCCCTAAGTTGGCTCAAGTCTTATCTGGAAGACAGGAAATATTTTGTTGAAATTGGGAGTTGTGTCTCAGACTACATGGCCTTGACTTGTGGTGTGCCCCAGGGATCGATCCTGGGACCCCTTCTGTTCAACCTCTACATGCTGCCACTAGGGCAGTTAATACGCAGTAATAACATATCTTATCACAACTATGCAGATGATACTCAGATCTATGTGTCACTGACAGCAGGTGAATATGGGCCGGTGGATTCACTCAGCCACTGCCTCCAACAGATCAGTGCGTGGATGCAGAACAACTTTCTCCAGCTAAACTCAAACAAGACCGAAGTTATTATTTTTGGCCCACAGAAACAAAGAGAAAGAGTCAGTAGCTACCTTCATTCTCTGTCTCTTAAACCCTCAAATCAAGTCAGAAATCTAGGGGTAATCATGGACTCTGACCTAAACTTTAACAGCCATATCAAGTCAGTAACATCAGTGGCATTTTACCATCTGAAAAACATTGCCAAAATCAAAAACATAGTGTCAAAGCCAGACCTGGAGATACTTATTCATGCATTTGTCTCCAGTAGGTTAGACTACTGTAACGGCCTGCTCACCGGCCTCTCCAAACGAGCTGTAAAACAGCTTCAGTACATCCAGAATGCTGCTGCTCGAGTCTTGACCAGAACCAGGAAGTATGATCACATTAGTCCTGTGCTCAGGTCTCTGCACTGGCTCCCTGTACCTCAAAGAATAGACTTCAAAGCAGCTCTGCTTGTGTACAAGTCTCTCCATGGCCGAGCACCAAAGTACATCTCTGACATATTAGTGCCATATGAACCATCTCGTACTCTGAGGACCTCAGGGGCCGGCCTCCTGTTGATGCCCAGAGTCAAAACTAAACAAGGGGAATCAGCGTTTCAATATTCTGCAGCTAAAATCTGGAACAGCCTCCCTGAAGGCGTAAGACAGGCCTCTTCTGTGTTCATGTTCAAATCTAGACTTAAAACATTTCTGTTTAGCCGTGTATATGACTGAAAGGTCCTATCTGCACTTTTCTTTCCTTTCCTTCCTTTATTTTTAAATCAATTTTCAAATTTTTTCTTTTCTTTTAAAGTAAATTTTACGTTGATTATTTCTATGATGTATTGTGATTTTAATGCATTTTTCTGTTTTGTGAAGCACCTTGAATTACTTTGTGTACGAATTGTGCTATACAAATAAACTTGCCTTGCCTTGCCTTGCCTTTTAGCAGGGCTGGCCAACCCTGGTCCTCAAGAGCCTCAACGCTGCCTGTTTTTCACCTTTTCCCTGACCAGCTTGCTGCTGATTAGCTGACTTAAGTAATTCCACATCCTGATTGACTGAACACACCTGATTCAGGTAGTCTGCATCAAGCAGTCCAGGAACTGGAAAATAGACATGTTTGAGGCTCTTGAGGACCAGGGTTGGCCAGCCCTGATTTAGTATCACATGAAAACCTGCTTGAATGTTGACTTTCACTTTCTTTGTCCCTCCACCTCGTTTTGTCCAAATCTGAATAAACTCCATTTTCACTGTCAATCCATCCAATTTCAATGTTCCTCATGACCTGTTTTGATCTTCTTACTGACTGGTTGATTGTTTCTGCAATTTCTTGAGACTGCTCACTTTCCCTTCTAAGTTTCAGGTTGTCATGATTTGAATTTGTTGTCTTGTTTTTGGTCCTTGTTCTGTCTTGTTTCTGTTTCCTGTTTTATTTTGAAAGTCTCCTGTCTTGTCTGTTTTCTTGAGTTTTACTTCCTTTGGTCCCCATCATCCCTGATCGTGTCCACCTGTGTCTTGTCTGCCCTGTCTGTATATAAGTCTTGTCTCTGCCTTCCTCCTGTGTTGGTCCATTATTCCTGTTCCGGTGTTCATGGCATGGCATGGCATGGCATGGCATGGCATGGCATGCCATGCCATGCCATGCCATGTTCCTTGTTCCTTGTCTCATGCCTTGCCACAGTAAGTTTTAGTTTTGTTTTGTCATCCTGCTCCGCAGCGCTTTTTGTTTGTTCTTTTTTTGTATTAAAACCCACTAGCCCTGATCCTCATGCCTCCGCCTCTGCGTCTGGGTCCACCCGGCTCTCGAGCCACCCTCCACCATGACACAGGTTTTGTCTTAATTTCTCAAAAAGACCACGTTTTCTTTTTGATGATGTTGTTTGACGCCCGCAAAGGTTTACTAAAGCAACTCTGTCTCCATATAATTTAGCAAGGTCAAGGTACTAATTCAGGACTTCAGGGCTCAGGGCTACTTCAGGATTCCAGTCAGCAGCACTTATCCATCTCCAAAAATTAAAAATAAATAAATAAAATAACAGCAGTTTCATGATAGAGGGCTTATCACCAAAGACTGTGAGCTTAGAGAAGACAATTGGCAGCTGGTTACTACCTGCATCATAATCCACAGGACGTATTGGCAAAGCTGAGGCTTTATGGAAAGATTCTCAAATGTTTTTCCCAACTTTTGTGTCTTTTCTTCCAATGGAAATATATTTAATTTCAATAGGCATATTTTCTTAACTTAAAAATGTCAACTACATAAAACATTTAGAAGATTTGTTTTCTTTAAACATACAATTGCTTAGATGTTGTTCTTCAAAGAAAGAAATAGTTTCTTCTGAGACACCTCGAGTTCTCAAATAATTCAGGAGGTCTGATGATCCTGCTGCCATCATGCATCTAGAGCAAAACAGCGATATATTTAGTCATTTTTTAGAAGCTTTGGAAGAAATATGGGCCCACAGACACCATATTGTCAAAATTGGAATTTGAACCTGTGTCCTTAATCAATATGTTATGGCAGAGATAGAATATATATTTCAATGTATATTCCTATATTTTGTTTTATGTTAATCTGATGACAGCGATGAGCCTGGCGCTGCTGCTGAGCTGCGCATGTGCAATTTTTGTAAACAAATATGGCGGACTCCCTGATCCGAGGAGTAGAAGTCGGAATGATTCTGTTATGAATAAACATGCCGACTATGCACGCACAAATGTAAAGTGGCTCTGCGTTTCTCCATCACACTAAGAGGACACAGACGCCTTACCGTTCCCTCCATCCCTCTTCAGATCCCTCAGTCATTCACTTACTAGTAATAGCTCAGCCACTGCTGAGCTAATTTTAATTTTAAAAAAAGCAAAAGAAATAAAGTGTTAGCATATACAAATTGAGTTGTCGTTTTCGTGTCAACAACGTTGTAGTTTGTCACAGTATCAAAACAAATGTATCACAGCAACATATCTTTTGAAGCGAGTGGCATGCGTTGGTACGAACCAGTTTCGGCCTGCAGCCCACAGGCTTGGAGAGCGCTGGTGAAGTAGGGTGAGATGCAGGGGGTGATAAATGCACCTTCCTCTTGCCGAAGCAGTGTGTGTTCTAGCAATAAATGAACACAATAAATGATCCATGGATAAGAATTTGCAGCCACTCATCAATTAATAAAGCATTAAGAAACCGTAAATCCAACAAAGGAGCATCAAAATACGTGTAACATTCTTAATAAACATTCAGCTCACCTGAGAAGCCGGTCTGCTGCTGCACATGGCGTTAACATGCTGGACTGTATGTTCACTTTGACTTAAATCTCGTAAATTTACAGGATAATTTTTCGTAAATTTACAAGATATTTTCTCGCATATTTAGGTGAAAAAAACTCGTGAATCTACGAGATTTTTTTTTCATGTAAATTTACGACTTTTTTCTCGTAAAATTACGACTTAATATCTCGTAATTTAACTTTTTTTTTTTTTTTTTTTGGTGGCCCTAAAACTCCGTTGTAGAAAAATGCTCCAGGAACATATTTAAATACAGTCAAAATGAGTATAAATGAGTTGCAGGTGTGTCAGGAGTCCCCACCAGTAATCCTCACATCAGCCTGATGTCATCCATGTATAGGAGGTGACTGATGTTGGCCCCATTTCTGAGTCGGTATCCATAGCCAGTCTTGGTGATTATTTGGCTGAGGGGGTTCAGACCTATGCAGAACAGCAGTGGGGACAGAGCATCACCTTGGTATATCCCACATTTGATGGACACTTGTGCAAGTTGCTTCCCATTGGTTTCAAGTGGTTTTCCAAAGCTTCATTGAGTTTCCTATGAAGGCTCTTGGAGTCCTGATGATGTTGTACAGCTCCAAGTATTCAGTGATCCGCATGTGTGGCATTGAGTCATAGGCCTTCTTGTTATCAATCCAGGCTGTGCACAGGTTGGCGTGTGGACCTGCAGTCTTGAGCGACTGTTCTGTCAACCGAACGCTGTGGTTATCCGCTTCCTTAGCCTCAAAATTACCGTGGTAACTAGCATAACCTGCTTTCTGGAACACCACCTTGGAATACCCCCCTGGTGTTGTTAAAAAAAGGGGGGGGGATCATACAAGATTTCCCTTCAACCCACTCCTTTTCAAGCACACCGTCTTGTTTCATCTGTCTATTTTAAACTCTTGTGTTTACTTTCATTTGTGTTTAAAATAAAGAAATTGAATTGAAAGAACGAAAGGATTGAGCTCTGCATTTTTATTCGTTCTTCAGGATGACGGGGGGACTCCTCAAGACAACACATGTGCAGGGACGTACATGTAAACAGGGGGGGAGCGTGTAATCCGGATCAGGGCCCCACTTACATTAACAGATTTGGAACACCTGGGTGCTCTTATTTTGGTGGGGCCAGTTCCCTATATTAACATCCGGGTCACATAGCCACTTCCTGTCATCCATTCTCTGGTTGTTGCTGATCTGCTGTGGCTGGCTGCATTTCTTATAGCTGTCTGCTATGTAAACTTTAAACCAAACATCTTGCTGAACCAGTTGTTTGAGCAAACTGCTCTAACTACTTTAACTACTCTTCGGTGAGTTTATGCGATCGGGTCACACACATAGCTGTACATCAGTATTTCAAAGGTTTTCTACCTCACAGAAATGCCATGCTAGTGTTGCTACATGCAGATTTCTGATCAGTCTTCTTTCTGTTGAAATTGGAAATATTTCAGTCAGGGATGGGAATTGAAGCCCCTTGAAGCCTCATTGGGGTTCATGTAATTGTACCAGAAAAATGAACCACCCATTCAGTGCTTTGAAACCACACAGAACAGCGGCATCTGGTGGTGGACTGGATGTATATCATGTGCTTCAACTATGCTCCTTGTAACACTTCAATGTGGAAATGATGATGAAAAAACGTAAAAGAAAACAATGTTGATGATTATTAAAAAGAACGTAAAACAACACAACAACATGTGATGTTTTCTGTGAGAAGTGCTTGACAGCAAAACACACATCACATGAGGAAAAAAAACGCAAAGCAAAAAAATATAACTGTAAATTGCTGGCCTTGAACCCAGGATCCTTGGATGTGACTCCCATCAACTGTTCCACTAAGCTATCGCTGCTGATGCTAATTTGTCTTTCCATTATGAATTTATTGAAGTATTTTTTTTTATACGTGACATTCATAGTGCATTGTTTTATTAGGAGAAATCGAGTAGAAACGATCTTGAGCCACATTGTTTTTTACCAGGAACTATGGTAAAGTGGAATGAACTGACGCTGATTCTGATACAGGGGAAACAATAGAACTGGTCGGAAAACGTTCAGGATTCATTTCGTGTTTCTAGAGAATAGCGCGCCCAACTGTTCGAAACACAAGTGACATCTGGACCGTGGTTTGACCTAACGAAGCATTTGGCGCGTCATACCTCATCAACCACGTGATCTGCGCTAGTTGACACATGCCCCGACACATTGTGCCGAACCACTCTGTTTCCTGAAGGTGAAACTCGCCCCGAAGCGCCGTGTCAAACGGGCCATCCCTAATTTCAGTTAATTGTTTTCAGTTTTTGTCCATTTTAGGACTTTTCAACTTGTTTTTGTACTTGTGCCTGGTCGGCCATTTTGGTTTTGAATTCATTCCTTAATGTCATTCAATGTTTTTCCTCCTGATTTATACTGAATTGATTAATGCTAAATGATTAAAAGTGCATTTTATTTTTGAAACATCATTGAAACCCATTGATTTATAGGCCTGAAATTTGAAAGTAGGTTTCTAAAAATTTTGTTAGGACCTTATTTGATTATTTTTCTTACAATTATGACATACAGTTGACCACTGTACTTGTTGAAATGTGAATAGTATGTGTGTTGTAAACGTGTCTAATCTATCAGTTGTTTGACCTTGTTTAGGTCAGGTTTTTTTTCCACCCCCAATTCTATCCCTACTTGGAACAACATTTTAATCTGCACCATACAGAAATAGTGCATGGCGAGCTACCCATGAACTCTCAATGATAACTTGATTTACGAACCTATGAAAAAGGAACTTTGCAAAAGATGCCATACCCAAAGGAAAAATGAACTTTGAAAACCAAAGACTGAAAAATATCCTTGTGGATCCCTGGACACTCCATTCTCCATTGTCTCAACTTATTGTTTTGTTTGTTTTTTGGTTTTGTTTTGTTTTAATGCAGTCAATTGATTGCTTTATCCCTGTGTTGCGTTTTCTATCCACACACTCTGAGCTCCATGAGTCTAACAAGTCTTCTGTAGGTCAGAGCAAGCTAAGCAAGCGCTACATAAACCTGCGCTGTACTGGAGGGGCTGAAGGGAACGATCAGGACATCTGTCTTAGAGGTTGAACTGAGGATGTTTTTCTTCAAGTTGCCATCAGTAAAGAAACGGTAACGCGAATCACACGAGCAAATAATTGGATATATGAGGTGTAGAAAACACCAAAATGAGAGGGGTTTAGGAGAGAATGGAAGAGGATACGATTTTCTCATGTGCTTTTATTCCTGTTGTGTCCACACCCAGAACATGACAACAATGTCAAGGAGCATTAGCTGGCAATGAGGCCATCTTAAAAAGCTTAAGAGCAGATGACAAAAAAGTCACCGACAGGTTTTAGTCTGAATGACATTTCTGCAGCTTTAGGACTCCAGTGAACCACAGTGGGAGCCATTAGTCACACACGGTCATTGTGGTCACCATTAAGCAGTTCTGCATTTTCCAAGAACACAACTCATACTTCTCCAGGAGGTTTGCAGATGAATCCCCATGTTTTAATTCAATGTATTTATGTAAAATTCATCTCACAATCAAAGCAAAGAGTTTAGAGACAAATAAAACCACACAGAGATGACAATAGAACATACCAAATATAGGGTAAAGAAGATTCAGGAAAGTCCTGCCCGCTCTCAGTAATGCTGGTTAAAAGGGTTAAACAAAGTCTAAAATAAGTCTCCCTGATGAGCCGCTCTTAGTACAATAACTACAATGAAAGTGATTGCAAACGGTGCCACTTAGCCTCCAGCACCAACACCTGTGAGTACTGACTGTTAGAGTGTGTGACATGATTCAGTGGCTCATTTCTCCTTTTGTGGGCCAGAATGGTGAAAATTCATGACTAACACGAGTGACCTTTCTAGCCCAGCCAATGTCACGCAGCTCATGACGAACAGCCACCCACCAACACCTGACGCAGGAAAGCCCCCTGTTGCTGTAATCGTCGGGTTTTGGGTCTTTTGTTTTCTGCACTCAAATGAAGACTTAACAATACTGACGTAGTATGGAGAAGCAACAGAGGAGTCAAAAGTTGGGATAAGTTTGATTTTGGAAGATAAAGTTTCTGTCTTCACTGATCATTGCAGTCATGCAGAAGAAGCTGTGCTTCTTAGGTTTGTGTTTGAACAAGAGGTAGGCAGAATGAGTCCACCAGTCTGAGTGATCCCACAGGGCTCAGCCAAGGGAAGAGGTTTGCGGGACCAGAGGCCTGTCCGAAGTTCTGACATGAATAGTGCTGATTTCTGGTCAATGAGTGTGGTCACATTGTAAACTGTCGTGTGATCTTGGGTGGCATGAGTAGTAGGATCCCCAGCTTCAAATTACCAGGATAGGTTAAAAAATAGAACGTGAATGAGACAAACCGTCCAGGGGGGTATTCCAGAAAGCAGGTTATGCTAGTTACCACAGTAAGTTTGAGGCTAAGGAAGTGGATAACCACCGCTTTCGGTTCCAAAAACAGAGGTATGTTTCAGGGTATGTCAAGTTGGCATAGCAACTCATGCTCTGAACATAACCTGGTCTGGAGCAGGTTTAGTTGAAGGTTAGTTTGTTTTCAGAGAGGTGAAGCAGCATGGCGTGTTCATTTGAAGATGATTTAGTGGATGAAGAAGCTCAGATAATACTTTTTCCACCGTGAGAGGGTGATAAGACCACATATGGATGTTGGAAAAATAAACTTTTTACTTTGATCTAACTTAATTATTTGCTACACTCAAGTGCTGTAATGACAATGTCGGAAAATTGGTAAATGAATGTATGCATTCTGTGCATATTGTTTCCTTCTTTTTATTGTTATAAAAATGAGTATATTTGCCGGCTCAAACTTAGACATATGAGAGTTCAATAATTATAATAAATTAAGATGGAAAAAAGATCAATTGATTTGGAGTAATACGACATTTAGTTAAATAAATATGTAAATTTGAGTTGTAAAAACAATTATTAAGTTTTATAGACGTAAGAAATTAGGTTGAATACATTTTAATTACTTGTTACCAATAGAAGTAATTAATTTAAGTTGGCTAAATTGGATAAGATATATATATATATATATATATATATATATATATATATATATATATATATATATATATATATATATATATATATATATATATATATATATATATATATATATATATATATATATATATATATATATATATATATATATATATATATATATATATGCGCGTCACAAGGAAATGAAAATAAGATCAGAAACTCATGCGTTTACTAAGTCTTTTTTTTTTTTCCAAGCAGAAACTCTTTCTTTTGCTAATGATGCAGCCGTGTTACTTTTTTGATGGACGTATAATCTTCATACGCCGTCATTAAAATCTCAGACTCCGTCTCACTGAAGTAAAGCGCTCTCTTTTTTTCTCCACGCGTTTCCATGGTGACTCCGTAAATCAGCTATCTATTGAGAATGTCTTTATGTACTTGTCGTGCACGTGCATTAAACCAGGGTTACCAAGTGGAGCGTAATAACACCAACTCATATCCGGTCTTCTGGAACCGACATACCCAGAATAAACAAGTTCAGGCGGATTTCAGCCAAAGTTCAGGCTTAAAGTCGGGGGAGTTTTAACATGCTTCCTGGAATACCCCCAGAAGCAGATGTGGTGTTTTGTTTTTCTGTGATTGAACTTTTTTTTTAACTATTATTTAACAGAATAAAAAAAAATGGCCAAGAGGCAGCAGCACAACAATAGCACATTTCTCATTTACACTCAATCAACATAAAAAAAGCATTTGCAGTCAGTGGCGGTTCTACCCTGAATTACTCCCCGGGCGAGACCCTCCTCTGCCCCCCCCCCCCCCCCCCCCCCCAATAGAGTCACTTTGTCCATTTATTGTAACTGAAAATACAGTTAGGAAATATTTAATCAAACACAAATAATCTGAAATAAATATTATAAACTACAAATCACACTAATAATACACTAGAATAAATGTAACTGCAGCACTAAGAACAGAAAACACTAACTAAAACCTAACCTTTGTGGCCTTCCTGATGCAAGCTTGTCAATAACGTCATCATATGAAATCTGCTCCCCCCCTGAATGATTGATACTAACAACAGCAGGTTAGTGAGTTGCTCCTGAGACATTGGTGATCTCAGGTATGACTTGATCAACTGGAGTTTTGAAAAGCTAACAGCAGCAGCTGCAGCTGCAGCAGCAGCAGCTGCAGCTGCAGCAGCAGCAGCAGCATCAGCAGCAGCAGCATCAGCAGCAGCAGCAGCAGCAGCAGCAGCATCAGCAGCAGCAGCAGCAGCAGCAGCAGCATCAGCAGCATGCTACATCACAGCTTATTTAACATTATGAACTAATATACAACAATAAAACACAACAAAAACTTTGTGTTACAGCAGAGCAGAAAGACACACGAATCATAACTAATGTTACAAGTTAAGGCAGAACAAACATTTAAGAATAAATATCTTAAAAAGGACGTTATTTGCAATATTTGGGCCTACTTCAGTTTTGGTCATGATAGACCAAACAAGAGATTTTTCCTCTGCAACGTTGTTGTTGTTGTAGGGCAGGTAGCATTCAAATTTAGAAAACGTGCATCTAGCTATGCGATAATACCCTTTTTTTTGTCTCTTTTCTCCTCTTCTTCTCTTTTCTTTCTAAATTCGGCACCAGCTTTGACCTTTTTTCTCCATATTTCAGATGTTTCTGCATTTAGCATAAATGTCCTGACATAGGTATCAAGTCTGTCGACTAAACCAACTGTCATCTAAGTGAAGAATTTTTTTTGTTTTCCCATTTTTTATTTGGGCATTTCACACAAAAATAACCAAAAAAGCATGATTTTTTTTATACACGCAGCCCCCCGTTCGTCAAACATTTCCAGCAGGAGCGCGTGCAGCTGCACCCAGGGGCGCCAATTCGCTACATGGCGGCGCAATTTTTATTTTTATTTTTTCATCAAGCACTGAGCCGCGGCCCGCGACCGTTGCCCCCCTGGAAGAAGATCCAGCCAGGTTTGCGCATGCGTTTTGTGCTCCGTGCTCACCTCTCAGCCTGCACCCTTCACCCCGCGCCCCCTCCCTTCTCCTTCTCACACACATTTGCGTCTACTTCTCAAAGACAGGAGGGAGCGCAGCTGCGGGGCGGGGGCGCCGCCAGGTTTCAGGCTGTTACAAACTCTGTGATATAAGTAAACCAATAGTGGTGCATAAAGTATTTTACAAGAGCTGAGCCGCTGGCGCCGCCCCTCCGTCATTTTTCCGCCCCGGGCGATCGCCCGTATGGCCCGTGCCTAAAACCGCTACTGTTTGCAATTGTATAGCTTTGTCTCACGTTCATTTAAAAGTAATTTGAAGAAGTCCAGAGAAACCAACTCTTTCAATTTAAACTATTTCTGGAGTTCTTGAAAGAAAGTTTGCCCACAGATTCCATGTCTTTAAGATGCGCAAACATTCATTCGTTCACACTCACAACAGGGAAGGGCAATGTAAGGAAAAGGTAAAGGTAGTGCTGCTGCCACAAAGCAACTTCTTCAAAACATTGCTAGTGTTGCCATTCATCTGTCAAACAGATCATTCACGTTCATTATGTGTGTGTGTGGTGGGGGGGGGGGGGGGTCGAAAACATGAATGAGTCAGCCTCTCTTCACTGACAGCATAGACGTGGGGGGGGCCATGTGCTTCTCTGAATGACCAACTGTTGACACATCGAGTCAGATTCATTTTGTGTTTCCTGCTGTCTTGTTTAAAACTGTTTTATGGTCTGAAACCTATTAGCCTGTTAAAAAAAAGCAGACATACTTATTAACATACGAACAGAAGCGTCTCAATAAATGCTTTGGCTCAAAGAAAATAAACAAATGACATTGAAAATTACTTCCTGACCCAATAAGAACTGTCCTAAAACTGTTATTGTGGGAGTGCAGGTGAGCGAGACAGTGCAGGGCCGCAGAAGAAAAAAGTTTCCAGGAAGTTTTTGGAGGGAAATACATTGTACAAGGAGCAAGGAAGAAGGAAAAATAAAAGGTGGACTTGAACCCTCCACGAAAGACGGCAACAACAGAGCAGTGGTAAGAGCGTCACTGCCAAGTTATCGAAATATCGATACCTGTGTATCGCCAAATTTGGTATCTACTACTCCATTGAAGTATCAATTACTAAAAAAGTAAAAAGAAAAGAAATAACAATTACTAACTCATAAATAAGAAAATTATAGTGCATGTGTCATTTCTAGACCCTTAAGATTATTAAGTATTATTAAGTGAGCCACTCCAATGTTTTATGTACAAACACCCCCCCTCCCAACCCACAGCGTACTGACTGTATTCCAGAAAGCATGTTTAAACTCCCCTGACTTTAACCCTGAACTCTGGCTGAAATCCGCCTGAACTTGCTTACTCTGGGTATGTCTGTTCCAAAAGATCGGATATGAGTTAGAGTAATTACGCTCCACTTGTTAACCCTGGGTTAATGCACGTGCACAGCAGGTACATAAAGACATTCTCAATAGATCGATGATTTACGGAGTCACCATGGAAACGCGTGGAGAAAAAAAGAGAGCGCTATACTTCAGTGAGACGGAGTCTGAGATTTTAATGACGGCGTATGAAGATTATACGTCCATCAAAAAAGTAACACGGCTGCATCATCAGCAAAAAGAGTTTCTGCTTGGAGAAAAAGAACAAAGTAAACGCACGAGTTTCTGATCTTATTTTCATTTCCATTGTGACACAAAATGCTTTCGGGAATATATTTCCAACCTTTTCAAGTTAAATTAATTACTTCAATTGGTAACAAGTAATTGAGTTAAACATATTTAACTTTAATTTCTTGTGTCTTTCCAACTCAATTGTTTATACAACTCAAATTTACATATTTATCTAACTAAATGTCATATTACTCCAATTCAGTTAAATATTTTTTTCAGTTAAATGAGTTGCTATGGCAACTTGACATTCCCTGAAACATACCTGCATTTTTGGAACCGAAAGCTGAGATTATCCACTTCCTTAGCCTCAAACTTACCGTGGTAGCTAGCATAACCTGCTTTCTGGAATACCCCCCAGATGATCTGTGAGTTGTGCATGTTACCCTTAGCAACAACATGGCACGGCATAAGGAGGGGATTTTAGAAATAACATTTCTGTAGATCTAATCTTGTACATTAAATGTGGTTCCTGGTCAGTTTATGATTGTATTTCTTTTTAGGATAAGAAGTAATTTGCTTGAAAAATAACTCACCGATAAGAAACTACCATTATTAATATCAGTAAATGTTGTAGAATATTTTATGCAAAAAAATAATCAGTGTCATATCTAATCTTAAACGTGTGGTGTCGCTCATCACTACAACAGATGCTGTTTTGAACAGAAATGACATCACGATCAGGCACATGCACATAATTAGTTATATAAGGTAGAGTCACTACGCTAGCTTGTCGGGTACGCAAAGTTTGACGCTATATTGGAAAGGGCCAGATGGTGGCTCACTGCTGTGTTACAATTAAACAAATAGAGCTGAAAAAACAAGGATGTGACTTTTCCACAAGTAAATTATTAGTCAGCTAATGAACGAGAACTTTTAGAAACATTTGAAAAGATCTGAGTGAGTTTACTCTTAATTGTGAATGTTCATTCTGATCTTGTAGTCCATTTAAAGTCAATAGCAGCATTGGATTTTGCACTGTTTCCACGTTTTCTGTCAGGAACACTAATCTTACCTTTTTTTTTTTTTGGAGGATGACCAACTGAATTGAAGCATATCACTAAGTTGAGGAATACAAATTAACCAGGATTCCCTCTGCAGTGGGTTGCAAACACCGCTGGGTGCATATCCCCAGGTGCGGTGGTCGCAACGCTCCGACTCAATAACCCCTGGCCGCCGTGTGCTGTACAGCCAACGTCGCCCAGACCTCGCTGCAATGGGGCAGTGGAGTCAAGTGCTCATTGGGCCTTCTTTCCTGTCTTTGGAAGGGACAGGGCCCCCCACTACCGGCATGACTGTCCACTTGAGCGAACTGTTCCTAGTGCGCGACGACCGGAGCGGACCCTCCCATGTACAACGACCGCAAGGGGTCTGCAGCGATGTCAGCTACCCACTGGCCCATTTTGAAACACGGGCCAAGTAGTCCAACAGTTTGTATAAATCTTAGTCTGCGTGTAGTTTTGAATAAAATCACAACCATTTACCGTATCAGGTATGCATTGCGTTTCCTACATTTATTAACAGTGTGACATGTCGTTCATCTGTTGCACTTTGTTCAAGAACATTAACACCACATCCTGGGTATTATTTTTGTGAGGATGTCACATGAACTGGTTCCAAATGCAGCAGGTTTATTAGCTCAGCTAAAAGTCCACAAAGCTAAATCAGGGTCAGGCAGGCAGGGGTCGATAACGAGCATGGGAGCATCAGAGGAGAGACAGGATGGTCAAAGTACAGGCAAGGGTCAGGGCAGGCAGCAGGCAAACAGAGTCAAGGTCAAGAGACAGAAGATCAAGTCCAGATACCGTACAACACTCGGTAATGAAGGCAAAGTGGCACAAACAATCCTTTACACTGAGCTTAGTGCAGTATTTAAGTATGCTGTGGTTGATAAATGAATGAGAGTCAGGTGTGCAGCATCCAGGAAGTGTGCGCGTGGGGTCTCTAGGAGATGTAGTGTGGTTAGAACTCTGGGGACGGCTCCCACTGGTGACCAGAGGGGGTTCTGACTTAGGGCAGATGATCAGAGGTTTAATTTTCTTTCTAATTTTAATGCCACACTGGAACCCACCACCAATCAGCAGTCCACCTCCTTAGTCTCCCACTAGAGCCCTGCGCGGAACTATTTTCCTCATCCCGCTCGAGCCCGCGCCCGCTGAATTTCTGACCAATCCCGCCCTCTCCCGCAACGTATGCGTTACACTCCCACCCGCTCCCGCAATATGTATGTCCACTCCCGCCCGCACCCGCAAAACTCATAGAATTTAGTCCCGCACAGTAATAGAAATGCATTGATTTTGTATCGTCTCCTGTCCCGCAGGAAAAAAACACGTATTTGTATTGATATTATTAAAGATATTCATGTCCTCCTCCAGCCTCATCTTTTCATGTATTCCTCTTGTGTAATGTGCAACTTAATTGTTAAATATATTTTTACAAATCCTGTTCGTTTAAAAGTGTGCGTGTGTGCGCGCGCAGACAGATGGCCTGAAGCGCGCTCTTAGTAAGAGGCGGGGTGGGGCGCACCCCAACAACAGACAGAGGCCATTAACGTCTCTACCTGGTGCGTTCAGGGAGCTTCAGTACATAAGACTTCAACAGCCGCACAGCCTAACGTAGTCCGCTAATATATTTTCATGAGATATTCATGCCTGCACTGATCCCGCGGGGTTTTTTTTGCCGTCCGCAGCACAATTCAAACCGCCCAATCCCGCGAGATTTGGGTTGGGTCCCGCGGGACCCGGCGGGACCCGATCCCAATGCAGCCCTCTATCTCCCACCTCCTAAAACAGAAGCAATAAAACAAACACACAATAAAATGTGTAAAAATCCCAGACAACTGAATACTGAGCGTAAAAGGTAATCAAAGACCAAGGGCGCCGGTGTTTCACCGCCACCGCCAATCAGATGGTGATTGGGAACCCCATGCAGTCCAGCAAGACGCCACACAGCAAGATGAGGTCTCCTCCGTAAAGCGGGAAGTATCGGTCCCAACTTATCCAGAGGGGGGACCCATACGGGAACCAGGAACAAAAAAAAAAGGAAAAGCAGCAGCTTTAATCTGCGATTTACCGGGAAACAAAGAAGGCTTGCAGCAAAACACATTTCTGGTTTAAAGAAATTAATGAAATGCAGGATCTGGATTGCTAGAAACAGGAAATGCAGCTCCAAAACATACTGGTCACAGCTGTCAATTTTTGTTCGTGGAGTGGACTCAAATCTTTGCGTTACAGAGGAACTTTTAGGACTAAAATCCATGCATGGCACAACGACAGGAAAAGACATCTTTGAGGAGGTCGATGAAATGAAGCTGCCTTGGGATAAGCTTGTGGGACTGACCACTGATGGAGCACCCGCGATGTGTGGTCAAAAGAGTGGATTGGTCGGCAGGATGTGAGAGAAGATGCAGGAAAAGCAGGCAGGCGAGCTTACAGTTTACCACTGCATCACACAACAAGAGGCCTTGTGTGGCAAAGCCTTGAAAATGGATCACATCATGAGCACTGTAACGCAAGTAGTCAATTTCATAAAAGCAAAAGGTTTGAATCACCGTCAGTTCAAGTCTTTCCTAGGGGAGTTGGGTGCAGACCATAGTGACATGCCCTATCACACAGAGGTGAGGTGGCTGAGCCAAGGAAAAGTTGTTTTGAGCTGCGTGAGGAAATTTGTCTTTTCATGGAAAGCAAAGGGAAAGACACAACAGAGCTCAGGGATGAAAAGTTTCAATGTGAGCTTGCATTTCTATGTGACATCATGAATCATCTCGACACTCAATCTGCAGCTTCAGGGGCGCACGCATGTCGTCACAGACATGTACAACGCCGTGAGGGCTTTTAGGACCAAGTTGGCTTGTGGGAGAGTCAGATGCAGCAGGGAAACCTGGCTCATTTTTTGTGCTGCCAAGTCATGAAAGAGCAGACCGCTACCGCCGTGATGCCTTTTGCACAGTACGCTGAAAAACTCATTCTACTTGGGGCTGAGTTTACCCGATGATTTGCCAACTTTGAAGCCCAAAAATATAGATTTGAACTTTATAGCAAACCCCTTTGCGTTTGATGTGAATACCGCACCAAACAATCTCCAAATGGAGCTTATTGAGCTACAGTGTAATGACACGCTCAAGTCAAAGTATGACTCTGTCGGTGCTGCGCAATTTCCACCTTACCTCCCTGACACGCTGCCCGAACTCCGTGCCCAGGCTGCGCAAATGCTCTCTGTGTTCGGCAGCACATATCTGTGCGAGCAACTGTTTTCGTTAATAAAAATGAACAAAACACCACATAGGAGTCGTCTCACTGATGAACACCTTCATTCAGTCCTGAGGATTTCCTCTGCGCAGAGCCTGATTCCAGAAATTGATGCACTTGCATGTAAAAAGCGATGCCAAGTTTCTGGCTTGGACCCATGTGCATCCTCAGAGTAAATGGAGAGTGAAAAAAACTAAACTGGATCAATATTATTTTATTTACTGAAGGCATGGTCTTTTCAAAGTTGAAAGAGATATTTTTTTTATGTGTTGGCCTTGATGGCCTGTGATGAAAAGATTTAGGTTACGATTAAAATGAACAAAGTTAAAGATATAGAGGCCTGATGTTTATTTCAGTTTTTGTTTTTATTATTTTCTTAAACCTGTTCTGCGTTCAGTATTTAAGCTAACATTCAATTGTAATATATTAAAATGGTTAATACAGTAGTTTACTGTATCTAAAAGATAATAAAAACATAAATAAATGAATAAATAATTGGTTTGGTCCTCGACAATGTTCTTCTTTTTAATTTTGGCCCTCTGTGAATTTGAGTTTGACACCCCTGCCTTACCTGGTACTCCGTCGGGGCCTGTTGCCTTTCTAGGGTTGGCTGACTGAAGCACACGTCGTACTTCATGTTCCCGAAGTATTAGTACATGTTATACCATGGTCCGGGTGAATACTCGATTCTGATTGGCTGCTGCATTACAAAAGGAATAACGCACAGGATAACCACACGCCTTAAAAAAGAAGTTCCGGTCACATGGCTTAAATGTTCTATACAACTGCGCTCGCTGCCTTCTTCAAAAGAAACTTTAGCTTCATCATCTAGTAAGAGGTGAACTTTCCTATCTGACCATCAGCACAATCGCTTTATATTGCCGAATCTTGACTGCAGGAGTGGTGCGGTAACGTGACAACGCGCCGCACCACGCAAAAAACAGTACATTTTTTGTGAAAAAAGCGATCCAAATTGGAAAAATAACAAGAATAAAGGACTAAAAACTGGTTGAATATTTCTTTCTTTTGTAAGTGACCGTGGTATAAGCGGGTTAATGGCCTTCAAAGTATGCATTATCAGAAATTAACGTAAAACGTGGAAGCCTGAACCATCCAATACAAAGCAGAGGATGGTTCAGGCTTTCACCTCATCCATCCAACACAATGCATACTTCGTCGCCCATAAACCCTTACATAATATTTTAATTATTATTATTATTATTATTATTACACAATAATTATTTTAAAGAAATATTAGGTATTTTCCTGAGGTCTTTTCCAACCCGGAAGTAAGACGACTCGATCTCTGAGGCTCCGCCTTTTGCTCCTTTGTGGGTGTTGCCCATTTCATGACGTAATCTTAGGGTCAGCCATGTCTGCGTTTCTCCCACGAAAACAAAAATCATTTGAACTTTTGCAAAGATGGATGTACATATTGTGGATATAAAAGGAAAGCGTTTAGCCAAGATCACTGCTAGCTCCACAGAGAAAGTGGATGTGTGTGTGTTAGCCTGAGGGCGGAGCTGACAGCACAGGCTCTTCCTGGAAGGGGCTGTTCCTCATTTTTAATGTCACAATGTGAGAATCCATTCGTTTTTGTGGATTGGGAGGGGCTGGTGCTCAGAGAGCAGTTTTTTAGAGGAATACTCAGAGATGCATGGATGGATCAAACTGCCACTTTGAGGTTTCTTTTTTGTAAGAAATTTAATACTCTAGAAAAGCCCAAAACATAATTATGCATGACCTAGGCACTTTAAAGAATTTGTCTTTAATTTTAAAAAGTTTTAAGTTATTTCTAGAAGGCCTGCTTTTGCAGTGTACATTTTGATGTTTGTGGGAATCAGCAGCGATCAAGTCACTGACTGCATGAGTTATTGTTACCACTGATAAACCAAAATTTTCTACAACTTAAAGCCCAACTCTAATCATCTTTTGATCATTTTTCAAAGTGTTCCCAGTGGTTTTTTAATTATGATTACGTCATTTTTAGCCAAAATAAAAAAAAATAAAAACGTTTTCTAGGACAGTTTCTGCAGAGCAGCAGGAGTTTGTCCGAAAATTAACCTCTGAGTTTTGGGCAGGGACGTTGGTGCGGTAGTTTGCATCCCTTCATTTCCCATCATCCCTTTGTTTACACACTCTCCTGCTATCTTACAGCCTTCACACCCTAAGCCAACTTAGCAGTGCAACAAAAATGACAAGCAAAATTGGAGCTATTCAGCCGTACAGTTCAGATCCAGATTCCAGCTCAGGCGAGGAAAACAAAGACGTACATTTGTCTACAAGTGGATGCATCGTAACGGAGTGGAGCACGGAGTCTGTGGCCCGCTCATGGCCTTTTCTATGTCACAACTGATCTTTTTCAAAAGGTATTTATCATCTGCTCCTGTTTTACAACGGTTAGAATAAAGAGATACTCAGAAATGCCGTTTTAATCTTTAAAATTGTTTTACAGGCCCTCCATCATGAGAAAAATGACAACATCATTATTTTCATTGAGGTGGGTCTTTAACATCCTGTTGATGAGATAATTCAGGTTTGTTAGGTAATATACAGTCAGACAGGAAAAAGCACCAATACTCAAGTATTAGTGCTCGTTGTGGATTGACAAGTGGGACGGTCACAGTAGTTTTAATTTTCAGAAGGTGATTTTTAAAAAATCGTTAGTTTGGATGTTAGTTGAATATAATGTTTTTAGTGGCTATAAAGTTTGGTTGGCTTCAGAGAGGCATTCATCCTCCATTATCCAAAGTTCATCCTCCAATCCAGGAGTAAACGCTCCTGATGCATGTGTGGGTTTTCTCCAGGCACTCCAGCTTCCTCCCACAGTTCAAAAACACGCTTCATAGATTGACTGACATCTCTTAGGTGTGAGTGTGTGTGTGGTTCTGACTGGCGGCCTGTTCAGGGTGGATCCTTCCTTTACCCAACTGTAGCTGGGACAGGCTCCAGCAACCTCATGACCCTGAAATGGATTCTGTGGGTTCTGAAAATGGATGGAGGAGTATGTACTTTGTCAGCTTTGCCACCAAGTGGTGCTGCAGTATCATGTATCAAAATGTAGCAAGAGTATGTGAGAGCTTCTCAGAGATTGTGAGCTTCCACCTGCACTCCAGCATAGGCGGGGTAGGCGTCACTGATCGCTAATGGAATTTACAGTCATGTGAGTCAACGAGTAATTCTGTCTGAGCACTTCAAGGGGATCTTTTTTACCTTAGGGATGATTTCTGAGCTACAGGTTCTACACACATGTTATCATGGAGAGCAAGTTTCACAGGACAGAGGGACAAGTTTGTCACCTTACAGCCACACAGATTCCCATCCATGTTTCTGCAGACGGCAGTGAGGCTGTGGTTCCACAAGGATAGTTTTGTGTTTGCTGTCCAGCAGAATGTGAGGGAAGGCTGTAACACACATTTACTGCATCCATGTTTCAATCAGAGAATGCAACATTAAAAAAGTACTGATCTTATTCTGTTCATCCCAACTGCACACAGACCCCAGAACCTTTGTTCACTGATGGTCGGGTTTGATTTAGACGCTGAGTTGAAAGTGTCTGTCAGGAGGTGGCATTCTGGGACTTTTTTAGTTTTCTGCCCCTCTAACTTAGTGTTGCATCCTCAAGAAAGTTTGCTGATTAAAATAATAATATGGGATTAAAAAGCTACATCTGATGCAGAAATTTTGGGCTGAATTTGAATTTCCCCCCCTACCCCGACATTTAGCCCTCCAAACACAGTTATAGAAAGACTTTACCACAAGTTGTTGTGGTAAATGTTGTTCCGTCATTATCTGGTCACTCAAGTGCGTGAGACACAACATTCACTAAATAGTGTCTTCCAATTTGGACGTTACTCCCACTCGATGACATCATCAATAGTCGCCGGTCATCCACGTTAGCACATAACTGCCGGTGCTTGGAAAATCCATAACAGCATTAGTTATATAACTCGCAAAAACAAAAAGTCATGACTAACATTTAAATGTAAACTTCTGTGCTGCAGAGAAAACCTATGTGAAGAAATGTGTTTCTCCTCCACGCCACAGCGTGACGCGGATCACCTTACCGGCAGAGGGATACCCAGCCCTAAGCTGCTATGGCCCTTTCTTAAAAACCACATCTGGACATCACCAAAGGTTCAAATGCCCCTACAACTGGAGCAATAGGGAGGAGCCAGAGGGGCAGGGAAGCAATTCAGATTTGACCTTGAACTTTGCCTCGTTCCTGCAGGACTAAAGCTTATGGAGGAAAGAAAAACTATTGAGCCCAACTAAAGCGATTGCTCAGAGATGCTTTTCCAGAACACGAAACTCTCAAATATCAGCTGAAACAGATGTTAAGTTCAATGATCCTGGATGAAAAGGAATCTCAAAGTATGATGCCGTTTTTATCGTTTTTACCTCAACATGAATCGGAGGCTGCCTTGTCCTTGAGGGGGAATGATGACCTCAGTGTGCGTGGAAACGAGCAGCCGGCACCTCGGCAGAGAGTTAGCCTTCTGGGAGCAGCAGCAATATCATTAAACAGGCTAAAGGACAGACAGCAGCAGTAAATATGGAATGATATCACACTGCCTGACACTGGCTGCCAGTAAAGTGCAGCATGGCTCTTTTCCTCACTGATCCAGTCAAGGCCAATTTGTTTGGACCTCCATGTCCACAGACACCCCCCTTCCCCCACACCCTCCATGTTTCATTCCACTGAGAGACGGCTTGCTGTGTGCAGGTGTGAGGCCCTATCAGGTAGCCGCAGAGCATCCACCGACCTGACAAAGAAATTAAATCACTTTTACTGCTTTTCCTGCAAGCTAAGACTGTCATTTGAGCATTTAGCGAAAGACGCGCGTGTGAGCGTACGTGGGTTTGCGTACATGAGTGTGCATGTGCCTGCCTTTGTGCATGTATGTGTGTGTCTGTACTTGTTTACATGTTTGTGTGCATGTGTGTGTTGGGGGAGGGGGAGTAGTGGCATAGTTTTCTTTCTGGCATTGAGGCAGCTGAATGGCTAAAAACATTGGATTAAGGGAAAGGTCACGGCCTTGCTGATGGGATTTTTCTGAAAACACAGCAGCGCTTCCCTTTAGCATGTGTAAATATTACTCAGCATTGCGGCTGCTCCACTCTTTTACTACAAAGCTACTTTTCATAGAGCTGGTCAAGTTATGGTGACCAATGTTATCTTACATACATGTGTTTATTTTAGTCATTTATTTTAATTTACTCCAAATGCACTGGAAGAAGATCTGAGCAGAAAGAAGCTCTTCAAGAAGTCACAATTAAAAAGAAATAAATTCTAAAGATCAAACAGTTTTCCTTGAAAAAAAAGAAAGTAGAAATGGCTTTTTAAATAAAAGTAAAAATGAAAAAAACATAATTGTGTCCAGTGTTTGGATCTGCAGTTTGCATGAAGCATGAGTGCAGCTCTGAGTGTGACAGCTGGTCATTCACAGATGATCTCTGATGTGCTTAAAAGGAGCAAAGGCCAACTAACAACAAATAACAACACAGCAGTTTTGTATAAAAAAACATAAAAAAATTTGTTGTGGAAGTCCTAAAGTCAGGAGACTGAAGCTTGGTGTACAAGGTTGAACCTTGGAAGTATGAACTTGTGTGCCTGATAAGTGACGGTCGTGATACGGACCCCCCCACAACACAAGGGAGATGCCCCACAGTGGAAAAGGGTGAGAATGACTCTGAGGATCACTGTCTAAAGCCTGGTGTGGCTAAAAGAAGCAACAGCAGAAGCTAAAATAATAAAACAATGAACCAAATCAAGAAAATGAAAGACAGATTCTCCCAGATGTATAAATAAATGTTTTTCCAGTCTTTTCTGTTCTTTCACAAACAAGGAACAAAAAATCACCTTTTCCTGTAGTTGGATGACTTTAACGATAGCGTCTTTGCATCATTGTGTTTTGAGCACAGACGACATCCCAGAATCCCCCTTACGTTTTTTTTAAAAGGTTCTGGATCTTTTTGTTCTGTCCTTTCCCATTGGAAAACAGAAGAGGACTTCATATCTGAACCACCTCTTCTTTTGTCTTTTATTTTCCTTTTTATATGATGTATTTGCTTGTATCTGTTTTGGGATTTTCTCATACACAGCCTCAGACCGGCCCAACTTTGCAAGATCAAACCTTCCAGGCGTTCAGTAAAAGACAGTGAAGTAGAATTTAAGTGTGGGCTCATTTTCTTTTAATTTCTGCAGAGTTTTTTTCATGAATACTGTTTTCTCTGGCTGGTGAACTGATCTGCTTGTTTTTCTTTATTGATTTTCTGGATTAACTTATTTCAGTGACGAAAGTAATAACATTTCAAGAACACCTGGCTCAGCTGTGAAATACTCCTCATCCTGCCTCATAGGATCCTGTCTTCATCCCGCTGCGTTGGCATCAGACACACAGTTTCTTGTGTCGTCCACCATGCAGAGGTGATGTTCTCACATTTAACGTGTTTCCTGCTGAATACGAAGCCGCAGGCACTCGAGGAGCCTGCTTTAAATTGTCTGGTCTAAAAATTGTGTGGGAAATCCTCTCAAAATCCAGACTGGAGACTGGTCTGCACTGCCAGCATTCCTGCATAATCTGAAGCCTGCACACACCCTCAACATGTGTTCACACTCAAGCGGCCCTCCCTGGTCCTGGACCTCTTCATCCTCGCAGGAACATTCAGTCAAACCACGTGCACGCTGCTGTGGTGGTTGCCCTTTCACAGATGTTATAGGTTATGATAGATTTCCAAAGTCAGCCGAGCCCAATTTTGCTGTTGTGGAGAAGGGCAGACCTCCCTAAACAAAAATAGAAAGGAATGGGGGGGTGTTAAAAGGAAAAAACCCTTCAGGGATGTCCAACCTTCCACAAAGAAGATACCATGTCAATGTCATCATATTTTAAATATACATCCACAAAAGGGAAACACTGCAGGACAGTCGGTTCTTCTAAAATGATTTTCATCCTCATTTTTATGGTCACTGGTTCTCAGGAAAGAGAGCAGGAGTGTGAGCTGCTGGCCGCTGCCACACCTTTCTGCTGCTCCTCTACCATTCCACGTTACAGCCAACAACACGCATGAAGTCAGGCTTTGTGACGTCAGCACAGACTTCACTGCTGATCTTAGGTTTCATTTTTCTTTACTAAACCACTTTTTTTTGTGTGGTTAGGAATCCACACAATCACACTGTCTGTGCTGTGGCGTCCAGCCCTGTTGTGAAGCACTTTATTGAGTTGGGAGTGTTTAACCCCTCATATAAACCTGCTCCAAACTCTGACATTAAAACAATCAGAACATAAAACAGGACCAGCCCATCAGAGTAACCCTTGTGCTATCCTAGGCACTTTAACATTGGGAGTTGGGTCATCTAGACCCACTAGACAGTGCTCTGAACCTTTTTTCTTCAATGATTTGTGATCTTCACTGGTGTCCATGGATTACATGAAATCTTTCCACCTTTATCCACCTTTGTCATGGTAGGGAGAACACGTCAATGGATGGGTGGGGTCATAGGATAGCACAAGGATTAAAGTGAACCGACAAAATATCTGACAATCCAGAGAACATTTTTAACAATAATAAATTAGATCAAACAGGACAAAATACAATTTAAAAAGATGAAATAAAAAGATACAAGTGAGAATAATGTTGAAATGCATAAAAAGGATAAGGTAAAATAACATAAAACAGAGGCAATAAATTTGGACAAAACACAATAAAATTGGATGCTTGGAAGGAGCACAAAAAAAAACTCAATAAAAAAGATAAGATGACAAGTTAGATCAGTAAAAATGTGTTAGTAGTAAATTAGAAAAATAAAAAAACAAAAAAAGTTTTTAACATTTTAACATTTGATGAATAAAAATAAGACAAGTCATTTATAAAACAGTCAAGAATAAAAATATGAGAGATAAAACAAAATAAAATAAGATTATATATGTTTAGAAAAGATTACGTTGAAGTTGTTTGTTCTATGAGGGAAAACTCGAGCTTTCCAGCAGAATTAAAAACAAGCTGAACCAGGTTTCCAGGTTTCCAAAATTTCCAAAAAACATTACAATTCAGAACATTTCTGCAGATTGAAATTCTGTTTAAAGTAGTATAATTTTTTCAATGGAGAAGTGGAGGACAAAGGCAGGATCCCAGTAGGCACTGTCCCAGCACAGCTGTTCAGGTTCTGACTTGGAGAGGTGTCAGGCTCTATTTTTTTTAACAAGCATTGTCTTTTTAGTCTACATACTTAAAAAATGCCTCTGTTTCCCCTTAACTTAAACTCAGAGCTTCAGTCCAGCATGTCCACAGCACCCCCCGCCCCACACACACACACACATAAACATGGAAAAGCCAGAAACAGAGTTGTTTCTGTAAAATATTTTTTGTCAGAAAGCTTCTAGAGGATTTCTGCTAGCATCAGCAGAAACTTGATCTGAAGCTTGTGAGACGGTCTTTCAAAGACAATAATCTGTCCCAAAACAACAGGAAAGACAGCCAGGCATAAAAGAGAAGAAGGAGGCTGAACGCTGGCTCTGCAACTGAAAAGGACATCAACTGTTGTTCATGTTCCACCTCAGTGTCCGGTTCTCAGCCTGCTGGGTCACACCACTCCTTTTTTCCCTGATTCATTTAATCATGCCTTATCAGTCTCACCTTTTCACCACCGTATATGTACCTCAGCCTCAGCTAAAACCAGTGCCACCTTTTTCAGCTTTTTGTTGTTGTTACAGTGTTGAAGCTTAAATTCCGGAAATTATGCTGAATCAGATTGTGTTTCCAGAAGTGATCTGTTCTGGTATGTAGATGCGTTTTCTTATTCCTGGGTTTTTGTTTGATTGACTGACTGACTGGTTGGTTGGTCGATCGGTTGGTCGCTCGCTTGATCGGTTGATTGATTGATTGATTGATTGATTGTTGGAGGGCGGTATATTATTAAAGTAGCCAGAAGGTGGCCTAAGCCTGGAGAAAACCTGAGGGTTGTGTCAGGAAGGGCATCCAACATCAAATCTTCACCAAACCAAATATGCGAATCAGATCTATGATATCCATCCTGGATCGGTTGAGACCCAGATTAACAACAACTAGAAGAGGCAGGAACAAAGGGTGACCTGTAAAAATGGCGGTAGAAGCACACAGATTACATCTTGTTTAGACGGTGTAATCTGAAGGATTAGTAGTGGTGGGTGAGAGTGTTTCCACACACCACAGGATGGACAAAGACAAAGAAGACAACGGCAGTGGCTCAGGCAGTTGAGCAGGTCAGCCAATGAACGAAGGCGATGGCGGTTTGACCTCCGCTCCCCCAGTTTGTCCTTGGGACACTTCATACGCCTGCCTCTAGTGTTTCTCCATTGGTGTATGAACATCCCGGTGAGGATCATACACACGCGTACTCAGCTCTGGCTACATCAGTAGCTCACAGTCATCAAGAATGAATGAATAAATAATATCCTCATCGCCTCTCTTTCCTGCACCAATATTCATTCATTCATCTTCTTCCGGTTGTTCCCTTTCAGGGTCACGGGGTTGCTGGAGCCTATCCCGACCACCTATGTGCGAAGGCAGGGGACACCCTGGACAGGTCACCAGTTGGTTGCAGGGCCACAATCACTCACACTCACACCTAGGGACAATTTAGAGTTGCCAATTAACCTATGAAGCATGTTTTTGGATGGTTGGAGGAAGCTGGAGACCCCAGAGAAAACCCACGCGTGCACAAGGAGAACATGCAAACTCCACACAGAAAGGTCCTCCATTGATGTTCTGGTTCAGGTCCCCCAGCCGGAACTTGAACCAGGCGCCTTCTTGTTGTGAGGCAAGAGTGCTAACCACTGCGCCACCTGCACCAATATGTCCATTGAAACTTGTGCCAGTGCCAACTTTCTGACACCCCAAACAAACTCCTCCTTTACGATAACTCCTACTTCATTTCGCATCTGAGATAGAACAACTTGAACCCTGCTTCTAGCCTTGCTACCTTTCCACCTGCTGTCCTGGACAGAAAGTATGTCTACCTTCTTTCTCTGCATCATGTCAACTAACTCTTTTCCCTTTTCCTGTCATAGTTCCAACATTAAAAGTCCCTACTCTCAGAAACAACAATCATGACCTTCCTTTTCTTCTCTTCCTACGAACGCACCTTCCTTCTCTCCTTCTTCAACCAACATTAGTCCAATTTCCACCAGGACCCTGTTGGTGAACAGCACCAATGGCGGTCGTTGTTAACCCAGGATATCATAGGTCTTATTTGGATATTTGGTTTGGCAAAGATCTGACGTTGGATGCCCTTCCTGAAACATCCCTCTGTAATTATCCGGGCTTGGGACCGGCACAATGAGACCCTGGCTGGGGACCCCTTGTTGCTACATTGCCATCATCACCTGCATTCATGATGGAGTAAATATGTGTCTGGTAAAATTGTCACGGTGCCTGGCAGTCTCCTCCCCCCTCCAGCTCTGCTCTGATGTTCCTAATTGCCACCAGCTGCCATCACTCTCCTCATCATCTTCTGTGGATTCAAAAGGACACCCAACGCCACTACTCAACGCCAGTTTGTTACCCCTTATGGTGACTGCTCTGGTTCTAAGCTTCGTTACTGCTTTGCTCAAAGTCTCTGGCTCCTACTATACTAATTCTATGTTCCCTGTCTCAGGATCCAGCCTCTCACGAGTGACGGCTCAGGAGATCGGAAACCCTCGGCACCCGCTAACCGCTTCTAAACCCTCCAGCCACGCCACAGCCACGTCTAGTCTGGACTCTCTTCAACCAACCATCTTCACCTCTGGAGAAAATAATAAATCCTTTCTTATCATCCACTTACCTGTCTTCCTTCTGGGTTGCAGCATCTGGGTTCCTCATCCTTGTGAGCTCATGACAAAAATGCTCTATAACTGCAGTTTATATGTTTAATTCTAACAAACGTGTTGTATTTTAGGTATTTTTATTCTGATACAGCATACAGGTGAGGCAGCACCGAGCTCTGCCTAATGTAACAATGCCAGTCTCATTTGTCAGTTCAATTTGTACTTTTGGTTTACTAAGCGTACTGTAAAGAATATGCTACATTCAAATTTTTCTTGTTTTCGTGACATTTTTATGTCCTTACTTTCCAGATAAAGTATTTTACGTGTGTCTGTTGTATATGTAACCCTTGTGCTATCCTAGGCACTCTAATGTTGGGAGTTGGGTCATCTAGACCCACTAGACAGTGCTCTGAACCTTTTTTCTTCAATGATTTGTGATCTTCACTGGTGTCCATGGATTACATGAAATCTTTCCACTTTTATCCACCTTTGTCACGGTAGGAAGAACACGTCAATGGAAGGGTGTGGTCATAAGATAGCACAAGGGATAAAAAAAGGAGCAAAAAATGGTATTTGGATCAGACAAAGCTGCATGGAAAAGACAGGAGGTGAGGCAGGCAGGCAAACAATTGCGTTTTTTGTGATATTCATTAGGAAACAATAGATCTTTGGTTTATGTATGCGTATAGTTTTTGGGTAGATTTTTACTTCTGCAGCAGGTTTATTTATAGCCAGGATCCAAGTGAGAGTCGCGGGAGGTAAACAAAGTTAGAGATAGGGTCAGGAAACAGAAAATCAGATCCAGTCATAATGGCCGGTAATGAAGGCAGAATAATTTGCACTGAGTGAGGCTTGGTACATTTGCTTAACCCTTCTGCTATCTTAGATGACCCCCCCTTACATTGACGTGTTCTCCCTACCATGACAAAGGTGGATAAAGGTGGAAAGATTTCATGTAATCCATGGACACCAGTGAAGATCACAAATCATTGAAGAAAAAAGGTTCAGAGCACTGTCTAGTGGGTCTAGATGACCCAACTCCCAATGTTAAAGTGCCTAGGATAGCACAAGGGTTAAGGAGACTGACAGTGATCTGCAAAAGAGAGTCAGGAGTGTGGCACTCAAAAACTTGCAAGGAGATGAAGTGTATTGAGTCCTCTGGAGGCTACTCTCGCTGCTGACGAGAGGGGGAGACAGGTGATGAGTTAATTGATTTGATTTGAAATGGTTTATTTCAAGCAATCAAATAAGATTAATACACAAAAACAATGCAATCTTCGTTTATACATTCATACAATGACCTATCAAACAGGATAATTAGACAAATTCATAAATATTGCTTGAAAGGGAGTGGAAGGAAGCGAACTTATATAATCCCACCCCGTTATACCGTAACCACTTTATTACATGATTTATCATTATCCTGATAAGTTAATTGATTCAACTCCTAATGCTTTTCTTAATTTCTAGAAAATGTTATATTCACAAGAACAGGTTTTTAAAAGTTTCATAAAGACATTTGCTTATATTTTAACTGACTTCAATTCATGCAAAGCAAAAATACAACCATTTCCACTTTTGATTTTTTTTTTTTTAACTTGTCCTGTCCAACAGCTGAGCAAACAGATGAGAGCTGAAGGCCTCTTGTGTTGGACATATTTTACTGTTACAACAGGGGTTATGAATCTTTGACACACTAAGTGTATATTTGAATAAACCCCTTTTGTAATCTAGGCGAAACTTTATTCATCTTACTTATATTTGTAGCACTGCTTTGATGTTTTGTTGGACCGGACGGACAAGAAAATTAGGGAAGAAGAGAGGATGTTAGACAGGGGGGGTAGGAAGGAATAGAATAGAATAAAATAGGTCTTTAATAATCCCTGAGGAAATTTAAAAATGGCCATCTGCTCACACTCATAAAACACATACACATATTAAAAACAATATAAATAGTAAAAATAGCAATAGACTAAAAAGATTAATAGATAAAAAGATTAATAATTTAAAATCAGTGGGTAAGAAAATGAAATAAAAATAAATAAATAAAAACAAGAATGACAAGAAATTACTTCTAAGATGCCCTGCCAGAGAATAGTACTGCCTGATGGCACGAGGAACAAACGATTTCTTCAGTCTTTCTGTGGAGCAGCACTGGGACAGCAGTCTGTTGCTGAATGTCCTCCTCCTGCTGGTGAAGGCCTCATGGAGGGGATGTGAGGGATTCCTCATGATGGCCCTGAACCTGGTCAGAGTTTTCTGCTCTCCCACCTCCTCCTCAAGATCCAGCTTCAGTCCCACCACAGAGCTCACCCTCTTAATGATCCTGTTGAGCCTGGAGATGTTCTTTTTGTTGGTATTGCACCAGCACACAGCAGCATAGAGGAGAGCACTCTCCACCACCCACTGATAAAACATGCGCAGCAGTTTTGTGCAGATGTTAAAGGAGCGCAGCCTCCGGAGAAAGTACAGCCTGGACTGGGTCTTCTTGTAAAGCTGGTCCGTGTTGGTAGTCCAGTCCAGCTTGTGGTCCAACACAACCCCCAGGTACTTGTAAGTCTCTACCATCTCCACACTTTCTCCCATATATGTGCACGGGCTGAGGTGTTCGGGCTTTCCTTCTGAAATCCAGAACCATCTCCTTGGTCTTCTGGATGTTCAGCTGCAGCTGATTCTCCCCACACCAGGCCACAAAATCCTCCACCAGCCGCCTGTACTCCCTCTCCTCCTCTCCTTTAATGTATGCCACAATAGCTGTATCGTCCGAGAACTTCTGCATGTGGCAGGTTGAGGTGTTATTGTGGAAATCGGACGTATACAGCGTGAAAAGAGGTGACAGCACTGTCCCCTGTGGTCCCCCTACACTCCAGCTGAGGCTACTGGAGACAGATCCCCCCATGGGGACTTATTGCTGCCTGTTGGTCAAATAATCCATGATCCAGGACACCAAGAATGGTTGCACAGACATCTTGGTGAGCTTCTCCTATAGCAGGTGAGGATGTATGGTGTTAAAGGCACAGGAGAAATCAAAGAAAAGCATTCTCACAGTGCCACATCCTTCATCCAGGTGGGAATAGGTGCGATGTAGCAAGTAGAGGATTGCGTCCTCCACCCCTACTCTCTCCCTGTATGCAAACTGCAGTGGATCTTGGACGTGCTGCACCTGTGGCTTCAGCTGCTGAAGCACTAACCTCTCAAACGTCTTCATCACATGTGAGGTCAGTGCTACTGGCCGATAGTCCTTGTTTTACTTAGGGTGCTTGACCAAGGTGATTGTGTCTGTGTGTGTGTGTGGGGGGGGGGGGGGGGGGGGGGTATGACCATGAACCATCATAATTGCTGGATGTTTATAATCATTATGGTCACTTTTAGAAGTAATACAAATGTATACCGTTGGCTCCAAAAATGTTCAAGTGCAAACATGTCAACAATGTACACAATACAACTAATGTTCACACACGCATACTTATTCCTTCAGACCAACACGTGAAACATTTCATTCAATCACGCAAACCATTTGTGCAAAGGTGAGCTAACAGCTGTGCTCAGGTGAGTGTTCATGTTCTTTTAAAGTGGATGATGGAATGTAAAAAGAAGGAGGGAGAGTGCCCAGTCATCCCCACACCAAGACCCCCTCCACAGAAGGAGCGGCAGCCAGAACCCCCAACACCCACACTGTAGCAGATAGAGAACAACCGCCCTCCGGGCAATCACATCCACCACCCAGGCCAACCAGAAGAACAGCCCCCGCACCGGGAGGGCCCAACGCGGGGCCCTGCCTCAGGAGAGCACCCCCAGCCCCAGAAGAGCACCCCACCACCAAGCAGGAGTTCTGAGCATCCCCCAGCCCCAGGAACGAGCCAGGGTCTCCAGGCATCCACCCACCCAGCCGCTGGTCCAGGAGAGCGCGAGGCAGGGGCCAGCCACCCCTGCCCAGGAGGAAGATGCTTAATAGTGGTGGGGGTCCATAAGGAGTGTTGTAAACATGGCCCGACCAGGCTAACCCACAGTTGGAATTTTGCAGAAGGCCAGCGCTCGGGGGCAAGGACCAGAACCCCCCCACAGGGACACGGACATCCCCAGGCTCAGATGTAATGTGATCCTCGGCTCTTGGTCTTTCCAGAGAGTTCAGGGATCCTTCTACCTGTGTGGAGAGAGGGCTGCCGGGCCCAGGAAGTCAGCACCCAAGGGACACGGCCGCTGTTGCCAAAGGGCCAGAACCCCCAACCAGGGATGGGGTAGGGGGGCAGATGGTCCTTGTGAAATGTATGTGTGTGTGTGTGTTTGTGAGCGTGTGTGTGTGCATGTATGTGTGTGTCCTGGAGTGTATATTTTTCAGGGGTAAAGGGTGTGTGTCCTAAAAGTGCAGTCAAAATTGGCGGGTAGGGCGCTGAGAGGACATCTGCTGCTTGCTGGCAGTGATGTCCAAGCAACCCCCTCCCCCCCCACACACACCAAGGGTCCTACAACTTATGATCTTACGTTTAATAGGAGTCATTTTATGTTTTACTTTGACTGCAAAAAATTGTGGATTTAATATCAATAAAAATGGTCTCAAAGTTGGACTTTCAATCAAATGAGAAAGTATTGGATGATTAATTGCCAGCGCTTGTATAGATGTTAACAGAGAAAATAAAGTCAAGAAAGACTGAATAATAGGTCTAAGCCAATTGTGTTTGTGCTGCTCTGGCTGAAAAACACCAAAGGCTTTGACTGAGCGGTAGAATGCGACGCCATGGAAATGAGCTGGTGATAGCTGGCTGCATTTCTTTTTTAATGAGTTCAGTTTTACACTGAGATAAAATTTAAATTAGAGTCAGCACTTTGATCTTTTTTTTTAAATAAAATATTGAGGTGTAACCTAGATTTTACTTTATTTCCTTGTTTCATTTTGGGTCATCCAGTTAGATGTAAGGAGGCATAGAGGGAAAAACTGAAGGTTTATCATGAGAGAAAGAAAGGAATGTTCATTTGCTTAAGTGAGGCCTAAAAGTAGTTTTTGAAATGCTCAGATTTCCATAGAAAATTAATCTATAAAGGTTAAAGGCTAAACAAACATCTCTGTGTCTTCACATGCTAACAGTTAACCAGAAGATGTATTATAATCCGATTGCTTTTGCAGAAAACTGCAGTTCTTTGTGTTCCACATTATTTCGTCATGTCCAGTCAAATGTCCCGGTCCCCTCCTCTCAAATCAAGCTCGTGCCTTCTTTACCCTGAATAGATTCTCTATTTCTTCTTTTCTGCCTCAGTTTTTTTCAGTGGTTTAATAGTTCATTTTAGTCCTTGTTCGTGTCTAAGCCAAGCCCATGTTGCCGATCCAGCTTCTTTTTCTGACTAGATCAAAGCCGAGTCCATACAAGCACTGCCAAATTACGTCTATGACCAAGCCGTTTGAGCTTAGTTCGGAAATGTCATCAGACTGTCAGGATTTTGGATATGGACCCCAGAAAAAAAGGAACAGACTAAACCACAAAAGGTTTATTTTGGGACTGTGGTAGGACAGTAAATAGGAACCCCTGGGAGCAACACGGTCATGGGCCAGCAGGTGGAGCAGCAATCTCTGTACAGGAGAAGAAAGTTATAAAATGTCCAACCACGGGAGCTACTTGGCAGTGGCCCCCCTCCTATGGTTGCCGTATGGAGTGGGCCCCCCCTCTTTCGGTTTTATTTGCACCTTAGACATGTAGGGTCCTTGGTAGGGGGGGTTCTTGGACATCAGTGCCAGCAAGCAGCAGATGTCCTCCTAGCACCCTACCCGCCAATTTTAACCGCACCTTAGACATTTAGGGCCCCTTGGTGGGGAGGGTGAGGGGACATCACTGTCAGTAATCAGGAGATGTCCCCTTAGTGCCCTACTCGCCAATTTTAACTGCACCCCCCTTAGTACACACACCCCTCCCCCTTCAATATATACATTCCAACATAGACACACACACATGCAAACACACACCCTGTCAAACACACATACACGCACACACATTTTGCAAGGAAAGTGGGACCTGGGTCCATCTGTCCCCTACCCCTTCCCTGGTGGGGGGTGGGGGCCCCTTGGCGACGGTGGCCGTGTCCCCTGGGTGCCGGCTTCCTGGGCCCGGCGATGCTCTCTCCGCACGGTGGGGGGGTTCACATTACACCTGAGCCGGGGGTGTTCGTGTCCCTGTGGGGTGGGTCCTGGTCCTTGCCCCTGAGCGCTGGGCCCCGCCAAACTTCCAACAGTGGCTGAGCCTGGTCGGGCCATATTTACAACACCCCTTGTGGGCCCCCTTTTTTCCCCGGGGTTCCCCCCTCCTGGGCGGGGGCGGCGGCCCCTGCCTTGCTCCTCCCTGGACCAACCGTGGGCCGGGTGGGTGGCTGCATGGAGTGCGGAGCAGGTCTCCCTTGGGGGGTCCTGGCTCGTACCTGGGGTTGGGGCGGGGGGATGCCCGGAACTCCTGGGTGGTGGTGGGGTGCTCGTCTGGGGCTGTGGGCGTCCTTCTCCGGTGGGGCCCTGCGTTGGGCTCTCCCGGCGCGGCGGGGGGGCTGCTTTCCTGGCTGGGCTGGGGCGGCGCTCTCTTTCCCTCCGCGCCTCCCTGCTCTCTGGCTCTGGGGGCCTCGCGGCGGTCCTGCTGGCCCTGGCCTTGGTGGCGGTCTTGGTCGCCCGGGGGGCGGTTGTTCCCTGCCTCTTCCCGTGTGGCGTTGGGGGGGTTCCGGCTGCCGCTGCGGCGGGGGTCTGGGTGTGGGGGTGGCTGGGCGCTCCTCCTCCTTCTTTTCACATTCCACATTCCATTAAACACTCACCTGAGCACAGGTGTTAGCTTACCTTTGCACTAATAGTTTGCATGATTGAATGAATGAAAGATTTCACACTAGTTGGTTTAAAGGCATAAGTATGCGTGTGTGAACACTATCTGTTTTGTGTATATGTTGACATGTGGGCATTTTTTGCGGCTAGCAGGTGTGTTGATAACATTTGAGTGTGTGCGAACAGGCCCCGCCCTTTTTGTACTACATTTGAACCGTACCGTAATGATAAACAACCAGTAAACCTGTCTGCTCTATGCTGCTTCATGGTCTTACCCCCCCCCCCCCCCCCTCCTATTATCACCCTCTTACCCCCCCCCCTCTCTAACGTCCCTCTCTCTTCTTCCCCTCTTTCCTTTTCCGTCCGGTCCAACACCAAAGATTTTCAAACATGGTTGAAATTAATAAAGTTTGGCCTCAATTACAAAAGGGGTTTATCCAGACATACCTTTGGTTTGTCTGAAGATTAATAACCCCTATTGTCAAAGTAAAATATGTCCAACACAAGAGGCCCTCAGCTCTCATTTGCCTGCCTAGCTGTTGGACAGGACAAGTTAAAAAAAAAATAAATAAATAAATAAATAAAATGTCCAACCACAATGGTGGATAATGACAGGGGGGGCTTACTTCCTTGTGTGAGGGATGCTCATGGCACCAGGAGTCCAAGGTCAGAGAAACTGAAGTACTGCATGAGGCCAAACCACCGACTGAGAAGGATTATCTTGTTGGGGTTTTGCTCAACATCAGCAGGTGTCTCTTCTTAAAACAAAACAGAGTCACAACTCCAAACACCCCTGACAGAGGCAACCGGTCAGCGCCAGTGGAAAGCAAACCTGGAAGAGGAAGGCAGCTCAGAAGCATGAGACTTTCAGGACTTGGCGACAGGACAGAGGCGAAGACGACCTGACACTGACCAAAGTGCTGCAGCTCCTCATGCAGACAGGCAAACAGGCGGAGTAAATCAGCTGATTGCACTGCTGAGATGAGCTGCCAAGGTGGAGTGGCCCAGGATCATGACGCCAACAAATATTCTCCCGCTCTCTCAAAGAACTACAATTTAGTCGCATTTCACGTTTTTCACCCAGAGGTCTACAATTCTTCTTCTCCAGACACATCTTCCATCCTCCACCATTTAGTAATTTACCACTGTCTCTTTCTGTTGGTCTTATTTCACCTAGTATTCCACTTACCCTCTATTGTTGCCTTCTCATCTTCAGCCTACCATTCTGTCTGCAAATTTAACTCTCATTTACTAAGAACTTTCTAATCTATATTTGCTCTCCAAAACATATCAACAGTAAGCTCCAGTGTCATTTGGAGTCTCCACTCCAACTGAAAAAAAAGCATTCTTTGAGTTTCTCAATGTCTCTTTTCTGTCAACTCAAAATATAGTTTATGTTACGTACCTCCGGTCTTTAAATGCTTTTCCATCTGAAAAAGCATTTAAAACAAGTTGGCCCACATGGACCCCCAAGGAATTCAGGACAGGAAAGCACGCATCAACAACATTTTTGTTTGTGTATATCATGAAAACTGTCTTTCTGAAATATTGGTTATCATGAACAACAATTTTCAAAGACTATGGAACATCACTATAGAACCAAGTGGTCCCACCCACTTGGCTCTCAAAATACCCAATCTCATTGATAAAACTCATCTACTATCTGTTAATTGTTTTTCTGGCAAGGATTAAATGAGAACATCAGAGACAAGTTTCCCGCCATGCAGCCGTTGTCCTTCGTGGCCTTGTGGAGTTGGTGGTATTCGTGAAAAAGGAGGTGGGAGAATGATACTTGACCCTTTAAAACTAAAGATCATCTGGGGAATCTGTTCTTTGTACAGAAAGACTCCAAGCTTTCAGCACAAGAAGCACGGCAAAGGGTTTTCCAGAACACATTGTCATTAGGACATTCTTATGTTTCTCCAGAGGAGAGGCAGAGATGGATCCACTTATGTTTATGGTATTACTACAGAGGGCACAGAGCAGCTGTCCAGCAAAAGAAGGGCGTGTGCGAGCTCTCCATTGGACAATAAAACTTCCATCATTCTCCACTTTAGAGATCTCTCCATTTGAAAAAAAAGCATTCACACACACACACACATCATTTTTTGTTTTTAAATAAGAGAAACAGTCAGCTTTAAATGCTCAAACTTTAAGGAAAAATGCATAGTTGCAGGACTTATTACAAATAGAAAATTACTACAAAGAATTTTAAAAAATAATTTCTAAACATTTAGAAGTTTTAGACCTCTTTGACCTTTGACATGTAATTTTAATTATTTAGAAAAGCCCAACAATAAGTCAATAATTATAATATCAGAAATAATAATAAATCAATAGTAAGTCAATAATAATAATAAATAACAACAAATAAATCAGTAATAATAAATAATAATTATAAATAATAAGTCAATTAATAATAATAATAAATAAACAATAATTCAACAATAAGTCCAAAAGTTAACAATAGATTTAGCCTAAAAAAAAAACAATAGATTTACCCTTCTAATTCATTTGAGTGATCAATTGGTGTAACACAGTTGGTATGGTGTCGGGTTTCAAGCGAACAGTCTGGCCAGTCTTATCAAAATCTGTTTCCTCAAATTGTTTTGAACATAACCAGACTGTATTGCTAGTTGGTACCACAGTGATCCATCTGGGTTAGCTCTTTTGATTGCTAAGGCGCACTTTATCCTTAAGTCTGAATCCATTGGAAACCTGCAAGAAAAGTTCAGTCACTGAGTCAGAAATGAATAAATCTATATTACTATGATAGCCTAATCCTAGTATACTGTATATAGGTTTAACACAATAAAGTTTATATTTATGTTGACAGCAACTTATACATACGTCATGCCTACATGATTTTGGCATGGTGACAAAGAGGCAAAGTAGTCCACACAGGAGGGGTCTCACTCCCAGAAGGAACGATAGCAGACATTGAGGACAGTTACAAGTACCTTGGAATTCCGCACCAGACAAGATGTAGGCTGTGCAAAGAGGCGCCTGAAACAATCCAGCACATAACTGCAGGGTGTAAGATACATACACACACAGACATATATATCTATATATATCATTTGTCATCCAGTCTATTGGGTGTTACTCCAGACTATATGTCATGACTTGCTAGGCGAGACAGACCCATACGCTGGAACCCACAAGGAAAACTCAGGTGAGTTATAGAGTTTATTATCCGGCATGGCTTGGAGTTGTGGCGGAGCTGAAAGCTGGATGATAGCTCGTGGCGTGACTGGAGGTTCGGCAAAGACTCGTGGCGTGACATGATGAATCCGTGAGGTCCTTCTGCTCAGGAAGTCGGGAAACTCAGGTGACCACTCGTGGTTGGTATGTCCTGACGACAAGGTATAAAACAAAATTAGGCGAGAGCATAAACACATGAACAAGAATAACTTGACGACCAGACTAAGCACCATCAGGGGCGACGAACTGGCGATGAATACTGGTTCTGGATCTCCTTTTGAAAGCTGGCAGGTGATGAGGTGAATGGTCACAGCTGAGTCGAATTAGGGACCAAGCAGAGAGGGACATGATGCTGTAGAGCAGGGGTCGGGAACCTTTTTTGCCAAGAGAGCCATAAACGCCACATATTTTTAAATGTAATTTCGAATGAGCCATACAATAATGTAGTCTCCCTTTACCACACTGAGGCACGGAGACTTAACCTCTTTTAATTTTTTAATTCTGGTTACTGCAAACCGCAACAAACGCCGTACAATTAATTCAGCAACTCCTGAATCTCTCCCGCAGAGACGAGAGCGCTTCTCCCAACTTTATATTCGCTCACTGCCGCGTCAGCCCTCCCATTTCCCTTATTCGGCCCATTGCTGAACCCCATTGGTCCAAATTACCTAACAACAGGCTGAGCGACAGAACTGAGGGCCAATCAGATCTCTGCTTGATGCGTTCAATGAACTCCAGAACTTTTAACGCGGCCCAACAGCCAAGTTAAACTCAGTCCGCGACAATATTTTTAAAACTAAATACAAGTGAATGTGTGCATTTGATGTAATTTCAACATTTTTAAAGTACAATAAGTCTGTGGATTCTTTTTAATAACATTGTTATGCTGTTGCTAATAAATGGTGAGTATTTCTCGTGGTAGTTTTGCTGATGGTCTAGTCTGGTTGATACGTGGTGAGTTTCTGCTTCATGCAGGCGTTGAGACTTTAAACGTGATCGTAGGTCTGAATGTTCTGTAGATGTGACAAAGACTGATCACATGCAGATACGGAGCCAAACACACACTCACACGCTGCAGTGAGTGACGGGCAGCGGGTTTTACGTTTTTACAATCCCTGCGCGATTCACCTGCTGCCGGTCCCCCCCACCCCCACCCTCTGCTTTCTTCCTCACACATCCCATCCCCGCAAATGCGCGCTCTTTCTCAGAGACGGTGTCATGGTGGCCTGTCAGACTCCTCCCCCTCCAGCAGCTGCTGCTCATCTCCCTCAGCTGTGACTACTCACCTCATCAAGCCTCTGCTCTTCTTAAGGAGACCCAGCTCCAGCAATCATCGCCAGTCCGTTAACCCTGACGGTGCCTTTGTCTCCTGAAGCTCTACGTCTGGCCCCTTAGTCTCTGCACTAAGTTAACCTTGTCTTGTCCTCTGCACTCAGGTTACCTTATCACGCCACGAGAGTCACCTGAGTTCACCATCCGGAGCAGCTACAGCCTCAGCCTTCCTCCGCTGACGTTTCCTGCCACTGAGAGCCACAGCCGCTGTCCTCATCTAGACCACGGCTACGCCACCGAGCGTCCACGCTTATCAAGATCACCACGCCACACCAGGCTTCAAGATCCTGCCCACGAACATTGTCTCGCTCCCGCTCTGGAAATTCTGGATCTGCACTCGAGAGCCACAGCCACGATTACCCACTACACCATCAACAACCGCAAGAAACATTAAGAAAATAAAAACTTCTTCACTCACCTGCCTCTGCCTTCTGGGTTTTCAGCATCTGGGTCTTCCTCCGCGTTCTAGTCATGACAGAACGGACTGGCCAGAACCCCGACCCAGCTGACCCGGAAGGACTCCGTGTGGCAGTCCAACAGCAGGGCATCATGCTCGGACGTCAAGCTGACGCTTTGGGACAGATGGCCTCCGCCCAGCAGGATTTATTTCGACGTCTGGACAGCATGACACAGACTTTGTTGGAATTAACCCGGCAACGACCCGGTTCCACGGCTCCTGCCTCACCTCCGCTCTCCGACAACCAGACCGCTTCCGCTTCCTCCTCCGCCCCGGAGAATTACCGACTACACCCCGAACCGTTCCATGGTGACGTTGAGGCTTGCGGAGGGTTTTTGCTACAATGTCAGCTCCTTTTCCAACAGGCCCCCCGGTTCTATCACTCTGATCATAGCAAGATCACTCTCATTGTCAATTCCCTCAGGAGTAAAGCGCTACAATGGGCTCAGGCTTTTCTGGCGGCTAATCCCATATCTCTTCTCCCGTTTAATCGCTTCATCGACGAATTTCGGTTAGTTTTTGATCAACCTAGGAAACAGGAAGAAGCCACCAGACGTTTGCTGAGCCTCAAGCAACGCAATCGATCTGTCAGCGACCACGTGATAGACTTTAGGATCTTAGCAGTGGAGGCCGGATGGACTGACCCAGCTCTAAAAGGGGTCTTTTATCAGTCCTTAAATGAAAATATCAAGGATCACTTATGTTCACAGCCTGAGGCTTCCTCGTTCGAAGAATTAGTGTCCGCCGCGTTACGTTCTGACACCCGCCTCAGAGAACGTAATCGTGAACGTTATCCTGTAACCCGAAAGACACCATCTACTAATCCGGTTGCTTTTCCTGCCTATCCTGTTGAATCTTCCCCTTTCAGATCGCGAGAACCACCAGTGGAACCTATGCAGGTTGGTCATGCCAAGCTGTCTGAAGAAGAGCGGCAGAAACGTAGAGAGGAGGGACTATGCTTCTACTGCGGTAAACCCGGTCATCAGGTTTCCCAATGTTCACTACGTTTAAACTCCAGAACCCCCCGCTAGACGACAGGCCGCGGGTGGGTAAGTCTGTCGCACACACATCTAAGGAGTTTTGCCACATTCCTGTCAAGCTATGTTTTAGGACCGTCATTTCCGAGATTCTAGCTTTAATAGATTCTGGGGCCGAGCAGAGCCTTATTGACAAAAATCTTGTAAAATCACTCTCGTTACCTACCGAACCGTTAGAAAACCCTATTAAGACTGCCGGGCTAGGGGATCAACACCTCTCAGTCATCACTCATCGCACCGGTCCCATTCTACTGATCTCGTCCGGTAATCACCATGAGTCCATTAAGTTTTTCATTACTCACTCTCCTCGCAATCCGGTCGTTCTAGGCTGCTCCTGGTTGAAAATTCACAACCCCCAGTTGGACTGGGTTCACCAGCGTATTAACTCTTGGAGTAAGCACTGTCTAGCTAATTGTCTTCAGTCTGCTATTCCCGCGGTTCCTTCCACAACCTTCACTCTCACAGAACCCATAGATCTCTCCACTATTCCTTCATGTTATCATGATCTCAAAGCTGTTTTTAGCAAATGTAAAGCTAATGCTTTACCGTACCACCGGCCCTATGATTGCGCTATCGAGCTCCTTCAGGGGTCCACTTTGCCTAAAGGTCATCTTTATAACTTATCAGGTCCCGAAAAGTCCGCCATGGAGACTTATATCCATGAGGCCCTCTCTTCCGGTCACATCCGTCCTTCCTCTTCACCTGTGGGTGCGGGGTTTTTCTTTGTAGAGAAAAAGGATAAAACCCTGCGACCTTGTATTGATTACCGTGAACTAAACGCCATCACCATCAAAGATAAATACGCTCTCCCTCTCATCAGCTCGGTTTTTGATTCTGTCCAGGGCGCTCAGATCTTTTCCAAACTCGATCTACGCAATGCTTACCATCTAGTTCGCATTAAAGAAGGGGATGAATGGAAGACCGCATTTAATACCCCGCTGGGCCACTATGAGTACCTGGTCATGCCTTTTGGCTTAACCAACGCACCAGCCGTCTTTCAGAGGCTGGTGAACGACGTCCTTAGAGATTTCATTAATCGTTTCGTTTTTGTATATCTCGATGATATTCTGATTTTTTCTAGTGATCCCGTCCAACACGAGAACCACGTACGTCAAGTCCTAGCCCGTCTGCTCGAGAACCAATTATTTGTGAAGGCCGAAAAGTGCCAATTTCACGCTTCCTCCGTCCAGTTTCTCGGGTACATCCTCGAGGCGGGGAGCATTCGTCCCGACCCGGCTAAAATCGAAGCCGTTACCCAGTGGAACCCACCGGCCTCCCGCAAAAAGTTACAGCAGTTCCTTGGCTTCGCAAATTTTTATAGAAGGTTTATTAGGAACTACAGTAGCATCGCCGCTCCTTTAACTCAGCTGACCTCCACCACCAAACCTTTCCGGTGGAACCCTGACGCCCAGGCCGCCTTTGACACCCTCAAGTCCTTGTTTAGTTCTGCGCCCATCCTCACTCAACCCGACACTACCCGGCAGTTCATTGTGGAGGTCGACGCCTCGGATACCGGGGTCGGCGCTGTCCTCTCTCAAAAGGAAGTTTCCTCTGGAAAACTCAAACCCTGTGCATTTTATTCACGGAAACTGTCACCTGCGGAAAGAAACTACGATGTGGGTAATCGTGAGCTGCTGGCCATCAAGCTCGCGCTGGAGGAGTGGCGGCATTGGCTAGAAGGAGCTGATCTACCGTTCATAGTCTGGACGGATCATAAAAACCTGGCCTACTTACGCTCTGCCAAACGCCTTAACTCACGTCAAGCTCGGTGGTGTTTATTTTTTGATAGATTCAAGTTTACCATTACTTACAGACCTGGCAGTCGGAACACCAAACCTGATGCCCTCTCACGCCAATTCAGTCCTGACGACTCCTCGGCTCCTACCACCATCCTTCCATCCACCTGTATTGTTGGAAACCTTACCTGGGATGTCGAAAACCGGGTTATCAATGCCCAAGGTGAGGAACCTAAACCCGACTCCTGTCCTGATGGTGTCCTCTTCGTTCCCTCCTCACTTAGGTCTGACGTTCTCGCCTGGGGACACTGCTCACGGGTCGCTTGTCACGGCGGAGTTTTCCGGACTCTTAACCTCCTACGTAAAAGATTCTTCTGGCCTAGAATGGACAAGGATGTTCGTGAGTACGTCGCTGCCTGTACTACTTGCGCTCGGTCCAAGGCCTCCAGCTCCCCTCCCGCTGGCCTCCTACATCCTTTGCCCACGCCTCATAGACCCTGGTCACATATTGCAGTGGATTTTGTAACTGGATTACCCGCGTCCAAGGGTAACACTGTTATTTTTACGGTCATTGATCGTTTTTCCAAATCCGCCCAATTTATTCCATTACCTCAGTTACCTTCTGCCACTGAAACTGCCGATCTTCTGGTTCACCATGTTTTCCGTCATCATGGCATCCCCACAGATATCGTTTCTGACAGGGGCCCTCAATTTGTTTCCCACGTCTGGAAAGCCTTTTGCTCTGCTCTGGGGGCCACGGCCAGTTTATCCTCTGGTTACCATCCCCAGACCAATGGCCAAGCTGAGCGGGCGAATCAAGAGCTAGAGGCTGCTCTTCGTTGCCTGGCAGCCCAGAACCCATCCGATTGGGCTGACTTCTTAGTCTGGATAGAATATGCCCACAATTCCCACGTGTCCTTGCTACTGGGATCTCCCCCTTTGAAGCTTCGTTGGGTTTTTCTCCTCCTCTGTTCCCCGCTCAGGAGCTAGACCTCGCCGTTCCGTCTGTTCAGCACCATCTCCAGCGCTGCCAGCGTGTCTGGAACCAGACTAGAGAGGCCCTGCTTCGCACTAAGGAGGACAACTGCAGGATCGCCAACCGTCATAGGGTGGCGGGTCCCTCGTACCAGGTCGGTCAAAAGGTGTGGCTCTCATCTAAAAACATCCCGTTGCAGGTCTCGTCTCGTAAACTGGCACCTAGATTCATCGGCCCCTACGTCATTGACCGCATTCTCAACCCCTCCTGTGTCCGCCTACGTCTGCCTGCCGCACTCAAGGTGCACCCCACATTCCACATCTCTCACATTAAACCTGTTCTGGACAGCCCTTTGTGCCCGCCTTCCGCTTCCCCACCACCCGCCCGTATCATTGATGGGGCTCCGGCGTTCACTGCTTCTCGTATCCTGGATATCCGTCGCCGTGGCCGTGGTCACCAGTACCTGGTGGATTGGGAAGGGTACGGTCCTGAGGAACGTTCATGGGTCTCCCGTTCCCTCATCCTCGACCCTTCCCTCATCCGCGACTTCTTCCGTGATCGTCCGGATCGCCGCCCTGGACCGCCTGGAGGCGGTCGTTGAGGGGGGGTACTGTCATGGTGGCCTGTCAGACTCCTCCCCCTCCAGCAGCTGCTGCTCATCTCCCTCAGCTGTGACTACTCACCTCATCAAGCCTCTGCTCTTCTTAAGGAGACCCAGCTCCAGCAATCATCGCCAGTCCGTTAACCCTGACGGTGCCTTTGTCTCCTGAAGTTCTACGTCTGGCCCCTTAGTCTCTGCACTAAGTTAACCTTGTCTTGTCCTCTGCACACAGGTTACCTTATCACGCCACGAGAGTCACCTGAGTTCACCATCCGGAGCAGCTACAGCCTCAGCCTTCTACCGCTGACGTTTCCTGCCACTGAGAGCCTCAGCCTCTGAGTTCACCATCTGGAGCAGCTACAGCCTCAGCCTTCCTCCGCTGACGTTTCCTGCCACTGAGAGCCACAGCCGCTGTCCTCATCTAGACCACGGCTTCGCCACCGAGCGTCCACGCTTATCAAGATCACCACGCCACACCAGGCTTCAAGATCCTGCCCACGAACATTGTCTCGCCCCCGCTCTGGAAATTCTGGATCTGCACTCGAGAGCCACAGCCACGATTACCCACTACACCATCAACAACCGCAAGAAACATTAAGAAAATAAAAACTTCTTCACTCACCTGCCTCTGCCTTCTGGGTTTTCAGCATCTGGGTCTTCCTCCGCGTTCTAGTCATGACAGACGGGAGCGCGCAGTTTTAGGCACGTCAATTCACTGGTTTCCGGGTGGTACAAACTCTGTGAAATAATAGATAATAGTAAACTGATCATACTGGCGCAGATTTTTTTCTCCAAGCACCGCTACTACTGCGCGCCTCTGGCATCGCATCGGCCCGAGAAGGACTAGTCTAATAAAGAAAAAAAAAAGTATAACTAAAGATTTGTCTGCGAACCACATGTGACCATCAAAAGAGCCATATATGGCTCGCGAGCCATAGGTTCCCGACCCCTGCTGTAGAGGGACGTGATGCTGTAGAGGGACGTGATGCTGTAGAGGGACGTGATGCTGTAGAGGGACGTGATGCTGTAGAGGGACGTGATGCTGTAGAGGGACGTGATGCTGTAGAGGGACGTGATGCTGTAGAGGGACGTGATGCTGTAGTATCGTGAGACCCAGCGAGACGAGTGTGGTGAGTCGACTTGGCGGCGCGTAAGCATTTGAACAAACATTTTCGATCTTGTTTCATTTTTCCGCCATATTAAAATATTTCCTGCAAACTAACATAACCTGTTAAGAGTATTAAGCTTTTGTCAGCCTGGAGGACCTGGAGAATTTCATTGACGAGTGTTTTAATACCTGCAACATGGTGAAGCCCAGAACCGCCACCACCACCCCCTCCGCCAAGCGTGAACGGCCTGAGGACTCTCCCGGGGCTGCGTCCTCTCCAGGCAGCGGCGTGAGTGATATCCTGGATTCGATTGATAAAAAGCTCTCCAGCTTTGATGGCCGCCTCAATCTGCTGGAGATCCTCCATAGAGAATTTCAAGGTCTGCGGGAGTCTCTGGAATTCAGCCAGCAGCAGGTGCGGGAGCTCGCAGCGGAGAACCAGGCCCTCAGAGAGACCGTCAAAATCCGTGGCAATGACACCGCCCGTCTCTCTGAGGAGAACCGATCCATAAAGGAAACCCTCCTGGATCTTCAGTCGAGGAGCATGAGGGACAATCTAGTGGTCGCGGGGGTTCCAGAGGAGGCAGGAGAAGACCCCGAGGCCACTGTGAGGTCCTTTTAGGAGGTCCACCTGAAGCTCCCCAACGAGGAGGTGCAGAAGATCTCTTTCCACAGGGTTCACCGCCTCGGAGGAAGAAGGTCCGACCACCAGCGCCCGCGTCCTATTGTGGCTAAATTCGAACATTTCATTTTTTTTTTTTTTTTTTTTTTTTTTTTTTTTTTTTAACTTGTCCTGTCCAACAGCTAGGCAAACAGATGAGAGCTGAGGGCCTCTTGTGTTGGACATATTTTATTCTAACAAGAGGGGTTATTCATCTTCAGACAAACCAAAGGTATGTCTGAATAAACCCCTTTTGTAATTGAGGCCAAACTTTATTAATTTCAATCATGTTTGAAAATCTTTGGTGTTGGACCGGACGGAAAAGGAAAGAGGGGAACAAGAGAGAGGGACGTTAGAGAGAGGGGGGGGTAGGAGGGTGATAATAGGAGGGGAAGGGGGGTAAGACCATGAAGCAGCATAGAGCAGACAGGTTTACTGGTTGTTTATCGTTACGGTACGGTTCAAATGTAGTACAAAAAGGGCGGGGCCTGTTCACACACACTCAAATATTATCAACACACCTGCTAGCCGCAGAAATGTCCACATGTCAACATGCACACAAAACAGATAGTGTTCACGAACGCATACCTATGCCTTTAAACCAACTAGTGTGAAATCTTTCATTCATTCAATCATGCAAACTATTAGTGCAAAGGTGAGCTAACACCTGTGCTCAGGTGAGTGTTTATGTTCTTCTAAAATGGATGGTGGAATGTGAAAAGAAGGAGGAGGAGCGCCCAGCCACCCCCACACCCATACCCCCGCCGCAGCAGCAGCGGCAGCCGGAATTCCCCCAGCGCCACACGGGAACAGGCAGGGAACAACCGCCCCCCGGGCGACCAAGACCGCCACCCAGGCCAGGGCCAGCAGGACCGCCGCGAGGCCCCCAGAGCCAGAGAGCAGGGAGGCGCGGAGGGAAAGAGAGCGCCGCCCCAGCCCAGCCAGGAAAGCAGCCCCCCGCCGCGCCGGAAGAGCCCAACGCAGGGCCCCACCAGAGAGGGACGCCCACAGCCCCAGACGAGCACCCCACCACCACCCAGGAGTTCCGGGCATCCCCCCGCCCCGACCCCAGGTACGAGCCAGGACCCCCCAAGGGAGACCCGCTCCGCACTCCAGGCAGCCACCCACCCGGCCTACGGTTGGTCCAGGTAGGAGCAAGGCAGGGGCCCGCCGCCCCCGCCCAGGAGGGGGGAACCCCGGGGAAAAAAGGGCGGCCCATAAGGGATGTTATAAATATGGCCCGACCAGGCTCGGCCATGTTGGAAGTTTGGCGGGGCCCAGCGCCCAGGGGCAAGGACCAGGACCCACCCCCCAGGGACACGAACACCCCCGGCTCAGGTGTAATATGAACCCCCCCACCGCGCGGAGAGAGCACCGCCGGGCCCAGGGAGCCGGCACCCAAGGGACACGGCCGCCATCGCCAAGAGGCCCGCACCCCCCACCAGGGACGGGGTAGGGGACAGATGGACCCAGGTCCCACCTTCCTTGTAAAATGTGTGTGCGTGTATGGGTGTTTGAGAGGGTGTTTGTGTGCATGTGTGTGTGTTTATGTTTGAATGTATATATTGAAGGGGGAGGGGTGTGTGTACTAAGGGGGGTGCAGTTAAAATTGGCGAGTAGGGCACTAAGGGGACATCTCCTGATTACTCACAGTGATGTCCCCTCACCCTCCACACCAAGGGGCCCTAAATGTCTAAGGTGCGGTTAAAATTGGCGGGTAGGGTGCCAGGAGGACATCTGCTGCTTGCTTGCAGTGATGTCCAAGCACCCCCCCTACCAAGGACCCTACGTGTCTAAGGTGCAAATAAAACCGAAAGAGGGGGGGCCCACTCCATACGGCAACCATAGGAGGGGGGCCACTCCCAAGTAGCCCCCCCCCAAGGCGCATCGCAGGCTAAACCCCCCACCCCCTCACCCTAATATGAGGTTATATAAGGAAGGGGGTAAGTTGGGGACAGCTGGTAGACTGTCCCCCGGTGGTCAAACAGCCGTCCCCCAGCCCACCCCCAGCAAAGGGGCCAGGGCCACCCAGCCCAGGGGCCCACCCCCGGAGGCGCCGACACCCCAGGCCCGGCACCACCCACCCCACACAGAGAGAGAGGAGCCAGAAAGCGTCGCCCCCCCCCGGAGCAAGCCCAGGCCCCCACCCCCAGACGCCGGCCCTAGAAGAGCTCTGGTCAGGCCTCGACGGGACCGAGGAGGCCAACCGGCCGAGGCAACCACTGATTGCCTCAGCGGAGACCCCGACCCGCTAGCCCCCCCGACCCGTACTAATAATGGGCCCCCCCTCCCCCCCAGAACGCCCCCCCACAGGACAGGGCCGACAAGCCCCCCACCCCACCCCACCCCAGACCCCGCAGCCGAAGCGGGTGATACCCAGAGCGACCGGGGGCCCCGAGAGGGTTGTCCCGTCCCGTCCCAGAGCCAGGGAAGGGCCGATCCCAGCCCCAGGTGCAGATGGGCAGCCCATCCGGCGCCGCTGGGCCCCCCCCACCCGAGCAGGGCCCCCCGCCAACCCCCCCCAGCACAGGCAAAGGGACCACCCCCCCAAGCCAAGCCAGACCACCACCCCACCCCCCCACCACGCACCCCCACACCCAAGCCCAGAGGACCACGCAGCGCCCCAGCCCGCCCCACCCAGGCACCGGACCCGACCCCCCGACCAACGGAGCCCCCCACCGCCCCCGCCAGGCACCGGAAGCCCCGACCCCCACCCCAAACCACGGCAGAAGGGCAAGGAGCAGCGACGACCAAGCCCTCCACCCCCTAAGTCATGGAGTCAACCACAGGAGACCAGAGAGACTGAATTCTTTCAAAGTTACTTGAGCTTTGGGCTGACATTTTTTCCAAGCTGATATGATCAAACAGCAGATTTCTGTGTTGACTTATGTTTATATTTTTCTTGTTTTTCCAATTTATTAAAATAGTTTTTTTGGCAATACAAAGAGTTATGAAAATGATAGATGCTAATCCTTCTTCTATATCGATGGCACTCATGTCACCAAGCACACAAAGTGACGGTGAGGCAGTGATTGAAACCTTAAGCCAGACTGATAAATCGGCACATACCTGCTGCCAGAGAGCCCTGACAGGAGTGCAGAACCACAGTGCGTGCATGTAGCTGTCGGGTAGATTATTATCACAGTGCTCGCAAATGTCTGAGTTACTGAGACCCATCTTGAACATCCTCTGTCCAGTGTAGTAAATTCTGTGAAGAGTTTTGAGATGGATTAGCTGCAGATTTGAACTTTTTGTCAGTTTAAAGGTGTTTAGACAAAGTTCTGACCAGAAGCTTTCATCTGTGCTGATGCTCAAATCTGCATCCCATTTTTTTGTTGGAAGGGCAATATTGTTATCTAAATTGCATAAAAGTTTGTATATTTTGGAGAGAGTTCTATTCATTGAAAAATTAATCAGAGTGGTAACTACATCTGGTAGCTTTAAATCGTCGTCTTTAATTTTATACTTTTTAGTAATACTTGATTTAAGTTGCTGATATTCCAAGAAGTTATTTATTCCATGTTTGTCTTGAAGTTCCTGGGGGGTTATGAATCTTCTATCAATAATTACGTGCTCTAGTTGTTTTATGCCCCCTGCTTGCCAAGCTGGGAAGTGAATCATTTTTTTGTTAATAAGGATGTCCGGGTTGTTCCAGATGGGTGTCATTTTGCACGGTTGAATTGATGATTTTGATATTTTGAGAAATTCCCACCAGGCTGTTAAGGTGGCATTTATATTAATGCTTTTGAAACAATCCTGTTTTTTAACTATTTGGCTAATAAATGGTAGCTGTGACAGGTTGATCTTTCCACATAACACCTGTTCCAAGTCTAACCATGAGTTGGTTTCTGGATTATTTTTTAACCATTTTAAGATATATTGTAATCTATTTGCAAGAAAGTATTTGTGGAAATTAGGTAGTTCTAATCCTCCACAGCTTTTTGCAGATTTTAAAGTTTTTAGACTAATTCTTGCAGGTTTGTTGTTCCATAGAAAGCTTGATATGGATGAGTCTAATGTTTTGAACCATTTTAATGGCGGTTGTGTGGGAATCATTGAGAAGAGATAATTAACTTTGGGTAAGATTTTCATTTTAACCGTGGCTACCTTGCCCATAAGGGACAGAGGCAGGTTGGTCCAGCGTGTTAGATCGTCCTGTATGCTTTTCAGTAATGGGGTGTGGTTTAGCTGCACCAGTTCTGATAGTTTGGGGGAAAAGTAGATACCCAGATATTTGATATTTCCTGTTTTAACTGGAATTGTGAGTCTTTGTTCCATATTCCTGTTGAGTGGTAATAAAACAGACTTATTCCAATTAATGGAATAGTCTGATATGGAGGAGAATTCATTTATGATCATTGCTGTTTCATTTACAGAATGTAAATTCCTTAAAAACAGTAATATGTCATCCGCATAAAGACTAATTTTATGATGGCTGTGTTTGGTTTTTATTCCTATAATGCTCTCATTCTGTCTTATTGCTGCAGCTAAAGGCTCAATGAATATAGCAAAAAGAGAAGGAGAGAGTGGGCAGCCCTGTCTGGTTCCTCTTCCAAGAAAAAACCTGTTTGAAGTCTGTTTATTAGTTCTAACTGATGCATTGGGGTTGTGATATAATATTTTGATCCAATTGATGAATGCTTCTCCAAAACCAAACTTATGGAGGGCAGCAATAAGGAACTTCCAATTAACTCTGTCAAAGGCTTTTTCAGCATCCAGCGATAGTACCGTCATTTCCTGGTTTTTAATGGTGGCAAAGTCTATTATATTAACTAGTCTACGGACATTATCATCCGAGTGTCTGCCTTTGATGAATCCAGTCTGGTCGAAGTGGATTATGTGAGGAGTGATTTTTTCTATTCTCTGTGCTAGTGCTTTGCAGATAATTTTTACATCTGCATTGATTAAAGAAATGGGGCGATAGCTTGAAGGACTAGTGGGATCTTTGTCTGGTTTTAGAAGAAGAATTATGTTGGCTGAGTTCATGTTATGTGGCATTGATTGGCTCTCATTAATAGATGTGACAGTTTTATAAAATGTTGGTGCCAGTTGTTCCCAGAATTCTTTATAAAACTCAGCAGGAAAGCCGTCAGGCCCTGGAGCTTTACCATTAGGCATAAGTTACAGAGCTTCATGAAGTTCAGACGGCGAGAGCGGAGAATCCAAGTTTGTGATTTGATCCTCATTTAGCCTGGGTAGGTTTACATTATTAAGAAATGAGTCAATACTTTGCTCTGACGAAATTCGAACATTTCAAACAGAAGGAGTTGGTGAAGGGCCGAGGCCGAGAACTGAAAGGCACGCATTACAGCGTTAATGACCAGTTCCCGGCAGAAATCCTCCGTAGAAGGAAGATCCTGTTCCCGCTGAGGAGGAAGCATCTTGCTGCTGGTTCGAGAGCGATTGTGGCCGTTGACAAACTTTACGTGGACGGCCGGCTGTTCCGGGACCCGGAGATCACCCCCTGGCTGTGCTGAAGGCTTTCAGATCCGCGCTGAGAACATCTGCGCTGCCCAGAAGAAACCCGCTAAACTTACTTCAATGAATGGAAAACCGGATCATCAATAATCCACACCTCGATCTCAGGAAAACAGTCTTTTTTTTCTTCTTCACCTCAGTCCCACTCATGTTTCTATTGTTGTTTTGTTGTTGTTTTCGTTTTCCCTTCTATCTCTTTTTTTCTTCCCCCCCCCCCTCTCCCCCCTCATCATATGTAAATCACCTGGAAGCAACTCATCCTCGGTAAGTATTTATTTATGCACGAAACGGGCGAGCACGCACACAGGGGCGTGCACATGCGATGCCGCACACACACGCCGACATACTGCAAACACCTCACACAGGCTCTCATAGGACGCACGCGACACGCAGCTCACATAGCCAGAAAACGTTCACGCGCACAGCGCTTCTCAATAAGGGCACGCGCACACGGACTGGTACACAAGCACTACTTAGCTTTACACCTTTTCAGTCAGAGCAGTTATGAACAGTCTTGACATCGTTAGCTGAATGTGCGTGGACTTGGCTCTGAGCCAAAGAGACTGAAAGAGTTAAATCACTTGGATGGTCTAAAAGCAGACATAGCTCTACTGCAGGAGACCCATTTATCAAATTCTTTGAACCACCTTATGTGCTGCTTACAATTTCCAGTTATATACTCTGCCAGTTACAACTCCAAACAACGAGGAGTTGCTGTTTTAATTTATAAAAATCTTAATTTTACTCATAAGGATACAGTTACTGACCCAGAAGGCAGATTTGTAATCATTAATATATCCATTCAGAATAAGGACTTTTGTATAGCGAGTGTTTACGGCCCTAATGTTGACGACTCTTCCTTCTTTCACAGATTCTTCACCTCACTCTCAGTTCACTCTGACTCCACAATCATTATAGGAGGAGACGTCAACCTTGTTTTGGACCCTGAACTTGACAGACTCGGCACAGCAGCAAATCAGCGTACATGGTGGTCTGCAAGTATTCTAAAGCAGTACATGAATGATTTGGGTCTCTGCGACGCGTGACGCTCATGTCACCTAAACACTAAAGGGTTCACCTTTTTCTCTCCAGTTCACCACTCACACTCCCGTTTAGACTATTTATTAATCAGTAACTCTCTTTTAAAAAATATTCAAAGCTCCAATATCCATCCAATTATTATCAGTGATCATGCACCAGTCTCTGTAAATATTTCTAGGGGAAAAATCCACACCCTCAGGTACAACCTGGGGGTTTAATACGTCTCTGTTAAAGGAATTTCTTTAATTCTTTAAAAAAGAGTGGACAACCTTCTTAGACTTCAACAATACTCCAGACATCCCACCGTGCGTTCTTTGGGAAACAGCAAAGGCAGTCATGAGAGGGAAAATCATTTCTTATTCAACGCACAAAAAACGCAAAGAGAAAGCAGATTTATTAGAATTAGAAAATAAAATCAAAACCCTGGAGACTGCTTATGCTGCTACTGCAAAGGAACACATTCTGGGAGATCTGAAAAATTTAAAGCTGCAGTTAAATGACATCATTAATAAACGAACACAATTTCAAATACAAAGGCTACGACTTGAAAGATTTGAAAACTCTAATAAATCTGGCAAATTTCTGGCTAATCAGCTTAAAATTAATAGAGAAAAATCATCAATCACCTCTTTTACGGACCAAACAGGAAACGTCACTCATGACCCGGTCAAAATTAATAACGCATTTGAAAACTTTTATAAAAACTTGTACACACCACACATCAATCCGTCAGAGCAAAGTATTGACTCATTTCTCAATAATGTAAACCTACCCAGGCTAAATGAGGATCAAATCACAAACTTAGACTCTCCGCTCTTGCTGTCTGAGCTTCATGAAGCTCTGTTACTTATGCCCAATGGTAAAGCACCAGGGCCTGACGGCTTTCCTGCTGAGTTTTATAAGGAATTCTGGAAACAACTGGCACCAACGTTTTATAAAACGGTCACATCTATTAATGAGAGCCAATCAATGCCACCTAACATGAACTCAGCCAACATAATCCTTCTTCTAAAACCAGACAAAGATCCCACTAGTCCTTCAAGCTATCGCCCTATTTCTTTAATCAATGCAGATGTAAAAATCATCTGCAAAGCACTAGCACAGAGAATAGAAAAAATCTCTCCTCACATAATTCACTTCGACAAAACTGGATTCATCAAAGGCAGACACTCGGATGATGATGCCCGTAGACTAGTTAATATAATAGACTTTGCCACCATTAAAAACTAGGAAATGACGGTACTATCGCTGGATGCTGATAAAGCCTTTGACAGAGTAAATTGGAAGTTCCTTATTGCTGCCCTCCATAAGTTTGGTTTTGGAGAAGCATTCATCAATTGGATCAAAATATTACATCACAACCCCAATGCATCAGTTAGAACTAATAAACAGACTTCAAACAGGTTTTTTCTTGGAAGAGGAACCAGACAGGGCTGCCCACTCTCTCCTTCTCTTTTTGCTATATTCATTGAGCCTTTAGCTGCAGCAATAAGACAGAATGAGAGCATTATAGGAATAAAAACCAAACACAGCCATCATAAAATTAGTCTTTATGCGGATGACATATTACTGTTTTTGAGGAATTTAGATTCTGTAAATGAAACAGCAATGATCATAAATGGATTCTCCTCCATATCAGACTATTCCATTAATTGGAATAAGTCTGTTTTATTACCACTCAACAGGAATATGGAACAAAGACTCACAATTCCAGTTAAAACAGGAAATATCAAATATCTGGGTATCTACTTTTCCCCCCAAACTATCAGAACTGGTGCAGCTAAACCACACCCCATTACTGAAAAGCATACAGGACGATCTAACACGCTGGACCAACCTGCCTCTGTCCCTTATGGGCAAGGTAGCCACGGTTAAAATGAAAATCTTAGCCAAGGTTAATTATCTCTTCTCAATGATTCCCACACAACCGCCATTAAAATGGTTCAAAACATTAGACTCATCCATATCAAGCTTTTTATGGAACAATAAACCTGCAAGAATAAGTCTAAAAACTTTAAAATCTGCAAAAAGCTGTGGAGGATTAGAATTACCTAATTTCCACAAATACTTTCTTGCAAATAGATTACAATACATCTTAAAATGGTTAAAAAATAATCCAGAAACCAACTCATGGTTAGACTTGGAACAGGCGTTATGTGGAAAGATCAACCTGTCACAGCTACCATTTATTAGCCAAACAGTTAAAGAACATGATTGTTTCAAAACTATTAATATACACGCCACTTTAACAGCCTGGTGGGAATTTCTCAAAATATCAAAATCATCAATTCAACCGTGCAAAATGACACCCATCTGGAACAACCCGGACATCCTTATAAACAAAAAAATGATTCCCTTCCCAGCTTGGCAAGCAGGGGGCATAAAACAACTAGAGCACATAAGTATTGATAGAAGATTCATAACTCCCCAGGAACTTCAAGACAAACATGGAATAAATAACTTCTTGGAATATCAGCAACTTAAATCAAGTATTACTAAAAAGTATAAATATAAAGACGACGATTTAAAGCTACCAGATGTAGCTACCTCTCTGATTAATTTTTCAATGAATAGAACTCTCTCCAAAATATACAAACTTTTATGTAATTTAGATAACAATATTGCCCTTCCAACAACAAAATGGGATGCAGATTTGAGCATCAGCACAGATGAAAGTTTTTGGTCAGAACTTTGTCTAAACACCTTTAAACTGACAAAAAGTCCAAATCTGCAGCTAATCCATCTCAAAACTCTTCACAGAATTTACTACACTGGACAGAGGATGTTCAAGATGGGTCTCAGTAACTCAGACATTTGCGAGCACTGTGATAGTAATCTACCCGACAGCTACATGCATGCACTGTGGTTCTGCACTCCTGTCCAGGCTCTCTGGCAGCAGGTATGTGCCGATCTATCAGTCTGGCTTAAGGTTTCAATCACTGCCTCACCGTCACTTTGTGTGCTTGGTGACATGAGTGCCATCGATATAGAAGAAGGATTAGCATCTATCATTTTCATAACTCTTTGTATTGCCAAAAAAACTATTTTAATAAATTGGAAATACAAGAAAAATATAAACATATCAACACAGAAATCTGCTGTTTGATCATATCAGCTTGGAAAAAATGTCAGCCCAAAGTTCAAGTAACTTTGAAAGAATTCAGTCTCTCTGGTCTCCTGTGGTTGACTCCATGACTTAGGGGGTGGGGTGCTTGGTCGTCGCTGCTCCTTGCCCTTCTGCCGTGGCTTGGGGTGGGGGTCGGGGCCTCCGGTGCCTGGCGGGGGTGGTGGGGGCTCCGTTTGTCGGGGGTCGGGTCCGGTGCCTCGGGGGGGCGGGCTGGGGCGCTGCGTGGTCCTCTGGGCTTGGGTGTGGGGGTGCGTGGTGGGGGGGTGGGGGGGTGGTCTGGCTTGGCCCTGCTCGGGGGGGGGGGGCAGCGGCGCTGGATGGGCTGCCCATCTGCGCCTGGGGCTAGGATCGGCCCTTCCCTGGCTCTGGGACGGGACGGGACAACCCTCTCGGGGGCCCCGGTCGCTCTGGGTGTCATCCGCTTCGGCTGCGGGGTCTGGAGTGGGGCGGGATGGGGGGCTTGTCGGCCCTGTCCTGTGGGGGGGCGTTCTGGGGCGGAGGGGGGGCCCATTATTGGTACGGGGCGGGGGGGCTGACGGTTCAGGGTCTCCGCTGAGGCAATCGGTGGTTGCCTCGGCCGGTTGGCTGCCTCGGTCCCGTCAAGGCCTGACCAGAGCTCTTCTAGGGCTGGCGTTTGGGGGTGGGGGCCTGGGCTTGCTCCGGGGGGGGGGCGACGCCTTCTGGCTCCTCTCTCTCTGTGTGGGGTGGGTGGTGCCGGGCCTGGGGTGTCGGCGCCTCCGGGGGTGTACATTTTTTAAATGACTTCTGTTTGTCATTCAGGAACAACTTACTATTAAAATAAACATACTATATTTCCGTCGACGAGTCAAAGACTCTCAGATCTGAGCCACTGATGAATGTTAGTCAGACAGCAATGTCATCACACTACAAACATGTTACTGCTGTGTGCTGATGAACATGCTTGTTGAAGTGAAAGCGTTTGTGTATTAAAAAATTTACTTTTGGGTGTGTAGTGTACAGCAGTCATCTCTATTAGCACCTTGAAGCCAACCATCTCAAGCTGGAGCTCACAGCTGAGTCCAGACTCCCGCCTGCCTGCCTCTTTTCAGGCACCAACACGCAGATTCCCGGCTGATGGAGTCATGTGCTCGATGAAGATAATGTGAGGCTTTGGCTGACTCAACCACTCGTGTGTGCCTTGAGCGGATGTGCTCTGCTCCACCTGCTCCTGTTCCTGCTGCCAAAGCTGACCAAACACGCAGACTCTGCCCACAGCTGACACATATCCCAGCATGCCTGCTGTGGATGATACTCTGGTTGAAGCACACTCAAGCCAAAAAAACGCCCAGCTGATTGGTTTAGCTGGAGCTGATCCTTACAGATGGAGATCCACTGTCATACCTGGAGTTTCCCACAACTCTGACGGTGTTTCCTCTCACTCTCTGCTGTTAATGTGCCAGAAGAGAGGGAAGAGTGATTCCTCAGTTTCAATAATGGTGAACATGGACATGAACATGTGCCATCAGTGTTCAGTGACACTTCACTGCTTTAATTAGAGAGTCTATGTTTGAAACCAGCCAGAAAAGCTCACTGAGCTCATTCTAGTTCAGCTGGATTAGGACTAAACAGTCTCTGGCTTTTGCTGCTGGTTTTGATTGCATCATAAGTGATAATGCTTTCGGGCATTTCTACACGCCTGCATCACATTCAGAGGACTTCAGGAAGAATGTAATTCCACTAACAGCCTTCATGTAACACATTTTCTCCATGATGAGCATTGTTATTATATTGAATCAAAGGCAAAAACGAAAACTTTCTGTCTTCCTGAAGAACTCAAGAATCAATTTTCTATTTGCAGATTTGCAGAAAGATTGCTGTCGCATGTGTCGGCGTCTCTCTTGGCTTTGCTTACAAGGTCACTGAGTTAAAAGACACCATCTTTGTAGACTGCAGTGACGATATAGAGAAGTTTTATGTTCTCTTCCAATGTTCAGTGAGAGTAAGATCTAGAGAATTCCACGATCAAGTTGATATGCATTCAATAAAGAAAGTGGAAACTCCTTCCTGAGGATGGATGCACACAGTAAAGACATTTCCTTTGTGGCCTTGGGTCATTTTTTAGAGGAAAGAAAACTTATTTCTTGTGGAATTTCAGATCTTGGAGTTTGGAAAAACGAGAGAAGTCCAGAATCCCAGACGCTCTGGATGAACGCTTGTCCAGTTAGTGGTCCACTGCTGTCGGTCCTGTTAGTGACTTTGATCCCACGTCTGTTTCTTGACTCTTATGTTGTCATTAATTTCCTTTCTTTAGCCATTGTTCCACTCAGTAAGTTCACAGTCATCAGGTTTGTTGATTTCCATGTTCTGTACTTTGTCGAAGCTTCAGTCTGCTTCTCTGCCTCTGAAGCCGTTTGTCACACTCATCTGTCTCCATCTCAGTTCATCCTTCCTGTCAATTTGTGACCCACTTCCGTCCCTGACCAGGATCCCCTTTTCTGATCTGGGTCTTCCAGTCCACATACTTGCAGTCTAGTTTTCCCTTAATCCTGATTTATTTGGATTGGATTTCTGACCAAATAATTTGAAGAATTGCACTAATGCTTTGAGATCCAGGTCCAAGTTTGTTTTGTGAAACTGACTAGCTCAGTGGAGATGCTGCTTTCATTCATTTTTATGATTTATGTTTTAGCATCAGATACAACCATAAAGTGCCACAGATGTTATTATGACAATATTTTAACATCCTGATGAACTTTGTTTCCTTGTTTTAATGGACATTTTTCTGGAAATACAGGAATGATGTCAGAAATGGATGAAGAAATCAGAGGAGAACAAGGAGGGAGTGAAGGCTCCGTGCTGAAGGATTGTGTTTTCTAGAAAACCATATTTTTGTGGGAAAAATGAGTTTTTTCATAGAATGAATACAGAGATTGTGAGAAAGACAAAAACAGCAGCTGCAGTCAATCTCACAGCATCACTCTGAACAAAGCTGACAATTACTTTAGGAAAGAAATTCAGATGATAAGAGCAAAGGGAATGAGTTTATAGCACAGATGAGCTCATTTATTCACTAAAAAGTAAAACTGCTGTAAATGCTCACAATGCATGATCTCTTCCATTTCATATGTAAATGTTACAATCAAATGGAACCATACCCATGTAAGGATCACAGATGTGCAAAGTGCATCCATCCTGAATGAGTGAAATTCAGAGCAGATTAGCAGAGTTTGTTCAGGCTGTGAGTTCAGGGTCATCTCTGCTGCTTTGTGTGTGGTGAGGGTTTGCTGCATGACTGGCATGCCTTCACGGCCCATGCATCCCGGCTGCAGCTCACTGCAGCCATGATCCTCCTCCTGTAAAGATCTCTGCTGGTGTGTGGAGCCATCATCAGTTCCTGAAAAGACTTGCAGAACTCCTCTCCTCTCTTTGTTTTAATGAGTTTTCTTTCTGTGCAGCCATTTTTAGCTTTAATATCAGCATCATTTCTTTTCAAATGTCTCATCACAGCTTCCTTCTGTCACATCTGTCTGATCCAGTTTACACACTCAAGCTCTATCAAGTCAGACTCCTGGCTGACCACCTGCCTTCTTCTTTTGGTCAAGAAAGCTCTGAAATGCCTCTGAAAAGGATCCACCACCACCCCCCACCCCCCTCTGAGGCTCTACGTCTGCTTTGCTCATGCCTGCTGTCAGCTCCCATTACTTAATTGGAATTGAGATGCATCTGGCCTATGTGTGGCGTGTGCATGTGTGTGCGTGCATGTGTGTGAGAACGCGTGCTCCTGTGCTGCGCTCCTGATGGAGATTCCCTCCGAGCTTCTCTCGGTCCTCCTTCAAAGCCTCCTACCTTCCTGCTCTTCCCCTGATGTGTGGTCAAACTGTCGTGTTGCTTCATGAAAACGTTGAGAGATGGCAATGAGCAGATCGCAGCCGACTGCAGGATGCCAGCTCCCATGATACACTGCAGTTAATTGGATCGCTGTTTAATTCATGAGATCTGCCATGCCACAGTGGCTGCTTCCTCTGAACTTCTGTTTCTGTTTGGCTCGATGACCTTGAAACTGCTTTTCTGATATTTTTCTTGAAGTCTTGAAGCCTGTTGCACAACATCCATTTCTGCGTGAGAGCAACAATAGGCGTCTTGTCACATGAAATAGAATAAAACTCATTATGATCAATGAACTCCTGGGCAGGTCAGGCAGCCTCTGGAACTCCCCACTGTTTCATAAAACTGAAACAAGGTCTTCAGAAGTAGACAGTAATCATGATTCAATTTCAGAGATTTACAACGTTGCAAATGTTAAAGGAGATGCTGCTTCTGGACTGAATTCTTCTGCTGCTCTGCATCGTCTTTACTTGACCTTCTTCTGTTCATCTTCTTCTGGTTACTCTGAAGCTATTTTAAAGACAGAGCTATGATTTCTTTATAGCACAATATTGCGTAATAATGAAACAGAGGCATACACACAGCTGCATTGAGATTTACCGCCTTGCCTTGAATGCTGCTCTTCAGCCATGGGAGTAACAGCTGGAGGGCCAGAGAGGGATGGCTGATATCAAGCCTTCCCTTTCTCTAAGGACAAATGTGTGGCTCTTCTGCGATGAGACAGAAAGACTGGCATCATTTATGTGGCACAAAAGGCTGAACTGCCCTCAGAAATGCTTTCATGGTCTGCAGCAGCTGTAGCACACGTTTTGGAGAATTCTGCAGACGACTCAACCTCAATGATAAATGAAACACGTTTCATCTATCACGTTTCCCAGTCTGCTGCCTGAACCAGATCCTTAACAGAGCCTTTGTGATGATCCAGAATCTGTCTGTCACACAAATGTTTCCTTGTTACCAAGGAAAGATGACACACAAATGTGCAAGGGTCTCTTTTATAAAAGGCTCTTTGAACAAAATAGTTACAGAAAGCAGGAGGAAATGTCTGTACTCCTACTGCAAACCTCGATATTTATGAAGAAAAAATATATATACAGACAAAGATGACCACAGACATGCTCTGTCCTTGAACTGTGGGTAAAATACTGTGTATGCTGCAGTGCATGCTGCTGAACTGTTGCTTCAAACTCACAGGATGAAGTCATGCTTCTTCAGAAGTGACTGAGCCAATAGTCCAGCATTGTTGCAGGTAAATTGATGAAGCCAACAGAATGGACCTTTGATGGGGGACCTGAACAAGTGCAAAGGTTTGGCTCCTCACATCAGAAAAACATCAATTAGTTACAAAAACTCTGGTTAACAGATCCTTTCAGATAACTGAGAACGGCTCTGAGTTCACTTCTGTGTGCCTAACAATAGATGGTGGTGGTGGGGAGGGTCTGAACTCAAAAAGACCTCTTGCTTAATGTTTGTGTCATTGAAGATCTTGTTTCAGCAGAAGCATGTAGATTCACAGGCTGCATCTTCACAACAGCTTGACTTCATCCCAAAAGAGTCTTGCTACTGAACTGGCCTGAGCCGCTGACACCCCCAAGTAAAAAAACGTGGAAAAAAGGAAACATCTTTCCTGAAATACACAACGCTGTCTGATGGGGTTAAGAGTCACTGACGTCAGGACAAAGGATGAAGAATGGATGGACCTGCAGAGAATCTGTGGTCTCTGCTCCAGGGATGTGCAGTGTCTGTCTGCATGAGGGAGAAGCATCTGCCGAGGTCTGTGGCAGCCATACGTCAAACTGTGGAAACAAGCCAGAATGCGGGGTTTTGATCAGAACCGAGGCTCTGCACCAGCACAGCATGCACACCAGAGTCTTCTGCTGCGCTCCCACTTCAGGTTCTTATGCTGTCCCACAGGTCTGCTGGAGGTTCCCACAGGGATCTGGCTCCACTGGGAGTATTTTGACTGATCTCACAGATCCACAGCTTTCAGATAACAGACAGATGTCCAGCTGTTTACAGGGAAAGCCGTGAAACTCCTTCGCTCAACAGTGTGTTTGCTGAAAAGAGCCTCTGGACCATAAATGTTGTCCAGCTAGAGTGCTCATGCATGGTCTATCATGGTGAATAAATGATGCTTGGCTGTCATGTATCTCATTTTTGTCCACTCCCAAAACCAACCACCTTTGTTAAAAAAAGGCTGTCATTGACTTCTAAACCAGTCACAACTGAAAACACATTTACTGTACAGTTCATTGATCCAGTTTTTTTCTTTCCAATCATGTGTTACTTGGTGACTGACATTTCTCATTCTGCAAGACAGAGGGTGAGCCCTTAGACATGTAGGGCCCTTGGTAGGGGGGGTGCTTGGACATCACTGCCAGCAAGAAGCAGATGTCCTCCTAGCACCCTACCCGCCAATTTTAACCGCACCTTAGACATTTAGGGCCCCTTTGTGGGGAGGGTGAGGGGACGTCACTGTGAGTAATCAGGAGATGTCCCCTTAGTGCCCTACCCGCCAATTTTAACTGCACCGCCCTTAGTACACACACCCCTCCCCCCTCAATATATACATCCCAACATAAACACACACACATGCACACACACACCCTCTCAAACACACATACACGCACACACATTTTGCAAGGAAGGTGGGACCTAGGACCATCTGTCCCCTACCTCTTCCCTGGTGGGGGGTACGGGCCTCTTTGCAACGGCGGCCGTGTCCCCGGGGTGCCGGCTTCCTGGGCCCGGCGGTGCTCTCTCCGCGCGGTGGGGGGGTTCACATTACATCTGAGCCGGGGGTGTTCGTGTCCCTGTGGGGTGGGTTCTGGTCCTTGCTCCTGAGCGCTGGGCCCCGCCAAAATTCCAACTGTGGCCGAGCCTGGTCGGGCCATATTTACAACACCCCTTGTGGGCCCTCTTTTTTCCCCGGGGTTCCCCCTCCTGGGCGCGGGCGGCGGGCCCCTGCCTTGCTCCTCCCTGGACCAACCGTGGGCCGGGCGGATGGCTGCCTGGAGTGCGGAGCGGGTCTCCCTTGGGGGGTCCTGGCTCGTACCTGGGGTAGGGGCGGGGGGATGCCCGGAACTCCTGGGTGGTGGTGGGGTGCTCGTCTGGGGCTGTGGGCGTCCTTCTCCGGTGGGGGCCTGCGTTGGGCTCTCCCGGCGCGGCGGGGGGGCTGCTCTCCTGGTTGGGCTGGGGCGGCGCTCTCTTTCCCTCCGTGCCTCCCTGCTCTCTGGCTCTGGGGGCCTTGCGGCGGTCCTGCTGGCCCTGGCCTGGGTGGCGGGCTTGGTCGCCCGGGGGGCTGTTCCCTGCCGGTTCCCGTGTGGCGTTGGGGGGATTCCGGCTGGCGCTGCTGCTGCGGTGGGGGTCTTGGGGTGGGGATGGCTGGGCACTCTCCCTCCTTCTTGTCACGTTCCACCATCCATTTTAGAAGAACATAAACACTCACCTGAGCACAGGTGTTAGCTCACCTTTGCACTAACAGTTTGCATGATTGAATGACTGAAATATTTCACACTAGTTGGTTTTAAGGCATAAGTATGCGTGTGAACACTATCTGTTTTGTGTACATGTCGACATGTGGACATTTTTGCAGCTAGCAGGTGTCTTTATAACATTTGAGTGTGTGTGTGGATAGGCCCCGCCCTTTTTGTACTACATTTGAACCTTACCATAATGATTAACAACCAGTAAACTTGTTGCTTTATGCTGCTTCATGGTCTTACCCCCCTCCCCCTTCTATTATCACCCTCCTACCCCCCCCCTCTCTCTAACATCCCTCTCTCTTCTTCCCCTCTTTCCTTTTCCGTCCGGTCCAACACCAAAGATTTTCAAACATGGTTGAAATTAATAAAGTTTGGCCTCAATTACAAAACGGGTTTATTCAGACATACCTTTGGTTTGTCTGAAGATTAATAACCCCTCTTGTTAAAGTAAAATATGTCCAACACAAGAGGCCCTCAGCTCTCATCTGTCTGCCTAAAAAAAAAAAAAAAAAAAAAAAAAAAAAAAAAGACAGAGGGTGAGCCCCAGCAGGCTCTACCAAGGTACCCCCCAGGCCTGTTCCCACCCATGCACTCTTACACACATACACATTCTTCTGGTTGCTCCCTGCCCCCATTCGCCACACAGTAATGGAGGGCGGGCGCCAACACAACACCAAAGAGAGCCAGCATATCCCACCCGTCCAATTCTTGGAGCCCTAAGTGCATGTGTGGAAAATTTGTTTGGGTGGGAGCGGGAAGGAGCAGGCGGATGGGCACAACCGGGGGAAGAAGGCTCCCCACGAGGGACCGGCCCCCCCAGCCAGCCGCAGTACGCGCCTCACCTCCCAGAGCGACTGGGAGACCAGAGGGCGACCAGCCAGCCGCAGACAGAGACACCCCCCCCGCCCCCCCTCAGGAAAAGAAATTGTAAAAATAATAGTACGTTAAAAATTATTATTATTATTATACATTAAAATAAACAAATAAAAAATAAATAAAATAAAGGTAAATTGTTAAAGAAAATGAAAATAAATAAGTTAAGCCCTTTGCCCAGAAATATATTTAAAAAGAAGTGCCCATCCCCACCATCTACAAGTAAAATCCATGACAATGTAGGTGGTTTGTTAGGAGGCTGCAAGAAAAAACCTCTCTGCATCAAAAGAAGACAGAACAGCTCAGTTCAATTCCGATTATTATTAAGGGCACCATTTTACAACTAGGGTCACCTGAAAGTGCTACTCCATAATTACAGTAAACATCAGACCAATTAAAATACTTATTATCCAATTCAGTCCTAATATTTGCAGATTTGCACATTTGTCTAATTTAGTTAGGATTTTTCTAGTTGGGTCAAACTATCTTGTGTTTTAATATTAAACTGTGACCTACCAACTACAAGGAGCAATTATCAATGTAGTGGCCCCCCCTGTAAATTAAAAATTGTTCTTAATGTTTTGTCTGGTGAAATAAAGGTTTCTATCTATCTATCCCAGCAAAAGAAATAGTTTCACACCTTCTCATTCAAAGAGTTTTCTTTATTTTCATGACTTTGAACATTGTAGAGTCACACTGACAGCATCAAAACTATGAATTAACACATGTGGAATAATATACATAACAAAAAAGAGGTAGTCACCTGAAACGGTCTTCCAACAGTCTTGAAGGAGTTCCCAGAATGCTTAGCACTTGTTGGCCCTTTTGCCTTCACTCTGTGGTCCAGCTCACCCCAAACCATCTTCATGGGTTCAGGTCTGGTGACTGTGGAGGCCAGGTCATCTGGTCTAGCCCCCCCATCACTCTCCTTCTTGGTCAAATAGCCATTCCACAGCCTGGAGGTGTGTTTGGGGTCATTGTCCTGTTGAAAAATAAATGATGGTCCAACTAAACGCAAACCGGATGGAATAGCATGACTGTGATGCAAGATGCTGTGGTAGCCATGCTGGTTCAGTATGCCTTCAATTTTCTGCTTGTTGTCTGCTAGAACTCGGTGTGCCATTGATCTGCTCTCTAATCTGAGCTGCTGTTAACCTGCCATTTCTGAGGCTGCTGACTCGGATGAACTTACCCTCTGCAGCAGAGGTGACTCTTGGTCTTCCTTTCCTGGGGAGGTCTGCATGTGAGCCAGTTTCTTTGTAGCGCTTGATGGTTTTTAGACTGCACTTGGGGAAACGTTCAAAGTTTTCCCAATTTTTCAGACTGACTGACCTTAAAGTAATGATGGCCACATGTCTTTCTGTAATTAGCTGCTTTTTTCTTGCCATAATCCAAATTCTACCAGTCTATTCAGTTGGACTATCAGCTGTGTGTCCACCTGACTGCACAACACAACTGATGGTCCCAACCCCATTTATAAGGCAAGGAATCCCACTTATTAAACCTGACAGGGCTCACCTGTGAAGTGAAAAACATTTCAGGTGACTACCTCTAGAAGCTCATCCAGAGAATGCCAAGAGTGTGCAAAGCAGTAATCAAAGCAAAAGGTGGCTACTATGAAGAAACTACAATATGACATATTTTCAGTTAAATGAATGAATTACTTTAATTGGTAACAAGTACTTCATTCAAATTATTTCAATCTAATTTCTTAGATCTATCCAACTCAAGATTCACAATAAAAATTGTGCATTTAGTTGTCATGATTCTAACTTTTTCTTCAACTTTCAGATAACACCAGTGGTGCTAAATAAACTCATCATTACCTTCTGTCGTCTCACTCATGGTGCAGAAAGAATTAAACATAACAGTTACCCTGTTACCCCAACTCGGTAAAACACAGTAAAACAGCTAAACAACTGAACACATTTGGTCAAAAAGCCACACTTAAACCCAAATCCGTCCAGCCAGGCAAAGGGAATGATATCCCACAATTCCTTGCGGTGCCGATCTAACAGCAGCACCAAAGTTACACCTACTTAATTGAATTAATTTGAATGAAAGTAAAATAAATGTCTGATAACTATGTGTTATTTTTAAGCTGACTGAACTAAAAAAATGATTTATCTTAACTAAAGCAAATAATTAAGTTAGATCAAAGTAAAAAGTTTATTTTTCCAACATCCATGATCTTATCACCCTCTCACGGTGGAAAACGTATTATCTGAGCTTTTTCATCCACTAAATCATCTTCAAATGGACACGCCATGCTGCTTCACCTCCCTGTAAACAAACTAACCTTCAACTAAACCCGCTCCAGACCAGGGGGCCTGTTGCACAAAAGTAAGATAAGGGATTAAGCCAGGATATCTTGGTGATCCTGGCTCAATTGATCCCCAATCCGGTTGCACTAAAGCTGGATGGGGGCAGGAGGATATGTTATGGTATAAGTTACCATGGAGATTTATTCTGTGGAGCTAGCCTGCTCCAGACCAGGCTAACTTCCAGGATCTATTTAATCTCATCCCTAACGTCAGTCAGCAGTCGCCACAAATGGAAACCAATAGTTATTTCACTGCTCATTATACATTGTTATCACATATAACTAGACCCACTGTCATTATTTAAACGTTCGTGATCATTAATTTCAATCATTTTGGATAAATAATGAGTTTTAGATGATGTTGCTATCATTAGATAATTTACAGTTTCCCATAGACTATAAGGCTATATATAAAATGATAGAATATTAGGGCCACACAGGGAAAAAAAGACAAGTCATAAAATTGTAACCGGTTGTTTTGGAGGACAGTTGTTAAAATGACAGATGTGGGGCATTTCGTGAAATTGTCCTTCAGTATGGTTTCATAAACGAAGACATACTGATGTGCCAGAATATGAAGTATCACATTGTTATAACTATCAAAACTGTAAAAAGAATATTTTGCTTTTCTGCAGAAAGAACCAGCCTCATAAATTTATGACTTTATCCTTTTTCCTCAGTGGGGCCCTAGTACTCTGTCATATTAAATAATACACATTCAGTATGAATATAAAAACACAATGTGTAACATTATATTTCTTTATTGAATAAGGACAAAACAAAGCAGGTAAACTACACTCAAAAAACGTTCACTTTGAATGAACATAAAAAAATTATGGAAATGATTTCCAAATGGTTAGATAGCGTTACTTGAACAAAAATGAATCATATTGGTCCTACTTAATGTACTTAGGTTCAAACTAATAAATTTAAGTTGATTCAATCTAAATACTGCAGTTGGACCCAACTTTAAATTAATATTGTTGCTCACTCTCAAAAGATAAAAGTTGATCCAACTTATTTGAATCACTTCAATTGGTCACACCTCATTAAATTAAGTTTATTCAACTTAAATTTGTATGACTACCTAACACAACTTATGTTGATATAACTTAATTTTTTGCTTTAATTTTATTTATACATCTGACAATGATAATGTTTTCCAAAGTTTCAACCAATGGGTCTTTTTATTTTCACATCAAAGACATGAAATACGCAGTAATGTCCCACATGACAAGACAGGAACTCTAATAACGCAAATTCTGTTTTAAGTTACATCAACAGTTTACTGCACAAGGGGTTTGGTCATCATCCTCTCCCACACTCTAACTCATGGTGCAGAAAAAAAGAAAAATATCAGTTTAAATCACTAGTTAAAACAGAGTAAAACTGTCAGGACACTCTTAGTTGAGGACACAGGCGCAGACGCAGACGCAGGGACTCGTAGTCAAATCGTAGGTTTAATATTCCTCACGATCGTAACAACAATCCAAAACGATCCCGTGACAGGGACAGGATCAGTGCAGGCTAAATACCCTCCAGGTGATTCAGCAACAGGTGAGACCAATAAGGTAAAGACAGAACAAACGAGCAGAAGAAAACAACCAAACCGGAAGTGTCAAAACAAAACCCAACAACCGCCCTGGCCCAGAACCTGACAGTACCCCATCCTCAAGGAGCGCCCCTGGGCGCACCACCAGGCTTGTCAGGGTGCCGGCGGTGGAAATCCCGCTTCATGTCCCGGTCCAGGACGTAGGAGGCAGGCTCCCAGGACCTCTCCTGAGGACCGTAACCCCGCCAATCCACGAGGTACTGAAGACCCCGCCCCCGACGTAGGATGTCCATCAGGCGGCTGATCGTCCAGGTCGGGTGTCCGTCGATGACACGAGGAGGGGGAGGCGGGGGAGTGGTCTGATGGAGGCTACTCGTGGAGAGGGGCTTGATCTGGGACACATGGAAAACTGGGTGGACACGCATTGTCCGTGGCAAACGCAGCTGGACCGCCACAGGATTGACCACCTTCACCACCTCGAACGGACCGATGAACCGAGGCGACAGCTTCCTTGACTCAGTCCTCAACTTGATATTGGCTGTGGACAAAAGGACAGACTGACCCGGCACGTAGGTGGGAGCTCGCAACCGATGCCGGTCAGCCAGCCGCTTGTTGTTTGCGGATGAGCGTTGAAGGGCAGCACGGGCCTCCCTCCAGATGCGTCTGCATCGGCGGAAGAGGTGTTGGACTGAGGGAACGGCCACCTCCTTCTCCTGCTCGGGAAATAGCGGGGGTTGGTAGCCCAGAGAACATTCAAACGGGGACATGCCTGAAGCAGATGAAGTCAACGAGTTATGGGCATACTCAACCCACGGCAGGAACGAGCTCCAGGAGGTCTGGTGGCGTGAGCAGATGCATCGAAGGGCCACCTCCAGATCCTGATTGGTCCGTTCGGCCTGTCCGTTAGTCTGGGGGTGGAAGCCTGAGGAGAGACTGACTTTGGTGCCAAACGCGGAGCAAAAAGCCTTCCACACCTGCGACACGAACTGCGGACCCCGATCTGAGACCATCTCCATCGGGATGCCATGCAGCCTGAACACATGGTCCACGACCAGTGCGGCGGTCTCCACGGCAGAGGGCAGCTTCTTTAGGGCTACGAAATGGGCTGCTTTGGAGAACCGATCCACCACCGTCATGACCACGGTCCTGCCTGCCGAGGAGGGCAGACCGGTCACGAAGTCCAGGGCGATATGGGACCATGGACGACTTGGGATAGGCAGGGGATGCAGGAGGCCAGCCGGCGGTTGGTTGCTGACCTTGTTTTGGGCGCAGACCAAACACGCAGCAACATATTCACGTGTGTCTTGTGCCAGACCGGGCCACCAAAACCGGCGACGAAGGAAAGCGACGGTTCTGCAGACCCCAGGGTGGCAGGTAAGACGTGTGGCATGACCCCACTGGAGAACCTGGCTCCGCACAGACCTGGGGACAAAGAGTCTATTGGGCGGTCCTCCACCAGGATCCGGCTCACGGGTGTGAGCCTCCCTAACAGTCCTCTCCAGTTGCCAGATAACAGCACCCAAAACACGGTCAGCTGGGATCACGGTAGTGGGCTCCCGGTCCTCTACAACCGGTTCCTGCTGTCGAGCGAGGGCGTCAGGCTTAACGTTCTTGGAACCAGGGCGGTATGACACCAGAAAATCAAAACGGGTGAAAAACATGGACCACCGCGCTTGCCTAGGATTCAGCCGGTTTGTGGTCCGGATGTACGAAAGATTTTTGTGATCCGTCCAGACCACAAACGGCTGAATCGCCCCCTCCAGCCAGTGGCGCCATTCCTCCAGGGCCAGCTTAATAGCTAGTAGCTCCTTGTCCCCTACGTCATACCTCGCCTCTGTTGGGGTAAGACGCCGAGAAAAGAAGGCGCAGGGGTGGATTTTACCGTCGGCAGCAGAGCGCTGGGACAACACAGCCCCTACCCCTGTGTCGGAGGCGTCCACTTCAACTATGAACTGACCGGAGGGGTCGGGTTGGATCAACACTGGCGCAGTGGAAAACAAGGACTTCAAATGTTGAAAAGCAGCATCGGCAGCATCTGTCCACTGAAAAGGCACGGAGAGGGAGGTAAGACCCGTCAGAGGTGAGGCGACAGAACTGTAATTACGAATGAATCTACGTAGGAAATTAGCAAAACCCAAAAAACGTTGAAGCTGCTTCCGGTTAGTGGGAACGGGCCACTCCACGACTGCGCTCACCTTGGCCGGATCAGGTCGCACCTCCCCCTCGGCAATGACAAACCCCAAAAAGGAAACACAAGAGGAGTGGAAATCACACTTCTCGGCCTTGACATACAGTTTATTCTTCAACAACCGTTGGAGGACCAGCCGAACATGCCGCCGATGTTCGTCCGGGTTCCGCGAAAAAATAAGAATGTCGTCTAGATAAACAAACACAAAATGATGAAGAAAATCGCGGAGCACATCATTTATCATGCCCTGGAACACAGCCGGGGCGTTAGACAGACCAAAAGGCATCACCAAATACTCGTAGTGACCCAGCGGGGTGTTGAATGCGGTCTTCCACTCATCACCCTGCCTTATACGCACCAGGTGGTAGGCGTTCCGCAAGTCCAACTTGGTGAAAATCCTAGCCTCCTGCAGGGATTCGAACGCCGAGTTCATCAGGGGAAGAGGATAATGATTTTTAACCGTAATAGCGTTCAGCCCCCTATAGTCAATACATGGCCGCAAGGAGCCGTCCTTCTTGCCCACAAAGAAAAACCCAGCTCCCAGGGGGGAAGAGGAGGGTCTGATGAGACCCGCCTTCAACGACTCCGCCACGTACTGTTCCATGGTCTCCCTCTCAGGCCTCGATAGATTGAACAGTCGGCCCTTAGGCAGAGGGGCGCCGGCCCGCAGTTCAATGGCGCAGTCATAGGGCCTGTGCGGCGGCAAGGAGAGAGCCTGGCATTTAGAAAACACCCCCCCTAAGTCATGGTACTCCGGCGGAACAGCGGAGAGGTCAGGTGAGGGCGGCTGCACAACTGGGGCAGCGGGATCAGCCCCTGGACGTCGAGCCGAGCGCAAACAGGTCTTATGGCAGTAAGTACTCCAACCGACAACGCGACTAGTGGCCCAGTCCACTACCGGATTGTGAGTAGATAACCAGGGGAATCCCAACACAACGGGGTTATGGGGGGAGTCAAAAATAAAGAAACGAGTTAACTCATGGTGGTTGCCGGAAATAATAAGGTGAACGGGCTTCGTTACCTAAGTGATAGTGGCAACAGAAGCACCATTCAGGGAGACCACCTGCAAGGGGCGGGGCAACGTCTCGGTCAGGAACCCAGCCTGTTTTGCCGGCTGGGCGTCCAGGAGGTTCTGCTCAGAACCAGAATCCAATAAGGCCCGAATAGGAATCTCCCCAGTCCGAAACAGAAGAAGCCCTTCTAACAAACAGGTTCTGGCATCAGAACCGGTGGGCGCCAAACCTCCGCTCGTCAACGTGCCCACACTTAATGACGAGCGGTGGCTTTTGGGCAGTCCTTGCAGAAATGACCCCGCTTGCCGCAGTAAAGGCACTCACCAGCCGTCATCCGCCGCTTCCGCTCGGAGGAAGAGAGGAGACCACGACCCAAACACATAGGCTCCTCCAACGGAAGTGTGGGGTTTTCTATGGGAACAGAAAAAATGTCAGAAAGATGTGGAGCCGGATCGCCACCGCCTCCCCCTGGAGAGGATGAATCGGAGCGGCGCTCCCGCCGACGGTCCTGCAGCCGGTTATCGATCCGGATTGCCAGGGCGATGAGTCCCTCTAAAGTGGCGGGCAGATCCAGCGGAGCGAGATGGTCCTTCAGCTCCCCCGACAGGCCCTCCAGGAAAGCGTCAATAAGCGCCGAGGGATTCCATGCGCTCTCCGCCGCGAGAGTCCGGAAGTCAATGGCGTAATCCGCCACTCGGCGCCTCCCCTGGCGCAGCCGCATCAATGCCCGGGCAGCCTCCCTACCCGGCCTCGTATGTTGGAAAACCTGGGTGAACGCCTCCAGGAAAGCCGGGAGCAAAGCGCAGGAGGCGGACCCGCGCTGCCACTCCGCCGTGGCCCAAGCGGCGGCTTTGTTGGTAAGATGTGAAACGATAAACGCCACCTTTGCGCGATCCGTGGGATAGGCGGCCGCTTGCAGCTCGAAGTGCAGCTCGCACTGGGTGATGAACGCCCGACAGTCCCCCGACGCACCGGAGAACCTCTCCGGTCGAGCCAGCGGAACCGTAGGAGCGAAGGACGTCTGGCTAGCAGCCATCGGGGCGGATGCGGAGGAGGACGGCTGCACCGGCGACGGCTGCTGGAGCTGTTGCGCCAGCTGATCGATGCGACCCCCTATCGCAATCAGCTGCTGCTCCTGGCGGTTGGCCATCTCCAGCATACCCCTCCGTAAGTAGTTCATCTGCTCCTCCTGCTGGCGGAGCACTCTCTCCTGGTTGAAGAACTCTGAACGCGAACTGTCCGCGTCTGCTGGGTCCATGGTGACGGGATCGTAATGTCAGGACACTCGTAGTTGAGGACACAGGCGCAGACGCAGACGCAGGGACTCGTAGTCAAATCGTAGGTTTAATATTCCTCACGATCGTAACAACAATCCAAAACGATCCCGTGACAGGGACAGGATCAGTGCAGGCTAAATACCCTCCAGGTGATTCAGCAACAGCTGAGACCAATAAGGTAAAGACAGAACAAACGAGCAGAAGAAAACAACCAAACCGGAAGTGTCAAAACAAAACCCAACAACCGCCCTGGCCCAGAACCTGACAAAAACAGCTAGACAATAAAACCCATGGACAAAAACTCACACTTAGACCCCAATCTGCCCAGATAGACAAAGAAAATGGAATCCCACAATTCCTTGCGATTACTATATCCAATTTAACGGTATCATATTGGATCAACATGATTGGAATGGATTCTTTTTATGTACGATCGACATGATTCATTCACGTAAGATTTACAAACATAACATTTTCTGGTTGAAATGACAACTTACATTTTCATAAAATTAATTGGCTGGTAATTTAATTAAAAAAAATCTTGAGTGTGCTTTATCACTGTGGCAGTGTTGCCTTTCTTCTTAATCATATCTTTTACCTCCTCGTATGCCTCCATGAGGATTTGTGCTTCCGACGGGGAAAGGTACGCGGCTCTAGTTGCCATGGTAAATCAGTTTATCTGTGATCTTCGGCGGGGTCTGTTTGAGTGAGCCGTGAGCGCGCACCTATCCAGGATTGGTTACACCTGGCTCAATGAATCCGTGTCTGCTCATCCTGGCTTGGTCTTTGTGCAACCAATTAAGCCTGGACGCACATGTTTTGGCTTCATTGAGCTCAGCTCAGTCATTTATCCCGGATGTCTTAATTCTACTTTTGTGCAACAGGCCCCTGGAGTGGAATCCGACCAAACAAAGATGCAGGTGTGAGTTTTTCCAGTGATGAATGAGTTGAGTTAGGTGTGTTTGATGTTGACATTGGCATATCTGGCCCGGGTGGAGACTGTAGGTTTGGTGCTAAGATGTTGAACATGACACTTGGTACTGGAATGTTTATGTTTAAAGTAAAAAAAAAACAATGTGTACCTGCCAAAATACTGAGTTTGTTTGAAATAAAAGTTAATAATTATGATTTTCGAGGTAAAGATATGTTTAAAAAGAAAGTGGTCAGAACTATTGCATTAAGGAATAGTATTTTTGTTCAGTAATTTATTATCAGACGAACTGAAAAATGCAAAATCCATACTTCACTTTAAGAAAATGTATAAAGTTAAAATGTTTCAAAAATACCTTCTGGACTGAGAGACTCTGGTGGTTGTGAGGTCATTTTGAGAAGTGTTTGTTTTGTTTTTTTCCTCTTCTTTTTTTTTACTGATTTAAGGTTCTAACAATTTGTAAGTAGATGTGATGTTTGTATTCAGGGTTGGGGAAATAAGCTTTGCCAAAAAAATATGTTTTTTTGTTTGTCTTTCATTAGCTTTTTAGCTTTGGGTGCTATCTTAGGGTTTCGAGCAGCTGCTTAAAGTCATGTGAGACATCAAGACAGATGAATGTGGTAAACAAAATATGGTAGTTTTCCAAAATAAAACTTCCTTTAGCATCAGAAAATAAAACAAAATGGAGATAATAAAAACTAGTGACACAGATAATGTCCTAGTCAAACCCAGAGCTTGTCTGGAGAAACCTCTTGCTTGTTCCTTTTCCCCGCTGTCTCTCTTTGCTCTTCTGTGGACATGTGTACTCAAATTCCTTTCAAACTTCATGACACAGAAAAGAGATGCAATATTATGTAAATCTATAAATTTTTAAAGTCATCAAGAAACAAAATCCCTTTGAAAACACAACGGTAGCATTAAATGAAATGAAACTGAGTCCTGGAACATAACTTGACAGCTTCACTCCCCTGAGCTTCCAGCCTCAGAAAAAGGTTTACTGTTTCACTAAATTATGCTTGCTAAGTGCAAAGATAGTCCTCAAGTATTCATGTGTGGTGCAAAATGACAGAGTGCTATGAGAGTCAGACCAAAAAGCCAAGCATTCAGAGATTCAACAAAACTTTGGAAACAAGTATATTTGATGCACAAGAAAAAGAAAATGTCATGCAGTTGTATTTAATGAACACATGTGGCATTGTGTAATAAATGGATGACTCTGAGCATTTGCACTTCTGAGGTTTTTAGGCTGTGTGATCAAAACAACTAAGGATGTGAATCTGACAGCATTTCTGCTGCCAGCTCCACTAAAGACACTAAGCTAATTCTCAGTGTGATTAGTAATTCATACAGTCATGCATCACTGAAAAAGAACACAACTCATTGATGTGCTCTTTGGACATAAATTGCTACTTCTTCAATGCACCTCAATTACAAGACAAACCTCCCCAAAACTTTTAATGGTGCCTAAAGGAGAACGTAATACTCCTCCAACACGACCATTTTCAGTCGCATAACCTGAGGGTAGAGCCTTGGTCTACCAGCTAAAGCCAGCTGGAGCAGCAAAAGCTGCTGAATTTTTAAAAAGTTTCATTTCACTCATCAGATGAGAAAGAGAAGTGAAGAGAAAATGTTGAATTCCTGTCACCCTTTTACAGCACTTGGAGAACTGGGATAGCATGGGTTTAAAACACAAGTCTACAACCTGCCCCTGTGGATTTTCCTTCTCAGAAAAGATTCTGTATCGCGTGTCTCCTCTGGTGGGACAACAACTCTTGCGATTTTAACAAATCTTTTTAAGTTAAAGGGCAAGAACCATTTGTTGCTTTCTGCACTATAACTTACTGTAATGTACAGACTTTACCTCAAACAGACCCACATGCACGCTGTCACATAATGATGATTAAAGGCTTTTGTAAATACTGATTATCGACTCAATAATTTAAAAAAAAGACTGTCACTACAAGGTTACCTCATGACTCTTGAGTGGTCATTTGGTCATTTCTAGTAGCTATACCCAGTTATTACCAGTATGAGTTTATCTGTCAGGAACTGGAGGTGTAGGAACCAAAATGCAGAAGAGACAATGTGGAAAAAACCTAAACATTTAATAAATAAACCTAAACTTGACAAAAATCCATGGAGAAAGAAAAATGTAGACAACCTGGATGATCTGACAATGAAAAACCTAAAACTGGACATTTATATATAGAGAGGATACTTAAATGAAATCAAAACAGCTGAGGATGATCAACATGAACCTGAGGGTTATTCCAGAAAGCAGGTTATGCTAGTTACCACGGTAAGTTTGAGGCTAAGGAAGTGGATAATCTCAGCTTTCGGTTCCAGAAATGGAGGTATGTTTCAGGTTGATTCAAGTTGCCATAGCAACTCATGCTCTGAACATAACCTGGGGCCTGTTGCACAAAAGTAGAATTAAGACATCCGGGATAAATGACTGAGCTGAGCTCAATGAAGCCAAAACATGTGCGTCCAGGCTTAATTGGTTGCACAAAGACCAAGCCAGGATGAGCAGACACGGATTCATTGAGCCAGGTGTAACCAATCCTGGATAGGTGCGCGCTCACGGCTCACTCAAACAGACCCCGCCGAAGATCACAGATAAACTGATTTACCATGGCAACTAGAGCCGCGTACCTTTCCCCGTCGGAAGCACAAATCCTCATGGAGGCATACGAGGAGGTAAAAGATATGATTAAGAAGAATGTAATTTGTCATTTCAACCAGAAAATGTTATGTTTGTAAATCTTACGTGAATGAATCATGTCGATCGTACATAAAAAGAATCCATTCCAATCATGTTGATCCAATATGATACCGTTAAATTGGATATAGTAATCGCAAGGAATTGTGGGATTCCATTTTCTTTGTCTATCTGGGCAGATTGGGGTCTAAGTGTGAGTTTTTGTCCATGGGTTTTATTGTCTAGCTGTTTTACTCTGTTTTAACTAGTGATTTAAACTGATATGTTTCTTTTTTTCTGCACCATGAGTTAGAGTGTGGGAGAGGATGATGACCAAACCCCTTGTGCAGTAAACTGTTGATGTAACTTAAAACAGAATTTGCGTTATTAGAGTTCCTGTCTTGTCATGTGGGACATTACTGCGTATTTCATGTCTTTGATGTGAAAATAAAAAGACCCATTGGTTGAAACTTTGGAAAACATTATCATTGTCAGATGTATAAATAAAATTAAAGCAAAAAATTAAGTTATATCAACATAAGTTGTGTTAGGTAGTCATACAAATTTAAGTTGAATAAACTTAATTTAATGAGGTGTGACCAATTGAAGTGATTCAAATAAGTTGGATCAACTTTTATCTTTTGAGAGTGAGCAACAATATTAATTTAAAGTTGGGTCCAACTGCAGTATTTAGATTGAATCAACTTAAATTTATTAGTTTGAACATAAGTACATTAAGTAGGACCAATATGATTCATTTTTGTTCAAGTAAAGCTATCTAATCATGTGGAAATCATTTCCATAATTTTTTTATGTTCATTCAAAGTGAACGTTTTTTGAGTGTAGTTTACCTGCTTTGTTTTGTCCTTATTCAATAAAGAAATATAATGTTACACATTGTGTTTTTATATTCATACTGAATGTGTATTATTTAATATGACAGAGTACTAGGGCCCCACTGAGGAAAAAGGATAAAGTCATAAATTTATGAGGCTGGTTCTTTCTGCAGAAAAGCAAAATATTCTTTTTACAGTTTTGATAGTTATGAAAATGTGATACTTCATATTCTGGCACATCAGTATGTCTTCGTTTATGAAACCATACTGAAGGACAATTTCAGGAAATGCCCCACATCTGTCATTTTAACAACTGTCCTCCTTTAAAACAACCGGTTACAATTTTATGACTTGTCTTTTTTTCCCTGTGTGGCCCTAATATTCTATCATTTTATATATAACCTTATAGTCTATGGGAAACTGTAAATTATCTAATGATAGCAACATCATCTAAAACTCATTATTTATACAAAATGATTGAAATTAATGATCACGAACGTTTAAATAATGACAGTGGGTCTAGTTATATGTGATAACAATGTATGGTGAGCAGTGAAATAACTATTGGTTTCCATTTGTGGCGACTGCTGACTGACATTAGGGATGAGATTAAATAGATCCTGGAAGTTAGCCTGGTCTGGAGCAGGCTAGCTCCACAGAATAAATCTCCATGGTAACTTATACCATAACATATCCTCCTGCCCCCATCCAGCTTTAGTGCAACCGGATTGGGGATCAATTGAGCCAGGATCACCAAGATATCCTAGCTTAATCCCTTATCTTACTTTTGTGCAACAGGCCCCAGGGGGGTATTCCAGAAAGCAGGTTATGCTAGCTCCCACGGTAAGTTTGAGGCTAAGGAAGTTGATAACCTCAGCTTTCGGTTCCAGAAATGGAGGTATGTTTCAGGGTTGGTCAAGTTACCATGGCAACTCATGCTCTGAACATAACCTGGTCTGGAGCAGGTTTAGTTGAAGCTTAGTTTGTTTACAGAGAGGTGAAGCAGCATGGCGTGTCCATTTGAAGATGATTTAGTGGATGAAAAAGCTCAGATAATACTTTTTCTGTTATGACAGCGACGGAAAATTCTTTAGTGAGATTTTGCACTCGGTGCATTTTTTTTCCGTTCTTTTTATTGTTGTAAAAATGAGCATATCTGCCGGCTCAAACTTAGACATATGAAAGTTCAAGAAATATAAGTAATTAAGATGGAAAAAAGATTAATGGAGTAATGTGACATTTAGTTAGATAAATACATAAATTTGAGTTGTATAAACAATTATTGAGTTTGAATGAATTTAACTAAATTATTTAAATTATTTTTCAGCCGTGTTACTTTTTTGATGGACTTATAATTTTTAACCGCCGTCATTAAAATCTCAGACTCCGTCTCACTTCCGTCTCAAGTGTCGCGCTTTCTTTTTTTTTCTCCACGCGTTTCCATGGTGACTCCAGAAATCGGCGATCTATTGAAATTAATAAAGAAAGAAATGAATAAAGTTTGGCCTCAATTACAAAAGGGGTTTGTTCAGTCATACCTTTGGTATTGTCTGAAGATTAATAACCCCTCTTGTTAAAGTAAAATATGTCCAACACAAGAGGCCCTCAGCTCTCATCTGCCTGCCTAGCTGTTGGACAGGACAAGTTAAAAAAAAAAATTTAGGAAATATTTGTTTTGTGGATTGATTGTATGAAGAGTGATTTACAATTCTAATTGCTTTTTTTTGCAGAATAAAAATAGGTTTTGTATTTGACTTGTAACTATGCCCCAAATTTCTAAACAATAGGTCAAATAAGGAATTATGAGGGAACAATAAAGAATATACAATGTAGCTGTGTTTAAAAAATATTTGACTTTATGTAGGATGTCTAATGATTTGGACAATTTAGAGAGAACATAAGTTATGTGTGGTTTCCATGATAATGTATGATTCAAAATTACTCCAAGAAATTTTATTTTATTTACTCTTTCAAGAACAACATCCTCAATTTTTAACTCAGATGTTTTCCAGTTTTCTATAGCCAAATATAATGTACTTGGTTTTATTTTTATTTAAAGACAGTTTGTTTGAATCGAACCATTGTTTGATTATGGATAATTCTTTTGTTATGTCTGAAAGAAGCTTTTCCAGATTATCTCCTGATAAATACAAATAGTGTCGTCAGCATATAAAACACAATTTAACAAATCAGAAACTTTACAAAGGTCGTTTATGTATAAAATAAATAATATAGGACCCAATAGGGACGACTGGGCTACTCCACATGTTACAGGACACATATCAGATGCAAAAGGGCAAGAGAGAGGAGATCAATCAGATGCTTCTGGTAAACAGCTTCTGGCAATTTACCAGAAGCTGCCAAGACTTACTACAAACTTTCTCTTACGCCACATCTGAAAGAGAAATAAATCTGTTAAACGATTTCCTGGTTTGAGTTTACTTCCGGGTTCCAGCGTCTGGGTCTATCGCGTTATACACATCATGACATGGTCAGTGGAACGTAAGGGCTTTAGGGGGAAATATTTTGAAAGCAGACTGGAGAGGTAGGAAGCTGCCGTACCTGCCAGGGACTTAAGAGTAAGGACCAGAATTTGAATATAACAGCACTGGCAAAGAGACCAAGATCGGTGTTATGTGGTCAAACTTCCTTTCCGCACAAATAAATCTGGCTGCTGTGTTTTGGACCAGCTGCAGCCTGGCTATTGAAGCCTTGGGTATGCTAGCAGATAAAGAGCTGCAATAATTTAGTCTGGACAACACTATGATTTTGATACGAAGGACTTGATCCTATCCAACTCTCATCTGAAAAAGGCAGGACCTGGTCACTTCATTTATTTGGAGGTCGAGCTTCAGAGCTGCATCAAGTTTCACACAGAGACCACAGACTGTTCAAAAGGGCAAGAGAGAGGAGATCAAGACCATGACATTTTTGACCACTGGGGTAAACACAATTACCTCAGTTTTGCTTTCATTTAGGCAAAGAAATTTAGCCGGCATCCACCACCTAACTTCAGCAAGGCAATCAATTATTGTGTTAATGCGGTCGGGTCCCTTACATGTTGAGACATCAATTTGGCAGTCGTCTGCATAAAGGGGAAAGTTCACCTAATGCTTCCAAAACAGCATTCTCAGTGGCAGCACGTAAATGGAAAATAACAATGAGCACAGAACTGACCCTCCCACCCCAGGGTGTAACACTTGGATGATTGAGGGCCCATTCTAACACAGAAAGACCTGTCAGTAAGGTAAGACCACATCCACTATAGGGCTTCTCCGGAAAGCCATGCCCATTGTTCCAGCCTAAGTATAACACCACCGGATCTTTTCTTCACACATTCTCATCATTTACTCTACCATCAGTTGAGCAAATCACTGAACTCATTCAAAAATCCAAAACCACCTCCTGACCGCTCGATCCAATTCCCACTGCTCTGGTCAAGGCTACCCCTTCCTTATCTCCTCTCATTACTAGCATAAGTCACTTCTCCCGTACCCCTTGTGCTATCCTAGGCACTTTAACATTGGGAGTTGGGTCATCTAGACCCACTAGACAGTGCTGTGGAGGTTCCCCTGGAGGAAAACGTTGGGATTAGATAACAAGCAAACCAAGATAGATAGAAAAATATTGATAGACTTGATAGAAAATATTGATAGAAAAATAGATGAAAAAATCTTAATAGACAGGAGTTAATTACTAAAAATAAGAACACTTTAGGTTGTTTTAAGGCACTGATCGGAGTGATTTACACTTGTGCTATCTTAGATGACCCCCACCCCTACATTGACGTGTTCTCCCTACCATGACAAAGGTGGATAAAGGTAGAAAGATTTCATGTAATCCATGGACACCAGTGAAGATAACAAATCATTGAAGAAAAATGGTTTAGCGCATTGTCTAGTGGGTCTAGATGACCCAACTCCCAATGTTAATGTGCCTAGGATAGCACAAGGGATAAAGAGGAAACACCCCCAAACCCAAGCAGAGCACCATGATGGCCCATGAGAAGTGGGTGTGTGCGTCACAGGGATGTGAAAGCATGGAGGCGTGGGTATGTGGGGGCAGTGTATTTATAACATACATCTCTCACGTCTTTGCGTTTGATAGACAGGCAAACTAGAAGATTTTGTCACATGAGATTCTCCGTGGCAGCAACATGCCCTGAGTCCCTATAACTCCCAAAAGGAAACAAAATCCATAAATAATCTCCATGTGGAAGACAATTTGGATTTTTCTAGGTCTTTTCTTGATTTATTCTTAAACGTAGAGTCGGTGATTCAAGTTTGGAGGAATCTAAAAAATAAGCCAGGAGAACAAATTGGAAGTGTGGAATCAGTTTCAGATCAAAGAGGTGGGATTTCTCTCAAAGCCACCAGTAACTATTTCCATGCATTCCAGAACTGTCAGAGAGGCAACAATGCAGCTCTGCTTCCATTTCACAGACAGTTCATCAATATATTAATAACACTAAACTTTGCTGGATTGAGCAAAGTCAATGAGGCCCTAGAAAACTGACCCACGCAATATACAGTAAAACGTGGGGCTCTGTTACTTTAGTTTGTTTTTCTCAAGTTTTGTCTCAGGTTCAATGTAACAGTTTGTGATTTCAAGGTTTTGTGGATTTATATTACTGACTCAAGTCAATCTGTTCCAGTTTCCCTGACGCTGCCTCTGCTTTGTGCTGGTTTCATGATCGTGGGATGAGCACCCAGAAAGGATTAAGAGCAGACGGGTTGTTAACTCATTGCTGTCTGACTAACTGACAGTTGATTCATGTGTTTTTAGTTTGTTTCAGTGTGTAGCCTCACACACCTGAAGAGATGTGGGTTTGTTTGAGCACTTGACACGTTTGACTGTTGACCACTGGACAAAATCGTGGTCCTCAAAGGAGATATAGCAAGTCCCATCTAAATTTAGATCTGTGAACTGAGTGTGAAGTGGGGCGACTCAACCGCCCCTGCTCTGTCACAGCATTATTCTATTGCTAGATAAAAACCCCACAAAGACTCACCAAGCTCACCTTGAATGTCTTCACTGTCCAAGGAGTGAACCCTGGATAATCATCAGTTATTATTCATGGCATTGTAAAAAAATATTTAACACAGCTGCGTTTGTGTGAGGTTTCATTTTACGGCAAAAATAAAAAGGTTCCTCTGTAGACATGGAAGGTTTCCTGTCTCTTTGATGCCAGAATAAATGTACAGATAAATAAAGACTTGGCGGTTGTGATGTAGACCCTGGATCGTTGTGCTGTTAGGTAATTGATGGGGTCCATAAATCTAGAGCAAAGCGTTGCACAGTAACTCAGCAGCTCTTCAGGTAGCCATGCCTGCACGCACATTGGAGTAAACAAGCACCGACCTATGGAAGAGTGGCTTTGGAATCTGAATAGACAGAACTGTAAACGATCCAAATTCCAGGTGTCCAGATCCTGGTTTCTGATTGTGCAACACAGAAATGCTTTTCTAAAAAAGATACACAATGATTATTTTAATAAGAGATAGATGTCTAGAAATATTTTAAATCTACAAAAAAAACATACACCCCATTGACTTACTGTGTACACATACTGTACGTGTGCAGCTAATGTCTTATGGTAGGTTAACCTGTCTTGGTTCCTGATAAGATAACTGTGTAGACCTGCACTTTCTGCTTTTGATTGCTGCAACACATCTGAAAACTGTTGGTCTGTTCTTTTCCATAAGCAGCCTCAGTGTGGCTGTCTGTCCACATGAGTATGCAGTTTTTATTGACAGACGATGGATATCAGGTCATGATCAGATTTGTGGAGTTGGAACAAGGCAGGTTTGGATATTAAATGCAAAGTCTCAGTGATTAGATACTCTGCCCAAACCACTCCTTGAATTACAAAATTATTGACCAACCATTTTCTTTTTCTTTTTTAAAAACCCTTTTAACTTGGAAATTCTAATGGATGCCCCCGCCACCACTCCCACCTCCAATTTCATTTGTATTGAAACAGCTTGATCAAAAACCATGGGTTGTCAAAGTAGAGCTCCAAGACTGTGCAAGGCACTCTGAAGATTGATTGCTTGCCAGGGGTGGCCGTGGTGCAGCGCTAGGGCGGTCTACCTCTGATTGGAAGATTGCAGGTTTGATTTGCTCCTTGCCCGTGTTTTGAAGTGTTCTTGGGCAAGACACTGGGCAGGACATTTAACCTCACATTGCCTAGTGTTTGTCGGTTGGCGGCAGTGTTTGGCGGCAGTGTGTGTGAATTTGTGGATGAACGGGTGCATGGGACTGTGACTGCAAAGCACTTTGGGCCTTTGAGGAAGGTCAAAAAGCACTGAACAAGTATGCACCATTTAGCAGTGCCTGTATATAGTTTTATTCAGGAAAGACGATTTATCTAATCAGTGGTTGAGGTCAGTAAATTCCTTTATAGAGGAATTTTAAAAGAGAGTTGATAAGCTAGTCTCTTACATTCATTTCTCCAAGATCGAAAAGGCAAAAAGTAAACTTAGTAAAGGGATGATTGCAAATGGAGCATAGGCTTTGTACCAGCTGCTCAGGACTAACCAAGATGGTGGGGGTCGAGGAGTCGATACTGTTGTTAAAAGCACTGAAAGTAAATCTGAGACTTTGGTAAGTCTCTTGTCGCTTCTATAATTTAAGAGCCAAAAGGTAGACAAAGCAAGAAAAGAGGCATTGTACTGGATACGGATGTTGACATGCATGTTGGATGATTCCACCTCTCCCATTACACCACAAAGCTTGATGCACTTGGTGCATAATTCAGTTGTGCTGTTGGCTGTCTTGGATGGACCACCATTGTTCAGGAGAAGTAATTGAGGTGGAAGAAGTACATGTGCAGCTTTATGTACTTGTTGGGTAAAAGTTCCTGCAGTTCGTGTTTGTACATCACAGAGAGCATTTCCCTACTTTCTAAAGATTCTAAAAACTGCATGTTTCCTCGTCTCCAAGCTCTGTAGCCTCTGTTCAGGACAGAGTGGATATGAACATTAATGGATGATCCCTGGTTGATTCTTCTCCTGGCTTTGTTTAAAATGAGATACATGAGAAACACATGTAGTCTTATCACTGCTTACAACCTGTTCATGCAGATAACAAAACATGTTTGCCCTGCTGTCATTTGTGGAATGAAGCTGTTATTTCCTACCATCCAGGCAACACAGAGTAAAGAAAACCTGGGAGTTTGAACTCTCAACTTCACTTGTAAACAACCTTCATGTTAGTCAACACTGTATGTGATCCACACAATGCAGCTTCAGAAGTATACATAGTTACCAAATCACACCACAATCTTTTCATATGTTAGTTTTATTAGAAGTATTTGTTGTGTGTGGGGTCATGGGATGTATGTGTTAATGGTGGTGAGGGAGGAGGGTGAAAGATGGGTTGGGTTGTCTTTTAGTTTCTGTGTCCATGTTTTTGTCTTTATTCGTAAACCACTTCAAGTTGAGCAAAGTATGAGAATCGCTTTTTCTGCGTGAAGTTTAATCGATTAAAACAAATTCATGACAAAAAAACCCAAACAGGCAGCATGAACACTGAAGTATTTATGGGGAACCGGAGCAGCCTGGAGACAGGCAGAAACACGACTCCACAGTACACTGCTGAAACGGAGAATGACAGACTTCCAACGAATGTATGAAACAGGAGCTGAGGGATATTTGGAAAGGAAATGTAGTTTTAATATGTTGGAATGGTTAAATCCAAAGATCACATTATCATCCATCCATCTTCTTCTGCTTATCCAGAACCAGGTCACAGGACCAGCAGTCTAAGCAAAGATGCCAGACTTCCCTCTCCCCGGCCACTTCCTCCAGCTCCTCTGGGCAGACACCAAGACATTCCCAGGCCAGCCGAGAGATGTAGTCTTTCCAGCATGAGCTGGGTCTTCATCTGGGCCTTTGCCCAGTGGGACATGCCCAAAACCCCTCCCCAGGAAGGCGTTCAGGAGGCATCCAGACCAGATGCCTGAGCCTCCTCAACTGGCTCCTCTCGATGTGAAGGAGCAGCCACTGCTCTCTCCATGGGCCCGAGCTCTCCACCAAACTCTAAGGGTCTGTGGAGGAAGCTTCCTGCGGCGGAAAATCATTTCAGCTGCTTGTATTCAGGACCTCGTTCTTTTGGTCATGACTCAGAGCTCATGACCGTTGGTGAGTATTGGAACAAAGATCCAGCTGTAAATTGAACGCTTTGCTTTTTGGCTCAGCTCTCTTTTCACCACAACTGACAGTCACAGTGACCACACAACAGCGGACCCCTGTCGATCTCACGCTACAATCTTCACTCACTTGATATTTAAAGTCCTTCACCGGTGATAAAGGATATCTCTGCCCGAGTCCAACATGGTCCAACATGCACCAGGAACAGGTCTGACTCACTGCCGGCTATGCGAATCAAGCTCATGTTCCAGTTTTACAGAGACCGGACAGCCCTCAGTAAGGCTCCCCGGACCCCATACTCCCAAAACACCCTCTACAGCAGGGGTCTCAAACTCAATTTACCTGGGGGCCACTGAAGGCAGGGTCTAGCTCAGGCAGGGCAGCAACTTCAACGCACACACACACGCAACTTGTGAGTGTCTGAGAGACAATAAATTTGTATGGAACATGTACTATACTGTTAACTATACTCTATTATTAACTGTTTTCTGTACAAAATGTACTCATAATTGACATAATTGACAGGATTGAGCAGATCCTTGAAGTATTCCTTCCACCGCCCGACAATGTCCCCAGTGGAAGTCAACAGCTCCCCACCTGCACTGAAAACGGTGCCTACAGAAAACTGCTTTCCCCTCCTCAGGCGCCAGATGGTTTGCCAGAATCTCTTTGAGGCCAAACAATAGTACTTCTCCATGGCCTCACAGGACAGAGTTTTTGTCTCTGCAACAGCATAGGCCACAGCTCACTTAGACTGCCGGTACCTGTCAGCTGCATCTAGAGTCCCTCAAGCCAGCTAGGTCTGGTGGGACTCTTTCTTCAGCTTGAAGGCATCCCTTACTTCCAGTGTCCACCACCGTGACAGACACCAGAGACCTTGCGACCACAGCTCCAAACAGCAGCAGAGACTATGGAGGTGGAGAATGTGGTCCACTCAGATTCAACTTGCTCCCTCTGTACCCGTTTGAAGTTCTCCTGGATGTGGGAGTAAAAGACCTCTCTAACAGAGGGCTCAGTCAGGTGTTCCCAGCAGACCCTCACAGTACATTTGGGTCTCCCAAGTCTTTCTAGCTAAAACAACTCACCACCAGGTAGTGATCAGTGAATCGTCATATTATAATGAATACCAAGTTTCATGGTACCCCCCCCCCCCCTTTCTTTGCTTCTTCCTAGATTGGACCTAGCTGTCGGCATTCTTCTCATCACCTGCACCCGTATTTAAGATGGCTCCGGTCCAGTATTCATCGCCAGTACGTTTGCCATCAATGGTGCTTACTTGGTCGACTCTAAGATCTCGTCAAGTTAGTTTATGCTCTTGTTAAATTCTAGCTCTCGCCTAATCCTAGTTCTCGATCTGCCTACAGAGTTCTCTCATCCATCTATGCCGACCTGGGTCCAGCCACAAGACCATCATCCTCAAGCTCATAGTCCTGCTCCACGACACTTCCGCGCTCTGACTCCATCCTGCAATCAAGCCCGTTCCTCATTTACCAAGCTCCACTTACCTCCAAGAAGCCGTTCCTATTTGGCTCCGAAATCCTCCTCTGCATCTGGCGTCCTCTGCTCCGGTGACATCTACGCAGTCTGTCTCCAAACCATCAAAGACTTTCAATGTTAAATCCATTCTTGCCACTTCCAGTGTCTGTCGTTTTGGGTTTCAGCGTTTGGGTCTGTTCACGTTCCAGCCGAGCATGACACCAAGTGTGTCACCAACTGTTTCCAAGTGGCTATTAGTAAAACAGGGTGTCTTTAGAGAGTTGGCCTTGCTTGCCTTTTTTTCTGAGGTTCCATTGTGTTTAAATGCAATACTATATAGGATTGAGGAGGGGAATAGCGAAGAGGAGGTTTGCTCCAGAAAGAAGAGGAGTGAAGATCAGCCACAGGAAGACATAGTATGTGTGTGTTAAGCCTTAGTTACATGAATGAATACGGGTGGGTGAAAATGGAATGTACCATGGTCATACATGTAAAAAGTGTATAAGGAAGTATTTGTAAGTCTAATGTAAATTGCACTTCCTTATGACAAACAGGTGATGCTGTCGTACAGAGCCCTTATGTTGCACTGTAGTTGTTAGTAAGGTGTGAGTACTGGCTTCTAACTGACCGCACGCAAGTGCTGCAGGGTGTGTAGGTGATACAAAAGTCGTTGTTGGTTTAGAGGCTCTGAGAAACAGACAGAACACAGAGCTGGAGGTAGCTGAGCAAGGAGATGTAGTTAGATAAGAAGGACAACCCAGATGATAGGAGTGTGCTGATGGGTGACTGTCTAGACTACAACCTTAGAGGATTACCTTTTCCCATTCTTCAGGGTAGAGAACTGGTGAACATCATTAGTCCAGAATCAGAAAGATTTAGTCCAGAAGTGGACATTCGAGGAGGAAGGAAAAGTGGTAATCTGGAAGTAGATGCAAGGAGGCTGGAAGAATGAGCTGAAAAGAATAATAAGTACAATTTGGCAACAATGGTGAAACATAGAAAGCCTTGAACACCTGAGGACGCAGGTAAATGACATGAGCTTTGCAGGTGTAATCCTTGTACTAAGCGAGTGAATGGTGACAGTGGTAACAGAAAACTTTCTCTAAAAAGAAGATCTAAAAGAAACTTCTGCTTAAGAAACTGTCAACTATGAGGTATTGGGCTCAGAAAGGACAGAAAAGAGGCAGACAAAATAAAATAAAATGAAATTTGTTGTACGTTTAAAATTCTGGTATTGTAATAAAGAGATGAGAGAAGTGGAAGCTGATTGAAGATGTGTAAGGAGAAATGAAATTTGTCAGTCATTTCTGTAGATAGAGACTTCTTTATAGTGTAGTGGAGGAGCACAACTTCACATCTGTTTTGGGGAAAAATATGTATGTTAGTAACTGCTACAACAACAGATGATGAAGACAGAAAAACTCAAAATCCCCAGAACATCTGTTGTAGAGCACAAAAGACAAGTCAGTCATTGAAGCAGTGACAGATCTGAAAGTAAATATGGATAAAACAAGTTATCAAAATGTGTTCTACCTACAAACTCTCAATTTAACTCGATCTGTTTCTTGACTGTTACTGATTCACACGTTAAGACACAAAAATAAAGTGTAACGATTAGTCATTTTATATGTTAAAACAGTAGTATTAGTTTTTTAATGCTTGTGTTTTATTTTTTATTATCCTCACAGTTTCACGCATAAGCCCTGTATATGAGTTTTATTTTATTCTCCAGGCTGATGAAAACATTTTCAGTTCCAGAGTGATAATTGACAAAAAACAAAGAAGTCATCGTTGGACTGGCTCCTGATTTATGGCTGAGAGTAGTAGAATAAGAATTCCCACTCATGAATTTTACCCAGAAACTTGTACCCACCCCCCACTTCCACCACTGCTCTGCATTTTTTTCTTTTGTATTTTTATCGGGTGGATGAGCTGATGTGCATGAACACTAAAAAAACAAACAAATACAATGCACAGACCATGTGGACCTCTATTGGGGGCCTCGGCTGCACAGCATTTGCAAATGTTTCAGAAAAGAAAGCTTTGAGTTTACTACCTGTCTTAATTTGGGGGATTTTTGATTACACAGTATTTTATGTCTGCATCTTGTGCATATTTTCTGTTTTCTTTGTGAATGGTTAAACTATAAGCAGCGTTCTGTTTTTCTAGAGTGTTTCTAGTGTGATAGGAACATGAGGAAGTTAAACAGTGGAAGAGCTTTCTCCACCTGTTTACTCACTGTTTCAAAATGGCAACATCAACAGCAAAATCAGTCATGACTGGACTAATCCTAAGCAACGATTTTCCCTCCAGCAGTCAACCAATCACATGCCTTTATTTGGATGCCTTTGTTTCACTTCTAAATGTACGCAGTAGATCTGCAAGTTTTGTTTTATTCAGGCTGGGCACCTAAACAGAATCTTCTTTGGCTTTTCTGTCTCTACTGAAAGAACACTGATGGCAAAAAATGTGGTTTCACATCTTTTATTATTTTATTTTATCAAAAGAAAATAGCCTTGAGTTTAAAATCATGTTTCCCGTATGTTTGATTATGATTTGGCAACATTTTCTGTCTGGCAACATCTTCCTCATGATGTTCTGAACCTCTGAAATTTCAGACTGTATTAACCAAATTTGGCCTCAACTTGTGAAACATTGAAATCCTGATCAATATTTTTACACATGTACCTGAAACCGTATTTTCTATTGTTTAAACGTCAACTTTGTATGATGTTTCTTCAGTTAGTCGCAACAGGTAACAGTGGGGCTTTCCTTGTGTAGTCTTCTGCTGTGGCCAAAGGCAGTCTGAATCTGTGGGCAAACATTTCAATAAAAATATGTGCAAATTCAAAAAACTTCCATATTATTTTCTCATCATAGTTTGTTAAACAATGGTGGTTCAAGCCATACAACCTTTTAAATGAACTCTTTTTGTGCTGTGTTATCTGGGTTTTACTTTGTGCTGAAAGAGAGCAAATGCTGGCATTGTTTCAGGAAAAAAGCAAGTAAGAGCAAACAGCATCAATTTTGACATGCATCATTTCTCTTTAGCACACTGAAGGAACTAGCATGCCATTTTGTGGGGCTGAGTTAACATGGAATGACAGCAATAAAGACAGTACATTGGGATGCCATTAGATGTTACCATCTGGTTGTCAGAGCCATGAACAACTGCAGTCTAAGAGATAGAGATGAGCCTTGTCTCACTACAACACATCACTTCTCAATGAGTAAAACTGAGGACTGAAAATCACTGATAGACTGTGAAAACTAGTCACATTTGCAGTTAGGTCAGGCAAGAGAAAAATAAATTAAATACCTCATACAGGCACACAGCTGAAAATAAAGAAAATCTGCCTTGACATCCTCTATAATCATTTCATGTTCAGGAGGAACCAGCTCTTTTAGCTGCTCGTCATTTCCCCGTGAGCAATGGGAGCAGAGGACATAAAAGCCCTTTGGTCTCATTCAGTTTTCCCTGACAAGAAGGGGGAGGAACGTTTCCACAAACATACACAGCTTTTTTCACCAGGTTCTTCCTCCACACTGCAGAGACAAGCCCAAAGAACACAGAGACGATCTGAGTGTCTGTTGGAGCAGTGACAGCAGAGATGTTCAGTGTCAGTCATAATCCACAGATCGTCCATCACATGAGGAAGTTTGTGGATCAAACTGCAATGGCAGGAAGAGATCGCATGGGAGTACCAAAGGTCAAAATTCTGCTTAGCATAACGCACTGTTTGTCAATATGTGGCCATGTAAGAGCTCAAAACATTTATGCATATATGTGGTTATTCCATAACTTCTGGTATTTAGTAAATTAAAGGCTACTGGGTTGTTGTTCCGCTGCTCCTCTTTTGTTTGTGCATCGCAATGGAAAGTTTCATGTTTATCTGATTCAAGTCCATAGTAATAATACCTAAGATCAAACCCCAATCTCCTGATTATAAACCCAGAGGAGTCACTGTACCACAGTCTGGAAAAACAATAAAACAAATAATCAGTTTTTCTTTTCTCACTGTTTGTCCTTTTACAAAGGATGAAGATTCAGTCAAATAAAGTTACCAACCTGCTGAAGATGTTTCTGAATGACGTGGCAAGACAGGCAGATGTGGTGAAACAGAATCCGTTAGTTTTCCAAAATAAAACTTCCTTCTGAATCAGAAAATTAAAGAGCGGAAAGAGTCAAAGTTACCGTTTTCCTGATTGTTTCCTGTCAGCAGCAACAGCTGAGTTTAAATAAAAGTCAACATACCTTAAATTAAACTCCAAATGACCCTCGTCTACATAGGAGCCGGACATTTACCATCAACAGGCTCCATCCGATTGGCCACCATCGTGACGGGGTGCATCTAATTGGTCAAATGTATAAAGGAATTTATTTGATTGGCTAAATTAAGCTGCCATGAGATTGTTTTAGCACATTTAAGGTAACCTTTTATCCCAATTTTTGCCGTCCTTTGCGACATGCGTATTGCACAGCTTGATATTGCGATAACAATAAATTTGCAATTTATTATGCAGTCCTATTAAAAAGACAATGTACAAGACCCATGACCTATGAATTGTTAGCATGTGGGCTAAGGACAAGGACCTATGGGTTAGTCCTGTGCTGAAAAGTCATTTTAAAGTCATTTTAAAGCTATTGTCACTTTCGTCTTTTTTTAACTCCACAGAATCCTGATCTTTCCAAAAGTGGACAAATACACCGAACAAACAGGCCTGACAGCTGTTTAAACACCATTTTAGGGCTGACACACTCAACTGCACATTCATGTATTGCAGAGTAAGAAAAAAGCCTGGAATGCATATCCATTGGTTTGATCAAGTTTTTCTTTTTACTTTTCCTGTTTTCACAAGTTTGGTCACTCTTGCAAGATCTTTAAAGTAGGTCACAGATACGTTCCATCGTAAGATCTGCCCGTGTGCAGAGTAGTGCTCGCTGGGATTCACACACGCTTGGCATTTACGCTGGGTGAGACTCCAGGCTATGCACAGAGAATGAAAGAGCCGAACAGCTGGTGTGGCGTCATTGGGACCCCAGAAAGAAAACCCTGAAGGCAGCAGCGGGGAGCTGTACCTAATTCAAGATAGAAGACTTCCTGGATAACAGATTGACATGGTTTATATGACACAATTCACAGGCATCTGAGTATTATCAGACATTTGTCTATTTTTAGGTATAATTACTGCAGTAGGTAGCAACATTGGAACCATTTCGGGTTTAAATGTATGAAAACTGACTTTTTTCTACATTGACATCGATAGGTAGAATTAATCTAATGGTTGGGTGATCATCTCTGTGTGGCCTGCCATGGAGTGGTGGATGGAAGGACGGACGGATGGTTGGACGGACAGACGGACGGATGGATGGATGGATGGATGGATGGATGGATGGATGGATGGTTGGACGGACGGATGGATGGATGGAAGGACAGACGGATGGATGGAAGGACGGACGGACGGATGGCTGGATGGTTTGGGGGACTCACTGTATTTTGCAGACTAACAGTAGGTTGCAGGTTCAAAGCTTCCTCTGCCTGCTGTAGTGCTGTCTTGTCTCGTTTAGTGCAGTGTCACGTTACAGAAGGACTGAGTATGGTTTTTAAATTAACAAAGCATAAGAAATGTGAGCGGGAATGAGGGTGTCTGTGCTTCATGACACATAATTTATAAAGGTCTTGTCTCTTTTTTTCTACTGAATTGTTACTGTGAGGTAAATAACTAACAAACCTTCTCAGAGACTAAATTTGACTGGATTGATTTTAGATCTGAAAATGCTTTATTTTCAGAGGCTTCTCTAAATTTTTGTTTTGACGGAGTAAGCATACTGTTTTTCAGAAAGAATAATTGAAGCAGGAAATAGAACACAAAGGCACTAAACTGTGGAGTAAAAGTGAGTTGAGAAATCCAAAAAGACTTTTTCTGCTGAACATGGCTGTGTTTGACCCACAGTCTGGTTTGTTTGTCTGTTTCACTGTCAGCCACATTTGAGTGAAATGTGCTGACGAGGCTTCAGCACAGTTCATTGTTTTTTATCTTCATGGAAATAGCTGAACCACAGCATGGGATTCTGCTGGACCCAGTCAAAGAATAAAGAATAAAATTCACTTTGTTGTTCACTCAATACTCAATCATGAAGCTCCTTTAAACACTCAAGGGAGACACTGTCAAATCTATTGGACTTTATCAGTTAAAGCTTAGAGGCACAAAAACTCCTGAGGTCAGTGAGGTTAAGCCGCCGCCCCTCCGAACACTGAAGCAGACACATTGAAGAGCATTGCTTTAAATACAAACCTTTCTACACAAAACATTACACACAATCTATTGTGAATGTAAGGCTGATTTCACATTAGGATAGTCCCGTAGACTTCGTTAGAGTGAAAGGAGAGTTCTAAAATCTTTGGTTTTATTTGTTTTACACACTGCTTTGTTTTTCAGCCACTTGTGTTGCCTGCCGCTTACATCGTTTACCTCCTCCTTTTCACTTTGGAGGACTGTGACAACATCAATTTCAAGTTTTGAAGCAGTCCAGGGTTGCATGTTCGGTCCGTAGCAGATTACAGGTGAGCTTTCAAATTTGGCCAGTAAAGCGGACTATAGTGATGAAGGTACTTGATGTGCCATCTGGAATGAGGAAAGCAGATCAGGATACTTGATGGTTTGAGAGTGTGATAAGAAGAAATTTTTAGGAAAATTGGGAGACTTAGTAGACGGAATACTGGAGTACAAATAGTCGCAGCACAAGGAAAAGGTGATGGTGGTAAGAACCAAAACAAAGGGAGGCTTATGACAGGTTGGAAACAAAGGAGGGAGATCTGTACAGGTGAGGAACAGAAACAGAGATGGAGGGATGTTCCGTAGGTTGGAATGATCAAGGACAGAAATGGAAATGTGTTGACATGTTCAACAAAAGGGATGGAAAAGACGGGAGGGCCTTTAAGATCAGATGAAGGAACAAAATGTTAGAAAGTACAGAGTAGAAGAGGTGGCTGCTCTGAAGCAGGAAGTGGCAAAGAGCTGTAAGGATGAAGTGAGGAAGAAGAGGATGAAGAGTGGAGAGACAGTTTATCCTTAAATTGAAGCAATGGGAAAGAGTAGAACCAGGCTGAGGTTTGAAGGGAACATTTATGAAGATCAGTCTGATTTCATGTAGAGAAAGAGAACCAAAGATGTCATAGTTGCTTTAAGGATGTTGCTGGAAAAAGAACAGAGAAGGTCAGAAGGAGCTAAAACATGGGCTCTGTTCTGTGTTTTCATTTAATAACTTTATTGGCTCTAAACAAAAGGATTTTATGTTCTTTGAGCGTCAAAATTTCCACATTAAGTCTATGAACAATACGTGTATTTTCTGCCAAGAAATGCTAAGTGACTTTAAGGAGTTGCTCATTCGTTTTTACAAAGAATTACATTTTCAGGAAGGAAAATATTCGGAATGCATATTCATAAGATGCTAATTAACACCAGATTTACATTTATTGTCCTGTCTAAAGATTGCACTGTTAAGTAAGGGTTAATGGCCGACAGAGTGGGCATTATCACTTTTTAACGCACGCCGTGGAAGCCTGAACCGTCCGACGCGCAGCAGTGGCATTTCTTTGCCACTGTCAAAGAACCTGTCATCAAAGTGTGGAAGACCTTGACTCCCAGCTTTGGCCTGTACTCTAGTAAGAACGGCTGCTGAGACATTGACATCGTTTAGCATTAGACGTTTCAGTAGTATCATTTAATAATTCCCTTAACACAGTTATATCACACCCCAAAATTAAATCAACAGGCAGTTTGTCTACCACCCCAACAGTCAAAAGATATGATTGTTTGTTTACGGTTACAGTTGCATCTGCTTTTGGTTACAAATGTTTTTCATCATGTACACAGACAGCATTTGTTTGCCTGCCATAGTCCAGTCCACCAATAGGAATTAAACTCAGTTTAACCAAAGAAACAAAACTACCAGCGTCCAGCATAGCAGTAACTTGCTGACCATTCATAGTTACAAATTTAAGTGGTTTAAATATGTCTATATTCTTGATGACAGGCCCTGTACTTGAGTCAGTCTCTGGCCAGGGTGCATAGCAAGCACTTGTGAATTTAGTTTTGCAAATCAGGCATATGGAGGCTTTATGACCAAGCTGCTGGCAATAGAAGCGCACAAGATCCTTACCCGCCGCTTGCTGGTTAGGTGCTGGGTTGGTACCTTGAGGTGCCTGGTTGAAGTCTCTCCATGCAGGTCTCGGTGGAGCGGCTTAGATGGGATGACGATGATCCCCACCAGAGAGCTTTGTAGACAACGCCCCTCGTCGAGCGTTGAGGTACTGCAGCGCAAGCCGGCAGCAGTGAGGCCATCCTCTGGTTCGTGCTCCTTCACCCACGTCCTCACGTCAGATGGAAGTACATGCAGCAGCTGCCCGATCTGCTCCTTGCTGTGTTGCTCTGGTCGGATCCAGCAACGGAAGAGGCCCTTCAGTCGGTGGTACATCTCGGTTGGATTCGCCCCAGATGGCACCACAACAGAACGGAACTACTGACGATAAGTCTCTGGTGAGATGTCAAATTTCACCAGGAGTGCTACTTTCAGGTCTTTGTAGATGTGGTCTTGCTGCTCATCCATTGCCGTGTAAGCCTCCAACGCCTTCCCGGACAGCAGTGGGACAAGGCGACATGCCCACTCAGTCTTTGGCTATCTCCAATTTCTGGCAATTCATTCGAAGCGTAGCAGGTAATTTTCAATGTCCTCACTTATCTGTTACAGAGGAATCTTTGGCTCCATGTAAGGCCTCCAATCAGGTGGTTGTGGACTGGCTCTGCCCTGCGATTTGTCTGACCAACTGGAGTCCTCATGTGCCACTGGATGCCGTTGATGAGACGTTGCAGCTGGTGTTGGCAGATCAATCTTGGGCTGCTAACTGTGGATTAGCTCGGTCATGGGGACTGACTTTCTGCCGCCAACCAGCTTGGCGCTCTGATTTGGAAATAGAGGCTCTCAAACCTTGAAGTGCAGCAATGAGGCTGTCTTCCCGCTTTTGCTGTCCATGAAGAAAGTCTCTCATGGACGACGGAAGGACTGTGTCTGATGGATTCATCTCATCCTTCTGCCAACGCAGACCTTTGCGTCTCACCTTTTTGTGGCTGGCCATCTGCTAATCCCACTTCTGACACCAAATATGTCGTGGGTTCCTCAGGAAATGAATGCAGAGGAACCAAGGTGAGAGTTTTCTTTTTTTAATTTAAGGAAACAGAGCACGTCAACTGCTCCACACAAGGCCACATCATCACTAGACACCCTAATCATTTCCTGTAACACTTCCCTTTTTTAAATCATAAGTACCTCCTACTGGGCTTCATTAGTTCAATAAACGAAGAGTTTTACATTGTTTTCCAAAACACAAATAAACATACAAAAACAAACATTTTCATCCAAAGAAACACAATCTGTTATTTACAAAAATCCCAATAATTACCCTTAACAGTAAAATACAAACAACGTCAGGTGAGTCACCTGACCTGGTGGGTCAGTCACCACTGACTGGAAATCAAAAGAAACTAAAGATGACGCTGTGTGAGTTTTGTGCACGTGTATGCGTGAGGATTAAGAGTCGGCAACCCCGTGTGCACCCAGGGATACCTGCAGAGGAACAGGGATGGAGAGAAAAGTAAGTTAAAGCAAAGGAATGGCATGATTGCGTGTCAGCCTGTGCGCGTCCATTCGCACGTGTGTGTGTGCGCGTCTCCATGTGTGAGTGTGAGCGCAGCCACCAACTGATGGAGCTACACTGTCACACTGCCAAAAGATTGTTTTAGCACATTCAAGGTAACCATTTATTACAATTATCTCCTGCAATATGCGTGTTGCACATCTTTATATCGCGATTAACGATATATTTACGATATATTGTGCAGACATATTACAAATTATCCACAAGCAAAATACTAAAACAGAGTTTAAACTTACATATCTTGTGACCAAATCTACAGAAACTTAGAGAATAGAGCGCTTGAAAATAATTTTGAAAATAACAGTCTGGATTACCCCCTGAAATGCCATTTTTCTCTTGTCCCTCTCCTAATGCCCAAATCAAATTCTAAATAAAAGTCTGGGTGATGATTTTGGCCTAAGAATCTGGCTTTTTCTTAGCATCTGCCTCCACGTTAGCCTCACCATTGGCTCTACCAGTGCAGCAGTCCAAATAAATTTGTTAGAGCGACATTCTGCATCCTTGTTGATCCAAGTTATTCAGCAACTACCACACTATCTGTTGCTACTTTCTTTCAGTAATAAACTCATAAAAATGTCAGTACAGTTTTATGTGACACTCAAGCACACAAACACAAGAATATGTCCTTAAGTTTCCATTGATGTTCATTCATGAAGTCAGCAAAAATGCCCGCAATTAATTCATTCATAATTCGTGTCAGGTTTGTATTCAGCTCTGGAAAAAACCTGAAAATCTGTTAATTTTTACCAAAGCCAGATTTAAAAAAAAAAACCACAAACTGATGTGTGAACCAACTAACATACTACATCTCAATTGTGAGATGATCTATTTAATGGTCTATTAAATGGTCTATTTAATAATTGGCAAAAAAATTTAAAATAAGGACATGTTCAAAGTTGACCATAACAAAGTGAAAACAGCACAATAACAAAAAATATATTTTTGTGAAAAATGCGAGCGCCGGGTATCGAACCAGCGAGCTTCTGCACCACAGAAGGAAGCAAAGGTTTTCAAGGATTCCCCATGTATTTCAATGGAGGCAAAAATCCTGGGAATCCTGGAATATCTTGAAAAGTTCAAGGATTTGAAGGACCAAATGTCATAGCTAGAAAAAGCTGAAAGAGCTGAACATTTGAATAGTTGAACGGTTAAAATAGCTGAAAATTTGTAGGAGTTAAACTGCAAAAAATGGCGGAAGATACTATAATAAAGAGAAACAGGAAAACAATGGGTTGAAGGATTTATAGCAGTGTTTTCAACCTTTTTTGAGCAAAGGTGCACTTTATCCTTGACAAAAAACCCGCGGCACACCAGCATCCAAAACTTAAAAAAGGATAAACTCATAGTCTGTATTGCTGTACTGTCCCTACACAATATTTTTTCTATAAGATGTAATAAAAGTTAAGTTAGTTTTCAGGAATAATTTTCCACTGAATTATTTGACATTTTACCCTGGTAGTTATTTTTCCCTTCCGTTTATTAACATGCAATTTTATAAAACCTCACAAAAAAACAAATATATTCTTTCTAAATTGTGATTTATGTTTTAAATATTTTTTTTCAATGTCGGTGCAAAAGCAACTGTGATTGTTTTGAACAATTGTATGATCACAATATGATTGATCAAATTTACACAGAAAACTAACATTATATTTATGTTTTCTGTAGCAACACAAAAAGTGAAGATGTTAAAGTTTCATTAGTTTTTCTTTTGTCTTAATCAAAACTGAAGTCTTTGAAAATTTTAACAAAAACGTTTTATTTCTTTGGTCAGACTGATGACGTATGATTAAGTCTCCAAGAATGATTGGTGGAGACAGTTAAAGGGGCGGGACTTTTCCTAAAACAGCTGAAGCTACGGCTAAATCATGGTACCGTCATTCTGATCAAAATGTCTTTAATAGAATCAAATAAACACAAAAAAAGTATTTTATGATCGTTCATATTCCTAACTCCTCAGTGTTTTATCAGGGCCTGTTTGGATGAACACAGAGCTGATATCCTGGAGATGGAAAATGTTTTTAGATCAGTTAATGAGGGCGATTCCCCATTGCACACCTGACCATCTCCCACGGCACGCTGGTACACACACTGGTTGAAAGACACTGCTTTATAGCATTCAACCCATAATATATTTAAATAATATATTTTGTCCATGTATGTTTGCAGGCTGGGTGGGCTGGAAAGGGGGTGTGGGTGCCATCCAGTGTTTCACCCAGGGCGTCAAACTAGCCAGGACCGCCTCTGGGTGAACGTCAGTGCCTAAAATAAGACCTATCAAGTCTTCTTTTGTTTCGTTTCGGAGTCCCGAGGCTTGGTTAGTACAACGCACCGGTCTGAGGTTTACTGCAGAAAGAAATGTGGAATTCGTCCCACATTTAGGAAGTTTCACGCTACTCTAAAACAGCGATTCTAAAGAAAAAGGCGTAGTTGTCTCGTGTTCTGTGGTTCACAGAGAAATATCTGTTTGAAATCACGCAGAGGAGGATGGCTGCGTTTCTGCTGCCGGACAGTTTACGACAACAGCACGAACCTCTCGCACCGCGTGAGTGATGCTTTCCGTCGCCATGGTAACCTCCACTAAACCCCCCTCGCTCTCCGTGTGTGCGCAGGTCCCCCCACCCCTCCCCTCATCAGCCGTAAAGGCCACTGTGCGCATGCACGGTCAGCCACAGCGAGCATCGACACCAAGATGGCGAGAACACGCCTGGCTCTCCTCCTGACGCTCCTTTCAACTTCGTGTAAGTGCAGAAACCTCTCCTTCACTCCGCGCTCCTCTCCAAAGAGCGGCCGTCTGTCGCTGCCCACCCCCACGGGGGTCTCATCACGATTTCCCTCAAACCTGACGAGACCTGGACTCACCAGTGACTCTCCGGACTCAAATAAGCTCAAACTTAACTAAACAGCCCGAAAAAGCGGCGGTTCTCCGCGCGGGAACGGGTTTAGTGACGCACGGTTCTGAAGAACTGACTAATGTCGTCGCCATTTTCCATAAGTTGACTTAGCGGCGGATTTAAGCCGCTTTTGTTGTTCAAAGCGCCGCTTTTCTAACTGTTGTCGGTGAATACATTATTTCAGAACTTCGGTCCGCTGCCTGGACGTTTTCTGGGGCCGTGTTGTTGCGTGTGTTCGTGGGCGCATGCGCAAGGAAAGTTCTGCTGGGCTATGACTGATGATTGTCGGCGGTGGGTCCGCGTGCAGCATTCCACGCGGGCAGAGACAGATTCCGGATAACGGTTTTTCCTGCAGCGCATTAACGGCAGGCTGACCGGGAGGGGGTGCGCGCTCTCACCCCTCTTTGTCCCCCCCCCCCCCCCCCCCCCCCCCACGCCCTCAGCTTGTCCCACTCCCAACTGTTCACCGGACAGACAGTGTGGTGCTACTGATGAATCAATATTAGGATCAAACTATCCGATTATGATTATGGTCTTTTCTCTGTCTGGCCAGTTTCATTCGGTTTGTGAACTTTTCAATTTAAAATTTTAACGAAACATAATTTTGCTCCATGTTTGCTTTTTCATTTTTTTACATTACTAGATATTTATGTTTAAAGTCCCACTCAACATATGATCTATTTTCAAAGCGTTCCCAGTGGTCTTATGCCGATTGTGCCGTTTTTTGTTGTGGCTTTTTGCTGTGGGCGGAACCACAGGTGCAAATTAAGCCTTCCCTGATATCCCATCGTCTCTTTGTTTACACTCCCACCATCAGCCCCCACACCCCCAACCCAACAATAGTGGTAAAACAGCGAGCAAAATCGTATCAATTTAGCCGCAAAGTTTAGATCCAGATTCCAGACGAGGAAAACGAGACGTTTGTCTGCAAGTGGATGCAGGGAGACTCCGGCCGGCCGGCGCAGTGTCTGTGTCTCAGCTGAGAGCTTTTTCATGTGGAATTTTTTCGTCTGCTCCTGATTCAGCACAGTTTGAATAAAGAAATACACAGAAAAGCCATTTTAAGATTCAATTCTTTTAAATATGCCCTCCATCATGAGAAGAATGCTACAACATGTTACACCAAAAACAAAGATGTTCCCTGGAGTCGGACTTTCAAGGAGCTCACATTAAGGAAAAAAGGAAGTCTAAGATCCTAAACTGCAGATTTCAAAGGACAAGAAAAGCCAGTAAGAAATGGGGAGTCAGAACTGAAACCAGTGAATCTATATGAGAACTGGACTGAATGACCCCCCCCCCCTCCCCCTCCCGGCGTTCAAAACTGGAGGTACCTGCTGGCTCCAAGAAGCCAAAATCCCACAGACGTCTTTAGAGAAATGAACAGTTACTCAGTAATTGTATTAGTTAAAATAACCGTTATTGGTCTGATACATTTTTTTAAATGTGTTTTTGATAATCTTCCTTTTTTCTCATGATTTTCTTTTCATTATAGAGAGTTATTCAAGGCATAAACTGACCAATCAGGTGCCTCAATAACAGTAGGCGGTAGCCACCTGCCCCTCATTGCTTATTGACAATCTTAGTTCCACCGTGGCTACATCCGTAACTCCATTTGGTTGGAGCCTGAAATAAACCATTTTCTATGGATGATGTCACACGCTCTTTCCAGTTTTCGTATAGTCAATGATTACAACTCGCATATATGTAGACTTAAGAAATATATATCTGATTTAACCAAGTTCCCATAAACAACATGCATATTTAAATATGCAAATGAATACAAGGCTAATTTCCATCTATGGTCCTCTGGAGGGCCAAAGCAAGTCATGCAACACAGACATGACTACAGTCAACATGCAATGCAATGGCAACATAAGAAAATCCAAACTGTTTCTAAATTTAAAATGAGCATCATGAGTTTATGTGGGTTAAACATTGAGTTTAGAGTACCTACAGTACTATAGTAAACTTGATGCATTTAGAGGGCTGTTAGATTATGAACAAAACAATCATTTGTAATCTAATGGAAAATGAAAATCTATTAATCCCTTTTTATTGAGACAGAAAAGAGTTTCTGAAGGATTGTCAGTCAGCACCAAAATAATTTAGAATTCATATTTTCAAGAGACTTTTTTTTGGTATTTTTTTCTAGTCTTGAAGAAGTTTATTGTGTCTTGTACCAATAAAAGACGATGAAGGCACGAGTGTCAGACCAACTAACCCAAAGCAGATGATCTACCGTTGTGCTCCAGTGAAAATGTCTTCTTGTCTTGAGTCTCATCGTGGCTGTTTTCACTCCTAGGGAAGAAGTGCGAAGATGACAGTAAAAACACAGATAAAAGTGCATTTTAAAGAATGTAGCACTGAAATGATGGAGTGAACCCACTTCCTTATGGAAGCGATTCTGTAGAATAATTACAAATAAAAGTCAAAACCAGAAATGCATTTTTTTTTTCGTTTTCACAATGAAGCTGCATTTTTTGACTCAAAATGAAAAAGCAATCCTTCAAAATGTTTTTTCTTTTTCTTCTTCAACACCGCTCATTCTGTCACTTAATTAAAATGATAAAGAAAATGTTATTTGACATTTTATTTTCAATACGTTCTCTGGTAAATGTGTACCAAAATTCATTTAGAAATGTCTAATTTGACAATTAAAATGGATTAACAGAAATCCTTTTTTATTTTCAAAATGAAGCTGCATCAAATGACTCAGAATTAAAATGAAAAATCAATCCTTCAAAATGCTTTTTCATTTTCTACTTAAAAACCGCTTATTCTGTGTCATAATTAAAATGAAAATGCAAAGAGGGGATTGCATTTTCACATATGCGCGTGGACTGGGGTCTAAATGTGCTTTTATTACTGTCATGATTATTATTAAGGTCCTGCTCGCTCATAATTTTTTTAATCCATGCGGTCAGTGCTCTTTTTCTTCGCTGCAAGGACCCGAAAGACGGGTTAGCATTAGGCTAATATGTGCTGAGGTTTGATTAGCCGTGGAGAAACTTAAAACTTTGTACGGACAATGCTGCAATGAGCATCTTGGATGTAAATATGTGGGAATTACATCATCCGTTATTTTGTTTGGACACCACTGGAAACATAAATTCATATGATGTTCAGAGTTTCTCAGATCCTAGCAGCATTTCCGCCTTCTGCGATCTGGAGCTTCGGATCGTGGGGCTTCACGCTCCGCTATGCGAAGGTGGCTGCCGGTCTGAAGACAAAGCTTGTCGTACCGCGGAAGATGGAAATGCTGCTACGTAGTCCTGAGAAGCTGTGTAAAATCATCAGAAGTTCACAACCGTCACAAAGCCGTCTTCTCTGCCGCTAACACAAAGCTACACTGCTCCTAGCATGTGTCTCTTAGCAGCCGGACACACAGAGATAACATTGACGTCATCGCCCCGACTCCCCTCTGGAAATGCTTTTTCGAATTTAGTAATGCGACAATGTTCACAGGGTGGATGTTAAAATGAAAATGCAATCCCCTCTTTGCATTTTCATTTTAATTATGACACAGAATAAGTGGTTTTTAAGTATAAAATGAAAAAGCATTTTGAAGTATTGATTTTTCATTTTAATTTTGAGTCATATGATGCAGTTACATTGTGAAAATGAAAAAGTATGTCTGTTAATCTGTTTTAATTGTCAAATTAGACATTTCTAAATGAATTTTGAAACACATTTACCAGAGAACCTTTAAAAAATGAAATATCAAATAACATTTTCTCTATCATTTTAAGGGATTGCTTTTTCATTTTAACTTTGAGTCACAAAATGCTTTTTCAGTTAGAAAATGAAAAAGCATTTCTGGTTTAGACTTTTATTTTTAATTATGCTGCAGAATCGCTTCCATACTTCCTGTTATTACTGCTGACGAAGGCTTTTGCACAGCAAATTTACCTTTTGAGGAAAAGCTTTGGAGAGGAAACGATAAATGTGTCATTTTCAAAGCAAAAGGGAAGAGAAATTCTATAAATGAAAACTAAACCATTAAAAAATAATATTTGACATCAATTAAAATGATGAAACTAACAAAAACAAGTGAATGAAATGTGGAGAATGATGTTAAAACAGACAGGCACAGTTCTCCTTCATTGTTTCAAACTTGCTTTTGTTTATGAAAAATGAACTCATTAGAGTTCAAAATTGATTTTTGTTTTGTGGTATTTTAACCCCCCATTCACCATGAAATGAGCTGGGTTTCTCTGCGTGGCTTCAGGTGTGAGCCCACAAACGGGATCACAGTAAGATGCAGACATAAGAGCCTTTCCTGTGATCTCTCCTTCCCGTGAGTGGCTTATTGTCTTTACTGGCATTAGGAGAGGCGGTGGAGCCTGTGTTACTGTTCTTTTGACACTCTTGACATATGTTCACGATTATACACTTATAATCTGATATATTAGTCTGTATGTGACAGAGTTTGAACTTGTGAAGGAGAGCTAGTCAGTATTTAGGATCTTCTGGTGTTTGATGCTGAACGGTTTGACCGTGTGGGCGGCTATCATGGTGCAGACTCCATAGTGCAGACTCGGTCACATATACCACTGCCACCGTGCAATGGGGGGGCCTTTAGGATTTCATGTCCCGCCCAAATTTTGGGGGAAAATTGTTGGCATGGTCGTGAATGTAGACGGCGGCAGTCAGGTGGGGATGACATCATTATGATGGCCGGCAGCAGCTATGAATGTTACTGAATGGCGGCCGTCCATATCAAGTGCCCTGGGCTATGTAAAAAACGGCACATATAATATTTCGATAACACACCTCAAGAGAAACCCAGCTAGAGCAAAGCCCCAGCACCCAAAACAAATGTCCATGTGGTCCAACCACAGCAGGATTCCTATGCAGGACATCCAGTCATCATCAGGCCCAGACCAACAGCCCTCGTCCAGTGCCTGCACTGCTACCGTCCGATTTCTGACAATCGAACGGTGGCAGCAGAGGGGTGGTTGGAGGGTGATAGTCGAAAATTGGCTGATCAGCAGCATGTTTTTGGCCCTTAGAGACCCTCCTATCAGTCAGTCATCATGCTGCTGCCTTCCTGCCACCCACCTGTTACTGGACTGCCACTGCGTCACCTCTGAATGAGCCCAGGCGGCCACTGACCGATTTCAAAAAATCATCTGGTTGCTGTTTGATTTGAACTTTTTCTTAAAACCTGCACGGCGTGTTAAACTGTGTCTGCTGCCTCCCGATAACAAATGCCGCCGCGCAGCCACCTGCAGATTTAGTTGAAAACGTACATTTTCGTTTCTGTGCGGTGGCATTTTGGGATGTGTGGCCTAGGTTTATTTAAAAATGGGGCACGGTCTGACATTAAACCACAATATGAAGTTAGATGTTTCCAAGCTGATATTTAGCAGCTTGGAAACATCTAAGTTCATATTGTGGTTTGCTGCACTTTGACGGCTTCCTGTGTTTTAGAGGTCCCTGTCGCAGAGCCTGTTCCTGGTGTTATACAAATAATAAATGTTGAGAGGACTGAGTGTCACTTGACCCTCTACTTTCTCTGTAAGCAACACTGTTTCATTTTCTGGGTCTGCGACTTGAGCTTGTTATTTCAGTCCATGGCATTCATAGCCGTGATCATCTTAATGACCACACAGCCATTCCGGGCTCAGCCCAGTGAACTTTCAGTAAATGTGCGACCGGCCATCCATCATGGGAGTGAAGATGAGGCCTTGGTTATTTCAAAAACTCCTGCTTGCATCAGAGTTTCCAATCTCCTGTGCTGGAATTCATCAACATACTTTATTATCTTTACCTGAAGCATTTCACGACAACTCTGTCGAGAAAGCTCAGGAAAGAGATATTTTCCAAGGCCCTAAGCCCGACAGCACTGCCAGGGTATGTGGGAGCTGGACGATGCTCAGTCAGTCAGCACTGAGCAGATAGAAACTGAGCTTTTATAAGAAACAGCTGTGAAGAGGAACACATCACAAACAGCAGAGCTGCCTTTTCAAGCAAACTGTGCGTGTGCATGTGTGTGTGCTCATAGTTTTGTAAGAGCAGGATATTCAAATCACAAATCCACTCACTATCTGTTTTCATTGCCAGCTGTCTGTTCTTTGTTTTCACTGATAGATGTCAGTCTGATCCATTTCCAGCCTTTTCTTTATCAGAATGGGAGAGATAAGGCAAAAGGTGTGCACTAGATTGTTGTTGAGTGTTCCTTGCTGATATGAGGCTGCTTTGCTCAGAGAGCTTTAAATATCTGCTTTCAGGGCTCTGTCACCCTGTTCAAATATCTGTCTAAATGAAAGCAGAGTCCTGTTTTTTGGCTGGGATGGCCCGTGTCGCCGTCTTCAGGGATGCCTGCTGCTTCCTGTCTGATGTTTTCCTAACCACCCAAAGCAACCCGCACATGTTTTGAGTGCTGTCTGAATGGCATTTTTGCCCCTCTGGGCAGTTCACACACAGACTGACATTTTACTACACAGGCAGTAAATGGCAGAGCAAACCTCAGTAGTGGAACCTGCAGACAGGAGCCTCTCACTGGGCAGCTTCCATTTGGGTTTCATTTGGTAGTTTTTCTTTCTTTTTTCTTTTTTTAATTGAATATAGTCATTACAAAACGCTCACAGACACAACCACACAATGATGCTAAGCACAGCTCTTCACAAAAAGACAAAAAAAAAAAAGTATACATATAAAAATATAGAAATCTTTCAGCATAAATTAAATTTTAGGCAATTTACAATCTGGACCCTGGATCAGTAACCATTCTGTAGCAGATTTACAAATGTCATCAATCAAAGGACTTGAGTTCAGAATACATTTGATGAGGATAAATGGAATCTGACTTCATTTTTAAAACACAGGAAAATCGGCTGTTCTTTTTTCCACTTTTGTTATGAATATGATATTTTCCCAAAATCAGGAGGATGTTCACTAATTTTGTTGTCTCTTCTGACAACTTACTGTTATAAAGCAAAATATATATTTCTGTGAATTGTATGAGGTAAATTCTTTGACTATCCAATTATGAAAATCTTGCCAGAATCTTTGGATCACATGAAAAAAAAACAGCTGTCTGGTTGTTTCTGGGGCTGTATGACAGAAATCACACGGATCAACCTCAAAGCTACATCTACTCCTCAACGTCTCTGGGTAATAATTGTTTATAATTTTGAACTGCATTTCTTTCATTTTGGGGATTTTTATGAAATTCCATATTAAAGGAACCTGATGTGACAGGTGTCATTTGGTGGTTTTCTGCTCATCTGAAAACTGCCCAGAACCTCTGTAGTCTTTAGAAATGACTGCTGTTAGTCCTGTGAGCGTCTTCTGAGGGATGAAGACACATGGCTGTTGAAGCAGCTGAGCAGGAGTGGCTGCTGGGTTTTCTGACTTCCCCGCAGGCCTAACCAGAAATATCTGCTGCATCCCTCCCAAACCTAACTGCGTGCTTCAGCAGATGCAGCATTCCAGAAAGAAAACACATGGAGGCAGAAACCTTCACATCACAGGAGCCTCACTGCAATCACAACCACCTGTTTTCCTAAAAGATAGACGGAGACCCTCCTGATGGGATGGCTGAGTTCACAACTGAAAGCGTGGAAGGCTGACGATGTTCACTTGCTGTGTTGCTCCGTCTCATAGAAACACAAAAGGCGGTAGCAGTCCTCCCCCGGCCCTCTGTTAGCATTTTTTGGTCTTGGGCTCCATTGCAGCCTGACTGCAGAGGTTGAAAGGACAGCTACACGTTCCAGAAATGGTGGAGGAATGTGCATGAGTCAAATGTCAAAAAGGTGAGCACTGCTCATAAACCAGAAGCAGCTATTTTTTTTATTCTTTATTTTCCAGAAAGTGGTTTGCGAGTTCGAGTTTCATCCTTACAACAATTACCTGCAGGATCCACTCTGTTTTTTGTTTTGTTTTTCCACAGGAGTTGCAAACACACAAAATTTCAACATAAGCAGTGCACAACGAACAAGTCCATTTTTAATTACTGTTGTAGCCAAGACGGGAAGAAAAGTCCCACGTTAGTCATTTGGACTTATTCCAACAGTCTGGCCATAGAGGCGTCATATGTTCAACCCCGTTGGTCCATAGTTTAATAAACGCAGATTTTCAGAGAGGACTAGAATAACTGACTGCCTCTATCAAATGTATATTCTTTACTATATTTATCCAGTCTGAGTCTGTGTGGGAGCTTTGGAAGAAGCCAATGTCTCTAAATAAATATGTATCTAGTTGTTGACGTGGATTCTCACAATGGTTGAAAAAGAGAGCAGGAAATTAATTGGAAATGTAAATTTACCTTAAGTATTCCAACTATTTTAGTGTGGAGTTTAGCCAGAAACAACTAAATCTTTGGCCAAAGCCAAAAGATATGCCGATGATCGGCTTCATGAGCCCCAAACCGTCTCCAGCAGTCAGCATTACCGGCACCAAAACAGACTTTTTGCTTCGGGTTGAGAATAAATCTCATTAGCCCCTTCCAGTTAAATTCCCGCCAGGTATGTGAGTTTGTAAACGTCCATTAAGATTCACAAATATTTACCCAATCACAATCTGATATTGTCAGACTTCCCTAAATTTGGCCTTTTTTTAATATAGTATGTTGAATTTTGGGCAAAAGCTTTTACAAAACTAATCAACTTACCTTTAATGATATTGTTCTTGTAAGCTTTCAGTAATATTGAAAGGATTGGATCACCCTGTATTGACTCCAGTTTTATGTTTGAAATAATTCCACAACTGAAGATATCTGAAAAAGTCTGAACTTTAACACCGTTAGAATAGCAGCCATATATTTAATTTCAAAATTCAGCATTTGATATTTTCAGATGTCGTTTTTTTTCTGACTTTTGACCTGATTTTTGAAGCAGGAACAGCCGCTCCATGTGTTCATTTTATTGCAGAGGTCTCATCATAGCCCAAACATTCACAATGAGATGGTTCTGGACAAATATTACACTATATCTTGACCGTTTGATGTCAGATTATTGAAGCCATTGAATATGCAACTGCTAGTTTTCACTAACAGAATTCATCATTTAATGCCATAAATAGCAAAGTTAGGATATGTTCTGCCTTCAAAGTTTTTTGTACGCCGACATTTTTTTTAATTTGACATTATACACGTAAAGTAAAGTAATTCTGGAAAAATGTGTTTAGATTTTTATGTCACAAAATGATTTGTAATACTTTTTTTTTTTCTAAAATAAGGTTGTATTTAAAGATAATGTTTTAAAATGTCTGGCTGAATGGTTAGTTTTCACATCACTTAATCTGGCTTGTTTGCAAAAGTAGTTGACAGTTTTAAGGAAAAAAGATGGATATAATGGTTCAAATGGTTGTTTGTTTTGACAAGAGATTATGTGTAATTGTTAAGGCTACTTAAAAAAACTTCCTTCTGGCTGTGCGGGCTCGGAGCAGCAAATTCCTGTTAGATGATCTGTATCTCTGCTGTCGTGGTCGTTGGAGGGAGGCGGTGCCTCGTTGGTTTTCCTGCTGGTGTGTTTGCTGATGGAGGGCATCAATGCATCAGAAGAGACTAGAATTGATTTGACATTGGAATGCTGTCAGCTTATACAAATAATTAGGGGCTTCATTATTGGCAATGAACTACATCTGGCAGAGCCACTGATGCTCTGAGCTTGAGGCTGTGCTGCTGCTGACAGTCAGTCATAACCACACCCCCTCCAGTCATTCTGCGCTTACCAGAGAAGGCTAAACGATTCTTGTTTAAAAAGGGAAACATAACTAATGTGGTGCTGACTCCATCTCACACAACACTCAACAGAAGAAGTGTGTTTAGTGAATTGTTTTTATTGGTTGGAACAATGCTTACTGCCCATAAACCTTCTCCTGATGGCACAGTTGTTTAATAACCCTTTAAAATGGGGTCACCAGCTGGAAAACAAGCATGCTCTATCACACACCATCCCTGGGCTGAGAAAGTCTGCATCATGTCTGACAGAGGAGCTCTTCTGCAAGGTTAACTTTAAACGATTCTAATTTACGTGTTTGGTCAGTGAGTAAGACCTGGACTTGAATGCCTTCAATTTAGGGAGTGGCATTTCTTTTTGCTGGCAGCATCAGAGATCAACGCCACACCTCTTTTTGAGATGCAAACTATAGAAGAGCTAAAGCTTAGCTTTCTTCATATTTTAGTTTCCAGTCAGCTCAAAGATTTAAGGTCAGTAGATCCAAACAGTGTGACAGACAGAACATTGCTAAAGTGCTTGTGGGAGCATGACACAATCTTGATGTTCAACCCAGTGAGTAGTTAATGATAATTAGCTAGTGTTTGTAGAAACGTCAAGAATAATTGTAGCCATCCGGTTGTTCCTCTGACTTTAGTTTCCTTGTACTACCAGTTCACCAGCGCATCCAGAGTTCACTGAGGTTACAGCTTAGTGCCCAGTCATCTGCGGTCATTTTTACACCATCTCAAGTTCATCTTAAAATAATTCAGGACGCTTCAGACGACAAAAATAAAGCACAAATTAGATTTAGATTAAGTCAGTTTAATTCAAGGGCCACTGTGTAAGATTTCTGACCCAGCAGTTTATGTGAAATTTATATTAAGAGGCAGATCTATGTAGAAAGATGGAAAGACAACAAACCAGCCTCTACATGAAAAATGTTAGACTCGTTCAAAACCATTTTTGTCTTTATGGAATCATTAACAAGTCTTACGTCCTGATAAATGTTTGAATTAAATTTGTCACATAAGGTAACAAAGTTATGAGGCTCCTTCTCTAAACGTAACTTAGGGATTTGCTAAGGTTTGTTTTGTGTAGTTAAAATCTACGTTGTAATTGTCCAGTTGGACAACAAGGAACAGCAGCATCCTTGCGCTGCCTGATGACTGCTTTGAGTTGAGACTGTTATTGGAGCAAAAAAGGTATGTTCATAACATTTAAGGGATGTGCGCAAGCCCCGCCCCTTTTAGATTTATACATCTGAACCTAACTGTAATGATTATAAACATCCAGCAACTTGTTGCTTAAGAATGCTTCATGACCCCCCCCCCTCCCTTCAACATCCCTCTCTCTTCTTCCCTCCTTTTCTTTTCACAAAACTGTTACAAATAAAAGTAAGATGAATAAAGTTTAGCCTAAATTCCAAAAGGGGTTTATTCAAATATACCTCTGGTTTGTCTGAAGATTCATAACCCCTGTTGTTAAAGTAAAATATGTTCAACACAAGAGGCCCTCAGCTCTCATCTGGGGCCTGTTTCAGAAAGGAGGTTAAGTGTAAACTCTGAGTGCGTTAACCCTGAAATCAGGGAAACCCTGGGTTTTCCGTTTCAGAATGGGAGGTTTGTTAAACCAGAGAAAGCAGAGTAAGTCAAACCCGTTTCTGAAAGAGAGGTAACTTATACTCGGAGTCAGTGTCCATGGTTACTTATGCTGTGAACCTAACCTGGTCGGGAGCAGGTTTTATTCACTAAACTCAAGGTTTCTGCCGGTCCCCTCCCCTTTTGAAAGACAAAGCGGTATGTTTTGCTTTAACCTTCATTGTCCACATTCCCGTCACACAGAGACAAGTGACAAGAATGGCTTGTCCTGTTTTGGAGGACCCAATAGACGAGGAGGCTGCATTAATTCGTAAAGAATTACATTTACGTCGTGCGAGGATTTTGAGAAGACTCGATTTTTTGTCATTTCCCCATACGTTTTTGTTTGAGCGTTACCGTTTTTCGTTGCAGTCAATTACATATACAATGAAAACAACATTAGATATGTATTGCTATGTAGATGTTTCATATGTCAAATATTGTCAACAAAGCCTACATCCATGACATGCTCACATTTGACCTGATTGAATTATGTTTTTATACTTCATTTTTAGCTGCTGCCATGTTCTTTTAATTCCTGCAGGATTGCATCTACATGAAAATGAAATCAGGGACATTGAATTACATTAATGTAACAATTACTTTTTGGAAACACAATTTGCTAGTACTGCTTACTTTCTTAATCCTTAATCCCAATAGACGAGGAGGCTGCATTAATTCGTAAAGAATTACATTTACGTCGTGCGAGGATTTTGAGAAGACTCGATTTTTTGTCATTGCTCCATACGTTTTTGTTTGAGCTTTACCGTTTTTCGTTGCAGTCAATTACATATACAATGAAAACAACATTAGATATGTATTGCTATGTAGATGTTTCATATGTCAAATATTGTCAACAAAGCCTACATCCATGACATGCTCACATTTGACCTGATTGAATTATGTTTTTATACTTCATTTTTAGCTGCTGCCATGTTCTTTTAATTCCTGCAGGATTGCATCTACATGAAAATGAAATCAGGGACATTGAATTACATTAATGTAACAATTACTTTTTGGAAACACAATTTGCTAGTACTGCTTACTTTCTTAATCCCATATAAACCTATACCACTTGATCAATACAAGGGTAGTGTTGCAGCGTGTGTGTGCTGAGCGGGGTGCGAGTTACGAGAGAGAAGGGGAGGGGCGAGTGTAGGTGCAGATGGGGGGGGGGGGGGTGAGTACGGAGCAGAGGTGTGTGTGTGGGATATATTGTGTGTTCGGAGGACGGAGCACTTAGTTAAATAAAGAGAAGGTGTCATTCCCAGAATAACTGTTTTGGAGTCATTCTTAATCCGCTCTGGAGGTTGAGGGTTTCCAACGGGAAGTGAACCCCGAAGGAGAATTCCCTTCGGCCCTGAAGGAAATCTCCGCTGCGCTTCTGACCACGGTCGGTCGGAAAGACGAGATATAAGAAAGGAGAAGTCTTTGCGCCGCGAAAGGTTCAACAGTAGACAAAAGTTCACTTTTAAAAACACAATTGCATGTATTAATATTAAACTGACCAACGTTTGCAAGAGGGGAAGGTTAACAAAAAAGTCATCTAAACATTACCGACGTTAAATGCATTTTTCCCCAGATTGGTTCTGTATACTATGCAGCATTTCATGCAATTACACCAGGAATAACACTTCAAAAGTACTCCTAAATATCACCATTTTTTATTTCACACCTTACGCTATTTAGAAAGTTATTACAGTCAATATTTTATAACAATGATTTAAATGCAAACTTAGGCATTAACTTGAGCAGCTATGTTTTCCACGCTAACTGTCTCTGTTTTGCAGATGCAGCGGTGTTGCTTTTCTTCTGGAATATCTGCTCATATTCACTGTAACTCTGCAGCAGCACGTCAAGTTCAGCTGGCGAAAAATATGCAGACCTCTTTGTTTTCACGGTTGCCATGGTGACTCGTAATATCTGCGCTCCATTGATAATGGCTTCTTATAGTCGCTGTGCGCACGCTCACCTCCGAATCAGTCCACTCAGAGTTGATTGACCTAACTCCGATCAGCTTCTCTGAAACAGAAAACTCAGAGTTGTTAATCTCCCGATTAACTAACTCAGAGTTCAAGTTTAACCTCAGAGTTGGTTGAACCTCCTTTCTGAAACAGGCCCCTGTTTGCTCAGCTGTATGACAGGACAAGTAATAAATAAATAAATAAACTAAAAAAGGGTAGATTTGCTGCTGTGGTATTGCTTTTGTGTTGTCCTCTTGCTGTGCTTGAGCTTGAGATTTCCCAACCTTGTTTTGAATCTCTCATGAAGCTAGTCTGAAGGAACATTTCCAGGAAAGCAAACTGCTGAGGTTTCATTTAAAATCTGCTTTGGACATGTATCTGTTAAAGTATTTAGCATATGTTGAGTACCATAGATTTAAGCTATGTCATGTACACCCACTGCTCCAGTTAAGTCAGAAAAAGTTAAATTAGCTCACAATGCAAAGACATACACAGGATTTGTTTCCTGCACATTTACAAGTGATGGAAAGCAAGTATATGTATAATGTAAGGGAATTAACTAAACAAAAACAAATACAGATATTTACAACTCTTTCTCGGGTTATGTTAGAGTTCTTCTCTGTGCGGTGGATGTCAGACTGGATGTTGGACAAAGTGATCAGCAGAGTGGAGTGATTGTGGCCCCCGCCTTCGCCCAACAGTGGGCGGGTTAGGCTCCGGCAGCCCCGTGACCCTGTAAGGGATAAAGCAGGTTAAGAAAATGGATGGACTTTCTGCTTTAACATTAGTGCTGTGGACTAGTACTTCAGTGAAATGTGGCTTCTAAGGTCATTTTGAGTTTTCTGACTATAAAATAATTTCAAGGCAGTTTTTCTTTTAGGGCCTACTTTTACCATGCTTGAGTAGAAGCTCAGTATACACAGTTCTGTTACCACATGCATGTGTGCAAGGGCACACATTGGGTAAGTGGTGGGTGCCTCAGATATTTGCAGCATACCAGACATAGGTGAAGAGTTTGTGACTTGGTGGCTGGTTCTTGCCTGGGGTCCCTTAGAGGAGGCTTCACATGTGCTTCTGCCACAGACAAAACACGGCATGAAGGACAAGGAAGTCACTTGAATAAATGCTACTGTGACTTGGAAGTCTGTCTGTCATGTATTTGTTTATTTATATATTTTTAACTTATCTGAAATGTTATAGACAATACAGCTCGAATATAACTACCCTTCACACGCACATATTTGTGCATGCAGACCAACACATGTAAAACATTTCATTCAGTCATGCAAACTATTTGTGCAAAGGTGAGCTAACATCTTATCGTTCTTTGTCTGTGTAGCATTTAATTAACAAGTGGAGTCATGAATGTGTCCAAAAGGGTGAAGCAAAGGAAAGTGAGCGGTGAAATACTGGACGCGTTTACTTCTGTATGTCAGAAGACGGAGAAGCAGAGCTGCAGTGACCTTCAGAACAAATGAAATGCAGCATCTTAAGCACATGGATGTGCTCTCCTTCAACCTGTGACTTTGCTTTTTCACACTTATATGCTTTTGGAAAAGATAGGCATTTCATTTTTTAAATGTTATTTTTCATCTTTGAAGCACATGTTTGGGGACCAGAACCATTTTAATCAAACATCAGTATTCATTTATATTAAACCTTTTTATACTTGGTTACAAAAAGTTCTGTACACCAAGAAATAAGCAAATTAGTTTATAGATGGGGTCATCCCATACCAGACCCCCCCCCCCCCCCCCCCCACACACACCACCACCACCACCACCTTTAAAGTACTGGTTCAGCACTGGTGGTTAAGACAACACAGATTTTTTTTTTGTATTAGATCACAAGTAAAACCCACACATAGAAAGTATACAGCAACATACATGTTTTGGAAACTACTTTATATTGCTGTCATGTTTATTCATAGGATTTTTTCTTTTTTCAAATTCTGCACTTCAAATTCAACTTTTTTGCGTCCACTAGATGTCCTCCTAGAGCAAATGAAGCTTCTTCAAACATTACACTGGAATGAACCAACTGGAGGAAAGGCTTCAATGCTTCATGAAGCCACACCTGTCCATCACTAATTGTAAACAAGCAGTCAGCCAGACCGCAGTGTCCCAACCTTACTCTGCCGAATACCACCTCATCTTTACTGCAGGAAAAGGTTCTGTTGGGAGCCCAGAAACTCGAAAACCCTTTTGTGAACACACATTGATTACAAACGAGTCGCAGGTGAGGATGGTTACCTTTAGCTGTGGTTTAGACCCTTTTGCATCAGCTTGTGTGCATGTAAGGATGTTGAAACTGTAGAGCATGTCATATTGAAATGTCAGTATTACGCCTGTAGTATTACGAGTGTAGACAAAAGGCTACACTCAGAAAAAAGGTTCAAGAGCTGAAGATTCTGTGGAATATTTATGAAATGTAAGAAATGGGGATTGTTTTGTGTGTTTGTTTCAGTTTTTATGGAAGATTCGACTGATGGGGAGAATATGGGTTGCAAAGAGTAGGAATGGTCTACTTCAGGGGTGGGCAAACTACGGCCCCCGGCCTGGATCCGGCCCGCCTCCATGTTTGGTCTGCCCAATGAACAACATCAGAGACCCGTGTTTTTTATTTTTTTGAATCTGGCCACACGATCAAGACGTGACATTTTCTTCCCCCCTTCTGCAGTCTGTGTCCCGATCTGAAACCCTCTAAAATCTCTGTCAAACAGAACAGAAGACAGTCTTCCCTTTCTACGTTGCAGTTCATCTTTCCCGGTTTAGCTCATTCTTTTAGAGCGATTATGCTGCTTTTTTAAACAGAGCACCCTGTTGTGTGTTCTCCAGACCTTGTCAATCAATCTCCTCCATGTCTCCTGTACAGAAACACAGAGCTCTTCAGATCTACAGAAATCTGTGATCGATCAGATCTTTGTTTTCATTTTAAGATCCTGGACCTAATTTCTAGGAAGATTTGAGAATTTAAACAAGAGAAAAGGTGAAAATGTTCATGTCTGTGTGAGAAAAGTATAGAAAATGTGCAGTCAGAAGTTTTACTCCCATAAACATCTGTAATCATTCTCCGTGGATTTCACCGATCACGGTTATTTTTTGAACATAACTCCTGCAGTAAACGAGGGAACTCTGTTCTGGTGAAAAGGTAAAGCAGAAATATGCATAGCTGCTGCAGAAGACATCGAAATTTGCTTTTCATGATTACTGAATGAGAAACAGACGTGCAGGACACAGCGCAAACTGTGAGACGTGTGAGGAGCTACAGACCCTCAAAGTCTTTATTAGGGTTATGAGGGGTGAGGATCGACTATTTATTGTTGTTTTTGTGTTTTTTTTAAAAATGTATGTATGTATGTATATTTTTCCTGAATTTCTGTCTTTGAAAATCATAGTGTTATTTAGTCATTGCTTTATTTGCTTTATTTCATAATGTTATTTATTGTAATGAAAGGATCATGAATGAATGAAACTTTATTCATACAGAACTTTACAACTCCTTGAAGGTACCAAAGGGCTTCACATTAAAAGAATGAACTAAAATGAGAACAAAGGTTTTAAACTAAAAACTCTACAATATTTGGTTTTAGAATGTAATTTTCAATATAAAGGTTTTCATCTACATTAAATGTTATGTCATTCTCACTCCACATATCTGCTCCTGGTCCGGCCCTTTTATCAAATTCTAGAACCCAATGTTAAAATAATTGCCACCCCTGGTCTACTTTGTTGTTGTAAAAAAAGCCCTCGACCCACACTCCAGACCAGGTGGTGGTGGTAATGCACCACTCTGTTGTTTGCCAACCACCATAAAAATTCACTGGAAGAAGAAAATGTGTGCACGTCTTCAGAACAAAGTCATCAGGGTTATGTAAACTTTGGAACAGGGTCATTTGGGAAATTAGATTTTCATGGTTTAACAGATGGAAATAGAATTTTTTGACAAGCTATGTCTTCACACCACCACTAACTATGAATGGAAAGAAGTCTTTGTGTTGTCAGTCATCTTCTCTAAAAAATGACCAAGAAATCATTATTTCCTCCAAGGTACGAAACTTATGAGCACAACTGTATATGTAATATTCATCTACAAATCATGTCAACAGAATTTTAGTGTTAACATTATCAGGACAAAGTTTAGTAGCCTTACCCAAGACTAACTATTTTAGAAAAGTGTCCATTTTCTAAATCTGCTCTGCTTCTGTTTGGGGTCACAGGGATGCTGGGGCCTATCCCAGCTACACACAAGCTCACATTCACACATAAGGGACATTGAACCTATGAAGCTCCTTTATATGCTGTGTGAAAACACTTGAGTGTCCAGAGAAAACCCACACATGCACCAGGAGAGCGTGTATATTATTATTACATGTATAGCATATATATAAATATCCTGCTATTGTGTTGAGACATTTTCTATTTCTCATTCCTACATTTTTTAAAACTTGCCATGAGGTTTTCTCATGAGGTAGAGGAGTTATTTTAAATGAAGCGGTCATCCTTTGAAGTTGTGAATGTTGTGAATGGCCCTGCATTAACATGGAGCACAGAAAGAGCAAACAGGAAAAGGAGATTATGTTTAATGGAAGTGGAGGATGACTTTGCAGATGCTTTACAGCTTTCTACTTTAGGGATTTCCTGTATTGTTCTTCTTTTGTTGCTCTTTGATCAGTAATGAAACTTAATTGAACTAAATTGTGAGTTTCTCATCATTTAAACTCATAACAGAAAGCAGAGTAATTCTTAAAATGGTGATGTTATCTATTCTGCTATTTCGGTTCCAAGCATGGCCCAATTCCAAAGTCAGATAAATGTATTTATATAATCGCCACTTTCTGAGCAAATTAAGGAACTTCTTATTAGCGCACTTTCAACTGTCCTGTACACTGTTAGGAGAGCTCCTTTAAGACTTAAATCCTTTCTCTGAGTGGAGAAAGATGCTGCAGCCAATCAAAAAAAGGAAAAAGAAGGCAGAGAGACAGAAGTAGATGGAGCAATCTGAGCAATTACAACATGAGCCCTGAAGGGTTGGCCCATAAAAGGCCTCTGGTCATTGAACAATAAGATAATGGTATGTTTCATCAGGGAGATTACTTTTCCTCTGAACAGTGTGAATGTTCGTGGTTTGGTAAAGAAGAAAAGCCGGCATGAACTGTAGAAGTGTCTCATTCATCGTTAACGCAGGGCTCTCACTCTGTCTGGACTTGGAAGTTGAAACTTGAATGTTGGAGCAATCATGCAGGAGACACGAGGCAGCATTGGAGTTGTCACGCCTTTGACTTTGCTCTTCAAGTGCTGCTGTTCTTTTCTTTGGTGGCAGACTAATGCTTGCCTGCTATGTACTGTAAAACAAAGATGCTTCTCGAGCCTTTTGTCCTCAACTTTAGAGCATAAATGTGAGGTTGCTTAAATATTCAACATACAAAGGCAGTAAGCCCACAAATTATTTATTGAGAAAATCAAAAAGTGCCGTCAAAACCGGGTGAACTGAAGCTGTTCAGTTTGTGGGCCTAAAACGGCGCCTCTGAATGTGTGTGTGTGTGTGTGTTGTGTGGGAGGTGAACGTCGGGAAAACAATTCCCAGAGTGCATTGGACGCTCACTTAAGGATTGTTCATTCTGGCTCGAGCTGCTTTGAGCTAATTCAAAGATCTGATGACTTCAGAATGTCTCCACCTTCAATTTTTGGCCCAATCTGCACATCAGTACTTACAGACCTTTGAAAACAGTCTTTATGCAGCCAAGGCGTTTGTCCCAGCACCAACTCCCACCCCTGCCCTCCTGCACTGACATGGCTCATTCATGCAGAACTGATGGACTGCAGTGTTTTATCTCAAACCAAGAGCACTTAAGTTTATCAGTGTTTATGAGTGTGGCCAGCCTCCCAAGGGGGGGTCTGCCAGCGCATTAGTGTCGTTCAATAAGAACAACTCAGTTGTTTAGAGACCAGTGAGCCCCGCAGAGCTGCCATGATGTGCTGGCTTGTAACCCGAGGCCAGACTGATGTAAGGAGTCTGCAGGAATCATACTTAACCACTTCTGCTCACTCTGTTTCATTTTCTGCTGATTTAGAAATGGCTGCACTGAGGCTGATCGAGCCTGCCCTTTTGCCACTGTGTTGTCAGCTTTTTAAGGTGGTAGAACTGAGGTGAGTTTTTTGTAGCTCACACTAAAGACCACGCAGAGAATCAGCTCTAAACAAATGGAAATGCCCCCCCCCCACATTAAAACAAGACAAAGGAAGTCTACTTTATTAGTTCGAGATGACAAATATGCCAGTTCAGTCGGGGTTTCTTATTGTTCTCACTGTGTCGTATCTTGCTCTGCCACCATGCTGGCACAATGCCTTGCTCATCAGCATAAAGTTATCAGGAATGTCAGAATTGCTAGATTTTTTTTTTCCATAGCAGACCATTTCCATTTCCTAGCATGGATTGATGCATCTTTGTCTCCATGCCAGATTACTCTGCAACTCCCCATAAAGCATGATGGGGTGTTCTGACCAAGTCAAAAGGAGGTTTTCTGATCCACTGGAATGAAAATCTCGGTTTTGCTGTTTTTTACATGTCAGTGTAGCATTTTTCTGACGATGAGGACATGTTTAAAATAATTTAATATTGAAACAGAATTTCCAAGTATTTCTTTATTTAAATTGTGATGAATCGGGAACAGATGAAAAAGAATTATTTGAAAAAGTTCTCAGTTGTTCGTTTTGGCAATACTTGTATTGATTCAAAATGCTGTCAGGACGATATTTATTTCATAATTTATGGGCCTCCTTTAGCGTCTGACTCTTGTTTTCCACTAAAACCCCCCGACCACTAGTTGGCAGCAGAGAACACTGAGCCTCTTTGAACAGCTCTACACCACACAAAACAACAAGAAGATCTCGGTCAGAAGCAGGTTGTTTTGGTGTTATGAGACATGAACTACTTAGTTTTTACTTAGGATGGGTACTGAACCAAAACTCTCTTCCATGTTGCTGCCAGTATCATAAAAACCCAGATGGCAGTGCTTTGTAGCGGCTCAGATAGTGAAGCAGTGCAGCTGCACAGCGGCTAATGCACGGAGCATCAGCTAAAATGCTGTCAGCAAAGCGGGTCAAAGTTCTGCAGAACCTCACAGCAACAGATTCTAGTTAAGCGACTGAATGGATCAGAGTGATGTGTACAACGCTCTGAAAAAAGGATGACATCGTATCAATGAACGGTGAAATCCGTGTTTACGTTTACATGTGAGAAAGCGTGGTTGCAACGCTGCAGTGCAGACTGTCAAGAAAATAAAGCTTTTTTTTTTTACTTGTTCTGTCCAACAACTGAACAGATGAGCACTGACGGTCTTTTGTGTTGGACAGGTTTTACGCAGTGTCTTAGCTGTTCCTAGCACTGCGCTTTTCTGGACTGAGAGGTCTGAGGTCTTTCCAGGTATCTGTTGTAGCCACTCCTCCAGCTTGGGGGTTACTGCCCCGAGTGCTCCAATTACCACAGGCACCACTGTCACCTTCACTTTCCAGGCTTTCTCCAGTTCTTCTCTGAGTCCCTGGTATTTCTCCAGTTTCTCATGTTCCTTCTTCCTGATGTTCCCATCGCTTGGCACTGCCACATCCACCACAACGGCTTTCCTCTGTTCTTTATCCACCACTACAATGTCTGGTTGGTTTGCCATTACCATCCTATCAGTCTGGATCTGGAAGTCCCACAGGATCTTTGCCCTTTCATTTTCTACCACCTTCAGAGGTGTTTCCCATTTTGACCTTGGGGTTTCCAGTTCATATTCTGCACACATGTTCCTGTATATTATTCCAGCCACTTGATTGTGGCGCTCCATGTATGCTTTCCCTGCCAGCATCTTACACCCTGCAGTTATGTGCTGGATTGTTTCAGCCGCCTCTTTGCACAGCCTACACCTTGGGTCTTGTCTGGTGTGGTAGATCTGAGCCTCTATTGCTCAGGGCTTGTTCCTGAGCTGCCAGGATGAGTGCTTCGGTGGTGTCCTGTAGGCCAGCCCTTTCTAGCCATTGGTAGGACTTCTTGATATCAGCCACTTCAGTTATGGTCCGGTGGTACATCCCATGCAGGGGTTTGTCCTCCCATGAGGATCTGTCCTCCAGCACTGTATCCTCTGCCCTCCATTGCCTGAGACATTCACTGAGCACACTGTCAGTTGGGGCCTTGAGCTTGATGTACTCATGGATCTTGAATGTTTCATCCTGGATAGTGGCTTCTACGCTCACTAGTCCTCGGCCTCCTTCCTTGCGGCTAGCATTCAGTCTCAGGGTGCTGGATTTGGCATGGAACCCTCCATGCATGGTGAGGAGCTTTCGTGTTTTAACATCCGTGGTCTGTATCTCTTCCTTTGGCCATCTTATTATTCCTGCAGGGTATCTGATAACTGGCAGTGCGTAGCTGTTTATTGCCCGGGTCTTATTTTTGCCATTGAGCTGGCTTCTCAGGACTTGCCTTACTCGTTGGAGGTATTTAGCTGTTGCAGCTTTCCTTGTTGCCTGCTCCAGGTTGCCATTTGCCTGTGGAATTCCAAGGTACTTGTAACTGTCCTCGATGTCTGCTATTGTTCCTTCTGGGAGTGAGACCCCTCCTGTGTGGACTACCTTGCCTCTCTTTGTCACCATCCGGCTGCATTTCTCGAGCCCGAATGATATCCCAATGGCAGTACTGTAGATCCTGGTGGTGTGGATCAGGGAGTCAATGTCATGCTCACTCTTAGCATATAGCTTGATGTCATCCATGTAGAGGAGGTGACTGATGTTGGCCCCATTTCTGAGTCGGTATCCATAGCCAGTCTTGGTGATTATTTGACTGAGGGGGTTGAGACCTATGCAGAACAGCAGTGGGGACAGAGCATCACCTTTTTATATCCCACATTTGATGGACTCTTGTGCAAGTGGCTTCCCATTGGCTTCAAGGGTGGTTTTCCACAGCTTCATTGAGTTTCCTATGAAGGCTCTTAGAGTCCTGTTGATGTTGTACAGCTCCAAGCATTCAGTGATCCATGTGTGTGGCATTGAGTCATAGGCCTTCTTGTAATCAATCCAGGCTGTGCACAGGTTGGTGTGTCGTGACTTGCAGTCTTGAGCGACTGTTCTGTCAACCAGGAGTTGGTGTTTGGCTCCTCTGGAGTCTCTACCAATGCCCTTCTGTGTGTTACTCATGAATTGATCCATGTGCCTATTTATCTTTGTTGCAATGATGCCTGACATGAGCTTCCATTTTGTGGACAGACAGGTTATTGGCCGTTAGTCGGATGGGACTGCACCCTTTGAGGGATCCTTCTGGATCAGGATCGTTCGCCCTTCCGTTAGCCATTCGGCGTTAGTCCCATCTCTTAGCAGCTGGTTCATTTGTGCTGCCAGGCGCTCGTGGAGTGCGGTAAGCTTCTTTAGCCAGTAGGCATGTATCATGTCAGGGCCCGGTGCTGTCCAGTTCTTCATACCTGAGACTCTTTCTTGGATGTCTGCCACTGTGATGGTTACTGGATTCTGTTCAGGGAGGTTGCTATGTTCTTTTCTCAGAGAGACCAGCCACTGGGCATTGCTGTTATGTGCTGTCTCTTTCTCCCATATACTTTTCCAGTACTGTTCAGTTTCTAGCCTTGGTGGGTCTGCTCGGCTGTTTTGACACTGCCACTGAGCGTACACTTTTGCAGGTTGAGTTGCGAAGAGCCTGTTTATTCGTCTGGCTTCATTGTCTCTTGTGTACCTCTTTAGGCGGCTGCTCAAGGCTAGGAGCCTTTGTTTGGCAGTTTCCAGTGCTTCAGGTATGGGCATCTGGCTGTATCTCTTAAGTACTTGCTTTCTCATTGTACCTCTTTGAGCCTCTGTCAGCTTACTCACATCCTTCCGAGTTGCCTTGATTTTGGCCTCTAACCGTTGCTTCCATGGTGGGTACTGTTTTCTTCCATGGTTGCTCTTATAGCCAAGCATCTCAAGGATCACTGCTGCTGAAGTGTAAACCAGTTCATTGGTTTCTGTAATGTTTGTGGTAGGAATTGCCCTCAATGCTTCATTCACAGTTTCCAGTAGACTTTCAGGTACGTCACTTAACCGTTGTAGTTGGTGTCGGGGTTGCCTAGTGTTCATTGTAGACATGATCTTGTCTTTCAGGTCAATTGCTGCCTCGCTCAGCGTAATTGTGGTTGTTGGGGCTGTGTACCCAATCTCAGGGTGGGAGTGTGGTATAACCTTCTCTCTGACCTGTTGTTCTGGCTCTCCCGTGGCATTGTATTGTATCGCTTCAATCTCAAGTTGTGATAGGAGTTGCCGTTTGTGGATGTTAGAGCACTGAGCTACCAGTTGTTTGGCAGTTAGCCTTGATTGTGGATTTCGAAGCATCCATTCATTCCACATTCTCTGCATGTAACCCCTCTGGGTGGGATTAATTGAGTAGTAGCATCCTAACAGAACCTTGTTCTCACATCTAGTCCATTTCCGTCTTGTTCCAGTAGCCCACTTTCCATCAGGGTGCTCTGGTCCCTCAGCACCTGACGCAGACCTTGTTTGGCCGGGCAACGTCTGAGCCGGCATGACATGTGGTTCATTGTCTCTCATGTTGTGAGGTAGGCATTAACGTTAAGGGTCTTGCCCAAGGACCCTCACTGGGTGATGTAATTTCCCGTCTTTGTTATGGTAATTGCCCCATTTCCAATGTCATGGTAATTGCCCCATTTTCCATTACCATTAATTGTTCGTTCCGTCCTGGGAATCGAACCCTAACCAACCGAGCTACCCAGCCGGTGTGTGTATGTGTGTGTGTGTGTGTGTGTGTGTGTGTGTGTGTATATATATATATATATATATATATATATATATATATATATATATATATATATATATATATATATATATATATATATATATATATATATATAAAATATGCCGTTTTTAAGGCAGTGTGTATGTATATATATACACATACACACACCTTTATTTTGAAACACCGTTCAGACTACTGAACCGTTTAAAAGTACTGGAGAAGCTACATTTAGCAACATTGAAATTAAACAGCACTTTATTTCCTTAATCATACTTTTAGAACGTTGTTGGTTAAGACACATTTTTTCCTTTTTTTTTCTTACAGTGAAAAATATTTTGTTATAGCAATCAGATAATGTTGAGTGTTCCCTTTATCTATTTTAAGTAATCAAAATAAAAGCACTAGGAATTTGCTTGGGTAAAATAAACTTATTACCTATTAGATACAGTTGCAGTGCTTAATATTGTGACCATTAAATAAAATGAATGTTACTATTTTATTACTATGAAAGACGTTTCAATATTCAGGTAGTGGTTGTGTTCTCAGCCTTCAAGTCATTAAAAAAGTGAAAATGTTTTCGGGCACAATATGGCGATATGCCTTGTATTGTGAGAGGTGTATGGGGATACGTATTGTATCGCCAGACTCTTGCCAATAACCACCCCTAGTAGAAAATACGATGGGCGAGGAATCATAAGTAAAACTGCTGCCATCTGTGCAGGACTGGGTGAGACAGACTTGGTGGTACATCTTTGTTTTCCTTATCTGAGCTGGAATCTGGATCAAAGCTGTACAGCTGGATAGCTCCAATTTTCTACACCGCTAGAGTTAGCTTGGGGTTTAAGGTAGTGGGAGAGAGTGCAACAAAGGGATGATGAGATATCAGCAAGAAATATAAAGAAGGCTGAGCAGGCTTACTCTTTGCCCACAGTCCAGCCCACAACTCAGATGTGAATTTCTAATGAACTACTGCTGCTCTACAGAAACTATGTCCTAGAAAACGAAACAGGTTTTTTATTTTGGCAAAAAACTGCTTTTGAATTCCAAATTGACTTCCCCGGGTTCTTTAATTTGGAGTCTGAAGGATCCTGTAGGCTACATTCACACTGCAGGGCTTAATGCTCAATTCGGATTTTTTGAAAAAATCTGATTTGTTTGCTAGAGCGTTCACATTTCCAAGTAAATCCGAACTTTTGTGATCTCCAGTGTGACCGTGACACGACCCAAACGAGACCCGCATGCGCAGAAGCCAGAAGAATACCCAACGGTGAGCGACGTCACTTGTTGTTTGCGGAGCAAACGTTAACAATGGATGTCAACAACAGTGTTGTCAAAAGCGGAGCTCTTTTTGTAATATTAAATTTATTTTCACGAAGAAGCAGCACAATTACAATCTTCTCATTTTAAGAAGGCAATGGAGTCGGGATCGTCTGTACCCACTGTTGTGGAAAGGAAATGTGCATGTGTTGGGGCTGCGCGCCTGCGTGTGTGCAAGCGCGTGCCGCGATAGAGAATAGGGGGGGGGGGCAGTGTGGGTGCGCATTCATGTTGTGTGTTACGGAGGAAGGAGGACGGTAAAAAAAGAAGGTTTCCCCCAGATTAAATGCTATGGACTCTTTATTAACCCGTTCTGGAGAATCTAAGGGTCAGAACAGGGAGGAGGAGGAGGATCGCCTCGGGTCCCCAGCACTTCTGACCACGGTCGGAAAGAAAGGGGAGAAAGAAAAAAAAAGTTGTCGTGGGAAAGGTTCAACACCACGCTCTGCCATTTATCTGGAAATTTTTTCAAAAACTGCCCAGTTGCGATAAGAGCCCTGGAGTTTTGCCTGAATAGAGCGATTACCCCAAATATTAATCCAATCGGGGATCTCACTTCCCTTCCACTGACTGATCTCAGCAGCATCGTCCACCATGGTTGATGTTTACGTTCTCGTTCCCGCCTACTTCAACGCAAAATGATGACGTTTGTTGCGTGTCGATGACGTACGGTTCGGAATCAAGTCGCCTGGCCGGTCAGACAGCGGTCGCAATTGAAAAGAACGGCTACAATTCGGAATCAGGACGGCAAACCCACGGGGCCTGGGTCGCAATTGAAAAGATCGGATCTGTGTCATTCAGACTGTCATGAAGAGATCGGAATTGGGCCGCTTAGGGGCAAAAAATTCGGAATTGGGTCGGTTCAGCCTGCAGTGTGAACGTAGTCTGAAGTTGAAGGTTCTAATAATGCGACTTCACACTGAGTCTTCGTTGGCCTTTGCAGGGGAGAATTCAGCACTGCCATTACCCCTTCCTTTTAGACAGCCCGCTCAATTCTGCCTTCCTCCTTCCGACAGGCTCTTTTTATTGCACACTGGTATCCTGTTTCACACTTCATGATCTACTTCCTGCACATTCAGCTCCTTACATCTGTCTATACCATAAAAGAAGTGGGTGCTAGCGGTAATTCACTACACTCTTTCCTTTTATCTGCACATTAATTTTACAAAAGTTTAGATGTTGTTTGTTTTTGTGGTTGAAACGCAAACATGCTGCTGAGGCCGACTCTAGGTTGACATCATGAAATGGGCGGCACCCACAAGGAGAGAAAGGCGGAGCCTCAGAGATCGAGTCGTCTTACTTCCAGAAATGGAAAAAAGCCCCGTAAAATTACAAATATTTAATAAAACATTCACTTTTTGTGTGCCAAAGGCAAAATATTATTATATTCGTGGATATTGTTAACCCTGGTGAAGTAGTATGGCAGCCGACTTCTGATCAGAAGATTGCAGGTTCGATACCCGCCTCTCCCGCCCATATGTCAAAGTGTCCAAGACACTGAACCCCACCGTGTCTCTGGTGGTTCTAGGTTGGCGCCAGTGTTTAGCCATCAGTGTGTGAATGGGTGAATAGGACTGTGACTGTAAAGCACTGTAGGCCTTTGAGGAAGGTAGAAAAGCGCTATACAGGTATTTACCATTTATAAAATGCTTAAGAATAACATGGTCTAGACCCATTAAACTTCATGCAGGCCGGCTGTGTTTATTGAAATAAGTATGATCAGTGTTAAATGACAGTGAATGGTCTCATCTTTTTTCATTCTACAGTGAATTTGCACCTTTTTTAGTGTGCCCCATTTGTCCTCTGCTGCTGTCACTGGATACTCGTTCAGCATGTTGTGGCCAAACTTCTATCTCTGCTAGATAGAAATGACCGTAAACCCAGGGATACGTCTCTGAATGGGTTTGCAGTGGTTTAGGTTCACCCGCATTAAAAGAAGTAGAAATTGTAACTGGTGACCCTAATCAATTTATTACCATTTTTCTTTCTCCTTTATGCAGTTGTTTTGTGTTTTTATTTTGCATGTGGATGAACTTCACTGGTCTAATCTGGATCAGTCAGAAGGAAATCCGTTTTTTTAGGGGTTTGGTAGTTTATATACAGTAACGATTAAGTCAGTATTTTCATTTTTTGTGTTTACACATCAATTTGGAGTGTAATAAAATGTCTTTAAGACAGTTTTACTTTCAACAAAGACAATTAAATGACGTTGGATGAACATGAAACTTCTCTGTAAATAGATCAGTATAAGAATGGACTTACAGCTGTAACCGAGTAAACGCCACAGTGTTATCTGGTGTAACGCTAGCAAAGTTGCCATCTGCCCTCTGTTACTGTGAAAGTGTGCTGGATTGAAGCATTATTCCTGGTAGGCTGCAGTGGATGTGTGCAGCACCCACCTCTGTTTCCTGTTTGACTGCTTTATGGCGTGATGGGATGGAGGCAGAATAAGTGGCATGAAAGGGATGGTTTGGCTGTCTGATGACTTTGTCTGGTATTCCCACAGAAACCCAACAGGGATTCCTCTCTGAGCAGGTGATGCAAGTGCAGCTTATGGGGTGGGTCAGCAGAAGGAGCCTTAGATGGTTTCCCTCCCCAGCTGTTGTTTCAGCAACATTCCCAGCCCCCGCTGCTTGGCCGGCCTGGCCAAAGTGTTTGAGTCTAGGGTATGTCCTTATGCACACCTCTTTTCTGAGTGGGGGCTTTGCTGGGAGATTCCTGCTTGTTTTTTTTAACATGCTGATCATTGGAAATTGGTTTGTGTTTGTGGATATAACCATGAGTTTGGTTGATCTGGAAAAGATTATCTGACTAATTCATTGGGACTTGTTTCTCATTGGATGGAATGTTTGAGAATGTGGTTCATGTTAGCAGGCGACCCCACCCTTTTAATTAGATTCTCAGTTTCTACATTGGTGTTGTAGAAGTTCTCAGTTATGGATTTTTTTACATCATGAGGTTCTGTCAACAGGGCATTTTGTTTTCTTGTGATTCTGAGAAACCACAGTCTTTAGATCCAGAATTCTCTGTGGTTTGTTAGTCCTTTAAGATGTTCCATTCCACAAAACAGTTTTATTCTAATCCAAATCCTGAAACATGTTGTGGTTTTGGAGAACTTTACATTTATTGTAGCTGAATTAGCAGTTAGGTAATGTACTTTTTATTAATATTTTTCTTTTGTAGTTTTTAGCACTGATAGCCAACTACACTGTATGGATAAATGAGCTCTGTGCATTATGATATATACACCAATAGTTCCATACTGTTGGTGTATAAAGGAAATAACAATTAGGTACTGATTTGGAACTGAACAATTAAGGAACTGATTTGTTGTCATTGTTCTGTTTTCCCCTAACTTTGGCCATTTAAGCCTCTACCAACATTAGCAAGTTTTACAATATTTGGCTTTCCTTTACCTTTGTCAACTGTCAGGTAGTAACTTGGTCATTTGTACGAGTGTTATAGCCTTCTTTATTTTCTTTGTGTCCAAAAATTAATGATGAAGCATGCATTGACGTATCGTAACCCACTACAATTTTTCCAAGCAGGATTTAGGTTTGGGTAACTTTTGTTTTTCATTTTTATTCAGAGAGAAATGTGAAATGTGTGACTTAGTCCTCACACAAAAATCTACTTCGCTTGCTTAGAAGGAAAAATCCAGCAAGAATAAATAACGTTTTTTAGCTGCCCGCTGAGGCTCCGGTCATGTGACCAGTCCTCCCTTACAGTCACACTTTTGGGGCCGTTCATTCCTCCCTCCTCCTCTTTTATTTCACCTTGTTGCCAACAAAGAAGAGAATATAGTTGCTTCCTACATAATTATTCAACAGTCCAGTCACAATATTTATTTCTAAGTGAACCCTTCCAGCAACTTTTACTCCTAAAGTTTTACTTTTTTGGACAGTGCCTACTGACTCTAGTTTTTCCTTTTCTTTAACAGAGTCAAACAGGACTCTCATGTTTGTCACCAGTCAGGGATACGTTTGCTGTTCAGTCGATTTTCAGCTTTCAGCCTGGTGAACAGACATCTGGAGGTTGTTATTGTTGATAACCTCTGAATGAGGCTTTGTGTTGAACAGCGGTGGGACAGAGGCAGTTGACAGTCTCTGTGGTGCTGGCTGATGGTTAGCTCAGACTGTTCTGGTGTTCTGACTATTGAGCAGAATAATCACACACAGCTTTTAAGTCTGTGAGGAAACCTTTTAACCTGTTGTCACTGGTTCCAGCCTCACATGGGTCTGACTGCTGCGCTCTTCTATTAAACAGCATAGCTATTGTTCAGGGGCAGAACCCAGCTGTTGTTGCAGCAGCCATTGTTGTAAACTGGGCTTGTTGTTTAGGAGCTGAAAGCACCCTAGTAAATGACCCTTGTTTTGCCAACACGCAGCTTCCTGAATCTGTCTAACACACTGTATGAACCCTAGTATAAAGCCTTAGTCACATGCACCCCTTCAGGGAGTTGACCTGCAGGATTTTGGGTTGTCCAGTCCGTGGAGTGTCATAGAAAGGAGCTGCTGCATCTTAAGGAGTGCGTAGATGTGTCTCGCTGTTCCCTTAAAGCTTGTACGGCCACCTTGAGGGAAGTCATTTAAAATGCCACGAAACGTTGTTGGGCATGTGGTAAGTGTACCATGAAATATTTGTAAGGCTCATGTAAGTTTGACAGACTTATGACATACAGGTGATGCTGTTTTACAGTGCCCTTAAGCCACACTCTAGTCATTGGTAGAGTGTAAGGACTCCCCTCTTACTGACGACGAATGCCACATGCAAGGGGAAATGCCTGTAGAACGCCTGTAGTATTTCCAAACAAACTACACACTGATGTCTAATTTCCTAAGTTTCAACAGCCAGGCTGCACCTGCAGCAACCTACCGTATTTTCACGACCACGAGGATTATGGGGCGCAGTCTCAGTTATGTTTTTTTTTCTGTATTTAACACATACAAAAGACGCACCGGGTTTTAAGGCCCGGGCACATTAAAACGTACCGGTAAAACATGCATGCTAGTGTGCGTTTAAAAAAGGCAGCGGGAGCAAAACTGAGTCGGTAGTGATTTATTTTTTATTTTTTCAGTCATCAATCAGCATCCAAAAATCCATCAAAGTCCTCATCTTCTGTATCTGAAATGAACAGCTGGGCTACATTTCTATCAAACACGCCAGGCTCCTTTCCGTCATCGTCAGCGTCCGTCTCGTTGCCGTGCAGCTCCTCATGAATGATGTCGGCTTCTGTGAAAGCTTGAAGAACAGTGCAAGGAGACGTGTTAGCCCAAGCTTCTACAATCCATTCAAAAATTGTGGCATAACTCACCCGGCGCCTCCCAGTCTTAGTAAAAGACTAAGACTTAGTTAGTAACAGGAGCTGAAGATGAACAGCTTTTCATTGTAGTCCGCTGGAAGTTGCTGCACCACCGTAGTCCTTGCCTGGAAGGAAAGATGGCACCATCTAATAAAACAAAAGCACCAAGACCAGACCTCCATGAAAATGTTCAAGTTTCCAGCCCATTCCTGTAGGGAGTTTTTATTTTTTATTTTTTATTTTTATTTTTTTAAGATATAACCGAAGTGCGCAATTCCGCAGATAGGGGGAGCACAGGAAAAGCAAAACAGGTGAAACAGCTTACTAACAGCTCTGCGTCTGGGTAAGATGCAGTTTGGTTCCCCGCGAGCCTCACCACTGCTGTGTTGCTTTAAGAATGATCAGCAGTGACACAATAATGAACAAAATGTTGTCGGAAAGAAAAAAAGGTTGAAGTGAAGTGCTGAGCTTTCCAGGAAAAATTGACAGTTTTATTTGTTCACGGAGCTGAATGCAAAACCTGTGTGCTTGGTATGTCATGAACAGGTTGCAGTGCTCAAAGAATATAACATTCAGCACCACTATGAGACTCACCATAAAGAAAAGTTTCACTGTTTGCAGTTACGAAAAGAGAAGATTTAGCAACTATTAACTGGACTGATAGAACAACCGTCTGCATTTACTGCAGCCGTGACGTCAGTGATGGAGCAGTGACAGACACCTTATTGCAGACAAGTTGGAGCAAACATCCAAACCATTTTAGGATGGTGAACTTGTGATAAAATTCTGAAGGCTGCAGAAGTCTTGTTCCCAAAAAGCAGTCGACCTTTGCCAACATGAGTCTGTCAAGGATTACAACTGCAGGTACAACATCTCTGAGGAGACTTGGGCGCCAAATGAAGGAATCCAGTCATTTATTGTATTTTTAGTCACTATTGATTAAAGCACCAACATCACAGATATGTACAGCTGTACATATTTATTAAAGGTGTTGAAGAGACGTCACAGCAGAGTTTCTTGAATTGATGGAAACCGCAATAGCTGATGACAGTCAGCTCTCTAGTCCCTGTGCTGGATGATGTTGGAGGGAACTGGTCATGTGACGTCAGTCTGGTCACTGATGACGCCCATCAAAGGTCAGGAAGAAGGCAGGTGTTGCCACAAAATTCAGGAAGCAAACCAGGAAAAGACTCTTGGACATTTCATTGTGTTTTGCACACTTGAACGACAGTAAATGTGTTTCTGCACAGGATTTGAATCCTGATATTGATAGCTGGCTGAAGTTTCAGGAGAGAAAGGTTAACTCCAAATTATTATGTTCACAAATGTTTGCAAGTTTAACTTAGTTTATTTTTTAATGGTTTGGACATTTACAATTAAGGCAGGTGTTTCATTTTTTTCTGTAGCCCCTTTTGAGTTTATTATTCGGATTGTTTCAGTGTCAGATGTAAAATATTCAGTCTGTGTAAAATTGAATAAACCATTTTTTTAAAAAGTGAAATGCATTTTATTTGAGATCCATTGGTCTCTGTGAATGAATGTGGAACAATAAATGATTAGGCTACCAAAAAAAAGCTGTTTTTTGCTTTTATGTTACTGGTCCGGCCCACTTGGGATCAGACGGGTTGAATGTGGCCCCCGAACCAAAAGGAGTTTGACACCCTGGTCTAAAGTAAAACTTCAAAACTAACAAAGAGAGGAGACAAAGCAAAAAAGGGAACTATTTCATTCAATTGACCCCACAGTGGGACCCCTGTTGCACCCAGGAAATGAGGCACACGAAACATTTTGGTCCTGCTAAGTCAACATGTCTCTGCTGTGTGGTGTTGTGTTATTGTTCAGTTGTCAGTTAAGCCTTTACTCACGCTGACCAGATAAGCTCGCTGTGTATGCACCCAACAATGAGTGCTTATCTCGTCTGTGGCAGATTGGATCATCTGCCCCGTCTCTCTGTTACACTGTTGACTACAGAGGAAATGATCACGTAAAGAAGCTGATGCTGTTTCACATTAAAAGCAGCTCGTCCTGTTGTCTACACAGCATGACAGATTTCAGGTTTACACATGTTGATACAAACTTATAAATGCACCAGATGAACTCAATTGCTGTTTCACGTTCAGTAAAACTTTAGTTTTGACCAGAAGTCCAGAGGCCTGTGTGGAATGTGTATTCCTAATTAGGATACAGGAAGAGGAGCGGCAGCCTGCGTTAAAATGTGAAGCATGTGCTGCGAGCATCACTGCTGCCATCTGTGCAGGACTCGGTGAGACAGACTTAAAGACTTGGTGGTGGCAGCTCCAGTTCCAGAACAGCATTTTGACTCAGACTGATGCAAATAGCTGAACTGATGTCCTTTCTCTCAGAGCACCTTCAAGCTGATGCCATTGAAACACACCCCCTCGTTTCATTTAGACATGCAACATGTGTAGCATGTCAGATTATTCACATAACAGAAATGCTGTGCCAGGGGAGGCCCGCTCAGCCTCTTGCCCTTGTGCTTGGATCTGTTTTGACAGAGCGTTCTCACTCTTCCCCTCAAGAGGCTGAACTAGGCTTTAATAATAGCAGCCAATTATTTCCTCATAAATTCTGTTGAGCATTTCCCAAGGTGGATATGAAAGAAACACTCCTGCTGCCTCAGCTCTCTACCTTAGAGGGATCCCAGCTGACAAACCACCATCTTCAAGTTGCTGTTGAAAACAACTATAAATAGTGTCAGAGTATTTGAATACTAACCTGCTCTCTCTCTAGTTTGAGTGCTGGTTTAGGAACAATTTTCAAAACACTTGAGAAGATTGTAAAACCCAGGGCTGCTCTTTTTCTACTCTGTTTTTGTATGAACACAAAAGTTTCATGCTCTTAACTGAAGTGTCTGTGTGGATGACATAAAATATTCAGCTCTCATTGAAGGTCTATCTGGTTTGGGGTTTTTCAGGTGCAAAAAACCCAGCATAGACCGTATTCAGACAATGTTTAAAGAAAAAGCTGCTACCACCTTCAGGAAATTAAAGCGTCTGATCATTTAAAACAGATTTAAGAAGTTTGTTTTTGTAAAATCAGACATGCTGCTGACTCTAGGATGACATCATGAAATTGGTGACACCCACACGGAGAGAAAGGTAGTGCCTCAGAGATCGAGTCGTCTTATTTCCGGTTAGGAAAGTTATCTGTGAAATTAACTAATATTTCATAAAAGAAACAATATTCTTTAGTGTGCCAAAGGTAATATAGTATCATATATATGGATATAGTTCACTCTGAAAGGCTTAGGTAAAGCATGATGTAGGCCCTTTAACATACTGAATACGTTTGCCTACGTTGATCTGGTCGGGCGGCTCAGGCGGGTCGTCCAATAACCGAAGGGTTGGCGGTTTGATCCCCGCTCCCCCCACCAGCTCCTGTTGTGTCCTTGGGTAAGACACGTCACCCTCCCTGCCTCCAGTGTGTCTCCACTGGTGTGTGAATGTGTATGAATGTCCCGGTGATGGTCAGAGGGACCGTAGGCGCTAACTGGCAGCCACGCCTCTGTCATTCTGCCCCAGGGCAGCTGTGGTCACATCAGTAGTTACCATCAGCAAGTATGAATGAATAATGGACACATTGGAAGAATTTAGAACATCTGGAAAAGCGTAGATAAATGTAATCCATTGTTATTAAAAAAATTAAAACACAGCTGAAGTTCAGTTTCCCTTTGGCACCTGGTTCTGCTGATGCTGAAGTGACTAGAGACAGTGATGACTCAAAGCCCAGCTCAGAGTCAAAATGACATTTTCTCTGACCATCATGGTTGTGTGTCAGAACCACAACTTGGCCTCCGGGATTAAAACATTTGTTTTAGTCATATTGCTCTACTGTAGTAAATGCGATCAATCTGTCAAGACCGTACAAAGGTATGATTAGGAAGCAATGTTCCTACAATCACATCATCACTCAGAGAAGTACAGACTTTCTGCATGTGTCCCTTGTTTTTTTCCCCTGTTCTGTGTTTGTGATGGACTCACACAATCTGCTGCCTCTTTGGAGTTATAGGGTCAAAAGTAACATTTATACTGAAGTCACGCATTTCTGAAGGTGTTAGCATGCATGACATGGGGATTACAGTGTATTGCAAACTCAAAAGTCAGAGAATTGTGTTTGATGATAATTGAGTTGCCAGTTAGAAGTCCCTTTGACCATTGTTCTGTTTAGTGAAGAATTCATTCAGTCCCGCAGCCTGAAACTGTGTCAGAAACACAAAGGCGTCTGTTGACATACAGGGCTGCTATAAAGAGGCAGTTTGTGACACCAAACAACTGGACTATTCTACACAAAAGCTGTCCAGTCCTCACAGGAGCAGACGTTGTTTTCTGACTGACATAATAAAACTTGTTGGTGAAAACTGTTTTCTGATGAACAGAAGTCACTGGGGGGGGGGTAAATGTAGCAGGGGAGAAAACGACTGGCCGTATTGGACAGATTCATTGACACAAGCGGACATCAGCCCCCAGCACCTGACCTACAATAGTTTGATTTGATTACCAACTTGCCTGAGACAGAACGATCTGTTAGATTTTTGGAACCTAAATTGATTAATGGAGGAAGTCGATTAATCTATACATCCCTAGGAGAAAGGTTAGTTTTGTTCATTTCGTTATAAGGTAAACATGCTCTTTACAGCAAATGAGTGATGGTGGAGTTTTATGGAAAACCAGCTGGAAGCAGTGACTGTCTGCATGGGAGCTTGTAGGCTGAGAGCTGGTCGACTCCTCTGAGTCAGTCATACATGGCTTGAGGTAAATGTGGAGCAGAGCAGATGTAGACACTAACGCTGACACTAAGTGACAGGTTCCCAGGCACTCAGTGGCACCGTCGACTCCTCCCCACCCCTCCATCTCCTCATCGGTTCTGCCTGATTCTTTGACCCGTACGGATCCCAGGGGTCACCAGCAGCAAAGCACGTGGTTTGCTCCAGACTCACATATCTGAGCCCCCAGCAGCTAAATGTTTGGATGCCGAACATAAATGAACGCACAGAGTCCTTGAGGCAGAGCAGAGCTGTTTTTGAGTTCACCTGAAGAAAAATGTGATTGGGCTCATGGTGGATACAATCTGCAAACAGAACCAGTCTAACTAGTTAAAGAAGATCATAAATCAAGGTGAGAGCCATCTCAAAAGAACTGCACCACAGGCTGCTGAAATACTTTATTATTGATATTAATCCGATTTATTTATTTTACCTGCCTGTTTAAAATGGAAACAAATAAAAAGTTCAGCCCTTTGTTTCTAATCATTTATGTTTTACAGGCTAAGGTTAAAAGGAAAACGTTTTCCCGTAAATGTTCCTTACAAGCAGATTTTGTGGTCATTTTTCTTCTGGCCATGAGTCTGTAAATGTTTTCAACAGCAAAATCTTGATCAGCAGATTAGATCCTAGTCTGCTGGTAAATAGTTATCTGTTTATGACAAGTCTGCCCAGTCAATGAGTTTGGAAACTGGAAAGCCCCTCCTGACTTTCTACAAAACATAGCAAACTGTGACACAAACACAAACTGAAGTGGACCAACTCCACCCAAGTTCAGCTTCTAATACTCAACATGGGTTTAATATAGCCACATATTTCACATTGTTCTGGAAGTTTGCTGCCTGTTGCAGAGACTAAGTTCAGCTCCAGTCAAGTGGCATTTGCTCAGCAGCTGAATGAACATTTGACACTTTCATGTGGTATAGTTAGCCTTATCTCTTTTTTTGTAAACTTCACCTCACAAGCCAGTGTGGTGAGCTGAATGTTTTTATAGACAATCATCCTTAGAGAAGACAAACAACAGAACGATTAATTCCTGAATCTTGTGATTCATTAAAGATGAAGCAATAAAAAATAAAAGCTTTTTAGAGGAAAATTGCTTTCCTTCTGAAAAGACAAAAATGATTTCCCTAGACGACTGCACAAAGAGATTACCCAGAAAAAACCTTTAAGTTAAGTTCATCCACATATAATTGTGTTTCTCTGTGGTGATCTGAGCACCCATGAGGGCAGTCACAGCTCATAGCACAGATATGACAGTAAAGCCGTTGCCAGCGTGGAAAGGAAAATGTTATTGTAGATGGAGATGGAGCAGCTCCGTTACATGACCACAGCTGACAAAACACAACCTGGACTTATTTTCCGGTCCAGCTCTGCCTCTCCCTCTCAAACATCAGCACAAATGATTGTTATCAAGACACGTTTGGACATTTCTTTCCCAAAGCTACCAGTTCAGGCCCTGTTCAGCCCTGGTCACCAATGAGGGGAGGGGAAATCCAGTTACTATGGAAATATCTCCAGTGTTTCTATGGGAACTGGATCATCGGAGCATGCTCTTGCTCTAATCATGTCTCAAAAAGCAGCTTATGGTAATATGCAGTGTTCTATGAATTAACTTGTTGGGTTTTGTGTACCAGCTGACATGATACACTTGTCAAATGAAAAAATATAAATCTGTTTTTAAAACAGTCGAGACAGGAGTTTCTCAATGGCACTGAGTTTAGTTTGATTTTCTATCTCATTTCAGAGCATGCTCTGTTTGTGTGAAATAGACAATTATATTGGTATTACTGTTATCAAACATATTAAAGAACTAGGCGGTGTAATGATTTCTGGTAACAACGAAGCATATCGTAAGTTGTGGTTGCCAATCCTTTTCATAGTTGATATTAGTTCATATTGAAAAATCCGATTGGATCCGAATCACAGACCTAAAATGGTTCCAGGACATTCATCTTCTTCCGTTTATCCCTTTCGGGGTCACGGGGCTGCTGGAGCCACTTATGGGCGAAGGCAGGGGACACACTGGACAGGTCGCCAGTCTGTTGCAGGGTCACACATATCACACACACACCCATGCACTCTCACATTCACACCTGTGGACAATTTGGAGTAACCAATTAACCTATGAGGCATGTTTTTGGGTGGTGGGCGGAAGCTGGAGTCCCCAGAGAAAACCCACGCATGCACAGAGAGAACATGCAAACTCCACATAGAAAGGTCCCCCATTGATGTTCTGGTTTAGGTCCCCCAGCTGGGACTTGAACCAGGGGCCTTCTTGCTGTGAGGCGCTAACCACTGCGCCACCGTGCAGCCCATCCAGGGCATCTTTAGCTAAAACTTTAACAAGTGAGACTCTGAGAGAAATACCCGGTACTGAACAGTGCAGGTGAATAAAATGTAAAGTAAATGTAGCTGTGTTTCCATTGACTGAAATTGCACAAATTGGATTTGTGATAATAAATGTGCTTAATGGAAACACTGCAGTTTGGAAAAGACTTCCATTTATCGAACATAAGTTTTTGTGCTTGGAGGAGGTGGTTTTTGGGTTGTATTGAAATGGACATGTTTTGCAAAACTTTATTCAAATTAACCGAGTCGCAGGACTAACAACCGGGTGGCAATGCGCTTCTTGGTGGGAACTGGCTGCCTTGGTCACTGCTCAGTGGGCGCCACCAGAGGTCCACAGCATCACACAGCTCATCAAAAGTTGAGCGTGTCGTGTGGAATTGTTGGATCCACAGCTCCTCTGTAAAATCACCAACCACCATTTCCCAAAATGGCTTCATCCATAAGACACTCCCACGTGTCAGGAGCTCGTTGCTCCACGGCCTGGATAAGACGCCGACGTCTCCTTTGGTAGATGATGATGAGCGCTGGCACCGGGGCAGAGATGTGACTGAATCTGCTGTCAATCAAAGTATTATTCACATCCTTCCCCATGTTTTTGAATGACTCATCATATGAGCTGGTTTGTGTTTGCAATATTATGATTTAATGGAAACAGTAACTGCAAATTATTATTATTATTGACATGTCTATAAATATGATAAAGTTTGGCGCACATGCGTAATGGAAACACAGCTAGTGTGTACAAACACACACTACCTGAAGAATGGATATCAAATCCATTCACATGTTAGTTTCTAAAGTTCAACCCACTGTTGTTTTTCCACATCCAAAGAATCCAAAGGGAACATTCTTAGAACATTGTAGACACTGGATGGTCACATGACTTTATTCAAAGTCTTTCCACTATTTGGACTGGAATGATGGACTGATCCATTTTTTCACATGTGGGTTGTCCTCTGTGATGTATTTGGTCGTTTTAACATATTTCAGTCCAAAAAGTATTTTCCAATATCGATTTTCAATTTATCTCTTTTGAAATTATTTTTCAATGGTATAAATCAATTTGATTGAATTCTGCCTCAGAAAGATCAATCTGTTGGATCGTAGGAATAGAAATCAATTAATGGTTACACCACTGAAATACCAATCATGCATCAAATGATGCATTAGGGTTGTGCCGATGGACGATACTATCGTCCATCGTGATGCCACGCCCCCGCCCAGCTGCGAGTCGACACCATAAGCCACTGTTACATGTGCAAAATATCTCAATCAGATCAATGGTCGGATTAAAATTCAACCGAGTACATAAGCCCAGAAAAACGTTTTGAGATTATAACAAACGTTCACATGGTCACACTTTCGGTCAGAAGAAATCATTCGCACATGTGCAGTAGTGTTTTAAATACCGGAAGAGGATATGAGTTCCCCTGAGAGGCTACATACATAGATATCTGGCAAAAAAACATGCTTTTATTAATGTTACGGTTATTATGAAGCGCCTGTATTCATCATTTTAATTTTAATCTGTGTGGTCAGTGCTTTTTGTGTGGAAGAACAGAGCTGGAAGAAGCCAGGGCTAGAGAGGCTAACACGCGCTAACAACATTTAGCCTTTGATGAACATGAAATCCATGCGGGAAATGCTGCAATCTGCATCTTGGCTGATAATGTGGGAATAACATAAGCCTTTATCATCAGTCGGGACACGACTGGAAACAAAATCCAGGTGATTGTTTGAACAGTTTCTAAGGACTGAGCGGCATTTCTGCTTTGAAAAGCTCACACACCGCCCCAAAGCCACTGTGTGAGTCTGAGATTTGCCCGGACACACACTTTTACCGAGAGAGCCGGTTCTCCTGAGTTTGGTAGCTCGTTTACGTGGAGCTGTGGGACGGACCGAAGTCTCCATAAGATAGCGCACACGTAACAAAGCATCCTCCCTTCCCCTCAAACACAAAGTCCGGCTGCTCTGCTCAGAGACTCGGTCTTCCGGTCCACTTGACTAATCAAGTGCAGGATGGACTTCTTCTTTTCTATTTTGTTTATTTATTTATTTTGGTTAAAGTCACTTCCCTCAGTTTACACTGAGTCATTAGTTGGGAAATAAAATAAATGAAGTAATAAAGTGAAATAATGAATAATAATTATATAATAACGAAAAATTAAAAATACCCCCCCCCCCCCCCCCCCCCCCCAACGATATCATCGTCCATCCCGATGGTTCACTGCAAACATCGTCAACTGGCAACTTAAGGGACGTCGCCCAACCCTATGATGCACATGCCTCAACAAGGTCTAAACTCCCAAGTTTCATAGATTCATGATTATAGATCTACTGTATTTTAAAAGTTCGATTAATACATCAGCATTTTCTTCAGTTTGCTCATTGATGAGTGTACAAACTGGAATCAATCAAGAAGCTGTTATAAAGAGCAAGTTAATCATAGGTTCTTCTACCCATACACCTGACCTGCTCATGTGGATGAGGGGTCAGGCAGGGTGCTTGTGTTTTACTGGGTAAGAAAAGGACAGTCACCACTGGTACTTACTGCATGTGGACACACAAGACTGACTGGTTATGGTGCCCAAATCTTCACAAAGATATTTTTGAATCCACACGTGATACATTTCCACACAGCAGCTGTTGAATTGTATGCAGAGGAGGGAGTGTGGGCTCTGATGTGAGATCTTTTGGGGAGCGTGGGAATATTCTTCACAGGCAGTAGGTGATGAGATGATCCTTTGGGAAAAGAGTTGGATTCTTAATAGAACCTTTCTATGTGGGATACCAACATCATCTTCCCAAATGTATTAAAAACAAGTGCATCATCCCAGGGGAAGCTGCAAAGCAAGGAGAGGCTACACATTTGCAAAAGCCAGAGAATATCCTGCTCCTCTGTGTGTGCTCTAATATTCAGTAAGTTCATGCTGGGAGCACAGGAGCAGAAAATAGCTGGAGCCCACCATGGAGCCCTGCACCAGCACGTTCAGCTTTAAGTACTACTCCAAATCTAGAGGGACTGTCACACTAAACTGTCAAGTATTTGTTTACTTTTGTAAAAAAAAAATCATCATGTAGTCATACAAGAAAAAAAACTTTTTTCATCTTAACTTTTGCTCCAAACAGTTTAACATTTATCACTTTTGTCAGTAAAGTTGCTGACAGGGAACCCACAAGCAGAGTTGTTAGTTAAATGACCTGAAAGATTTCATATAGAAATTGCTCGGACAACATTGGGATGTATTTGCGTCAGCAGAGAATTATCAGCACAAACATTCTTGCTGATGTGCTTCTGCCTCTGCTCGTCAGCCACATGAGTGTGACTGAGGCAGTGGATCAAACTTTAAAGACTCACTGATGAAAATGGTGCTTTTGGTGTTTTAACATGTTCTTGTAGCATAGAGAGAAAACTAAGCTTCAAATTGCATTTCTGATTGTTTCTTTATTCAAATTGTGGTGAATCTGGAGCAGAGGAAAACCTGTAGCTGTGACAAAGGTGCTGCAGTCAGCAGCCCTCAAGCTTCCTGCTCTGCTCCATTCTGATGGATTCACTGTCAGATAAGTAGATCCATGAACGTCTTTGTTTTCCGCGCCTGAGCTGGAATCTGGATCAGAACTGTACGGCTGGATAGCTCTGTTGGTGCTTTTGCAGCTTTGTTTCACCTCTAATGTTAGATTTCGCTGTGAGGGACTGTAAGCTAGTGGGAGAGCGTGTAAACAAAGGGATTATGGGAAATGAAGGCAGGCTCACTCCACGTCAACAGTCCCACACACAACTCTGAGGTGAATTTTTGATGAACTCCTGCCGCTCTGCAGAAACTATGTCCTAATAAACGACGCAGGTATATAGCACAAATAAACATGAAGTATTGGGGGAAGAACAAGTCCTCCATCACTGATTGCATGAGGTTGATGTTAGACGCACAGATGCTGCTCATTACCTCTGCAGTAGATGGACACATGGGACACAAGTCCATCAGCACAAAGTACATCTGATGATGCTCAAATCAGTCTTTAGGATTATATGCAACTGAATGAAACTATGCCTGACAACAGAGCATTAAAACTTCTTCTGCAAAGACAGATCAGCATGATGGAGAGCAGTCTCAATCTGATTGGAAATGAATGGTAGAATAGTAAAAGGGGAAAATGTGCACGACTCGGCTCCCTAAAAGTGAATCCTCTGCAGTTGGAGCAGAGAAAGATGGAGACTGACTGATGGAGTCAATAGTACAACTAAAAGCTGTCCAGGGAGGTCAGACAACAGGACAGACATGGGGAAGGACATGTCGGACAAACTGGGAGAAATGGGAAATGCCTCTCATTACACTTCCTGATGCAGAACTGCTGCACCCAGAAGGGTTTCCATGTCACTGCGGAAATGTAGTCTTTATTGACTGGTTACCTAGCAGAGATCATCTTCTGACAGGAGTTTCAAATACGTAACCAGTTTGTTCATGTGGAAGATGTTGTGATTTTGACCTTTTCTACTGTTTGTGTTTGTACAATCGTGTCGTCTCCTCTCAGTTTGCAGGGTTTTTACTTACTGTGTTGTGAAATAATGAAACTTACCACGTTAAGTTTCCTCCTACAGAGGTGGATGCAGGTGGGGCTCAGAAGCCCTCATAAAATGGGGGGTGGGGGTGGACATAGTGGAAACTTAAATAGCTTTGGGTGTTCAGAAAACATGAACTCACTGCACAGGAAGAATATGAGCAGGATGGACTCTGTGTGGAAACTGGCTCCAAACTGTCAGAGGCTGAATGAGTGAGGAAGACTGTGGTTGAACTGAAGACCAGGAAGCCTGTTTCTCTGCTTTGACTTGTTGGTGGAAAAATGCATCAAAGTTCAGATTAGGAACCTCAGCCGTCTTCCCCTCCATGTGTGTCCTGCTAGTGGAGTTCATCGACTGACAGAATCAGGAAATCATTTCCTCATCACTCAATAAAAATGGTTTAACAGTGTAGACAAATTGCTGAGACTCAGCTGCTTATCTCAGCACCGTGCCCAAAGGTGGGGGGGTCATCCAACCTGCTGATGTCATCCATTCTGACAGAAATAACCGGCAAACCAGAAAAGGGAGGAGTATCCACAAAAACATCACAGATGTCTGTTTACATGGCTTTATGTCAGATACACCCCCCTCAGGAAGAAGAACTGTGTGTGTTGCATTATTGTAGAGTTTTTCTGTTTCTTGATCGTGCAAAACTCTCCAGTTGTTACTCAGTGTTGTTTCATTGTTGCAATTTGGAACAATTCTATTTTTTGGTTGTATTCTGTGCTGTTGACCAACCACAGATGAAAGGTAAATGAGTGCCAGAGGCCGGCCGGTCACTTTAGTGGCGGGGGGGGGGGGGCTTAATATGCTTTCCTGGACAGCTGTTATCAAAACAGACCTCTGAGGCTTTTTCTATCTCTACTGCCAGCTCACTTATGCACCTAATCTGCTTAAATAGTGGTGGATAAAAGAATTCATGGACGGGGAGGAAAGGCCCTCAGCTCAGTCAGAACGACGACGCTGACCTCTCACTGCAAACGCCATTTCTGAAAGTACTCACCGTCACCTCTGCATTCAGGACTCAGTGCTTTTTTCGACACACTGATTGACAAAGGACAATGTCAGCTTGATGATGTTCTGTTCCACATCCTGCCCCTGTTGTTTGGACCAAAAAACGTGCACAGACGAGACCAAAAGGTGCACACATTAGTTTCCCTTTAACTGAGAACCGGCATCCATGAAAGAGTAAAACATTTGTGCCGACAAGACTGATGCAGAGGAGACATAAACATCTCTGAATACGTTAAGAATGAGCTCAGAGAAGCCTTTAGTGCTGCAGAGCAACAGGAAAGTTCTAGTTGGTTTCTGTATCTGTGATGAAGATGTTGTCTTGTGCGCTGCAGCGATGAAGTTCTGAACCTCACTCCACTCGCTGATCAGACTTCTTCCTCTGGGATGGAAAGCCTCTTAGCTTCAAGTTATGGAGCGACTAACAACTGTCCTCCCTATTATTTTAGTTTTTTAACCCGGATTACTAACCCACTTCCATGCTAACTAACTAGCTGCTGTCAGCGCTGCATTTATTAAAGACTTCTCACTGCATCTGTTATATTTATATTTGTGAAGTAAAACTTTTAGATGGATTTTATCTTCTGAAAAAACTCGACTTTATTAACTCTCTGAACTGTAAGTTTGAGGCTAAGGAAGTTGATAACCTCAGCTTTCAGTTCCAGAAATGGAGGTATGTTTCAGGGTATGCTTAGTTGCCATAGCAACTCATGCTCTGAACATAACCTGGTCTGGAGCAGGTTTAGTTGAAGTTTAGTTTGTTTTCAGAGAGGTGAAGCAGCATGGCGTGTCCATTTGAAAATGATTTAGTGGATGAAGAAGCTCAGATAATACTTTTTCCACCATGAGAGGGTGATAAGACCACATATGGATGTTGGAAAAATAAACTATTTTACTTTGATCTAACTTAATTATTTGCTTCAGTTAAGATAAATCAATTCTTTTTAGTTAAGTCAGCTTAAAAATAACACATAGTTATCAGACAGTTATGTTACTATCATTCAAATTAAATCAATTAAGTAGGTTTAACTGAAGTGCTACTGTTTGGCCGTGCAGGAATTGTGGGATAGCATTCCCTTTGCCTGTCTGGACGGATTAAATCGGCGATCCGTTGAAAATGCCTTGTTGTCCTCGCCGTGCACGCGCATTAACTCAGGGTTACAGAGAGCAGCTTAATTAAGCAAACTCATAACGGTGTTTTGGACCCAACATATGCAGAATTAGCAAGTTTAGGATTATTTAAGTGAGAGTTCAGGGTTAAAGTCTGGGTGAGTTAACCTTGCTTTCTGAAAACCCCCCTGGTTTTGACTCAGAAAATCCTTCTACTAGATCCAAGCCACTGTTTGTTTAAAGGGATGTCAGAGGAGAGTCCTAATGAGCCAATTAGCTGTCACCACATCTGCTGCGTGTGCTTCAGGAATGCTTGGTGGTTATGTTTCATGTAAGCATTTTGTGTTTCATTCTTCTAGATAGAAGTGAATTATCTTTAAACAATTGTAATTTAATTTTTTAGAACATATTATAGTATCAAAAGCTGCTTTATAATGGCAGATAATATGAATATTATACCATTCAGATCTCTTAAAAAACCCTCAACTTAAAGCCTTTTCCTGTCACTTCTCTTTAATAGAAAGGTGATGTTTGCAGCAACAGTGATGGGGACAGAAGTTTTCTGCACACATTTGTGTTTTGGCAGAAACGTGTCTTTTTCCTTCAGTTTGCCTCTGGATTGTTGGTGTTGTCTGGATCCTACTCAGAGAAAGTCTAGCTAGTTTTCAGTCTGCTCTTCCTCCTCTCCAGAGGAGTTTCAGAGCTGCTGCTCCACATCGTTTAGAAATGCAAACAGAATGAATGAAGGATTTGAAGTAATCAGCCTCTGGGAGCCATACTTTGGCCAGAGAATCACTGAGAAACGTATGATCCTGAGCTGAAAGTATCAAAGCCAGTCCGGAGCTCCTCTGAGGTAGTGCACGTGAGTGTGAGCGCCTCCTTGTATGCAGCTAAGTGCTGTCTGCTGTGGCTGAACATAAGCCTGCATCTTGTTAGGATCTTCAGGAAGAGCAGAGATAATCAGCTTAGCCCATCTGCTGCAGCAGGTGAGCTCAGACAGAGCTGCGTCTCCATGACAGATGGAGGTTAGGTTATCCCCCTTAGAGCAGTGTTCTTCAATCAGGTCTTCAAACCATCAACCTAAAGCTGAACAGCTGTCTGAGCGTGCTCAGTGCTGCCTCTGCTGGAGTGAGAGGTGTGTCAGTCACACATTGAGGATGCTTGATGGGCTTGGTCTCTGGTGGTGGGTGGGCTTGGGGGCGGGGCCATCAGCATCACCTTCTGTCGTAACCCAGGTAACCTTGATGTCGTAAATCATTCATGGCGGACCTTCAGCTGCAGCGGGGCTGTGCGTGTCAAGCATTCAGCATCCTGCTGACGCGAATGTTCGGCAGAAAATAGATGGAACGAAAATAGATGTTGAGTGAGACGGTCCAGGAGCTCATGCGGCCAAACCTGAGGACATTCCAGATGAGCAGGTCTCACACACCGTCCAGGCCTCAGCTGTCTTCATCCTACTTGCCAACACAGGTAGGATGAAGACAGCTGAGGCCCCATCAGGCTGGCCCTGGAGCTGCAGGCGTGGAGAAGCGCCATGCCCCCCCTGCACAACCGTGCAGAATGCCCCAAAACACCCCTATTACAGAGTGTAAGTGAGAGGGGGGGCGTTGGTTCCCCCGCCCTGGTAACACTCTGACTCAGGAGTTTATAAGTTTGATGTGACTGTAAGCAGGACAGACCCCCTCCCCCCCCCCCCCAGCATGGGTGCTCGTCAGCTGGTGCGGTGCCTGCAGCATGAGCTCACCGCTGCCTGATGAAGACTCTGACCTTTGCTGATGAAGACTCTGACCTTTGCTCCTGTTCTGCAGGCTTCTGCACCGTGTCGGCTGTGGTGCTGAAAACCAAGAATTCCAACCCGTGGACCAATGAGTTTGACAGTAAGCAAAGAAGCCCACATGACCCTCTAACTCCGCCCACATGCAGGATTGACTTCCTGTTTGTATCTGCAGGCATCGAGCTCTCCTGTGTCATTGAATCCATTTCTACAACCAATCCTCGGATTGAGTGGAAAAAGATAACAAGCGAAGGGCCGAGTTATGTCTACTTCAACAAGAGGATCTCGGGTAACAGAGGACCCATGCGCCCCTGACCCCGCCCACCACAGGTTTGACTCCTGTTTGTGCTCTGACAGGTGACCTGGAGAACAGAGCTGAGATTCATACCATGTCCACGCTCGTGATCAAGAACGCCACCAGATCAGACACGGCCAAATATCGCTGTGAAGTCACGGCGGCCGACGACCTCAAGTCCTTTGACGAGATCCTCATCGACCTTGTTGTGAGAGGTGCTGCCACTTTCCTTCCTCTCTAACTCATCTGCATTCATCAGAACATGAGCGACCTGAGCCAGAACCCCCCAGCATGATTCTGCGTGTGAGCCGCCCACCTCCATCCATGAGGGAATATCTGCAGTGAGAGCTGTGCTAAAGAAAGCCGGCCTTTCCTGCTGTCTGCTGTCATCTCCTGAGGCTCTGCAGGGAAGTGTGGTGTCTTTCTAAACTCATGTTTGTTGTGTGTCTGGTGGCTCCACAGTGAAGCCGGTGGTGCCCAAGTGCAGAGTTCCCAAGGCGGTGCCGTTCGGGAAGTCAACGGAGCTTAGCTGTGTGGAGGAGGAGGGCTTCCCCCGGTCTCAGTACAAGTGGTTCAAGAACCAGGAGGAGGTTCCTTTGGACCCAAAGACCAGCCCCAAGTTCTTCAACTCATCGTACACGCTCAGTGCAGAGACGGGAGCCCTGGTCAGTACAGCTACACATGTGTTTGGACAAGGGCACACACCCGGTGACCGGGGCGGGGCAGAGGGGACAGGGGCCTGACGCTCAGGGTGGGGGCAGATATTTTCAGGAGACAGTTGATGGGGAGGGAGGGCGTGAACTGCAGGGGGAATCTACTGCCCTTGCCTGCACATTCTTCAATTCTGGATTTCTTTCTGAGTTGGAGCGCTGTGGTCAACTGTCAGGAGCTCAGCCCCCCCCCCCCCCCCCCCCCCCCCCCCCCAAAACCATTTACACTTCTCCTGCTGCCTGACGGCTCTTCTCTTCCTGTCAGCAGAAGATCTGCAGAGGAAAAGCAGGGAAGGAAAGTTTGATGATAGTTGTGGCGATTGTCTGACAGCAGAGGTTGTGTGGTTTAAGGTGGACCACGAGAGCGTCTTTGTCATCAATCCAAACATTCCTCTCATTTGGAACTTATCACAGAGGTTCAGCTGCTGGTTCTGCAGGTTTGTTCACCTAAAGAGAAACTGACGGTCTGTCGTCCTCATGGTAGATTCATCTGAACAAAAATCAATCAATTCACTGTGATGACAAGACAAGGATCTGCTTGTAAAATCTGAAGTATTTCCTGGCTGGGTTTGCTATCAGGTGTTAGAGTCAGTGTGAGGGCAGCAGTGAGGTGGGAACTGTCACTCAAGTCCCTTTGATCCGGTCCCACGAGGTTCTGCTGAGGTTTACAGGCAGAAAGAAAGTGTTGAAGTGGTCTGCTGGTTCTTGATGGCACTTGGGTTTATTTCCTGTCCGCTAATAAAGAAGCAGCTCCACATGTTTCTGTCCATGTAAGATTAGAATCTAACCAGAGTCCCAGTGGTGACTGGACTGATCCGGTGTCTCTTCAACTGGGCAGAAATTCGCAGCAGTCCGGAAGGAGGATGCAGGAGAGTATTCCTGCAGGGCGCAGAACGATGCCGGGTTCGCAGAGTGCCCCCCCCAGAAGATGGAAGTCTGTAAGCATGAGCAGGACGCCCCTGAGCCCGGGCCTCAGCGCTGAGAGCGGTGAGATCACGGCTGTTTCCTCCCTCTGCTCCACAGATGACATCGACATCGTGGGCATCGCTCTGGGGGTGTTGGTGGTGGTGGTGGTTCTCCTGTGTATCACGGTGGGGATCTGCTGCGCCTACAGGCAAGGCTACTTCTCCAGCCAAAAGCAGACAACCAACAAGTAAGAGCTCCACCCGCCACTGCTTCAGTGTGACCCGGCCTCACCCAGCTGAGCTGCTGCTTCTGTCTTCCAGTTACAAGGTTCCAGCTAAAGGAGACGGGGTGGACTACGTCAGGACAGAGGACGAGGTCTGTAACTCGACTCACACGGTTCTGCTGCAGCCGTTTCACTTGAGCTGAACCAAAACAGACTGAAAGGTGACCGCTCAGGCTGATCCATCCAGCTGGATCAGAATGTGCTGGTACCACTGGCATTTGGGCGCGTCCGTGGTCATTTCCTGTCCGGACTAAAATAGGCCAGTGTCCTCGTTTTACCCAGTAACGCTCTGTCCTCGTTGAGGGGGGGTGAGTTTTCCAGAACCTCCCATCCCCTCTGAGAGTAAACCACAGAGTGTTTGGGGGATTGACGTGCAGGGTGAATGTCCGGGAGAGCAGCAGATGAGGGGGTGCATGCTCCTCAGCCACAACTGCCCCTAAGGGGGATGCGGGCTGTCTGCAGGTGGAAAGAAGGCAAATCTGTGCGAGGCACGTAGATGGTCCACAGGACGTCTGGACGTCCCAGACAACTTGGTGAGTCAGTCAGGAGATGGGGGGGTGGGGGTAGCTGCAGGCATCAAGTGGGAGTGGACACCTAAGGGGGAGGTAGGTGACCTGCAGGCGCGCCGTACAGATATTTGAAATTTGTCAACCCCCCAGGAGGCCTGTTAGTGCTCTCCACGTGAGGGGGGGGGGGGTGCTCCTCGCTGCTGCGTGGAAGCAACCTGGCTGTTAGAAACGAGACAATCCAAAAAATAACAGAAACTTTAACTTCATTTGTTTAACACTTTTCCTCCTACAGAGAATCTCAAAGTGCTTCCCAGAATAAAATAGAGAATAATAGATTTCAAAAGTAGAACAATAATAAACATAGTTAAAAATAAAAGAACTCATACAAAGCCAGCACACATACATCCCAGACAAATTGAAGTCATTGTCAATAAAACTGGTCAAATCAAATGAAAACATGTGGACAAGTAAAAACCACATAAAGAAAAACCTCCACGGTGAATGAGGCCCTCACGTCCTTAAGGTGGACTGTTCCACAGAGGAGGCCCGCGGTGCTGAAATGAGGATTAAGTTCTGACTTTCTGACCACCAGCAGACCTGAGGGCACTGAGGGTCATGAACTAAGAGTAAATCTGATCAAAGTGAGGGGTGGTTCCATGGAAACTATTACAAACTAATAATAGAACCTTAAAATCAGAGTGAAGTTTGTGTGGACATGTGTCCTACAGAGACTGACTTTCACCTGCACAGCCCAAACGTGGGGACTTACGACGGCATCACCCATATGTCAAAACTTACATTATCCTACAAAAGATGCAGCCGCTGCTCACCTTCTACGTTTAACCAAAAACCCACAGCAACTCTAGGGGGGTTGCCCCGTACAGCGGGGGGGGGGGGCAGAGAATCAGAGACGTTATTTTGAGACATTGAAGTGTCCTTTTTAACAAACAGCACTGTGTGCTTCTACTTTATGTCCTTTATAAAACATTTATGAATTGGACATTTAAATGGTCATGTTCTACATCAATCTCTACTTCAGAGAAGAAAAATTAGTTCATGTTTTCTGTCTTCAGTCCTTTGATTGGCACATTTTTAGTTATGACCTGTTAAATTATGTTTTGTCACCAGAAAATTGTAAATATTCATCTTTAAAACTACCTACAGATTTAGGAAAATTCTATTGACTAATAATATAACCCAACATTTGTAAAAAAAAAAAATAAACTTCATACATGGAGGCTCAAAATTAACCCCTAAATCCACATTGTGAAAACGTTAAGGCTGCCACAAATGATTATTAAAGAAAGGGCTAATCTGAAGTTATTTGCCCCATTAGCATGTTATAGCAGCAGCAGCAGCAGCAGCAGCAGCAGCAGCAGCAGCTGCAGCAGCAGCAGCAGCAGCAGCAGCAGCAGCAGCATGCTACCATCACTGCTCATGTAACATTTATGAACTAATAATACAACATCCAAAGCTTTGTGTTACAGCAGAAAAGACAGACACACAAATCATAACTAATGTTACAAGTTAAGGCAGAGCAAACGTTTAAGAAGAAAATCTTAAAAATGACGTCATTTGGAACATTTTGGCCTACTTCAGTTTTAGTCATCGACCCAAAAAAAGTTTTCATAGACAACGTTGTGGTTTCAGGGCCAGGTAGAATTAGAAAACGTGCATCTAGCCATGAGGACATACCCTTTTCTTTATCTCTTTTCTCCTCTCCTTCTTTTCTTTTCTTTCTAAATTGGGCACCACATGGCTTTGACTTTTTTTTCTCCAGATTTCAGATGTTTTTGGCATTTAGCATAAATGTCCTCAGGAAGGCATCAAGTCCGTCGACTAAACCAACTGTCACCTTAGTGACAACATTGTTTTGTGTTCCCATTTTTTATTTGGGCATTTCACACAAAATTAACCCCAAAAAACAATTATTTTTTTATACCTTTATTAAAACATAGGTTATAGAATGTCACCGTATGACGGACTTTTAAAAAAGTTTTATAAAGTAGATCCCCCCCCGCCCTTGTGCTCCCCCCCCGCCCAGTTGATTTGGAAGCGACCCACAGTTGAACTGATTCCCTGCCATCCGTCACACATTTCCAGCAGGAGCGCGTGCAGCTGCAGCCAAGGGCGCCAATTCTCCACATGGCGGTGCAGTCGCAGTTTTTATTTTTATTTTTTCATCAAGCACTGAGCCGCGGCCCGCAACCGTCGCCCCCAGATCCAGGCAGGTTTTGCGCATGGCCAATCGCGGTGGTGCTCCGTGCGCCCTTCACCCTGCGCCCTCACCCTTCTCCTTCTTCACACACATTTGCGTCTTCTTCTCAAAGACAGGAGAGCGCACAGCTGCGGGGCGGAGGCGCTGCCAGGTTTCAGGCTGTTACAAACTCTGTGATACAAGTAAACCAATAGTGGTGCATATATTTTTTTACAAGCGCTGAGCCGCCGGCGCCGCCCCCCAACATTTTTCCGCCCTGGGCAATTGCCCGTATTGCCCGTGCCTAAAACCGCTCCTGGTTGGGGGATCTTGGCTGAAGATGGGTGAGGTTGTGGGTTGAAGGTGAGAGCCGGTGTGTTCAAGCGCCTGAACATCTGGCATTCTTTCTGGCTGTGAAGGCTGATCCGTGCTGCTCTGCTTCCTGCAGGGAGACTTCCGGCACAAGTCCTCGTTTGTGATCTGAGCGGGACAGGCGGCGGGACGGGCGGCGGGACGGGCGGCGGGGCCGTCGCTGGGCGGAGGCTGCACCGGCGGAGCTGTCGGGCTGCGGAGCCGCTTCTTCTTGCTCTGACTGAATCCAACCACTCTGACTTGCCAAAGCTGTGGAAACCCGCAGACATTTGGTCTGGCTCACAGGGATAATTTAACAGTTTCATCTTCAACTGAGTTCATTTGCTAAATTATGATTGTTACCGAACGGTTTGGAAAACTAACAGGAGCAGAGCAGGAGGAAGGCCTCTGCTCCAGCGGGGGGAGGAGGAGGTGGAGGTCCAGTCCGTCATCACGACTTTCTATTGTAAAAAATTGTGCGTCTGCCATTTGTATAACATTTCTTTTCTACTGTTGAAATTTGTCAGACTATTTTTGATGGAATATATTTTAAACTTCCTATAGATAAATGTTTACTTTTTTAAGCGTCTGTAAAATACTAACGTTTTCTTTGTGGATAAAAGTATTTAACACTTGCTGTGAGAGAGAGCAGCTGCATAGCAGGATGTGCGTCTTCCATATGTTCTGCTGTCAGGGCTCCATGTTGATGTCTGTAGATAGTCGTAGAAATGCTGTGGGGGCGGGGCGCTCACATGCTGTCAACCAGCTGGGTTTCATTCATTAAGTGTCCTTTCAGGTCTTGTACAAAGTCTGCCAGTCACACAGTAGAAGTTCAGCCACCATGAGTGTCGGTTACCTTCCAGGTCTGATGGCTGATGATGGAGCAGCTCTGACACCTGAGCTCACAGCCCAGGAGTTCTAACCACCATCCATTTCTCATTCTGATAAAACACAAAGACACAACAGCTGCAAGCATCCCAAATCCTGGCCCATAAAGCAGGAGCTGTTCTGTAGGTCACACTCTGAACCTGGACCCACTACAGCTCTCCTGGATCCCACCGGATTTCTTTAGTCTTTGTTTGGCTTCACGCGGTACAGACAGTTCCTGCTGAAGGTCTGGAGCTGTCTCTGATGGTAAATAGTAGTCTGATGCCCCCCCCCTCAAGATGATGTAAAGTAGGGATAAGTGAAATGGAGGCGATATGAAACTCTTTCCATGTGAGACGAGGGAAGGTGCAGACACTCCAAACGATGAAGATGAGGGCAAAGCGGCCCCTCCCAGCTGCTCACCTGTGACCTTCAGCTGAAGCCTTCCAGTCATGGTAGAGAAGATGAGCCGACATCTGCCCTACAGCCAACAGCAGCCTGTGTCCTGCAGAGGGCGCAGCTGAGCATCAGGAATCTCCCCTCAGTTGTAAAAAGTTCATTCCTCTTAAGTGCCTTTCCTTCCAGCTACGCTCTGTCATGACCCCCCCCCCCCCCCCAGAGGACAGTTTTCCTTCAGGAGCATGGCGTTTGAGAGGAATGATGTCACTACAAATATCTGCTCTCCTGCTTTACATATCTTGTGTAAATAGATCTGCATAGGTTTGAGGAATAAATATTAGTGCCTACTTTCAGTGTGTTTGGTGAAGACGAGAAAATCCTAAAAAAGAAGGGGTGGAGGGCAGAGACAGGACCTCCTGTTTGCGTCAGGGGGGTCTTCATCAGGAGTCTGTCAGCAGAGCCCCCACCCTAAAGGGGGCTGCTGCATCTGAACCACATCTGCTTGTTTTTCTTCATTTTAGACATTAAATAAAACTCACTTCATACTTACTGACCCGGTCTGCGTGTTCTGTCGCGTGTGAGCCGTGCAGACCGCCGCTGCCTTCAGTCAGCACTGCTCTATGACCATGACTATGAACATCAGCAAGTGTGTGTGTGTGTATGCATGTGAAGAACATCAGCAAGTGTGTGTTCTCTCCAAAATTATAGTTCTTCTCAGCAGTAAATGACATTTTAAAATTGCCTAAAAATCGTCTTTGATAAACGAAGCCCAGGTCCTTTAAATACAATCAAAAGCATGTCAGTCACTAGATCTACAAGTTGTTTCACATAAAAGGTTGAGTCAGGTTTTAATGTTGTTTTTAGAAACACTTCAACCATTAGCTTCTACAAAGCAGATTTCTGTGAGACCTGTTCCTTCTCCTTTAAGAAGCTCTTCTATCCTTCACTTCTTACCTGTAGTCATGTCACCTGTTTGAATGGGTTCCTGGCAGAAAAGTCACCTGTCTACTCCCTTAAACCAGGCTGGTGAACCGTGGTCCTGAAGAGCCTCACCCCAGCCTGTTTTCCAGCTCTGCCTACCTAAACCAGGTGTGTTCGGTCAGTCAGGATGTGGAATTCAGCTAATCATCAGCAAGCTGGTCAGGGAGGACTGGAAAACAGGCATAGTTGAGGCTCTGGAGGAGCGGTTAGCCAGCCCTTCAAATGTCATACTGCTGTCTTGCAGAATTTGAGACTGACAAATCCTTGTCCTGCCGGCCAGCAGCTGGTAACCACGCCCTTTGTGCATCGGCTCCTTGATGGGGTGGTCCATGTGATTCTGGCTTTGGCTCCTCCGTGTGCCGGGTCGCTCCAGTCTACCGGTGACTGAAGTTAGGCCGGTCTTGGCTCAATACTCCGGTCAGGGACCTCGACCTCCTCCTCGGGGAGGGCGGCCTGCTCTTGTCTCTGCCCTGTGTGGAGCCTGCTTGTGGACTGTGTGGGGTTGTGTGTAAGCAACTTTGGGGTATCCCTAGGCCGCCTCTGGGGGTGAGGGACACTTAGGACTCGGCGGTGGCGGGCCTTTCAGCTGGAGCGGGTGGGGACCTCACCAGTGACTGCAGTGACTTCATAAATGACTTTGAAGACCAAACTCAAAAACAAGGATCTGGTTCCTTCATTCTTTAGAAAAGTTTTCAGAGAATAAATATTGACAACTGAGATAATAATAATTGAGATTTGATCAGACAGAGGATGAAAAGGTCAGAGTTCAGCGTCTGCTCAGTTCTGTAAGGTTTGAAGGAGCATTCAGGTTGTTGAAAAGCGTAAAAAAGCTCCAAACTTCTCGTGTATTTGAATCCAAACTTGACAGTTTCTTTACTCAGATGTCTTTAAAGGGAAAAACCCCAAAAGTAAAAGCAGGAATTTCTTGAATTCCATCAAAGTTTCTGCCATGAAGATGGCGTGAAGGAACCAGATCGCCAGAGCTAAAGCCAGAGGGAAATGTCTGCCGCCACAAAGCAGCTGTGAAGAGACGGGAGGACAGAATCAGAGCTGACACAGCCATGAAGATGTCCATTTACAAGATTTCACAGGGCTGTGTGACGACCTGCCACTTCAAACTCCCTGACTTCCCCCAGTACAACTGTGTCACACTGAGGAGATGGATCTCTCCAGAAAACTGAACTGCAGAGGAGGCTGGAACAAGGCGGACGAGAAGGAACAAAAAAAAAGCAACTGCAAACAAAAAGAAAATGAACTGCAAATAAAAATGAAATGCAAATAAAAAATAAACGCTGCAAATAATAACCGCCTTCACAGCATAAAGGGAAAAAATGCAATGCAAAAAGAAGAAATGAAATGCAAACATAGAAAAGCGATGCATCTACAAAAAAGTCTGCAAATAAAAGGAAAGCCTTAGCAGAGGTGACTTCACCAAAATTCACTCAGGTACTTTCTCAAAAGTCCCTCTGTTTAAATACATATTTAATAAAATGCACACTTTAGCAACCCAACCTTTTTATTAAACACCGTAATATTTGGCATAATCTAAAAAAATAAAAATAAAGAAAATTTGCATCAACATCATTATTTGTCTTGCTAAATTTAACATAAATACAACATATATGACAAATACAAATATTTGAAGAAAACCCTTCCCATAAAAAATATTAACAAATTAAAACTATACCTAGAACGCTTCAGTGGTTGACCATTGTGGCACACTGTTAACCCCAACTTATTTATATTTTTCTTATTTTCATAGCGACAATTAAAAACCAGAAGCTCAGGCAGCTAGCAGCTTGGGAGCTGATGGAGCTGATGGAGCTCCCTGCTTTATTAGGAAGTGGATAACCTCAGCTTTTAGTTCCAGAAATGGAGGTATGTTTCAGAGTGTGTCAAGGTTGCCATAGCAACTCATGCTCTGAACATAACCTGGTCTGGAGCAGGTTTAGTTGAAGGTTAGTTTGTTTTCAGAGAGGTGAAGCAGCATGGCGTGTCCATTTGAAGATGATTTAGTGGATGAAGAAGCTCAGATAATACTTTTTCCACCTTGAGAGGGTGATAAGACCACATATGGATGTTGGAAAAATAAACTTTTTTACTTTGATCTAACTTAATTATTTGCTTCAGTTAAGATAAATCATTTTTTAGTTCAGTCAGCTTAAAAATAACACGTAGTTTTCTGACAGTTATTTTACTTTCATTTAAAATTAATTCAATTAAGTAGGTGTAACTTTGGTGTTGCTGTTAGATTGGCACCGCAAGGAATTGTGGGATACCATTCCCTTTGTCTGTCTGGATGGATTTGGGTTTAAGTGTGGGTTTTTGACCAAATGTGTTTAGTTGTTTAGCTGTTTTACTGTGTTCTGCCGAGTTATTTGTCCTGTTATGTTTAATTCTTTCTGCACCATGAGTGAGAGGGAGGGAGAGGATGATGAGTTTATTACCACCACTAGTGCATCAGTGTGGGATAAGAACTGAAGTTACAGTCAGAGTCATGATGAATAATTCCATATTGTAAATCTACACTGTATCATTTATGTTAATTTTATAAAAATGAGAAAATCTGCAGCTTCTAACTTAGACATATGAGAGTTCAAGAAGTACAATAAATTAAGGTGGAAAAACATTTAATTGAATTGGAGTAATGTGACATTTAGTTAAATAAATATGTAAATTTGAGTTGTATTAACAATTATTGAGTTGGCTAGACATAAGAAATTAGGTTGAATAAATTTAACTCAATTACTTGTTACCAATAGAAGTAATTTATTTAAGTTTTATAATTTTTATATATATATACATCTTAATGTACCGGTAATTGGAAATAAGATCAGAAACTCGTGCGTTTACTATGTTCTTTTTCTCCAAGCAGAAACTCTTTCTTTTGCTGATGATGCAGCCGTGTTACTTTTTTGATGGCCGTATAATCTTCATACGCCGTCATTAAAATCTCAGACTCCGTCTCACTGAAGTATAGCGCTCTCTTTTTTTCTCCACGCGTTTCCATGGTGACTCCGTAAATCGACAATCTATTGAGAATGTCTTTATGTACTTGCTGTGCACGTGCATTAACCCAGGGTTAACAAGTTGAGTGTAATTACGCTAACTCATTTCCGGTCTTTTGTAACCGACATACCCAGAGTAAGCAAGTTCAGGCGGATTTCAGCCAGAGTTCAGGCTTAAAGTCAGGGGAGTTTAAACATGCTTCCTGGAATACCCCCCTGGTTTTCACCACCGGAGACCGACCCCCTCAGCTTGCCCGAACACCTCAGCCCGTGCACATAGAGGGAGAAAGTGTGGAGATGGTAGAGACTTACAAGTACCTGGGGGTTGTGTTGGACCACAAGCTGGACTGGACTACCAACACGGACCAGCTTTACAAGAAGACCCAGTCCAGGCTGTACTTTCTCCAGAGGCTGCGCTCCTTTAACATCTGCACAAAACTGCTGCACATGTTTTATCAGTGGGTGGTGGAGAGTGCTCTCCTCTATGCTGCTGTGTGCTGGTGCAATACCAACAAAAAGAACATCTCCAGGCTCAACAGGATCATCAAGAGGGCGAGCTCTGTGGTGGGACTGAAGCTGGATCTTGAGGAGGAGGTGGGAGAGCAGAAAACTCTGACCGGGTTCAGGGCCATCATGAGGAATCCCTCACATCCCCTCCATGAGGCCTTCACCAGCAGGAGGAGGACATTCAGCAACAGACTGCTGTCCCAGTGCTGCTCCACAGAAAGACTGAAGAAATCGTTTGTTCCTCGTGCCATCAGGCAGTACTATTCTCTGGCAGGGCATCTTAGAAGTAATTTCTTGTCATTCTTGTTTTTATTTATTTATTTTTATTTCATTTTCTTACCCACTGATTTTAAATTATTAATCTTTTTATCTATTAATCTTTTTAGTCTATTGCTATTTTTACTATTTATATTGTTTTTAATATGTGTATGTGTTTTATGAGTGTGAGCAGATGGCCATTTTAAAATTTCCTCGTATACTTATATAGCACTGTCTTCCCTTTTTCAAAGGCCCAAAGCGCGTTACAGTCACAGTCCCATTCACCCATGCACACACACACATTCACACACTGATGGCGGCTCCGCTGCCAAACACTGGCGCCAACTTTCCACCGGAGGCAAGGTGGGGTTCAGTGTCTTGCCCAAGGACACCTGGACACATGGGCGTGCAAGGCGGGAATCGAACCTGCAATCTTATGATCATGGGTCGACCGCCCTACCGCTGCACCACGACCTATTCTATTCTATTCTGTTCTATTCTATTCTATTCCATACTGAACTGTTGACCGTGGTTTTAACCAGCAGGACTTTACTGCCATCCAGTGGCAGCAACCCGCCACAGCAGGACAATCCTTATGACTCAGCATTTAGCTGTAATATTACATCCTTACCCCTTGTGCTATCTTAGATGACCCCCCCCCCTTCCATTGAGGTGTTCTCCCTACCATGACAAAGGTGGATAAAGGTGGAAAGATTTCATGTAATCCATGGACACCAGTGAAGATCACAAATCATTGAAGAAAAAAGGTTCAGAGCACTGTCTAGTGGGTCTAGATGACCCAACTCCCAATGGTAAAGTGCCTAAGATAGCACAAGGGTTAAAGGTCTTTGGTGAGGACAGACAGTAAACAGGTGACCAGATGGTTTGATGCCGGTCACCCATAAAAGCAGTCAGGCTTAAAGAGTTGCTGTCAAGTCAGGACAGTTAGTTGACTAGTTCAGCTAAACAAGTTCTTGAGAGAGACGTTAGAAGTCCAAATGTGCTAATGTTCATTAGTGGAATCGGTTTTGTGTAGTGAGACAACAAAGGTTAAGAAAAAACTCATCAGCTGGCAGCCATACAGGATAACAACAGGAAGGAGACCATAACTTCAGCTACGACTTCAACCCTTTACACTGCAATGGAAAATGTTTTTTCTGAACTTTTAGTCATCGGTTGACTTTAAATCCATGAAAGTTCGTGTTTTTGTTCCAAACATAAAAGTAGCATGTTTTACATCAAATTCCATAGGTTTGACGTCATCAGCTATAAAAACAGAACTGATTGAAAGAATTCATTACTTGTATGAGAACTACTGGATTTTTTTTGTGTGACCGAAAATATATAAACGAGAGGAAAGGCTGAGAGCAAAGATGATGGTTTGATCACATGTAGGTCAATGCAGCTGAAGTTGTTCATGGCGACCACCATGTGAGATAAAACATGAGTATTTTCAGCATCAAGGTACATTTGGACACATTCCTACGGGGGAAATTTCAAAAGAACATGTTAAAAGACAACAGCAGTTTAATTTGTTTTCTATGCTTTCTATTTTCATCAATTCCTGAAGCTGTTACTGCACACAAAGAGGAAGACCGCAGCACAAAGGATGTCAAAGAGGATCACCAAGACCCTAACAGACCTCCATCCAGACCTAAGTGACCACACGGATCCAGGTCCTCTAGATGAAGGACAGTTTGGCTGTGACTCCATTCTAAACCCCTTTGTGGTCACGGGGCTGCTGGAGCCTATCCCGGCCACTCGATAGGCTGAGGACATCCTGGACAGGTCGGCAGTCTGTGACAGGGCCACAATCACACACTCGTGCACACACAAATCACACAATCACACCTAGGGACAAGTCAGAGTGAAGCATGTCTGTAGACTGAACAGACACAACCAAGAAGACTTGTTTCTGTTTGAGCTTTTCATGAGTCAAAGTTTCTTTGATGGAGTAAATATTTCTGGATGTTTAGCACAGACTGTGACATAACATGACCTTCAGTCAAAGGACATGTCAGATCTCCCTGAAGGACAGAAGATAGCAGTCCTGATGCTGAGTTTGATCCTCATACGTGTTTTGGGATCAGCTGCATCCTTTACATCCACCTGGAGACTGCTGCTGTTGCAGATGTTAGCGCTCTGGCCTTCTGTTTATTCCTCATATTATCCAATTGTTCCAATAAAACCACTTTATGTTAGTTGGATAAAACAGTTCAAATGAGCGACCAACAGATTACATTGAAAGGTTTCATCGTAATCCCCCGGATTGAGCAAGACGAAGGTGACAATGAAGAAACTCTGAGCGGAGGAAGAAACCTGCAGCACAAGCAGACGTCTGCTGAGAGACAAAAACGATACTGGAACCTGCCATGAGGCAAAAGAGAAGGTTAGAAACTGCAGGGATGGAGAACAGAAAGCAAACAGTTAACGACATTTCTGATGGAATATCATCTGCCACCAGAGAAGAAGAGGCATCTGGAAGCATCTGCTAAAAGTCACTGCAGCAGTGAGAGCAGGAACTCAGCCTCAGCACCAACAATAAAACTATTATTTCTATTTGTACTTTAAAAGAAGAAAAATGAGAGTAATGAAGGTAACAGTGGTCACACACTCAGCTACAGAAATATAGACACTTTACAAAAACAAAGATCATGGAAATGTGTATTCATTTGCTTAATTCCCTTTAAAATGTAACGTTCATAGAAGATAGATTCACTGTTTGATTGATTTCCAGTATTTCTTTGTTTATTTTGACATACATTGGGATTCCAGCCCATAAAAAGAGGATTTCAGAAAATCAGAACAGTGAAGAAATCACAATTTACTTCTCAGTTTCTGCAGAAAGATAAAGACAGAGATTATGATCACATCAAATAGATCAGACTGAAGTCATTTCAAAACAATATGTCCATCTTCCGTCCTTCAACGGTCTGCACAAGGGCCAGGTTCTGCTGGAAGATGAAATCTGCATCTGCATCCAGATCCTCAGCAGACGGAATCCTGGAGTCTTCTAGAACATTCTGTTGGACTGTTGCAGTGATTCTGGATTGAAGAAAGCAGAGTTTCCCAACACCAGAGCTGGACAGTGCAGCCTAAATCCTGACTGTGGAGATTTCACTCTGGACCTCCAGCAGCTCGCCAGACTTCCTCCACAGCCTCGGACCTTGATTCCCAAATGAAAGGCAGAGTTTCATCAGAAAACAGGACCTTGGACCACTGGCCAACAGTCCAGTTCTTCTTCTTGGCCCAGTTGAGGCGTTTCCTCCGTTGGTCCAGGCTCAGAGGTGTCTTGTCTCCTGAATGCGTCTGAATGTGGTGTTTTGTGAAGCTGCTCCTCCACCTCGTTCCGCTCGTTCTGGATTGTCTGCAGCTTCTTGAATCTTTTTCTTTGGATAATCTACTGAAGTTCGTCTCTTTTGCCGGAGCGTCTTCTCCTGCTACATTTAGTCCTTTGTGGTGATCTGCATGGACACAGCGTTCTGTGAACAACCAGCCTCCTTAGCTAGGAGCTTTAGTGGCTTATCCAGACTATGGAGGGATCAATGACGGTCTTCTGGATAGTTATCAAGTCTGAAGTCTTCCCCGTGTTGAACAGAACCGAGACGATTAAACCAAACTGAATCTGGGGAACCTGTGCAGGTGCTTTGAGTTTAGTAGATGATTAGTTGGGGAACATTCGTTCCTTCTTATTTTTTTTTTATTTTGTTTGTAAAAGAGACGGACGGATCTGCAGATGTCATGAAGCATCAAGGATCAAACCACAAACCTTTGAGGGTGAAGTCTGGTGGAATTAGGGGCGGAGCTTAACTGGGGACGACTTCCCTTTCAACTGGAGTTCAGACTTGTTCATGTATGCCATCATTTTGCCTTTAAGTTGATCCTTACAGGAAGTTCTGAAAGTGTTTGGATCTCGACAGCAAATGCTAAAGGACTCAATTCAAATGGATGTGGCCACCAGGGGGCAGACTTTGATCAAGACTCTACCACAAGAGACCGTAAATACAAGTTGATATTGCTTTTGTTTCTATAAATGTAAGTTCTAGAAATGCTCCTGTCCCTCCCACAGGATGCATGAAAGGATAAATGGAAGGTGTGCCCATGTAGACGAAGATCGCAGCTCTGCTTTCTCCTGCAGGATCCTGGTCAAGCTTTATGTGATGAAGCACCGCATCCTCAGGGTGGAGAAATATCAGCATCTTCTCTCAAATAAACATAGATGAATAAAAATGCCAAAGACAGAAAGACCACATAAAGAATAACTGTCATTTACAGAAAATGGGTTTGTGAAATCCACAGCAACAAATGTGAAGGTTGACCATTTCTAGAGGAAAGGTCTGTCTGCAGACACTCCTGTGATTGTGACGACCTGAAACTGCCTCCTGTGTGTGTTTTTTAGAAATGTGTGTGTCAGTTTAACATGAAAATGTTCAAAATTGGGCCAGGCTTAATAACCCAACAGCAGATTTGAGTTTTTCCTGACACAGACTGTGGTCCCTGACCATGAACATGTTTCCATCCATGTGACTCAGAAAGATAAATGTTGACATTCTTTCCTTCTAGTTGATCTGATTTTTCACCTGAATCAACTTTCCTTCAACTTGTTCTTTGGTTCATTTTTAAGCACAATAATTTCATTTACATAAATGTTTGAATGCAAATGTCAAATGTTTGTTTTCTTATAGCCACCATTAAAGAGCATCTTAATTCTGCTGAGAAAGAAGGTAGTTCTTTAATCTCATTTAGCCTGAATGTCAGTGAAGTGGGAAATATTACTAAATAATTTACTTAGTAAAGCACATTTTGGTTGTTTCTCCATAAAAAATATTTGTGACTTTTCCCCATATTTATTATTCTTTGCACCAGATTCTTGCTGTTTGCACAACTTTTTTGATGTCTTGATTTGTTGGCAGAAATGAAGAAACATCAACCTGGATCTGCTGATCTCCAGAAACTCCATGGGACTCCATTAGTTAATTATTCACAGCAGACGTTCATCGGGAGATGTGAGATGGAGAGGTAGTAACTCCAAAGACGTGTCACTTCTGTTTACCCGAGTGGACTTGTGATGAAGAGCAGCTCCTTATGGCTAAATTTGCTGAGCCATTAATCCTCTTTTAATTTAAAGAGTTTTTTCAAAAGAAACATCATTTTATTCTATTTTTCAGAAATGATAAAGCTGCGATGACTCTATTAGCCCTGTGACTCCAACATGGGTCATGAACGGATGGATGGATGGATGGATGGATGGATGAGTGAGTAGTCAAAAATCCTGCAGTTGTGTTCAAAGTGAGTCTTTTTTCCCAGTATTCTGTTATCTTCTCTGAACAGCATCAGGATGAATCCACCTCTGCTGAGATTAAACCAGAATCCGCTGCTTTCAAATGAATCCGTTTTTTCGGTTGTCGGTCACCTGTGATGGTACTCAGTGTTCTCATAACTAAGAGGAAGATCTTGATGAAGCTGAAGTGACACTGAATCTGATTGGACTGTTTGGAGTGAAATGAGCTCATTTGAAAATATCCCCCTCCGTGTCTGTCGCTGCTGTCTTTACAGGTTATTCACAGTCACCGAAAGGAGATTTCATTCAAGTAAAGACGTCCTGTTCTAAAGTTCCACCAAACATTTGCTGTTAATGCGTCACAATCTGCCTGAATGCTCATTTCCGAGGTTCCGTGAAGGCAGCGCCGCTCCTCTCTCTACAGTCCGCGTTCACTCAGAGCGAGCCGCGCCACCGCTAACTCACGCGCGGATTACCGCCAAGTTCGGTTCCGCTCACTCTCCCCGGACCGCAGGGCCACCGAACTAAGCCCGTCCAAGGTTCGGACGGGAAAATAACGAACATTTGTGGCGACCGGTCAGTGGAAGAGTGGCGTTCTGACGGGAGCGCGTGCCGTGTCCCGCGGGAGCTCTCTTTTTGGACGGGAGGGTGTCTACGGAACCCGAGCGGCACCGCTGGTTCGGTTCCATTGGGCCTGGATAGGAACCGCAGAGATCCGCGGGTTCCGGCGCGTGCGCTCCCCGGATGCGAGCTGCGATGAGGAGCGGAACCGACAGCGGAGAGGAACCACGACGAGGCGGGAAGAGCTAAGCTCCGGTCCGGTCAACGGAACCACCACGCAGGTACGCATCCACGCAGAACCGAAGCTGCCCCCTGCACCTGCCTCCACCTCCGGCTGTGGGTGGAGGCGGAGGCTCCTGTGGCTCAGACTCCTGACTGAGGAAGACTTCCCAACTTTCTCTGAGGAAGAGCAGCTCTAGCCAACAGACAACTTGATGTTCATTTCATATTTTTGATGAAGATGACTAGAATCACGTGACTCCCGCATCGGGGCCTCTCTGCTTCCCTTTGGTCCCTTTGCGGGGTTCGGGTCTGAGGGGCCCTTTTCAGTTTAAAGAAGAAAAATGCTACAAATATTTATCCGACCACAAAATGACGGCTTTGGCTCCTACCGGGGGACCCCCCCCCCACACACACACACACCAAACCCCCCCACACACCACACACACACAAACACCCAAACACCCCCCCCACACACAAACACACCACACACACAGACCCCCACACACACACACACCGGGGCTGCTAACAGTGAAGAGTTTTTGTCGCCTCTCTTCATCTTGACCGTGTTGTTTTTGCTCAAAGTTGAAACATTTCTATGATTTCACCTCATCCTGTGGGAACCAAACATTTTCTCTCATGCCTAATATCCGGCTTGCAAACAGAAACTGTGTGTGTGTGTGCGTGTGTGTGGGTGCGCGTGTGTGTGTGTGTGTGTGTCTGCTTTTACATTCCGGCACCTTTTGTCTTTCAAACACCAAACTTTATTGTCCCACCTGTGGCTTAGGAACTCCAAAGGTAAACTGGCTTTAGCAGCATGTTTTTCTCATCTCACATGATCAAGATGGTCAGAAGAGCTTCTGCTACTGATTTAGGAGGAAAGAGGAGTTTCTGATGATGATGCTAAGGAAGAGGTCTCAGAATCTGAAGATCACATTTCTGAAACAGTCTGACAGTCTCTCTGAAGAAAAGGATGAGGTTAAGCACCAGTTCCTACCAAAACGAAGACCAGCAGCCCGTGAGCAGCCAGTTCCAGGACCAGCCCATCAACAACCGTATCCGGGACCAGAACAAGTCCACTTCATGTCACGTGAAGCAATATGGCTGTGAAGAAAAGGTGAACTTGAATGGTCTTCTTGTCACAGAAGAGCCACCCTGCAGAGCTGCTGATGTCACAGGATGCAGCCAGGACCAGTTACCGTCTTTAGTAAATTCCCCATCAGTAAAAGGTTTGCAGCTCTTTGGAGTCAGTGTTTCTACCTCGTAGTTCACGTTTGTGACGTTTCCCTTTGACTCACAGCTTCTTGTGAAAAACGCTGCTATGCTGTTAAAGTTGCTTTATTTTTTCGCACCGTTCTGTCTCAGTTAGTTTGTCAAAGTCGGCATTTCTCGTCTGGTGATGCTTCTTGACATTTAACTCCCTAAAAACCATCCTGGGGATGGATGTTGACTATTCAAACACAGTTGTTTAGTGTTTCAATACAAGAAATGTCCAATTTCCACCAGCAGCCCTCATTTTCAGCCAATCGCAATCAAGAAATTCTACACACAGTTCTTGGACAGTGCTGAGGTCACAGACTATTGATTTATGAGCTCGCTGGCTGCATTTGGCCAGCGGGCCGGACTTTGGACATGCCTGTTCCAGGTTATAGCCAGAAGCCAGAAAAAGAAACGCTGAAAGTGTGTGGACCCAAATCAGACGGAAAAACACACACACAAGCGTCAGAAACACACACTCAGTGTGAAACTGGCCCTCATGTGTCATAAACAGGCCGAGTCATCGAGGAAGAAGACTTCAGACTGATTCTGTTTTTCTGTTCAACTTGTGGAAACTGGGTGGAAAAGGTCGTCTTATGATGTTTACATGACTACAAATCAATGGTTTATGGTGTTTCTAACATGTTCTTCTCATGATGGAGGACACATCAAAAGTAAATGAAGCCAAAATTTCTAAATGTTTTTTATTCAAATTGTTGTGAATCAGGAGCAGATCGGGAAAAAAACAGTTGTGATGTAGAAACTGAAATGGACGGCCAAATGCTTCCTGCTCCGCCCCTTTCTGATCATCCACTGTCAGACACATAGATCCATGTACGTCTCTGTTTTCCTGGTCTGAGCTGGAATCTGGATCAGAACTGGACGGATGGATAACTGCTCACCGTTTTTGATGCACCGCTAATGTTAGCTAGGGGCTGGCTAAGCTAGCAGGAGAGAGTGTAAACAAAGGGATCATGGGAAATAAGCACAGGCTTATTTAGTGCCAATAGTCAGAAACTCAGAAACAAATTTCTGATGAACTCCTTCTGCTCTGCAGAAACTATGTCCTAGAGCAGTGTTTTTCAACTAGTGTGCACTAGAAAAATGACACCGTTTTGGTTCCATTGTAGTGAGTGGACAGATGTGGGTGGGGCTCTGACATCCCAGGATTTCCTGAATTGTACCACATATTCGTAGATGACGTGTCTAAAATCCATTTTATTTTCTGTCATCTTCTTCTGCTGATTCTCTCTGTTGGCTTCTTCTGTCAGCCTCAGAGTTGAGGGTTCAAACACAGCGCTGTGTTTGGAACAGTGGTTTCAAATAACTGAATCAAATCCAACTCGGTGACTCTGAGTTGGACTGAATCAGGTTCAGCAGTTATCCGACCCCCCCCCAGACATGTTCTCCTGCTACAGCGAGGCTGTGGCTCCTGGTTTGGTCTTGAACATGTCTGGAGCGTCTCTGTAGCGTCTGACCATAGGAATCAAACTTGAACATTGAAGGTTCTGCTTTGGGTCGGGCTGTGGAAGTGGAGGGGCCTTGGTCCTCTGTGTCTGTTCAGCCCCACCCAGAAAGGCTTTGAGCAGTGAAAGCAGAGCTCTCTGCTGTTCAGACTGTCATTGGATCCCTCCCCTCTGGAGAGACGCTCCCGCCCTGCATCAGGTTTCGCTTCCATGAGACCTGCGTGTGAGCTCCTGGTGCTTTCTGTTGTTCAGGTAAACAAACCTGAAGGCGTGACCGCGTCCTTCCTGCCCAGCTAGTGTGCAGGGACTGCAGGGGATCAGACGTAGTGCCTTGCTCAAGGACACAGAAGTTGTCAGGGGGAAGTCGTGCAGAGGTTACTATTCAGAAAAACTAATTGTGTGAGGAGACTGGCTGATGTGATCAGATGGCTGAGGGTCATGGGGGGGGTTGTCTCCCAGGTCAGCCCCGCCCACCTGCCCCCATACCATAAACCAACGTTCTCCTGGTTCCTGGTCTCCGGTGTTTGGTTACATTTGTCTGCTCCTGTCATCCTTACATTTCCAGCCTGGTAGAGGAGGCGGAGTCAGGATGGATGATGTGGAACGAGGTCCAACTCTGCGTCCTGATTGGTTGATCAGAGCCTCACTGATGGTCTCTGGGCTCAGAAGAAGGAAGATGCGGAACGTGGAGGTGTTCTGTGAAACATTCCCAGCATGGCGGTGCTTGATGAGCCGTTTCTGCTCTGACTCCTGCTCCTGGTGTGAAGAGGAGGCCCCGCTGCGCTCTTCCTCTCTTCTCTGAAGCCGTGCAGACTGAAAGCAGAGGGGCGTGTGGACGGACCTGTTCCCCTACTCAGTGGAAATGGGATTCTGTGTACTCGGACTGCATCCAGCAGCGGTGATATCCGCTGGTCTGTGGTGACCTGACAGAGGTTTGCGTTTGCCTCTGGCGGGACGCTCTCATCAGAGCAATCAGGCATCACGCCCGTCAGAAAAGGAGGTCGTGCTCCTCTCTGGTTGTGCATGAAGAGCCAGAGGTGGAACTTGGTGGGGTTGAGGGTTTTTCTGTCTCAGAGATTCCTGTTTGCAGGTTTTACAGAGCGTCAGACTCCGATGATGATCTTTTTCAGCTGCTGGGACTCTTTAAAGCGTGTAGATCCTGAAGTTGGAGGTAAAACTGAGATTATTAGAGAAGACGGTCAGATTTAACCCTTTAGAGAATCTGCGGTTGGTTCGTTTGCAGGATCAAAGCTGCAGGGCCTCCCTGAGGTGCACATCTCGTTCTAGTGTGAGCTCCTTCACGGAGTGCAGCACGGCCCCCCGACGGATGCAGGAATCTCAGCGGTGGACTGTCTGAGCCACAGGTCTGACTTCTCTAACCACGGTGGACAGCAGACATGAATGAATCCATGAGTGGACGTTTGCGTCTCTGCTCCGAGGAATGCTGTTTTTGTCCTCTAGAGAGGCTGAAACCTCGTTCCTTCAAAGGTCTCCTTGTTTCCGTCGGTCCACGGCAGACGCGCACAAAGCCAGACGTGACCTCTGACCTCAGGCTCAAACACTGTCGCATTATGAGAGCTCCAGCATTCATTGTTCCTTTCTTTATGTTCTGCGTGTGCCGCTCCCTGCCGCCCCCCTCCCACACGCCTCCCCAGGCAGACTCTCATTCCAAGTGTGACAAATATCTGGGTTGAGGCTTGATGCAGAGCCGCAGCTCTCCGAGGACGCTGTGACGTTCCCAAAAGAGATTCCACAGCAGATTCCTTTCCCTCATAGACACGCTGCGGTCGACACGCTGATCCACAGCTGACTCTGAAGGCCCAGCAGAGCGTCTGAAGGCGCAGCTCTGCTGCTGGCGTGGTCTTGGTCAAAGCCGCAGGGTTAAACGGGGGCGCCACCATCCCAGCGGGTCTGACTTTTACTGCAGTTGTTGGTTCTGATGCTGATCCAGCCCCTAAACCTTTGCTGTAGTCCATTCACACTCTTTCCTTACACTTGGAGTTTCTCCTTCCTGAAGGTGTCCACTCTCCTCTTCCTCAGTAAAGTTTTCTGAGTTTCCTGGAGCTTCCAGAGGAGTTCACCTTCAGGGCTCTGGCCGTTTTGCTCCTTCTTTGAGTTCCTCTGACTGCAGGGGTTGACATAGCCCAGAAATTGGCTCTGGCCCACGGGGCCAGTAGTTTTTGAAAGGTACTGGCCCGTCACCGCGCACAGCGCGACCCGCCGCCGCAGGCGGCACCCAAGCGACGGACGCAGCAACTTTAGGGCATGCCCCCCCGGAAAATTTTAATATGGTGCAATTTGGTGCATTCTGGTGACATCTAGCACTTATTTCTACACTTTTCAATGACTGAAAATAGAGCATATCAAACTTAAATCTGCTCTAGTCTGTTTCAGATGTTTTGAAGAGAGCGCTGCAGTGTAGTAGGTAACACTAGTTAAGAAGTTTTCATGCTGCTTCTAATCACTGCTATATCACATTTGTTCCTAATCAATAGTTAAGAAGTTTTATTGACTTTTTTGCTCTGACTGCCTTGAGGTTCTGCTTTTTGTTACTGTTGCAAAGTTACATTTACTTTTTAGTTACTTTAGTTACTTAATTAAATTAAATAATTGAAAAATTAAATAAAATTAAATTACTGAGATCTTTTAGCTTTTGACTAGAAATACTTACTGCTTACAGTGTTGTAAAGAAAAACAGAATTAAGTACTTTGACATTTTACTGCATTTGAGTCTGAGATTCAGGTATTTGGAGCTTAAAGCTTAGTGCATACAGTTTCATCTTCAATGCATACAGTTAAATATCTTGTTGTCCATAGCACTAATTCCACCCAGTACTCAATCTAACATGTTCCTATCTATTCCTGCCATGTCTTCCACATCTCTGACATGCTTCAGTCTCTGAACACTGTTCGCTGTTGCGGAGATGCGTGCGCACCACGTGACCAAAACAATCATGGCGGACGTCAAACTTTCAAAGCGATGAAGAAGAGGTAAATCTACACGTTTTCCCAAAATATACCTTATTGAAAAAGGTGAAAAAAATGTATTAACCGTTAGATATTTTAGTGGCCCGAGCGAAAAGTGAAAAATAAAGTCTTGTGGTCCGTACTGCCCGAGGACCGGGCCAGCGGACAAATGGCTATGCCGAGCCCTGAACTGTCCTCTTCAGTCAGCTGCTGTAGACCAAATGAGTCTCTTTTATCTTGCAAATGAACTCTGGTGTGGTTCTCCTTCGTGTGATTGCAGAGTGGGTTCTGAGTAACAGAACCACAGAACAATCCAGAAGAAGCAGGAATGATGAACCTCTTTGGTGGGTAAACGTGGTGAAAGCATACGTGTGGCACTGCTGGGCCGGTCACCTCTCTCTTTCAGCAAACAGGTTTGTTGCGATGGTTCTGTTGGGGAAATGATGTCCCTGTGGAGGTCTTCCCATCCTGGAGATCCTCTGAAACTTTGAGGTGTGGCATTCCTTCAGGAGCAGCTGGAAGACGCTCTGGCTCGGACCTGCATGTAGGAAGGTTCTGAGGCTCTCATTAGGAGTTTGGTTGGTGAGCGCTGTAATGTCTGGGCCTGACCAGAACCAAGCCCGTTCCTGCATGTGCTGACGTTTGACTTTCCCCATTCAGGGCTCGACATAGCCATTTGTCCGCTGGCCCGGTCCTGTTTTTCGAGCAGTGCGGACCACAAGACTTTACTTTTCACTTGTCCGCTCGGGCCACTAAAATATTTAACGGTTTATATATTCTTATCCTTTTTCAATAAAGTAAATTTTGCGAAAACGTGTAGATTTACCTCGTCTTCATAATTTAGTTTTTCTGCTAGTCCTGTGTTCAGACTTCAAGGGTTTCTATGGGAAACCTTTGATCACTTCTCCTTCTCTCCCGCCTGCGCGCGCTCGGCTTTCACTCCCGAGCACCACGCGGCACGCGCTCACTACTTTTTTTTTTAAACTTTATTGAATGTAACAATTCAATACAAAACAATGTTAAACAGCAACAACGAAGGCACAAGCCAGTGGGTTATTATTACATTTGATTATAAATCCGACACCGTCACTGAAGAGAGACTGAAGCATGTCAGAGATGTGGAAGACATGGCAGGAATAGATAGGAATATGTTGGATGGAGTAGTGGGTATAATTAGTAGTATGGACAGCAAGATATTTAATGAATGCATTGAAGATGAAACTGTATCCACTAAGCTTTAAGCTGAATGTCAAAGAATCAAAGGCAACTCCAAATACCTGAATCTCAGACTCAAATGCAGTAGAATGTTAAACTACTTAATTTTGTTTTTCTTTACAACACTGTAAGCAGTAAGTATTTCTAGTTATCTGAATGATCTCAGTTAGACCTGCACAATATGAGGAAAACTCGCGATATGCCATATCAGAGATTAAAATTGCGATAACGATATAATTTGCGGTATATAAACAAACAGCAAAATAACCAAATAACCATTCCCAGTTTAAAAATTATACTCCAAATGACCCACGTTGACATAGGTTACAAACATCTAACATAACAGGGCTCCATCTGATTGGTCAACAATGTGAAGGCGTCCATCCGATTGGTCAAATGCATTAAGGGATTTATTTGGCAGGGCCAGTAAGTTTCAAAAACTACTGGCCCTGTGGGCCAGTGCAAATTTCTGGGCTATGTCAACCCCTGCCATGTTTACAGTAAACTCCAGCCTGTTGCTGGTTTTGTCTGTGCACAGTGAAGCGGGGGGGGGGGCTTCCTGTAGGGTTGGGCGATGTCCCCTAATTTGGCCGTTGACGATGTTTGCTGTCAACCATCGGGATGGACGATGACATCGTCGGGGGGGGGGGGTATTTTTTTTTTACATTTTTCGTTCTTATATAACTGCTATTCGTTATTTTGCTTTTTTCATTTTATTTCCCAACTAATGGTTAATCCGCGATGATCCAGTATAAACTGAGGGAAGTGACTTTAACAGAAAAAGTAACAAACAAAATAGAAAAGAAGTGTAGTCGCTCCCGCACTTAGCGGAGTGGACCGGCGGAGTGCGGATTTACAGCTTTATGTTTGATGGGAAGGGGGGGGGGGGGGGGGGGTACATGAGCGGTATGTGTGGGAGATTTAAGACTGCGATCCGTCCCGCAGCTCTAGGGGTACTAGCTACCGAACTCAGAACCGGGTCTAAACGTGTCTGAGCACAGTTCGGATCGTCAGCAGACACACAGTGGTTTGAGCATCAAAGCAGAAATGTCGCTCAGTCCTTAGAAAACATTCAAACAATCACGTGGATTTGTGTTTCCAGTCGTGTCCCGACTAAATAAAGGCTGATGTTACTCACAGGATGCAGCGCCACCCAAAGCTAATGTTGTTAGCCCGTGTTAGCATACTGCTAATCCTGGCTTCGTTCAGAAAAAGCACTGACCACACGGATTAAAATTCAAATGATGAGCGAACAGGTGTTTCATAATAACCGTAACATTATTAAAAGCATGTTTAGAAGATCATCTCGTATTTTACCGAGCTGACATGTCAATGTATATAGCCGCTCGGTGCTGTTATCGTTTTGTATTGAATTGTTACATTCAATAAAGTTTGGAAAAAAAAGCCGCTCGGCGGAAGTTGTATCCCCTTCCGGTTTTCAAACTGCGCATGTGCAAATACTGCGCATGTGCGAATGATTTATTCCGACCGAAATTGTGACCTTAGTGAACGTTTTTATATTCTGAAAACATTTTTCTGGGCCCATGTACACGGTTGGATTCTAATCCGACCATTGATCCCATCAAGATATTTTGTACATGTAACCGCGGCTTATGATGTCGACGCGCAACGTGGCGGGGGCGTGGCATCACGATGGTGGTCTCTCCATCGGGATGTCAGTCACCCATCACGATGGACGATGATATCGTCCATCGGCACAACCCTAGCTTCCTGTCAGTTTGGGTTTGGCAGGACCGGGCCTCAGAACCTGGCCAGTTCACCGTCTGAGTCCAGCTCTGCCGGGTCAACGGCTGTCTGTCTGAGGATGGCAGGATGGGCGGGGAGGGCAGTTCCAGAGCGCCACCTTCCATCAACAACCCCCACCCCTCACTGCTGAGCATCACATCAGGTGGAGACACCTGATCCAGGTGGGCGTGGCAGGGAAATCTGGAAAAACCAGCAGGACAGAGGCCCCTGTTGTTGAGTGTTTGTGAACGGGGCGGGGCTTGTTGGTCCCATCATCCTTCTGTTGCCCCCCTCCTAGGCCGGCTCAGACTATCAGGCCTTGACAGACGTCTCTGCTGATCCAGCTGCGTGTTTCTCTGTTTGACCCGTTTGGGAATGATCTCTTCTTCACGGGCTTCACTGCTGAACGGTGAAACTCGTGGGTCGGGATCATTTTCCCATCAGTCACCAACATTTAGAGGCATTTTCTCATACTGGGCTTCGGTGGTGAGTTACAGTAGAGATCTTACAGTGATGAAGGCCTCAAAAGATCAAAGATAAATGATAGAAAAGTGGTTGAAAGCAGAGGAGCCGTTGCTTTGGTCTGGGTTTGGGATCCTGCAGGCGGATCCAGATGAACGGCTTCAGGTGGTTCCTGTTGTCATGTCAGAGGTGTCTCTGCTTGGGTGGCTGAACCCCGGAGATGCTTCGCCTGCTGCTCAGCGTTTGCTTCTGTCTGCAGCACTTTGTTTCCGGCTGAAGTCCCTCATTGCTGAAGCTGGTGGGAGGTGTGGCGTCCTGAGCAGCTTTCAGTGTCGTCATTCCTTTTTAGCTTTTCCTTCAATGCAGAACTCTGTTGTGTTCTTCAGAACTGTTACTGCGTTTACTCTGGGAGTGGAGTCTGTCTGCATCAGTGAGGTAACCATCGGCCCAATTTCTGTGGATGAGTCAGGTTGATGAAGTTCCTCTTTGACTGAACCAAATCCAACCCCTGGAGGAAAACAGGCGTGCTTGGGAAGCACCTCAATAATTCAATACTAGCTGGGACTTGATGTCACATCTGCATTCAGATTCAAACAGAAGTGTAAATATCATCTGGATCTGTAGTTCTGATGTCAGGTTTAGGTCAAACCTGTAGAAAAGTTGAATGTTTCCCGACACTCAAATACAGTAGTTACTACAGTAGTTACTACAGTAGTTACTACAGTAGTTACTACAGTAGATACTACAGTAGTTACTACAGTAGATACTACAGTAGTTACTACAGTAGTTACTACAGTAGATACTACTGTAGTTACTACAGTAGATACTACTGTAGTAACTACAGTAGTATCTACTGTAGATACTACAGTAGATACTACAGTAGATACTACAGTAGTATCTACAGTAGATACTACAGTAGTATCTACAGTAGATACTACAGTAGTATCTACAGTAGATACTACAGTAGATACTACTAACTAACACTCTTGTTTGTTGGAGTTTGTTGCTTCCTAAAAGCTGCTAATGTTGGAAGTTTGGCCACAATCCCATTTCCACAGAAGGCTCTGTGAAGCATAACAAGTCCATGTGGGAGCAGATCCAGACCACCTTTCCAGACAGGTCCTGGTCTGGACCGGAGTGTCTCCATCTGCACACACGGTCTGGACTGAGAGGAACTCTGAAGTAGATGTGAGCACAGCTGGACCAGTGCACGTCTGCACGTGTGTTTTCCTCCAGGGGTTAGATTTGGTTCACTTCATGTTCGGCTGACGTGTCAAAACCAGATTCCCTGTGGAGGTCGTGACCTTTGTGTTCCTGACAGTTTTCCCTTTTTTGACTTTGATCAGGAGGAGATCTGAACATCTTCTGGTAGATCAGCCTGAAGAATTGGATCAGATGCTTGGAGGGCTGTCGGTGTTGGTTCATTTACATATCAGCGTTAAACATGTGGATATGAAAACTACCAGTTAGTACAGACAGACGGGCGGGCGGGCGGGGGCGTGGAAATGCAGCGGTTAGCGGCTCCTCTTCAGATCTCTATCTCAGGAGTTGATGTTTTCCTTTGGTTCTGGTGGACTTGGTGCTGGGAGGTTCGTCAGACTCGGTGCTCGTCTACGTTCAGCCGTGTGGTTGGAAAGACGGTGAGAGTGGCGGTGCTCTGTCCCGTCAGCGTGAGGGTGGGTGTGTTTGTGTGGCGGCGGCGTGCTCCTGCAGTCGCATGAACGTCTGCTGCTGGGCCTCATGTCATCAGGTTTAGCACATCTGCTGCAGACTTTGCTCTTGGCTGACTGTAGAGTTTTCCCTTTAGATCAACTGTGTCATGACGGAGCAGACCGTCCTCTGGAGGTTTGGAAGAGCTCCCATAATGCCTTGCTGCACAAATTCTTTAGCTTTTGGAATCTCCTCAGGCAGCCGCTGGTCTTTGAATGCAGGCAGAGGAACAGCGGCAGAACCTGCAGCAGAAGGTTGAGAACAGGTAGAACACATGCTGCCCCCCCCCCCCCCCCCCCCCACACACACACACACACACAGCTGCAGGACTGTGAGGAAAAGGCCTGCCAGCCTTTTGTGGGTGGAGTCACGGAGAGCAGAAACAGACGTGTTGCTTCTCATGTCATGACGCGTAGATGAACGTTTACGTTGAGCTTCCCAGAAGCAGCTATTGATCAGAATGTTTCACACGCTGGATTCCACTCGTGTTGGCGGCAGAGTCCGCCGAGCCTCGCCGCCTCTAGTCCACTCTTCCCCATGTGTGGCCCGCCCGCCGGCCGGGGCGCCGCCTCGCTTCCAACGGCCGTCTCTGCTGCGTTCATCAGCGATGTGCGGCGAGTCTGAACCATTTCTGAAGTCCAGACTGATTCATGGTAGAAGATCCTCCAGAAAAAGACTGACAGTTCTCCTTCAGGTTTTCAGAAGATACAAACTGTGCAGCATCTCTCTTTGATCATGAAATAAACAATTACTTTCTGCTCTTTGTGATCAAATAATGTCTGTTATATGCACAGTGTGTGGATGAGGGGCTCTAAAGGGTGTAGAACACGTTTAGGGTGGCTCCACTGCATCGTTGGTTTAACCTTTCTGCTCTGTGAGCGTCATCCCTGCAAATCCTTTAGCTTAAAAAGTACAAACACGACTGACGAAAGAAAAGAATCAGGTTTGTGTTTAAGTGGAAGTTTCATTCTAGAACTTAAAAGAATTCTAGAAAGTTTGTCTAACATGAACACAGTTCTTTCTCCGTTTGCATGATGGTTGGAGCAGAACGTCTGCAGGAACCTGAAGGCCTCCGTGAGGAGCAGCCGCTCCATCCTCCTCCCTCATTAACACTTCCTGAGCTGAGCTCCTGTGGCGCACACACCTCACCAGACACCAGGAGGAACCACGGCAGCAGACTCAGGCTCAGACTCAGCCCAGGAACGGCCCTTTGTGTTTGGCATGCAGCAGGAGCAGCGAGGGTCTTTCAGAACATCTCTGCTGTCCCTGAAAAGCAGAATGAGGGAGGAACGGAGGAAGGCTGAATGCTGTTGCTAGGCTCTGCAGAAACGCTCCCCAAGAGTCCGCACTGATGTCAGCGCCTCATTTCCACATCAATGTCTCTGGATGGTTTGTTTCCTCAGACCAATGGGAGCGCCTCTCCCCACTTTTCCCAGCATCCACCAGCATACAGGCTGTTGGAAAGCTGCCGCTCTGTGTGTGTGGGGAGGGTGGTGGTCATGTGACCCGCTGGTTCATGCTGCGTTTAAGGCCAGTTTTCAGCTTTATGGCCATAGACAAACTCCAACGTTCTCTAAACTCCTGCATTCTTTGACGCCTTGAGATGGTGGAGTACTGCTGGTGTGTTCCTGAGGAGGCTGCAGGAGCAGTGTTGGGGAAATTCCTTTTGAAGAGTAATTGATTACTTTAGGTAAAGGATGAAATTGTATTGAAATAACTCAAAAAGTAACTCATTACTTTGCTTTACTTATTTCCAACCACATACAGGTTCTCAAGGGAATAAAGCTAGCACAAAGAAGATACCCTCAAAATAAAAACATAGAGGCAACACAAGGGCAATCAGGCTGTTTAGCACCATTTATTTCACCGCATAAACATTAGAAAATGCACATTGTATAGTATCCTAGTGTATAGACAGGCTGGCCATTGACACCGGGCAATGGAAAGCCGTTCACCTCCAAAACTTCCACTTAAGCCATCCAGCTCTGCATTAGCACACACGTGTCCGTTCACACATAACTGGTTTTATTTTCTAACTAGTATCTGTTTGGTTTCATTTAGCGGAGAGAATGTCAGAGCCAACTGTTGACACACATTCACTCGCTTGACTAGTGATTCCTTACGTACTCTGTTACTGACAAAGTAATTAAATTACAGTAATTCGTCAGTTTGTAATCCATTACCCCCGACACTGCTCATGATGAACAGGATCCCGTTTTTAGGATCTAGATCTAGAGTGCAGATGCAGAAAAATGACACAAAACCTGAATCCATTGCATCTTGGGATTCTGCTCTACGTTGTCTGCTAAATGCCCCGCTGTGGCCTCGCTGTGACCCCGGTGTGGCCTCGCTGTGGCGCCGGTGTGGCCTCGCTGTGACCCCGGTGTGGCCTCGCTGTGGCCCCAGTGTGGCCCCAGTGTGGCCCCGGTGTGGCGCCGGTGTGGCCTCGCTGTGGCCCCGGTGTGGCCCCGCTGTGGCCCCGGTGTGGCGCCGGTGTGGCCTCGCTGTGGCCCCGGTGTGGCCCCGGTGTGGCCTCGCTGTGGCCCCAGTGTGGCCCCAGTGTGGCCCCGGTGTGGCCCCGGTGTGGCCCCGGTGTGGCCCCAGTGTGGCCTCGGTGTGGCCTCGCTGTGGCCTCGCTGTGGCCCCGGTGTGGCCCCGCTGTGGCCTCGCTGTGGCCCCGGTATGGCCTCGCTGTGGCCTCGCTGTGGCCCCGCTGTGGCCCCAGTGTGGCCCCGGTGTGGCCCCGGTGTGGCCTCGCTGTGGCCTCGCTGTGGCCCCAGTGTGGCCTCGCTGTGGCCCCGGTGTGGCCCCGGTGTGGCCTCGCTGTGGCCTCGCTGTGGCCCCGGTGTGGCCCCGGTGTGGCCCCGGTGTGGCCTCGCTGTGGCCTCGCTGTGGCCCCGGTGTGGCCCCGGTGTGGCCTCGGTGTGCATGTGGGACTGCAAGGCGCTGCCCTCTACTGCTGGGGTTCTAGCCTCTGCTTTTATCCGGTCACTTTGCATCGCTGCCGGGATCTGAGGGTGGGGGGTGGGGGGCATACGGAGCAGTGTTCCCTGGGAAGGAGCTTTCTGCTGTTGCAGCATTGATGGATGCAAGAGGAATGGGCTTAAAGGGGGGGGGGGCACTGGGGGGGCTCTTCTTTATACACCCTGATGTAATTCCTGCAGTCCTCGCTCAGCCGTTATTCAGAACAGTGACACACATTCCCGGCATGTAGAGACCACGTGTCAGATGGGGGGTGGGGGGTTGCTCTGTCTGTGATTTGTCTGCGGGGGTGGGGTCAATCCGGAAGTGTCCGCTGTCAGAGCAAAGACTTGTTCTCCAGTTTCCTGAAATCAGGTTTTCATAACCAAACAAAGTTCATTTTGGGAATTAACGATCAGTATTTCACCTCATTGAACGTCATCCAGAATGATGGACGGAGAATGGATGGGTTCATTAAACAGACAACACAGAGTCTTTGCTGTTTTACAATGAAATTGTATTGTTAGATGAGCCCCCCCCATGGCGCTATTGGTCCTGATGATGCGTTTGCTGTCATGGCGACGGCTCGGTCCGTGACGTTTCTTCTTCGTTTACATCAGTTCATATTTTAGTTTCTTGGGGTTTGCTTTGATGTCCTGCAGACGGTTCTGATGCTTCACGCCATCGTCCATATTCCCAGAACGTTCCCGCTCTCCCCTCCTTTCTCTCACAGTTCATGAAGCTGAGCTTCAAATGTTTTTTTTGGGGTCAAACTCGGAGCGGGAGGAGGTCAACCTTTGTGGGTGGGGGGGTTTGGTGAATCAGCAGTCTTCACTAATCAGCTTGAGCTGTCAGATATCCAATGGGCTTACAGCAAGTCCATCTTTGAGTCTGCTGTGGTGGAGCGCCCAGCAGACGCAGATTACGGTGCATTCGTGGACTCCGCTGCTGGTTCCTGTGCCACAGCGCACGTCCTACAGGACAGGGGGAGGGCCCAGCAGCTTCAGCTCAGTTCCATCCCCCATCAGGGGTGAGCAGCTCAACTCAAAGGAGGCAGAGAACCAGGTCAGGGATCGGACCCCAGCCAGACAGACTGACTGGCAGCGGTTCCTGCACCAATGTTCACTGGACTGGGACCACGTCTGGACTGGGACCAGGTCTGGACTTGGACCACGCGTGGACTTGGACCGGACTTGGACCACGCGTGGACTTGGTCTGGACTGGAACTAGGTCTTGACTGTGACCAGGTCTGGACTGGGACCTGGGGCCTCATTTATAAAACTTTGCGTAGGATTTGCGTCAGAAGTGGCGTACGGATGAACCATAGGACGTGCGTACGCACAGAAATATTCGGATTTATAAAACCGTGCGCACGCACATCCTACGCATCTTTCCCTTAATAAATCACAATCAATCCACAATCAATAGTCCATGAAACGCCCACAAATGAATGTTCATTGATTGCGAAACCATGGCACACACCAAGAGGAAATTAAAAAAAAGTAACTTCACTCAATGTGAAGTAGAAGTTATCGTTGCCGATGTGGAAAAGAGGAGAATAATGTTGATTGGAGGGCACAGTGTGGACATTACTAATGCCAAAAAGGCACGTGAGTGGCAGACGGCGGCAGACGCCAAATGTAGCCTCACAACCTCGGACCGTGGCCGAAATTAAAAAGAAATGTTCGGACATCAAAGTCGAGGCAAAAAGACGTCTGGCGCTGCATCGCCAGAGTGTGTCTGCCACGGGGGGGGGGGACACCGGAGCTGACCCCTCCTGATGAGAGACTGGCGGCAAGGATTGGGGAATCCCTTTTAAGTGGAGTGGTGACTGAGGCGCAGGGGAACACCGACGCGCCAGATGCACCGGGTGACACCCCCCCAAAAGCCCGCAGAGGTCCAACAGAACGGCTCGAGGAAGTGGGAACCGGCTCATAAGCCACTCGTCCTCGTTTGCCAGCAAGTTTTCTTGCTGTCTAAAGATGCGTTCACTCCGAATTCTTCCATTTGCCACATCTTCTAAGAGCGCAAGATCAGCCATTGTGCGTCATCACGCATTGTGATGGGGCATTTTATTTCCCTCCATTTAATTACATCTGACAAGCTACAGATGTCGGTAATAATCGACGTGGAAATGGGAAATTGATCAGCGCAAATGTAATTTCTTGTTGCTTTCTGAATGGTTGAGACATACGCCATACATTGTTTTATCAAAAATAAAACAAACTAAAGGCATATGCATGAATACCATAATTCTGTAGTTTATGAAGAAATGTTTTAACATGAAAACAACTTTCCCCAGTGGACAATTAATGCATCTCTCTCTATCTATCCATCTGTCTGTCTGATTGCATCTATATCTGCTCCTCCAGACGGACACATTGACGAGAATATCAGTTTTGTACATTATTTCGTTCTGTTAACTATATTATTTATGAGGATGAATTGCACAACATGCCAATATTGCAGAACATTTTTCACTTTTCTTTTTGCAAATAAGTGTTCATTTGAATTTCTGTTGTAATTTTCGTTTGATTTTTTTTGTTTGTTTCACTGCTGATCGATCAAACGGGTGTTGGTGTAGCTGTTAATTGTAAGACTTGCTTTGTGAAGTCTTCATGTTATTTCTGAGAGGCAGGATTGTCATTTTCACTTTCACATGTTTCTTCCATCTGCCGACGGTGTCGCCGTTTCTCATTTCACCCGTTTTTGTGCGTACGCCTGGGTCAGAGCTTGCGTGAAGGACCGCACATTTTCCCGTCAGGTTTGCTTTTTATAAATCTCAACTATTGCGTAGAGAGTGGCGTACGCCTTCTTTTGTGCGTACGCAACGTTTATAAATGAGGCCCCAGGTCCTGCAGATCCAAAAAGACAGTAAATCCTGAGGGAAAGGTGGAGCCGCATCATTAAAGGCTTTCAATGCGCTGCATGTTTATTGAAGCCGTGTTGGTTTTGGTCTGAAACCGAGTCCAGACAGAGGCAATGGACTCATGGTTTGAAGCTGGTTTATGTTGTTCTGATGGCAGAGGATGACAGAGGTTTAGACCGTTGGTGAGCAGCAGCTCAGAGGACCGAGTACCTCCATCAAGGCCCTCACTGCTCTGCTGGCCATTACTCTGTCTGATGGTTCTGGTTCTGGGTTCTCCCAGACAGCATCAAGGCTGCAGCAGGAAAAGACTTGAACGGTTTCAGCATTCTGTCACTGTGGAGCTCATGGATTGTTGAGCTCGTCTTCATCAGGCTTCACTGCAAAATACTCCACTGGTTTTGCTGCCATTTACACGTTTGTTTGATTCAGTTTACAATTCCATTCCAGTTTTCTGGATTTTTTTTGTTTGGTGATGAAGACAAATGGTTGCAAAGTAATTGGATGGAGAAGGTCTTTGTCCTCTCTGTTGGTTTCTGCTGCTGGTTCCTTTGAACAGCAAGTGCGTCATTTTCTTGAATGATAAAAATATCATTCCATACAGAAGCAGAAATGCATCAGATTAGATCCACCGGCCTGTTTTTCCGATGGGAAGATAAGGCGTCTGATATTCCTGACTGAGACGGCCATTGAGAATCACCTGATCCTGTCCCAGCATCGATGAATCCTCTACAGATTTGTATTCACATTGTTCCTCTTGAAGCGACGGAGGACTCTGGATTCTGTTTGATGACGCTTTAAAGCAGCTACTGAGTTATGAATGGAAAAAAGGAGTTCTTCAAACCAGAATCTCCTAAAAAATCCAGATGATTGTTTTGATGGCAGCTGCACGGTGGTGTAGCGGTTAGCACTCACAGTGAGAAGGTCTTGGTTCCAATCTCTGCTGGGACCTCTAGTTTGGAGTTTGCGTGTTCTCCTTGTGAATGTGCGTGTTTTCTCCGGGGACTCATAAAAACATGCTTCATAGGATAACTGATATTGTGTCTTAAGTGTGTGTGAGTGTGTGTGGTTGTGCGACAGACTGGCGACCTGTCCTGGGTGTTTCCTGCCTTCGCCCTACAGTAGCTGGGTTGGCTCCAGTGACCCCAAAAAGGATTCAGCAGGTTCCAAAAAATGGAACCGAGAGCATGCAAACAGAGAGCTCTCAGTTATGGGTGATGGGAAGTGGGGGCGGGCTTACTCTGTGCCAGCGGCCCTGACTACAACTCAGAGGTGAATTTCTGATGAACTCCTGCCGCTCTGCAGAAAGTATGTGGCTAAAAACAGCATCATCACAATTAAAGGACCACCAGGATCGTTTAGAAAACTGATCATCGAAGAGGGACTTTAAATACGAACACGTTTGTTTACATCTCCAACACGTTGACAGAAAGCCACAGCCTTCTTCAAAGTGTTGGATATCTGACAATGTGGAGAACATGATCAGAAACAGGAAGGTTCTTCTGGCTAAAAGACATGCTAACGTGTTAGCTAGCTCTTTGAAATCTGTCACTTCAGTCCCGTTAGCTCCCATAATTCAGACATTTTTGGAACTTTAGATTAGATTAAAAGTATTAGATTAAAACATTATTACTAATTTTTAAATAAGTTCTTCCGGTGTGTCTTTTTTGCTTCAAGTTACTGAAGTTCATTGTTTTCCTTAGCCCCCCCTCCTTTAAAAAAAAAAATTTGAATCCGAATTAGAAAAGCCTGAAAACGGCACTTAGTTAAAAGTCGTTTTGCTTTTATTGTAACATTCTTTAAAACGTAATTCGCTGCTCTGCATCCATAAATGCAGCCACTGACTTTTGAATATTTCACACACAGATAATAAAGCTGCAGACACGGTGCATTCATGTTTAGATTGTATTTAGAAAATACCAGTTCTACCACGGTTGGGTCATTTATTTTGCTTTATTCATACATCACACCCTAAAAGCCGGTCGTGGCAGAAGTTAGCGTCTGATTGTTAGCATCCACTTTGACATTAAAGGGAAAATCTTCATCTCAAAGTCTAAGTTTAAACCAGACACAAATATTTGACAGAGAATGAAGATTTAAGGAAATAAAGTTGTTTCTGATTTGTGTAAACTTGTAAGAAGGACTTTTATGAATTTTTCTACAGCAAAGGAGGATTAGGAAGAAATCTGTTTAGGAACTTTAGTGCAGAAAATGATCTCTGTTTAAGAAAAAAACACAGTTAATCAGGATTTATGTAAAAACAATATATGAAAAATCTTTTTGCCCTAAAAGATGATCTGAGACTTGACTGAATTATCAGTGTTATAATGGTTTTTATGGAAAATGGAAAAATATAATAATGTTGCTGTTATGGAATTATTTACAAATCAACAACAACTTCCACAAATCAACTACTGTGTTTTATTGAATCTTTATCCGTCACAAAAAATTAAAAATATTCAGATTCTTTCAAACTAAATTTCTTGTTGTAGAATTTTAATTTGAAAAATACGTTTTTCAGAAACCGGGAGGTTAAAAATATGAAACATAAACTTCAGACCGCTCTGTGAAAACATTGTCTGACATGACCCCCCCCCCCCTGGAAAAGGGCAGAGAGCGCCGGTTTAGAGCGTCTGGACTGAAGGGATGGGGATCAGCTGCTGCAGTCTGCGCAGCTGCAGACTCCTCCTCTGTCTGCGCCTGCAGCTTCAGGTCCGCACACACTGACGGACTCAGCGCAGCAATGTTTTCATGTTTGCTGCATCACCTCCAGCCCCCCCCCCTCACAGAAACGTGAGTCCTGACGTGGCGGCGTTTGACAGTTGAGTGCGGCGCGTGCCAGAGCCTCCATGTGCTCCGCAGAGCGCGTGACTCATCTGATCCACAGCCTGAGCGCATATCTGATCATCTCTCTCCCCCGTCCTCCTTCCCCTCTCCCCCCTCGTCGTCTCCTGGTTTCTCTCCTCCGTCAGTGTCTCTCCTTCCTGATCTACCTTTCCACCTCCCCCTCCCCTCCCTCCCTCCCTCCCTCCCACTCCTCTGGCAGGCTGCTGGTTGCGGTGAGTCAGTATCATGGAGGCAGGCAGCGGGGCTGCCGCAGCGCTGGGACTGCTGGGAGCCGCGTGCAGCCATGACGTCCTGGACAGGTAAGAGCAGCGCGTGGCGTCCTCTGTCGGGGGTGGGGGTGGAGGAAGAACCACACCTCGGGGGGGGGGCTTCGGTCAAGCGGCTGGTTTGTTTACAGTCAGGGAGGCAGCTTGTGTGTTTCTGCATTCTGCTGGGGGGGCTTTGACAGCTCCTGCACCGTGTGCATGGGGGGGGTGGGGGTGTTAAGCTTGCACTGTCATTGCCCCCCTCCACCAGAAACTGCTCATCAGTGAAGGACAGCCCAACTGTCAGCGTTCTCATTCAGGTCCTCACTCCCACAGTCGGTTTTCTCACTGGGACCCCCCCCCCCCCATAGAACAGCTCACAGCTGACGTCATAGCGGTCCACCCCCTCCTGCTGCTGTGTCATCAGAAGCGCAGCCCCCTGCATCAGCATGGGGGGGTTCTGGCAGCAGTCCCACAGGCCTCAGCCGGGGAGGGGCTTCTCTCACTGCTTTAGGGGTCAGTGCTGAACACCCTCCTCACTGAGGTCACATCAAGGTTGGGGGGCTCCTGTCAACGCAGCCTCATGTTTTACCAAACTCTGGTTGGTCCCTGAATGCCTCTCAGACACGCCAATCATCTGCAGGTCATGTGCAACTGCTTCCTGTGCCTCAGGTGATGACATCCATCCTGCTCTGCAGCACAAAGCAGCGTCTCAGGAAAGGTCCAATCACTGTTCTGTTTTTTTCTAAACATGACTTATTGTTCCATCATTTAGATGTTTGTGTTTCAGCGTGTTGAGGACTCCTGTCTGTGTGATGGTGCTGCTTTCAACAGCTAATAACAGGACCAAAGTCCCACTCTGATCATCTTTTGATCTGTTCCCAGCGGTCTTTTTGATGATGCCGCTTTTTAGCCAAAATCATAAAACGTCTTGTTTTCTTGGACATAGTTTCTGCAGAGCGGCAGGATTTCATCAGAAATTCACCTCAGAGTTGTGGTGTGGAGTGACCCCCCCTCACTTCCAAAAAAAACACATTTTCCATTGGAGCGGGTCTTAAAGTTTTAGGAAGATTGTTTCGGGGGAGAACGTAAAAAAAGAGGCGAACCAGGATAGATTCCAGTTGTCTTTGGGACAAACAAAAACAATAAATCAGGTTATTAATGAATTCTCCTCCATATCAGACTACTCCATTAATTGGAATAAGTCTGTTTTATTACCACTGAACAGTAATGAAGAGCAAAGACTCACAATTCCAGTCAAACCAGGAAATATCAAATATCTAGGTATCTATTTGCCCCCAAACTATCAGAACTGGTGCAGCTAAACCACACCCCATTACTGAAAAACATACAGGACGATCTAACACGCTGGACCAACCTGCCTTTGTCCCTTATGGGCAAGGTAGCCACGGTTAAAATGAAAATCTTACCAGCTAATCCATTTTAAAACTCTACACATAATTCACTTCACTGGACAGAGGATGTTCAAGATGGGTCTCAGTAACTCAGACATTTGTCAGCACTGTGATAGTAATCTACCCGACAGCTACATGCACGCACTGTGGTTCTGCACTCCTGTCAGGGCTCTCTGGCAGCAGGTATGTGCCGATCTATCAGTCTGGCTTAAGGTTTCAATCACAGCTTCACCGTCACTTTGTGTGCTTGGTGACATCAGTGCCATCGATGTAGAAGGAGAACTAGGCTCTATCATTTTCATAACTCTTTGTATTGCTAAAAAAATATAAATATAAGTCAACACAGAAATCTGCTGCTTGATCATATCAGCTTGGAAAAAATGTCAGCCCAAAGTTCAAGTAACTTTGAAAGAATTCAGTCTCTCTGGTCTCCCATAGCTAACTCCATGACTTAGGGGGTGGGGGGCCTGGTCGTCGCTGCTCCTTGTCTCTGCCATGGTTGGGGGTGCGGGTCGGGGCCTTCTGGTGCCCGGTGGGGGGCGGTGGGAACTCTATTAGCCGGAGGGTCGGGTCTGGTGCCTGGGTGGGGCATAGACATTTAGGGCACCTTGGAGGGGGAGGGTGATGGGACATCACTGTGAGTAATCAGGAGATGTCCCCTCAGTGCCCTACCCGCAAATTTTAACTGCACCCCCTTAGTACACACACCCTTCACCCCTGAAAATATGCATTCCAACATAAACACACACACATACCCTCACAAACACACACGCAAGCTTTTTACAAGGAAGGTGGGACCTAGGACCATCTGTTCCCTACCCCATCCCTGGTAGGGGGACTGGGCCCTTGGCAACGGTGGCCGTGTTCCCTGGGTGCTGGTTTCCTGGGCCCGGCGGCCCTCTCTCGACGTGGGGAGAGGGATCCCTGAGCTTTCTGGCAAGGCCAAGAGCCGGAGATCACATCACACCTGAGCCGGGGGGTGTCCGTGTCCCTGTGGTAGGGGTTCTGGTCCTTGCCCAACTGTGGGCGATCCTGGTCGGGCCATGTTTACAACACTTCTTGTGGACCCCCTCTTCTCCTGGGTGCCCTCCTTCTGCTCCTTCCTGGACCAACCATGGGCCAGATGGGTGGCTGCCTGGAGCGCATGGGAAAGGTCTCCCTTGGGGGGGGGGGTGTCCTGGCTTGTACCTGGGGGGGCTGCTCTCCTGGTTGGGCTGGAGCTCCACTCTCTGTCCCCTCATGCCTCCCTGCTCTCTGGCTCTGGGGCTCCGCGGCCCCAACGCCACGGTCCTGCTGGCCCTGGCCAGCAGGACCGTGGCGTTGGGGGCTTCTGGCTTCTGGCTGCCGCGGCTGTGGCGGCTGTGGCGGCTGCTGCGGCGGGGGTCTTGGTGTGGGGATGGCTGGGCACTCTCCCTCCTTCTTTTCACATTCCACCATCCATTTTAGAAGAATATAAACACTCACTTGAGCACAGGTGTTAGCTCACCTTTGCACTAATAGTTTGCGTGACTGAATGAAATATTTCACTGTTGTTGGTTTGAATGCACAAGTATGCATGTGGGAACAATATTTGTATCGTGTACATGTTGACTTGTGAACATTTTTGAAGCCAACAGGTATGTTTATAACGTTTGAGTCTGTGTGTGGACAGGCCCCGCCCTTACAGACTTGTATTCTATCTGAACTAGGGCTGCATGATATGAGGAAAACTCGCGATATGCGATATTGGTGATTAATATTGCGATAACGATATAATTTGTGGTATATAAACAAATATCAAACCAACCAAAAATGTAATTTCCATTTCAATGCAACAGTATAAAATTTAAACTCCACGATTTAAAGCTACCAGATGTAGTTACCACTCTGATTAATTTCTCAATGAATAAAACTCTCTCCAAAATATACAAACTTTTATGTAATTTAAATAATAATATTTCTCTTCCAATAACAAAATGGGATGCAGATTTGAGCATCAGCACAGATGAAAGCTTCTGGTCAGAACTTTGTCTAAACACCTTTAAACTGACAAAAAGTCCAAATCTGCAGCTAATCCATCTCAAAACTCTTCACAGAATTTACTACACTGGACAGAGGATGTTCAAGATGGGTCTCAGTAACTCAGACATTTGCGAGCACTGTGATAATAATCTACCCGACAGCTACATGCACGCACTGTGGTTCTGCACTCCTGTCAGGGCTCTCTGGCAGCAGGTATGTGCCGATTTATCAGTCTGGCTTAAGGTTTCAATCACTGCCTCACCGTCACTTTGTGTGCTTGGTGACATGAGTGCCATCGATATAGAAGAAGGATTAGCATCTATCATTTTCATAACCCTTTGTATTGCCAAAAAAACTATTTTAATAAATTGGAAAAACAAGAAAAATATAAACATAAGTCAACACAGAAATCTGCTGTTTGATCATATCAGCTTGGAAAAAATGTCAGCCCAAAGCTCAAGTAACTTTGAAAGAATTCAGTCTCTCTGGTCTCCTGTGGTTGACTCCATGACTTAGGGGGTGGAGGGCCTGGTCGTCGCTGCTCCTTGCCCTTCTGCCGTGGTTTGGGGTGGGGGTCGGGGCTTCCGGTGCCTGGCGGGGGCGGTGGGGGGCTCCGTTGGTCGGGGGGTCGGGTCCGGTGCCTGGGTGGGGCGGGCTGGGGCGCTGCGTGGTCCTCTGGGCTTGGGTGTGGGGGTGCGTGGTGGGGGGGTGGGGTGGTGGTCTGGCTTGGCTTGGGGGGGTGGTCCCTTTGCCTGTGCTGGGGGGGGTTGGCGGGGGGCCCTGCTCGGGTGGGGGGGGCCCAGCGGCGCCGGATGGGCTGCCCATCTGCACCTGGGGCTGGGATCGGCCCTTCCCTGGCTCTGGGACGGGACGGGGCAACCCTCTCGGGGCCCCCGGTCACTCTGGGTGTCACCCGCTTCGGCTGCGGGGTCTGGGGTGGGGTGGGGTGGGGGGCTTGTCGGCCCTGTCCTGTGGGGGGGCGTTCTGGGGGGGAGGGGGGGCCCATTATTAGTACGGGTCGGGGGGGCTAGCGGGTCGGGGTCTCCGCTGAGGCAATCAGTGGTTGCCTCGGCCGGTTGGCCTCCTCGGTCCCGTCGAGGCCTGACCAGAGCTCTTCTAGGGCCGGCGTCTGGGGGTGGGGGCCTGGGCTTGCTCCGGGGGGGGGCGACGCTTTCTGGCTCCTCTCTCTCTGTGTGGGGTGGGTGGTGCCGGGCCTGGGGTGTCGGCGCCTCCGGGGGTGGGCCCCTGGGCTGGGTGGCCCTGGCCCCTTTGCTGGGGGTGGGCTGGGGGACGGCTGTTTGACCACCGGGGGACAGTCTACCAGCTGTCCCCAACTTACCCCCTTCCTTATATAACCTCATATTAGGGTGAGGGGGTGGGGGGTTTAGCCTGCGATGCGCCTTGGGGGGGGGCTACTTGGGAGTGGCCCCCCTCCTATGGTTGCTGTATGGAGTGGGCCCCCCCTCTTTCGGTTTTATTTGCACCTTAGACACGTAGGGTCCTTGGTAGGGGGGGTGCTTGGACATCACTGCCAGCAAGCAGCAGATGTCCTCCTGGCACCCTACCCGCCAATTTTAACCGCACCTTAGACATTTAGGGCCCCTTGGTGTGGAGGGTGAGGGGACATCACTGTGAGTAATCAGGAGATGTCCCCTTAGTGCCCTACTCGCCAATTTTAACTGCACCCCCCTTAGTACACACACCCCTCCCCCTTCAATATATACATTCAAACATAAACACACACACATGCACACAAACACCCTCTCAAACACCCATACACGCACACACATTTTACAAGGAAGGTGGGACCTGGGTCCATCTGTCCCCTACCCCGTCCCTGGTGGGGGGTGTGGGCCCCTTGGCGATGGCGGCCGTGTCCCTTGGGTGCCGGCTCCCTGGGCCCGGCGGTGCTCTCTCCGCACGGTGGGGGGGTTCATATTACACCTGAGCCGGGGGTGTTCGTGTCCCTGGGGGGTGGGTCCTGGTCCTTGCCCCTGGGCGCTGGGCCCCGCCAAACTTCCAACATGGCCGAGCCTGGTCGGGCCATATTTATAACATCCCTTATGGGCCGCCCTTTTTTCCCCGGGGTTCCCCCCTCCTGGGCGGGGGCGGCGGGCCCCTGCCTTGCTCCTACCTGGACCAACCGTGGGCCGGGTGGGTGGCTGCCTGGAGTGCGGAGCGGGTCTCCCTTGGGGGGTCCTGGCTCGTACCTGGGGTCGGGGCGGGGGGATGCCCGGAACTCCTGGGTGGTGGTGGGGTGCTCGTCTGGGGCTGTGGGCGTCCCTCTCCGGTGGGGCCCTGCGTTGGGCTCTTCCGGCGCGGCGGGGGGCTGCTTTCCTGGCTGGGCTGGGGCGGCGCTCTCTTTCCCTCTGCGCCTCCCTGCTCTCTGGCTCTGGGGGCCTCGCGGCGGTCCTGCTGGCCCTGGCCTGGGTGGCGGTCTTGGTCGCCCGGGGGGCGGTTGTTCCCTGCCTGTTCCCGTGTGGCGCTGGGGGAATTCCGGCTGCCGCTGCTGCTGCGGCGGGGGTATGGGTGTGGGGGTGGCTGGGCGCTCCTCCTCCTTCTTTTCACATTCCACCATCCATTTTAGAAGAACATAAACACTCACCTGAGCACAGGTGTTAGCTCACCTTTGCACTAATAGTTTGCATGATTGAATGAATGAAAGATTTCACACTAGTTGGTTTAAAGGCATAAGTACGCGTTCGTGAACACTATCTGTTTTGTGTGCATGTTGACATGTGGACATTTCTGCGGCTAGCAGGTGTGTTGATAATATTTGAGTGTGTGTGAACAGGCCCCGCCCTTTTTGTACTACATTTGAACCGTACCGTAACGATAAACAACCAGTAAACCTGCCTGCTCTATGCTGCTTCATGGTCTTACCCCCCTTCCCCTCCTATTATCACCCTCCTACCCCCCCCTCTCTCTAACGTCCCTCTCTCTTGTTCCCCTCTTTCCTTTTCCGTCCGGTCCAACACCAAAGATTTTCAAACATGATTGAAATTAATAAAGTTTGGCCTCAATTACAAAAGGGGTTTATTCAGACATACCTTTGGTTTGTCTGAAGATGAATAACCCCTCTTGTTAGAATAAAATATGTCCAACACAAGAGGCCCTCAGCTCTCATCTGTTTGCCTAGCTGTTGGACAGGACAAGTTAAAAAAAAAAAAAAAAAAAAAAAATTTAAACTCCAAATGACCCTTGTCGACATAGGAGGCAAACATCAAACATAAAAGGGCTCCATCTGATTGATCAACAAGGTAAATGGGTCCTTCCGATTGGTTAAATGCATAAAGGGATTTATTTCATTTGTTCACTATTTCAGGCTGCCATGAGTTTGTTTTTGCACATTTTGCAGATTTTCGCCGTCTTTTGCGGTATGCATATTGCACAGCTTGATGTCGCGATAATGATAAATTTGCGGTATATTGTGCAGGCCTAACCTGAACCTTACCATAATGATAAACATCCAGAAACTTGTTGCTTTATGCTGCTTCATGGTTTTATCCCCCCCCTCCCCCCCCTCCTATAATCACCCTCCTATCCCCCCCTCTAACATTGCTCTCTTTTCTTCCCTCCTTTCCTTTTCCGTCCGGTCCTGCAAAACAATTCACCTTCCTTGTGTTTTGCTCTCAAACCGGCAACTTTCTGCCCGTTTCTCTCTCCCTCTGCCATTGTGAGTGGGAGGTCCCTCCTTAAATACCTCCTCTGGCCACTCCCACCTAAATAGGCATTTTACTCAAAAGAAAAGATTACCGTCAGAAATGTTTCATTTAACAAAACATTTACCAATGTCCATTTCATTTCACATTTATTTCAACCATAATTAAATCCCCTGAACTGTACTGTAAAAACTGAAGAAACAAATCGAATTAAATTAGAAACAGTCGTCTCAAAGGCTGACATCAACAGACACAAACAGAACAAATCTCTCGCCTGTCAATGAAGGGGGCGTGGCTATAACGGCGTGCTGTTGAGCCGATGTGAGTTAACTTTTGAATGTGCGCTGATACAAGCCATGACCAAGTGTGCACCCTAGGTCTGAACTATTGGTCACACGAGTCATCTGTAAGAAATTACAGTTTTATTTATGACGTGGATGTGCAGACCAGCATGTGCGTGTGTGTGTTTGTGCGTCTGTGCGTGTGCTCACTGTGTTCACACAGAGCTACTCCGTCACAAATGCATAGTAAACGGTGTATACTATGGTAGAAAAGCGCTTTACACTCACACACATTTATGTCAAAAACCTTCTAAAATAAGAGCCAGCTCCAGGGGCAGGAGGCTGTAGGGGCAGGAGGCTGTAGGGGCAGGATGCTCTGGGGACAGGATGCTCTGGGGACAGGAGGCTATAGGGGCAGGAGGCTGTAGGGGCAGGATGCTCTGGGGACAGGATGTTGTAGGGGCAGGAGGCTGTAGGGGCAGGGGGCTGTAGGGGCAGGTATTTCTGTTTGTGGAGGACGTCCTCTCATGAAACTCCCGTTGTGATCTTTCATGCTGGATGTTCTCGTCTCCGTCTCCGTCTGTGAACGATTAAGATCTGTAGAAATGTTCTCTCACTGAAAAATGTATTTCCAGGAGCTTCAGTCAGAAAGACTGCAGGACGGATGTTAGCATTAGCAGGTAAACTTGATACAGAGTCAAACCTTCATGATCAGTAACAGCTGATTTAATGACCACATTCATGAAAAGAGCAGGAACAGGTAACAGAACATCCAAAATTCTTTAGACTTTTTAAAAGAGAAACAAGTGACATAAGCCAGAAGGGTTAGAGTTCAGCTGCTGCTTTTCTGCAGGTTCCTGATAAGGCCGTCCAAAATTCACAGCTCAGAGCTCCAGACCTCAGACCCACGGACTCTCAGGTCTGGAGAGCCAGTTTAGGAAGCATCAGTACGATAATAATGTGCTTTTTATTTTAAATTGTGTGTTCTTAGTTTTACAGAGGTAGGACACCAGCACACATGGGGGCTGCAAGGCTTTGTGTTTTGGTGCTAATGCACCACCTCCTATAGTAGGCAGTGCTGGTCTCTGCTTTACCTGCTCCTCCAGTCTGCCTGAATCCAACAGAAAGTTGGAGAACCTGAACAAACCAGGGCTGCAGGTCCAGATTGAGTCCAGGCTTCTGAAGGTTTGAGCAAGTCAGCCATGTAGAATTATTCTTCACCAAGCCAGAAGAAGCTTTCAGAGCTTTTAAACGCAACCCAGGTTTGTTCCAGTTCCTAAGAAAATATCATTCAACCGACGCCTGAACATCACATGTCCTGAATGTTTTGGGACTCTGATATTAGATGAAGATTATTTGAAGCAATCAAAAGACAAGAGCAATGTATGCATGTGCAGTGAGGCTGATGGCTGGTGAGGCACTGACTCTTCTGGAGTCAGATTTACAATTACAAGAACTGAATATTTCACCATTTATCTAACAGCAGCTAACAGCTTATAAAATACACACAAGAACATATTTGTCCTACAGAGAATATTTCTTTTTTAGACATGGATAGAACACTCTTGACTACCTTGTGGGCTGCACGGTGGGGCAGTGGTTAGCGCTCCTGCTCCACAGCAAGAAGGTTCACGGTTCAAGTATGCGTGGGTTTCTGGGGACTTCGGCTTCCTCCCACCGTCCAAATACATGCTTCATAGTTGAATTGGTTCCTCTAAATTGCGCCTAACTGTGAATGTGTGACAGACTAGCCCCTGCCCTTGTCCACAAGTGGCTCCAGCAGCCCCGTGACCCCGAAAGTGACCCCGAAAGGGACAAAAACAGATTAGAAGATGAATGAATGAAATCCATGTTTGGCCTTACTTTATGAGTCCATGCGTCGTAAAAAGCTCTGTGATCTGTTGGAAGGTCTATGCTGTGCTGGAGAAAGATTTCCTCGGTCTGCTCTGTTTCTACTGCACCAGTCTAGCTACAAAGCAGCCAGTATCTCACCAGCAGCTTTTTCTCCACCCTTAAGCATTCTGACCGCATGTCACTGTTTAAACTAAGCCCTGCAGTCCTGCAGTATGTGATCACCCAACACTCAAGTTCTGTGATTTTAACCTTAGAAACTGTGGGAAATGTGTGGAGTCAACTGAAAATATATCTTTATCCCTTGTTCTATCCTAGGCACTTTAACGTTGGGAGTTGGGTCATCTAGACCCACTAGACAGTGCTCTGAACCTTTTTTCTTCAATGATTTGTGATCTTCACTGGTGTCCATGGATTACATGAAATCTTTCCACCTTTATCCACCTTTGTCATGGTAGGGAGAACACGTCAATGGAAGGGGGGGGGTCATCTAAGATAGCACAAGGGTTAACACGGGTCAGTGGAAAATAATATTTAGTTGATGTATGTTTTTCTATTTTATCACAATGGCATGTGAGGCAGCGCACATGCAGCACACATGCAGCACACATGCAGCGCACATGCAGCACACATGCAGATCTAGTTCAAGTACAGGTTCACCAAGCTTTCTAGTCTGTTTCTGTTAAATGTACTCTCCTGAGCTGTACCTGCCCCCACCTCATCCAGGCAGGTACTTGGTGGTACCCCTCCCCCTGGAGATGCTCCTGAGGCTGCTGGGGGAGGATTGATCTCACTGATTTCTGTGATTGCATCCTTCTGGGCGTTTCTGATAAGAATGTGATGTTTCCGTGGCAGATGCTCAGCCGCTTCACCTGCCCTGATGTATTCTTCCAGTCCTGAACTGGATCTCAGTTCTATGCTGGGGTTACCATGGCAGCAGCTGCTTTGCATACATTAGACTGCTGTCCAATACTGACGAGGCAGCGAGCAGCATGCATGCCATCCAGGAGATGACAAAATCCATTTGATTCATTCAAATGCATCTAAACTACAGATCCGTATACATTCGTAAAATCAGCTGATGGATGTTGCTTTGACGTCATTTTCTTCTTCTCTCTTTGATCTTTTAGAACAATGAACATGATTGTCTCAGGTTGGAAAGAAAAGTCCATCTTTACCCCATAGATGTGCGGTAATGTCCAGCAGGAGGCAAATGCTGTCCACCTTTATGATGTGATGATAATCTCAGAAGATATTTAATGAAGTGAAACGTCCACAGATCAGAATACCAAAACAACATTAAAGAGTTGAGACAAATTCTGCCCCCCCCTTAAGGACCCACTCTGGCTAAATTGGTGTTTTTGGTGGCATTTTTCTGATGAGGAGTATTTCTTTATTGAAATGGTTGTGAATCAGAAGCAGGTGGAAAACATGCTGTTGGAGAAAGAGCTTCTTTGCCTCCGTGCTGCGCTCCATTCTGATGCATCCACCTGCAGACACATGGATCCATGAGGGGCGGGGCTTAAGGTACCAGGAGAGCGTGTAGGCAGATAGCTCAGTAATGGGTGACGGGAAAGGGCAACGGACTTACTCTGTGGCAATGGCTCCACCCAAAATTCAGAGGTGACTTTCTGATGACCTCCTGCCGCTCTGCAGAGACTATGTCCTAGAAAACGACACAGGCGTTTTTAATTTTTACTTTAGCACATGTTCAGAAAAAGGCAAAGACACAACAGGAGAGAAATTTACCAAAGATCTATTTTTTACCCCCTGAATGATTTTATACTTTTATTAACATCATTTCTTCGTAACACGAGAACCTCTGATGGAGCTAAAGTCAGACGAGCTTAAGGAGTCTGTCGGATGTCCTGCATGCTCGTTTAAATGTCTTAAGGTGGACTGAGCTCCTACAGCCCACTGAGGTGTTTTCCTGGAGTTTTAGAGAAATACGTGGATTTGCCTCAGTCATAGTTTTCATGTTGTAAGTGTACCCCCCCACAACCCCCAACAACAGTGGTCCTTCAGCTTCTGATGTTAGGATCACACAGCTTTGTGGAAAATGACGGGCAGTTTTGTGCGAGGAGATTCTCCAAGAAGGCAGACGTTTGGATGACTCCCTGTTGGACCTGCTGACCTCTCCTCTTGGTCCAACCTCCTGTGTTTGAGGATTGAGGGCCGACTTCTCCTTTTCCTCATTAGATGTGGCTTAAAAAGGAGAAGCGCTTTGGTTCAGTGTGTGAGTATTTTAAGAATCACCCGTATGCTGCTGCTAACCTGACTTTAGGTTGGAATAAGAACGTCTTCAGTTTTCTATCCCTGGTCCTTCGCTTTTACTTCTTCTCCTTTGAGGAGGGGGTCCAGGCCGTACCCCCCCCCCCCCCCCGGGTGACCTTGGAGCCTCTTCTGTTTTGGATTTAAACTGTAGGCGTGGCTCTCCTGACATTTGTCAAAAGTTTTCCCTGCTGGCCACTTGTGGTTGTAGAGGATTGTTCAGAAGTTCTGCATAGGACGCGTTCTGGGATCTGGTCACCGGTTCTAAACCACCAACAGAAACTGCTTGAAGCGTCTGCAGTTTGACAACCCCCCCCCCCCCTTTAGCCAGTGTGTGATGCTGCCCCTCCTGGTTGTTGGTGCACATCGAGCAGGAACCGCTGTAGTGCAGTCATGGGAAGCTCCCTGTTGTCGAGGAAAACATGAATTTATGTGATTTACCGCTGTTCAAACAGCTCAGACAGTCGTAAAGGAGGCAGAACTGTCTGGAAATGCTAACAGCAGCTTATCTTACTATATCCTTTTATCAATAATATTTAATATAACCTTTTTTTTGTTGTCACGAGATGCCATTGAAAAGCCAGTAGGAAATGTTACCCTTCAATGTTTGACGTTTGAGGCGGCTTATTCAAAGATTTGAGCAGTTATTATTAAAAAATTACGTTTGAATTACCTGTAAAGGATGAATATGTGTCTTTTGTGGCCACTTTGTCCATAACCACTTGAATAGTTGGTGTTTCAATATTCTGGTAGTAATTATCTAAGTTTCCACTGTTAGTGAAAGCACCGAGCCGGAAGCTTCCATCTTTATCATTCTGTTGGTCCGTCTTTTAAGCCCCGCCTCCACACGCCAGAAAGGGGCCTAAAGTTTAAAAAAAAAAAGTTTTGAAACTGGAATTTTGAAACTTAAAAAACACAATTTGAAGCTGAAAATAAATACGTTTACATATGAATTGCTGAAAGTTTTAGACACGTGTGGGGTTTTTTATAGCTTATTTGAGCTTAAATTTTTCATGTTTTATTTGATGTTCAAATCTTTATGACCCCGATTTGGTGCCATAGGTGCCGCCCATTTCATGATGTCATCCTAGAGTCAGCAGTGAGTCTGTGTTTCACCCACAAAAGCAAACGACATCCAAACTTTTACAGAGATGGATGTGCATATAGTGGACATGAAAGGAAGGATTTTAGCCGATCACTGCTAGCTCCATGGAGAAAGTGGGGGTGTGTGTTAGTCGGGGGGCAGAGCTGACAGCACAGACTCTCCCTGGAAGGGGCGGTTCCTCAGTTTGTGACATCACAATGAAAATACCACTTTGGGTTTGTCTATAGTGATTTATTAAAATTATAATACACTTAAAAGCTCAAAACGTTGATATCTTGGATGATGACAAAATCGGTTGTGGGTTTTCCTTGTTTCATTCTACACATCATTTTTTTATTCAGTTAATTGAACTTGACCTAACTTTCTGGAAATAAACCTCATTTGAAAACATTCATCTTCTTCCGTTTTATCCCTTTCTGGGTCACGGGGCTGCTGGAGCCTATCTCGGCTACTCATGGGTGAAGGCAGGGGACACCCTGGACAGGCCGCCAGTCTGTGGCAGGGTCACAATCACACACCCATTAACACTCACACCTAGGGACAATTTAGAGTTTTCAGTTGACCTGTGAAGCATGTTTTTGGACGGTGGGAGGAAGCCGGAGTCCCCGGAGAAAAACCCACACATACAGGGGGAGAACATGCAAACTCCACACAGAAAGGTCCCCCATTGATGTTCTGGTTCAGGTCAACCAAGCGGGACTTGAACCAGGGGCCTACTTAGTGTGAGGCAAGAGCCCCAACAGTTAATTCAATTTTTTAAAAATCAATTATCTTTAACTCCATTACTCTGTACATGAGAAATACTTTTTTTGATGTTTAGTAATTCTAAAGATCAAATGTTTTTGGTAGTACTCTGAAACAGCAATGACCTCATCATCCAGTTACCTGCTGACATGCATGTGTGCACCGTAACTGTGCATCTCAGCAGCTGACTTCACGGATCCGTCAGAGGAACCTGGCTGTAAACTGTAAGAACGGCCTCACTCCTCCACCGTTTGTGGGCAGAACCTTCATGTGGCACAATCGCTTTGTGACTACACTTTTGGGGGCAAAACCTTTGCAGATAGGGACAGCTATCTCTGGAGTAGCAGAAGTTGACCTTGAAGACAGACCTGGTGTAAACTTCCTGCTGAATGTAGCACCACAGCAGATCAGGGAGCATTCCTTCATCCCAGAGGAATGCTAGGATTCCATGGAGGAGCGGCCTTCAGCTCTGCTGTCTGCTGACGCCGTGGTCGCGGCGCTCTCCTTCACCAGCACAGAGGAAGACGACCGTTTAACAACCATTTGAGTGCTAAATGACTGTCTGAATACAGATCTTCTTAACAAAAAGATGAATAGTTGCAGTTTATTTCAGCAAAGAAAGCTTTGAGGTGCCAGTTTTGGCTCTTTTGCTTTCATTGATTGGCTTCCTGATGTGTGATGAAGATGTCACGGATGAGACGACATCTGAACAACCGGAGCTTGAGTTCCTGTCTTGTCTAAGTGGCGCTCCTCCTGCGCTCCCTCAGATTCAGCGTCGCTCTGCTCCTTCTGTCACTTCACACGTTGCCACGGGACACAAGTTTGTTGTGAATCCTCAAAACAAAGGATGTGTTGAAGTGTCTCTAAACAGAGCTGGGGGGTAGATGAAGCAGCCCTCACAGAGGTGTCAGGATGAAGGAGGGAGCAGAAACCCCCACAGCTATAGAGCTGGCTGTTTCCTCAGGCCGTCATGTCACCGTCCTGGTTAATTTGGGTAACTAACCGCACCGACTCATTTGATGTTTGATGCTCAAACAAGAAGACTGGGCTCTTAAAGCCGTCATTGAAGAATGTTTCAGAAAGAAAGATCATTTTCTTTCTTGTGAATCTGAATATTTAAAAAGCTTTTTTTCATAGAGGGACGACATTGACATGAATCTTTTAACCAGGAAAGGTTTTGATAAAAGTCAGTGTCCTTTAAGGATGATCTCTGAATCGGATGTAGTTTAAAAGCCCAGGATTTACAGAACCAGTTTTCTAAGCTCTGAATCCGTTTGATTTCCTGTCATACACTCAAACCATTCTTAGTTTTCTCTCTTTTGCTGAGTTTCATTAGTTCTTTCTAAGACAGCTGGATGGGGTTGGACAAATGCTGGAAAATGGAACTGGTGACAATGGGCGGGGCTAAATGATGTTATCGTCTCATCCAAACTCATAAGTTTTAGTGGGAGTTCTTGCAGGACGTCCTGCTCTGCGTGCAAACAGAGGTTGAGGGAGATGCTGACTGAGCTCAGCTGGAAGGAGGGGCCCTGCCTTGTTCTGCTCTCAAAGATGGAGCTGGGAAATAAAAGAGCAGACGTGTGGTTTGTGAGCGCAGAGCGGCACGTTTGAGCGGTGACTGTGGAAAACATGGCTGTGGGAAGAAGCGGAGAAATCACCAACCAAGTCTCCAACCACCACAGCAGTTCATGGACGCTCAGGTGTGAGGAGAGAAGGGTCCCTCTGTGGAGCAGCAGGAAAAAGTCCTTTGTGTTTTCTACCTTCATGCTTTTGTCTTGACCTGGTGTGTTTGTCTTCAGGAGCCTGAGACCAGGATGTCACCTGGAAGACGACGACATCGTGACTGAACTAGTTCACATCCATCCCAGAGAGAGGCCTGACTGGGAGGAGACCATCAGTGCCATGGTGAGATCCTCTTTCCCACAGAAACCTTCTCCTTCTTGATATTTATTGATTCTGTTTGCCCTCATCCACGTGGAGAACGGCTGCTGTTCCCCTCAAGTAGGAAGTGTTCCTGTAATACAGCGGAGATGCCGTCCATGCGTCGGTCTCTAACGCCAACAGAGATCACGACGTTTCATCCTCTTTAAAAGCTCGTCTTCATTCCAGACCATCAGAGCATCGCATTTCTGTCAGAGAAATCCCTGCAATCAGATATCCAGCAGTAATCAATCATTCATTGGTGCACGGCTGCCTGCAGATGCTGGTGACACGGCTCCCATCATGCCGTGTGCCGTCTGTCGCCCTTTCAGCATCTGTGTGAGGCTGCCGGCCCCCGGGATGCCGTCCCGCCTTCAACATTAATGCAGATGAAGAGCCCCCTGCTTCAAACCCTGCTCAGATCCCCCTGTTCAGTTCCCGTTCACAACTCATTACTTCCTGTCCTCCTTTTTCCTGGCTTCAGCAGCACAGTAAAAATGAGGCCGTCACCATGGTAACACACAGAGCCACCCGTGGTTGGTGCGTGGTTAGAGTCCTGTTACAAGCGCCCACTTCGATCGAGCAGCAGAGCAGCTGCAGTCATGGCAGGCCGCTGAACATATTGATCTTAGGGGTGGGGCTTTCGAAGCAAACGTCTGCTATTCTGCGTTTGAAGGAGCAGCGCTCAAATGAAGTTCACAGCAACCGTCAGCTGTCAGTCACAACTCACCCCCCACAAAGAAACGTGGGCTTGTTGAGATGAATGGAGACACAGAATGAACCACTAAGCATGAACCTATGAGGCAGATGCTTTCAAATCAGAGCTCAAATCAAGGAAAGTGGGAACAGACTGATGTGGACTCAAAGCTGTAGTGTCTCAGTCTTGGGGCAGACACTTAACCACTAGGCCACAGACCCGCTCCCACCTGTAGCCCTGACCAACAGACGCCCTTGTGTGACAGCAGACAGGTCACATGGTAGCTGGTTGTACAGATCTATTCCCCCATGCAGCAAAGTCGCTCTGTATGCATGATAGCCCCACCTCCGTGCTTTTCTCTGTTCTACCACTCTCACTCAGTCTTCAGTGGGAAACGAAGCATTTGTCTGATCCGACCTGCTTTCCTCCACCGTCAGGCTGTGGACCCCCCAGCTGGGTGCAGAAGCTGCTGTCACGGTGAGGCAGCGGGACGTGTGACCAGCAGAGGCAGAGTTTCTGCACAGTAGTTCACTGCATTAAAGTCATTAAACGAAGTTAGTCCAACAGAAGGTGCATGTGTCCATTGTTCTCTGATGACATGTCCTGTGGACATTTCCAAAATATGAGGATTGTTGTTTCCAGTGCGGCGCTCCAAATGTCAGATAGTTGGAATGTTGCAGGTTGACTTGCTGGACTTGGAAGAGCAAAACAGAACAAAACGGGAAAATGTCAACTAAGAGGCTGGGATTCAGGGCATGATTGCAGATTGCAGTTCAAGAGAGATGTTTGCAAAGAAGACAAAAGGACAAACTGCTCTGGTGTCCAAACCTCACTTTGCTGGAGGCACACTAAACAGTTCTGTGTCAATTTTCTACCCAAAGTAAGACGACTCGACCTCTGAAGCTCCGCCTTTCTCTCCTTCTGGGTGACGCCCATTTCATGATGTCATCCTAGAGTCAGCAGCATGTCTGTGTTTCACCCACAAAAACAAACATGTTGTTCATTTAAAAGGAAAAAGCGTTTAGCCGATCACTGCTAGCTCCATGGAGAAAATGGGTGCGTGTGTTAGCCTGGGGGCGGAGCTGACAGCACAGACTCTTCCTGGATGGGGCGGTTCCTCACTTTGTGATGTCACAATGTGAGAACCCACTGCTTTTTGTGGATTGGGAGGGGCTGGTACTGACAGAGCAGGCTTTAGAGGAATACTCAGAGATCCATGAATGGATCAAAATACTGCTTTGGGGGTGTTTATTGTGAGGAATGAACATTATATATACTTAAAAGCTCAGAAGGTTGATTCTGCAGGAAAATGGGATTTGGCTCTCATCCTCTGCCGTTCTTCTCCTTGTCTGTTTCTTCTTGTTTTGTTCATCTCACACACCGGACACGCCCTGGCAGCCGGCCTTCAGTGGGGACATCATTTCTCTAGCTGGGATTTTACGCTGACCGTTCTGTAATCCACACCTGTGCTTGTGCTTCTCTCTCCCAGTTTGACTATCACAAATAAATGTCTCTTCAGGCGAGGAGCGCAGAGATCCCGGAGATGAGGGCGGAGCCTCTGATGCGCTCGAGCAGCAGCAGTACGGCCAGCATGAAGGTCAAGAATGTCAAGAAGTGAGTTGAAAGCCCCGCCCTTCCTCAGTGACATCCTGGTTTTAAGGCGGAGCTTCGTATGTTCAGCCCTCTACGGGGGGCAAACACCCTGAATAACTGTTCTGTTTTTCAGGCTCTCCTTCACAAAGGGACACTTCCCAAAGCTGGCAGAGTGCGCTCACTTCCACTATGAAAATGTGGATTTTGGCACCATTCAGGTACAGCTTTCCCTCCTTTCAAGGAAACCGTTTCCTGGTTCATGTTCAGACTCTTCAGGTTTCCAGAGTCAGTCTGAATAGCCGTGTCAAATTAAACTTCATTTATATTTTCTCATACCAAAGCGCTTTAACATTTAAAACAAAAACATTTACAATATTACAATAGTATTATATAAAAACCCAGCCCAACCGTCCGTTAACACATACGACCCATGACCCCACACACTGAATACTGATAAAAGGAACTTCTTTCCTCTGCTGTGAGGAAAACAGTATTTGGGAATCCATTCATACCAGGAGCAGCTCGGCCACAGGAACATCGCTGCTGCCCCCCCCCCCCCCCCAGACCGGGACAGTGTCGGGGTCCACTCCACAGCCGGGACGCTGCAATGTTAGAATCCAGCTGCCCCAGCAAGGGCAACAACCACGACAACAGCCACCAACCAAGCCAGCAAGTCCTGGCAGAAACCGGACCGGTCCCTGCTCACTGACATCATCTGGTTCCAGCACGGTGACGTCTGCATCGGGAATAAATGACGGCTGAATGGGCTTCATCTGGTTGGAGGCAGAAGTGGTTCGTTTTCTCTGGATGACGTGAACCTGATCGGTCCAGTCCTCTGATACAGTCAATGGGTGCAACAGAGAAACGGCTGAAGAGTTTTCTTGTCCTGCTGTCATTTCTAGACACGTTAGCTTGTTTCCTAAAGGAATAAGAAAAACCCAGTTTCTGTTCGTCCTTGAAAAATTCCGGCTTTGAGTGAAGCTTCTTGTTGAGGCTCTTCCTCCTCACATGTTCACTTTAGCTGAATACTGATGGCTTTCTGAGCACTGCGGTGCGTTTGAGTAGAAAACTGCTGCTGCAGGTTTCCTCCCCACAATGAAGCATGTTTTTAAGATAGTTTCTGCTGCAGAACCTGTGGGCTTCATGAAGCGTGAGTTCTGCAAATTACAGCTATTATGGCGAATGGAGTTCTGGACTGCTTTTCAATAAGGCCCAAAACGCTTTACATTCATTCATATACGTTCATACTCACACAGAGCGTGTTTGATATCTTGCTTTAGGACTTTAGGACACGTGGCAGAGCAGGAACCAACCTTTTGATTGGCTAAGTTGTGCTTTGAAGACGGAGCTTCAGTCTGTCTGCACGGCTGAAGGGACTCCAACCGGAGACTCTTTCCTGTGGAAGCAGCACATGCATCTAATAAAAGAGGATCTCTGCTTGAACTTCCGTTTCTGTTTTTTAACATAGATGCCATTTCCTGAGGCTGCAGTCACAGACTGTCCTGTCAGCTGATCAGCATCAGCCGGACCTTTGTGGACAGTCACACAGACTAATTCACTCAAACTGGGGGGCCATTTATAGGTTATGATGGAACATTTTCAAACATTACACAGGTTTTTTTTAAAATACTTATTCAAACAAAAGGATTGTGTTTCAGTTGAGCACATTCTTTCTGATTATCTGATGTCAGGAAGTCTTGATTTCAAAAGTCTCTTTGCTGATTGGCTGTTGATCTTGTCGGTCAGTCTGATCCCTGTTCAGAATATGTGCAGTTTGCCAGATTTACATAAATCTTTGATGGCGATCAGTTCTTTGTTTTTGTTCTTTCAGGCTGGAGTTGATTTTCTAGGGTTTAAATTTTGAGAGTTGAAACCAGAGAAAAGTGAGAAAATGTGAGCCGTGTTCACCTGTCATGGGTCATGTTTAGAATGAGGGACCAGAATCTCCCTCCACCAGCCAGTGTTTCTGTGAATGAAAGGCCTGGAGGTTCTAGCTCCTCACTGTAAGAACTTTACTATCCGTCTAAAGAGACCTGCCCCCTAAAGCTGGAACAAAAGTCTTTCATTGTGGAGGATGAAGACGGTGAGATCACAGTCGGTGTCTGCTCACCACCTCACCTTCAGTCTGTCATGTTTTAACATCCTTACAATAACTTTAGGGAACATTCAGCATCTTTTTTTTCCCTGTCTGCCATCAGCTCAGCATCTCAGGACCAACAGTTGTGACAAAACTGGACTTCAGTTCTGCCTCAGCAGGAAAATCCTCCACTCTCACTCCTGTATGGATGAAAAATTGAACAACGCTAACTTCCTGGCAAAGTGCACGTTTTGTAGGTATAAATTGGTGATGAAGCAGCCTGAGGCGCTTGGGCGTCCGGGACCCCGGCTCCAGTGTTAAACAGTAGTCTGCGGGGTTCACAGCTGGGACAGAGCGCCCCCTAATGTTGACAGAGAGTCCTGCACGGACAGATGCTGTCATCCATCCCTTCTTCACCTCCACACATCCATGCTCTCACCGCGGAGGGAGCAGCATTCTGCTGAGGAGGAGGACCCACCCCCATCTGAAAGAAGGGCCCTGTAGGAGCCCCCCCTCTCTGTTAGCAAAGAAAGCTTCACAGCTTAAACATGTTTGGCTTCATTTTGAGGCAGCATATTCAGATCACACATTTTTAAATGTAAAACATTTTAACAGTGAAATAATACCAACTGTTCAGCGGTGCAACGTGTGAAGGTTGAAAGCATTTTTAGTATTCCCAACTTGAAATCAAACTGTTTAAAGCTCAGAATGTGGGATGTTTGTCCAGAACAGAGAGTTGAATGTTTGAGCCATCAGAACATCTGGAACAGTAAAAAGCCTGCAGACATTTTGTTTCTCTAAAATCCATCCATCCATTCATGATAGATGTCGCTGGCGACTGCTGAAGAACACGCGCTCTTTGACGTACCGTCACTCTTCAACCGTTATCCCGATGAACGTGAATCAGCTGATCTGTCACGGAGAAAAGCAGCTTTTCATATACAAAAAGCCGCTTTACTGCAGGTCAGAATCAGTAGATTCCTGTTGATTCCATAGACCCTACACTACTATGAGTGTTGCATATCTGCCCAAGGCTGCTGCTTCACTGGAATGACTTCTGGAAACGCTTGAAGAGTTACTGAGATCCAAAGAAGGTCCACACTGGAGCTAAACCTCTGGTGTTAAAGGGTTAAACATGTTTAGAAAGAGGCTGCAGGATGACTTCAAGTGGACCATGAGCTCCGTTTGGCATGTGTGCCAGACTTTGGACGTGCCAGTTGGAGATCTTTTCTCTGGATTTTCTTTTGGTATCTTTCAATCTCACTCCACTTTCTGGATGGATCTGTTTCCCTCTCCTCCTGGATGAGAGCAGAGCCACTTCTGAATGAACGGGGATCTTTCTCACACATGGACCCGTTTGACCTCTACCTCTGCTGACCAGCTCGTGTCTGATGAAAGTGGCCTAAATCTGCCGGATGCACATATTGACGTTAAACTCTGCACCAAAGCAGAAATCTATTTCAGCCTCACTTAGAGCACTTTGATGAAAGAGCAAATGAAAAGACTGAACAAACGTGTCAATACGGCCATCCTGCCTCTTTGGGACGGCCCACACTGGAGGATGTCTTTGGTTTGGATCCTGGACTTCTCCTTCACCGAAACATCATGTGCTGTATTTCACCAAAACCCCGCCCACTTCAACCAGGAAGGTCCACCCACTCAGTCATTCTTCAGCCTCAAAAGCTGCCATCCTGCTTCTCATGAGTGTACGATGGCGTGAGTGGAGGCGTCCGTCCCTGCAGGTGGAGCTGCACATTTGGGGGGGGTACACGCAGTGCCTCAATGGCCGCACTGCTTCCTGCTGACCCAGGTGATGATGTCACTGCTCAGGGTTAATGCTGCATCTGCCTCTTAGAAAGAGACTTCAGCCAATCAGAGTGCAGCTGCAGATGGATAAACGGCTAAAGCATTTTTCTGTTTGTAGTGAGGTAACGTCTGATTTTGGTGCTAATGGAAGCCCTTAGATTGGTTCTTGTTGGGCGGAGCCATGTGTCCGAACAAACAAAAACATCTCATTGAGACCAGAATAAGTTTTTTCATCTTCTCCTGGATTTAGTGACTGTTTAAAGTCGTGTTTTACGTCTGCTGAGGTGAAACACCAGACTTTTTATGCTTGTAGGTGTTTGATGTTTAGATCAGTCATTCTTTGATCTTTAAGTTTATTTCCAGCATGGCGTCTGAGGAGAGCCCTGCTCAGCACACCTTCTACTAGCAGAAACCTGGTCCCTGAGCCGGCATTCCGCTCCACCACGTGCTCTCTGGCTGCAGCTTTAGTTTCACATCAGTGTGGTAGAAATAGGATTGGTAGGACTCGGAAAAAATTACAACATATTTCCAAAATCCCATCAGTGTGAACAAGAATGAAAATGCAAAGATTGAGCTGCATATCTGCACAACCCATGTTTTTCTGCCACCAGCTGTTTGGTGGCTCCAAGGTTTTCGGAGGGTAGTTGTGCTTATTAACTGTTCTGATTGGACTGTGCCAATCGGGCCGTTCTGATCGAGGCCGTCCTGATCGGGCCGTTCTGATCGAGGCCGTTCTGATCGAGGCCGTCCTGATCGGGCCGTCCTGATCGGGCCTTTCTGATCGGGCCGTCCTGATCGGGCCGTCCTGATCGAGGCCGTCCTGATCGGGCCGTTCTGATCGGGCCGTTCTGATCGGGACGTCCTGATCAAGGCCGTCCTGATCGGGCCGTCCTGATCGGGCCTTTCTGATCGGGCCGTCCTGATCGGGCCGTCCTGATCGAGGCCGTCCTGATCGGGCCGTTCTGATCGAGGCCGTCCTGATCGGGCCGTCCTGATCGAGGCCGTCCTGATCGGGCCGTCCTGATCGGGCCGTCCTGATCGGGCCGTCCTGATCGGGCCGTCCTGATCGGGCCGTCCTGATCGGGCCGTCCTGATCGAGGCCGTCCTGATCGGGCCGTTCTGATCGGGCCGTTCTGATCGTGACGTCCTGATCGAGGCCGTCCTGATCGGGCCGTCCTGATCGGGCCTTTCTGATCGGGCCGTCCTGATCGGGCCGTCCTGATCGGGCCGTCCTGATCGAGGCCGTCCTGATCGGGCCTTTCTGATCGGGCCGTCCTGATCGGGCCGTCCTGATCGGGCCGTCCTGATCGGGCCTTTCTGATCGGGCCGTCCTGATCGGGCCGTCCTGATCGGGCCGTCCTGATCGGGCCGTCCTGATCGAGGCCGTCCTGATCGGGCCGTCCTGATCGGGCCTTTCTGATCGGGCCGTCCTGATCGGGCCGTCCTGATCGGGCCGTCCTGATCGGGCCGTCCTGATCGGGCCGTTCTGATCGGGCATTTCTTTGCCGAGACTCTGTGGACCCACCTTTCCTTCAGTTGGACCGGGGCTTGAGCTGTAGCTCCCAACAAACCTTTGAGTTTTTTTCGACAGTGTCCCGGTCTGCAGGGGGGGGGTTTCAATGGGCTGGCCCACAGCTGGCGGGTACCACTGCCAACGGCTGGTACTGGTCTGGGCTGAAATATCCTCTGACTCTTTCCCCTCACAGTCCTCTGCGGGGCTGTTGCCTGAACTGGGTCATCACCAGATTATATTTTATTTTTGTAAGCAGTCTTGTAGGCTCTGTGTCTGGACTCTCACTGTCCTTAACTGAACTCTGGGGGGTGTCAGCCGCTTTGCCCCCCCTGCAGCTTTTTCCGCGGTAAACCCTGGACAGTGTTCAGCGGTCAGTGGAACGTCTGCCTGTTTAGTCCAAAGACAGATCCGTGTGGGATTTGACTGCTGTGTGGAAGTGTGTGTGTGCACACATGTGTATTTGTGAATGCATGTGTGTGTGTTTGGGAGGAGCGGGGGGGGGGGGGGGGTCTAATCTATGGCCTCTCCCATTTTTTAGTGTTTGTGCATATGTTCATGTGTGTGTGTGTTCATGTGTGTATATGGGTGTGGGTGTGGTCTCCTGTCCGTAGCCCCTCCCCTCTTCAGCTTCTCTCCATGTCTTCAGTCTGGCTCTGCCGGCGCTGCTTCTTCCTGCTCACATGTTTCTGTGGTCAGATGGGGTGGGGGTGGGGTTGTGGGAGCAGTTTAGGGGGCTGCACATGTGGAAGGGAGGAGCCCCCTTTCTTTTGTCTCCCCTTTCTCTGCTTCTATTCGGCGGCTTGCTCCCTCCATCTTTCTTTGTCTGGGATGCACCAATCAGAGAGAGGAGGAGGAGAGGGGGGAGGGGATTCCAGCCTGACAGACAGAGGAGGAGCGCAGGAGAACAAACCTTGAAGGAAAAGTCTGGTCTCCATTTCTGTCCTTCCTGGTTCGTCTGCTGTCACGTTCTGGTGCTCAGGAGAAAAGAGGCTGAGCGGCTCAGAGTGGACTTTACTGAGGAGCCGAAGAAGACATGAAGAAGAGAGCCGTCCCACTGAGGAATCCTTCACTTGGCCTCTGCAGCTGCTCCTCTTCCTCTTCTTGCTCCCTCCCTCCAGAGAAGACTCCTCACATTTCGCGTTGAGGGAGCAGGCTGAGCGGGGCTGGGTGGAGAGGACGCTGCTGGAGCAGGACCGAGGCTGGCCGGCATGGAGGCGGGCTTAGTGTGGAGCAGAGCCTGTAAGTATGTTTGAGGCTGCAGCTGCTGCAGATGTTTGAGGCTGCAGCTGCTGCAGATGTTTGAGGCTGCAGCTGTTGCAGATGTTTGAGGCTGCTGCAGATGTTTGAGGCTGCAGCTGCTGCAGATGTTTCCTTAAACCATTAGAAAAGGTTTATGTTGGATTGAAGTTGGGATTTTTCTTCATTCATCTTCTAAACCTGTTTTGTCCCTTTCGGGGTCACGGGGCTGCTGGAGCCTATCCCAGCCACTTGTGGGGGAAGGCAGAGGACATCCTGGACAGGACACCAGTCTGTGGCAGGGTCACAATCACACTTAGTAATCAATTAACCTATGAAGCATGTTTTTGGACGGTGGGAGGAAGCCGGAGAACCCACACATGAACAGGGAGAACATGCAAACTCCACACAGAAAGGTCCCCCATTGATGTTCTGGTTCAGGTCAACCAGCCGGGAACGGCCTTCTTACTGTGAGGCAGGAGCGCTTTCCACGGCTCCCCGGACTTCTCTGTTGTTAAGTGAATACATATCTGGAAGTTTTCAGTCCTTCCCTGTGTAAAGTGAAGGGCTTGGCCTGCTGTTTCCCTGTGAAACGTTGGCGTCTGCAGATCTAAAGCTCACGCAGAAGACCTTTTTTTTCCTTTTTCAGTCTTAATGGCTGATGAATGTGGGATTCCGTCTGTCCTTGTTTGACCTCATCACTTTGATCCCTGCAGAATTTATGCAAAAAGAAAAAACCTGACCAGAGGAAGAACCACAGCAGCTTTTTACACCAAACTGTTTTTGAAGAAGACGTCCATGAAAATGAGTTGCTTCACTTCAGTGCTGGTTCAGCCGTCTTCCTGTTTCCATGGGTTTCTGGTGTCCTGCTGCTGATGATGTCTGTGGGGTCAGAGGGAGGAGACACATGAGGGATTTTCTGAAGCATTCTCAGTGATGTTTCCTCCAGGTTTATCTGGTCCTTTTGCTTCTCTTCCCATCATCCATCCTCACAGCTCACAGTTTGGTTTTTGAGTAGAAACAATCGAGGAGGCGTGGTTTCGGGGAGGCGGCACTGATCACATGACCACATGCTGTCCGCCTCACGGCACGTTTCCCCCAAAGATGGAGGGTTACAGAAGGTAACATCTGACCTCACAGCGCCACTCAACCGGAACATGTTACATCAGCGCTTCCAGCACTTTTTCATGCAGCGTCTGTTTGTTTGTTTAGAGATACGACTAAAGGGGTGTCCAGTGTAATGACATAGCTGGCTTTCAGTGGTTCCAGGTGCATTGTGGGAGTTCACTTGGTCTGTCTGCTGTAGTAATGTTTGTGTTGGATTATTGAGACTTTTGTTCTTTCTTTACTTGATCATTGGTGTGTTTGTGGGTGCAAGGCAGCCCCCCCCCCCTCAGGGTAGTCAGTAATGACGGCTGACCTTCTGGCCTGTGGCAGAGAGGCAGTGAGGTCAAATGTGGCACATGCGGGTGGGGGTGGGGGGCCACAGGCACAGAAGCTACCCTCCTGCGTCCGGGGTCTCCGCGCCCCCTACTGGTTAATCACCGCGGTGATCAAAAATCCCACACCGTCACAGCTCCACTCACAATGAAATGTCTTCTGACAGGCGGCTCACTCAGCGAGCACACTGACAAACACGGAGCTTCTCCAAACACTCAGCACGTTCCCCTCCAGTGACTTCACACTGCACCTCAGATTTCTGTGGAGCCTTGCTTCTTCTCATTTTACTCTCACTGGTTTCTAAGACAAATGCAGAATGCAAAGGTTGTTTGAAGGTTGGCACGTTTCTCCTCTTTCCTCAGCTCTCACTGGGAGACGAGCAGTGTGAGGTGACCAGGAATGGCCACGAGTCCAAAGAGCTGGTGTACCTGGTGCATATTTACTGCCAGGTAAGACCGCCGAAGATTCCAGCGCTCGCTTCTGTTGGGTTTCCAAGCAGTCAGGTGTTCCAGTAATCTTCCACATCAGCAGTTTGCAGCCCCTTTAGGGTGGTCCGGTCCCCGTTTGGGCTCATCTCATCTCTGACTTGGTTTGAATGGAAGGGAGCTGGGGGGGTGCTGTGTTTGTCAGGACTGCCCCAGTAAAGCAACACTTTTGAAGCTTGATGGTTCTGCTGAGAAGGCGAACTGCAACATTCTGTTCATCTGTTGTGATTGAAGCCAAACCCAAACTTCAGAGGGATGCGGTTCCTCCGGCTGCAGCGGGCTTCCCTCCCCACCCGCTGCTCTGCAGCTTCATCCTGAGCGGCCCGTTCTGAACACATTTCGCTCCACGCAGGTATGCAGCCACGTCCTTGGAAACGGCGGGGCTCCTGCCACAGCCGTGTGGAAAAACCACGTGGCTGAGCTCTAGCGCTGGACGCTGTGCTGAACGCCACAAACCCAGAAAGGCGGGGAAACTGAAAGTGGGGCAGCACTTTAGAAGCGGCGCTGGAAGGAGCGCAGCGGTCTCAGAACGGGACCTGGACTCTGTTCAGACGGATCAGAGCAGCAGACTTTTTCCTCCAACACTTCATCTTTGTGTGGTTTTGACTTTTCTTTAGTGGAGAAAAACGCTTGGAACTTTTTCATCACTACATTTATTTGTGGAGACGCAGAACAACCTGTTTATATGACTAACTTTCCAGACTCAAAGCCAGATTTCAGGGTTCTGCTAGATTCTATTTGAGCAACAACCAGAAAATGGGTGAAATGTTGCAGAAATGTAGCTGTCTGAGGTCTGCTGGGGGTTTCCTTCAGCCCGACCCTCCTCACCTCACTCCCAGCAGCCAACCATCTTCAGAGGGTCTCCAGCAGGCCCTTCTGACAGAGCTGCCTCTGAAAACAGGGCAGGCTTCCCCACAGATGATGGCGGAACCGCACAGATGGAGCAGAAACTGTGTGCCGTCACAGCACTGCTCAGCGCTGAGGAAGGATGAGTTTGAGTTTGGCTCAGCTTTAGGCGGCCTGATCCAGGCGCAGACTGCCTTCTGAAGATGGTCAGGTAGAAGAACTGCATTAAAGATGGCTGAAAAAGAACAAGCTGTGACTCTCACTGGAACATTCCACCTGAAAACCTTCATGTGAATGTGTTTAACGAGGACAGACGTGTTTGTCGTTCTTTCTGCTCACTGGCTTGCCTTCTTGTCTGTGTTCTGCAGGGCCGCAGCTGGATGGTGAAGCGCAGCTATGAGGATTTCCGTGTCCTGGACAAGCACTTGCATCTGTGCATCTATGACCGGCGCTTCTCGCAGCTGCCCGAGCTGCCCCGCCTGGAGAGCCTGACCGACCTGCCAGAGGCAAGGCCGCATGGCGAGGCTCGCACCCGCCTTTCTCAACTTCCTCCTCACTGGAAAGATGTGTTTCCTCCGTTTTCAATAGACCTGTTCGGTCCACGCTGGGAAAACTGAATCTTTAGTCGCAGCCCATCCTCTCCCCCTCTCACCCTCTCATCCTCTCACCCTCTCATCCTCTCACCCTCTCACCCTCTCACCCTCTCATCCTCTCACCCTCTCACCCTCTCATCCTCTCACCCTCTCACCCTCTCACCCTCTCATCCTCTCACCCTCTCACCCTCTCATCCTCTCACCCTCTCTTCCTCTCTTCCTCTCACCCTCTCATCCTCTCACCCTCTCACCCTCTCTTCCTCTCACCCTCTCTTCCTCTCACCCTCTCATCCTCTCACCCTCTCATCCTCTCACCCTCTCATCCTCTCACCCTCTCTTCCTCTCACCCTCTCACCCTCTCATCCTCTCATCCTCTCTCCCTCTCATCCTCTCACCCTCTCACCCTCTCACCCTCTCTTCCTCTCACCCTCTCATCCTCTCACCCTCTCATCCTCTCACCCTCTCTTCCTCTCACCCTCTCATCCTCTCACCCTCTCTTCCTCTCACCCTCTCATCCTCTCTTCCTCTCACCCTCTCATCCTCTCATCCTCTCACCCTCTCACCCTCTCTTCCTCTCACCCTCTCATCCTCTCACCCTCTCATCCTCTCACCCTCTCATCCTCTCACCCTCTCATCCTCTCACCCTCTCACCCTCTCATCCTCTCACCCTCTCACCCTCTCTTCCTCTCTTCCTCTCACACTCTCACCCTCTCACCCTCTCTTCCTCTCACCCTCTCATCCTCTCTCCCTCTCATCCTCTCACCCTCTCACCCTCAATTCCTCTCACCCTCTCTTCCTCTCACCCTCTCATCCTCTCATCCTCTCTCCCTCTCACCCTCTCGTCCTCTCACCCTCTCTTCCTCTCACCCTCTCATCCTCTCACCCTCTCACCCTCTCACCCTCTCTTCCTCTCACCCTCTCATCCTCTCACCCTCTCACCGTCTCTTCCTCTCACCTTCTCATCCTCTCACCCTCTCATCCTCTCACCCTCTCTTCCTCTCACCCTCTCATCCTCTCACCCTCTCACCCTCTCTTCCTCTCACCCTCTCATCCTCTCACCCTCTCACCCTCTCTTCCTCTCACCCTCTCATCCTCTCACCCTCTCTTTCTCTCACCCTCTCATCCTCTCTTCCTCTCACCCTCTCATCCTCTCATCCTCTCACCCTCTCACCCTCTCTTCCTCTCACCCTCTCATCCTCTCACCCTCTCATCCTCTCACCCTCTCATCCTCTCACCCTCTCATCCTCTCACCCTCTCACCCTCTCATCCTTTCACCCTCTCACCCTCTCTTCCTCTCTTCCTCTCTTCCTCTCACACTCTCACCCTCTCACCCTCTCTTCCTCTCACCCTCTCATCCTCTCTCCCTCTCATCCTCTCACCCTCTCACCCTCAATTCCTCTCACCCTCTCATCCTCTCATCCTCTCTCCCTCTCACCCTCTCGTCCTCTCACCCTCTCGTCCTCTCACCCTCTCTTCCTCTCACCCTCTCATCCTCTCACCCTCTCACCCTCTCACCCTCTCTTCCTCTCACCCTCTCATCCTCTCACCCTCTCACCGTCTCTTCCTCTCACCTTCTCATCCTCTCACCCTCTCATCCTCTCACCCTCTCTTCCTCTCACCCTCTCATCCTCTCACCCTCTCACCCTCTCTTCCTCTCACCCTCTCATCCTCTCACCCTCTCACCCTCTCATCCTCTCACCCTCTCACCCTCTCTTCCTCTCACCCTCTCATCCTCTCTCCCTCTCATCCTCTCATCCTCTCACCCTCTCACCCTCTCTTCCTCTCACCCTCTCATCCTCTCACCCTCTCTTCCTCTCATCCTCTCACCCTCTCTTCCTCTCATCCTCTCTCCCTCTCATCCTCTCACCCTCTCACCCTCTCTTCCTCTCACCCTCTCATCCTCTCACCCTCTCTTCCTCTCACCCTCTCATCCTCTCTCCCTCTCACCCTCTCTTCCTCTCACCCTCTCTTCCTCTCACCCTCTCACCCTCTCATCCTCTCATCCTCTCACCCTCTCATCCTCTCATCCTCTCACCCTCTCTTCCTCTCACCCTCTCATCCTCTCACCCTCTCACCCTCTCATCCTCTCACCCTCTCTTCCTCTCATCCTCTCACATGAGCTGAGTTTCTTTATTTTGGTTCGATCATTTCCTTGGAAAGCTGTAAAAGTGACTCATCCTAAAGTTATTTGCAGAAAAGAGAGTTTAAAGCAGAAATCAGACGTGTTGTGAGCATGAAGTCACGGCTGCAGAGGACGTGAACCATGTTGTGACTCGTGGATTCATTGATAGGAAACTGAACTGCAATACTAAAACAGCTGCACTGAGAGGAAATCACATCTGCTGCTTTTGTCTGAATATAATCTAACTTGTGGAAATGTGTCTTGTGAGCATCAGAAAACTTGATGTCTTCCTCCGGCCTGTGTGTTCAGCTGCTTCAGACCCATGAGGCAGAAACCAAGGAGCCCCGTCTGCAGACGTCCCAGTCTCAGACGGACAGTCTCTGTTCTAACTGCTGCTTTCTTCATCTCAGGCAGTTTCCCAGATGCTGCTGGCTTACCTCTCACGCCTCTCGGCCATCGCTGACAACAAGATCAACTGTGGGCCGGCCCTCACCTGGATGGAGGTAAGGCGGGTGTTCCTTTACATGCGAGGGACTTTATTTTGGGTTTGTATCTGATGATACTTTTGCCGAGTTTGAAGGAAAACAAACTTTTATTGGAGCTTTAAATCGTCAGTTTAGGTTTGCCCGTCCGTCCTGAAATTATTACTCTTCAAAAGCAAAGAAGTCGTCACTTCTGTCTTCCAGAGATCGATTAGAGGATGAATTAATGTTGTTCCTGCTGTGTGTGTGTGTGTGTGTGTGTGTTTGCACACGCACAGGTTGACAATAAAGGGAATCACCTGTTGGTTCATGAGGAGTCTTCCATCAACGTGCCGGCCATCGCTGCTGCTCACGTCATTAAGCGCTACGCGGCTCAGGCCTCAGACGAGCTCTCCTTTGAGGTGATCAAACGTGCCTGAAGGACACTGCAGCACAGGGCCACTGCCCCACAGGTCGCTCTCCTCTCTGTAAGTCATTTTCTGTGCTGCTTGTTGCAGGTTGGAGACATCGTGTCTGTGATTGACATGCCCCCCAAGGAGGACACCACTTGGTGGAGGGGCAAACATGGCTTCCAGGTGATCACACACCGCCTCTCTGCTTTACAACCAATGGATTTTCCTTCTTTTGGTGTCAAATTATAAACTTTTGTTTGTTTTACTAATAAGAGAAAAAAACTGAAAAAAACAATCCGGTGAGGTGAGGTTAGGAACCTGACCTTCTCAGGTGCACACAGATCAGACACGGGTGCGTCATCAACTCCAAAGGAAAGACTTGACTTGAGTGGCTCATCAGCGTTGACTCTTCCTCTCCAGGTGGGCTTCTTCCCCAGCGAGTGTGTGGAGGTCATCAACGACAAAGTGCCACAGTCCATGACCAACGCCGTTCCAAAAGCAGGTACTGCCCGTCTGTCTGTGGGACGGCCGGGCGTGGCGCCCTGACCCGGCCGCCGCTCTGTCTCTGGCAGACTGTGTGTGTTTCTGTGTGTAGAGCAGTCACTTTCTCTGTGAAGACCCGATTCCCCCCGAGCCCGGCTCAACATTTAGCATGTTAACGTTTGGATCCAGATTGTTCTGACAAGGCCTGTGCTTCACAAAGGAACAGGGACAGACGGACGCACGCTTTGAAATTTGGTTGGCTTTAGTCTCAGCTGTACTCAGAGAGGGCGTGGCGTTCCTGTCCGGAAAAGCACGGCCATGTCCCGCACTTCCTGTCCCTCCCAGAAACACCTGACCGTTTGGGTCACCTTCAGAACCTGTTGGTTCCCGGCTGGAAGCAGCTGCAGCTTTGGGTCAGCTGCTCCTGGAGTGCTTTAGCATCAAGGGCCTTGCTCAACGGCACGGGGCTTCTGAGGATGGGGCAGACATGAATCTGTCCTGCCCCCCTCTTCCCTCTCCAGGCTGCGTCCCTCATCAGTTACTGCCCCTCTGCTCTCTCTCTGCCAGTCAGCACAGCAAATCTGCACGACTTTTAGGAGCCTGCTGCTCGGACACGCCCCCCAGCTCACGCCGACGACTCAAATCATCTGATGGTCTGACATCAGCCCCCCTCCCCCCACACACAGCTGCTGTAGTTAAAGATGAGCCCACATGTGGTCATCTTCACCCTCCTCTTCCTCCAAGCATCATCACTCGCTCTTCTCTCCCCTGCTGAGTGTCCTTTGCAGCGCAGTGCCCCCCCCTCCACACACGCACTGTCACAGCTGTGTGTGTGGGGGGGGGGGCATGATGCTGCTGTGTGTGACTGCACTCTGATGTTGTGTAATCTTTGCATGTGATTGACTCATTTGTTTCTGTGTAACTCATCTGCCTCAGCGCCCCCCTGCCCGGGCCTGCAGCCTGCTTCCTGGAGCCTCTTCCCCCCCTGTGCGTGTTGGTATTCACACCTCAGCGTCCGCTGTCACGCTCACACCTGCACACACCTGTTCCTGTCCCTCCGTCTCACCGTGGAGTTGAGGCTGGAGCAGGAACGGCATCAGCAGCATTAATGTGCTTTCATGTCCGTTTCTGTCACTTCAGCTTCATGCAGGAAAATGTTTCATTTGAAAAACAGAAAGTTACTTTTTACCAGAAAACATTTTACACCTTTGACCGAAAACCTCCTCAATATACCTGTTAGTCCCACATTACTGTGTTCCTGTAACTTGACCTGCTCTTCTTCCTCCATCCATCATCCATCATCATCCATGTCCTGCTCCGTCTGTCCCTGCATGCAGACCTGGAGATGGAGAGTGTCATGCAGGACAGTTCATGGGTGGCCGATCCGCTAAACCACTACAACCTGAGTTCAGGTAGACAAAAGCCTTCTGCTGTGCCCCCCTCCCCCTCCTCTGACCTCTGTCTGACCTCTGGCCTCTTCCTCACTCTGCAGAGGAGCACATGAACCCTCTCATGATGCATTCATGGCCCTGCGGACTTTCAGCCCCCTCTGCATGATGTTTCCTCTCTAATGGATTTACACTCGTTTGCTTACGTTGACGTTAACATTGAGCCAGCATGCGTTCTGCTGTGTTTGTGAAGTTTAGGAAGCAGTTGTAACGTATCTGTGCTGCATTTGTTGATCCGAAAACCTTCAAATCCCACTCCAGTCATCTTTTGATCTCTTTTCAAAGCGTTCCCAGTGGTCTTCAATTAGGATTATGCTGTTTTTATGTGTGGTTTTCCGGGACGCAGTGGCAGGAGTTCATCATGAGAGAAATGCTACGAGAACACCTCCAAAGCAGCATTTTCATGGGAATGGGTCTTTAAAGAGGTTCAGGCTTGTTGATGGTGCACACAGCTAGCCCCCATCCTGGCGTTGGCTGGTCCCTCTTGGCCCCTGAAGCTCTGCAGAGCTGTGCAGAGGCGGTTCCTGCAGCAGTGCTCTGCTGCTTCAGTCTGTGAGGGCCAGCTTTGTTTGGGTCTGTTTGCCTGAAGCTGAAAAGCAGCTGCAGAAGCGCTGTGGTGCCAGGACCCGCCGGCCTTGATTTATTTCATCCTTTTACAATGGAGGGGCCTGTAAACCCATCTGCAGAGCGCCGAACTTTGTCCTGCAGGAGCTTGAGCCTCCGTCTGCTTCTCCATGGCGACTGAAAGAGCAAATTCCTGCAGGAAGCCACACAGTGCTGGAAATTGTCCTGGCTCTGGCAGATCCATTCTTTTCCCACTAACCTCTGCTGGATGCAGATCTGCTGAAGTCCAGGCTGAACTGAAGCAGACATCTGGTAAAAGCCTCCGTGAATGAAGGGATGCCTGCTCTGGATAAAAAGCTGATCATTGTCTCACAAAAAGGATTTTGGCAGAGACTGTGTCCGGGTTTGAGTCTCAGGGGGGGATCTGCTGCCTTGTGTGTTTGGACATTAAACAGGATGACTGCGGCTCAGGCGCAGGCAGCTGCTGGTGATGTTCAGGAGGTCTGAGCAGCTGTGAGCACAGAGGACAGAAATGTCCTGCTGGTCATGTGGTACCGGCCCTTCAGCTGCTGGTCTGGAAGACGTTTCACTGCTCATCCACTAAAACAAAAGCTGAAAAAACTCCAAGTTCCAAGGCAAAGGCGTGTGCTAAATCCTTACATTTGAAATCCAACTCAACCTTTGAGTTTTTGGCTCCTTTTCTGGAACTGTAGTTAGTGTTGATTCTTCAGTTTTAAACTGAAAACTGTCAACGTGCCAATCTGCCGAAGCTGAAATCAGAACCTCACTGATCCAGTCCATCTGACATGTAGAAGCACTGAGGAGGAGAGGATGCTGGGAAACTGGAACCTGGAGCTGCTTCCATCCTCTGAGCTGAGTGACAGCTGCTGCTGCTGCTGCTGCTGCTGCTCTGCTGCTGCTGCTGCTGCTGCTGCTGCTGTTCTGTTGCTGCTGCTGCTGCTGCTGCGGTTCTGCTGCTGCAGTTCTGCTGCAGTTCTGCTGCTGCTACAGCTGCTGCTGCTGCTGCTGCGGTTCTGCTGCTGGTTTCCCTTCCTTTATGCTGCTCAGATCCTCACATCTCAACACTCACAAGGTTCTGGTGGAAACAGCCGCACGCGTCTCTGAATCATGCAGTTGTGGGTTTTCCTGCGTTTCCTTCTGCTCCTGAAGGAAACACTTTGCATTAAACTGCGTGATAAACATTCCAGCTCCCAGAACAAAAGTAAATTATTAATATCTTAGTAAAAATCCTTATCCAGAACAAAGCAGCCTCCTTTGGAAGAAGTCATCCGGTCATGAATTGAACGCTTCCTGCTTGTTTTCTGTCTTTCTGTCGTCGGGTTTGGTCTGAAGAACTGAATCAAGCCGTTCCAGAGAAAGCAAAGCGTGTGGGTGAGTGGAGACGACATGACGGGGGGGGGGGGGGGGGGGGGGGGGGGGTTCACTTCCTCACCTGCTGCTGCGCTCTGAACTCCTAAAGCTCACAAAGCAGAACAACCAACAACATCTTTGGAAAGTTTGACTTTTGTTAGAACTGTGTCTTACGTTTGAGGCAGTTTTTACCTTTAATAGTTTATGGAAAGTTCTTCGATATAAAACAATGTAACATTGATGCAGCAGTAATGTAAACATTACAACAAAAGGAGCCCAGAAACCTGACCTGTACCTGATCAATGACTGATCTGTGGTTCTAGACAGGTTTCATTTAGTCTGAATGTTTACATTCAAAGAAACGTTGAATGAGTGTGTGTGCGCGTGCGCGCGTGTGTGTTCAAAGGTCTTCTCTCGGTTAAAGTGGCATCAGAACAATCTCCATTGCTGCCTTAAAGTACTGTGGGACATTTGTGTTTTACGGAGAGTCTGGCTGGACGTTGAAGGTTTTGGTTTACCAGAGTTCGTGAACGGAGCGTCTGTTTGTGTTCATTAAACATTAGAGGAAAACGCAGCTTTAAGACGGTAACTTGGTCAAGTTTTAGTGCAATCGTCATCTTAACGACTGTTCGTGAAGGCACCGTGGTAGCCAGGCGGTGACGCGAGACTCCGAGCGGAGCCGAGCTGTGACGAAGACAGTCGAAGGTCTGAGCGGCGCGCGCGCTCCGAGCCTCAGTCCTCACAGAACACGGAGAGGAGCGGCCGCCGCTCGGTGACGTCTGGATTTGGGTCGCGGCGGTAACGGGAAGCTGTGCTCCTCCGTGGGTGAACGTGTCTGTGGATCTGACGCTGTGAGTGAGTGGAAGCCCTTTCTTTCTCTGAACGTACTCGCTCTGACTGAGAGCACGTGCTGCCGGTGGAAGCGTGAGAAACGGCAGGAACGGGACCACCGGAACAGGTGGAGGTCGGTGGAGCAGCGGCGCTCAGAGCTTCAGGACTTTTCCCGGATCTCTTCATGTTCTGCGTCATGGTGGAGCGGAGCTGCTGTCTGTCTGCCTGATGCTGCAGAGACCCGCACTGTAACATAACCTTCACTCGTTACTGCAGCTGCTTTCACTAAAGGAGGTTAATTCAAGGAAATCACCTTCTCTGGTGAGGGATTGTTTACGTGTAAGAAGTTAAATTGACCCGAAATAAACCGATAGGTTCCTTTATTGTTATGTGGTAGAGGGTCAAAGCCTTCATCCTGAAAGGCAGGAACCCTCAGAACCTGGCCCTCACCTGTCCGCAGGTCTGTGCCCCGCCCCTTAGATGGAGTCTCCATGGAAACCGTGGAGCTGGAGGAACAGACATTTGGATTGGTGTGAGATCCCTTCAGAACCAGCAGAACCTGAAGCTAGCTGGTGTTGTGCAGCATGCATTGAAGGCCGTGTGACCCCCTCCCTCGTTTACAGATGCAGCCCCTCTGTGCAGACGAGGCCATGACGGCTCCGTCTGCAGCCCCTCTGTGCAGGCGGGGGTCATGACTGCTCCGTCTGCAGCCCCTCTGTGCAGGCGGGGGTCATGACTGCTCCGTCTGCAGCCCCTCTGTGCAGGCGGGGGTCATGACTGCTCCGTCTGCAGCCCCTCTGTGCAGGCGGGGGCCATGACGGATCCGTCTGCAGCCCCTCTGTGCAGACGAGGCCATGACGGCTCCGTCTGCAGCCTCTCTGTGCAGGCGGGGGTCATGACTGCTCCGTCTGCAGCCCCTCTGTGCAGGCGGGGGCCATGACGGCTCCGTCTGCAGCCCCTCTGTGCAGACGAGGCCATGACGGCTCCGTCTGCAGCCTCTCTGTGCAGGCGGGGGCCATGACGGCTCCGTCTGCAGCCCCTCTGTGCAGACGAGGCCATGACGGCTCCGTCTGCAGCCCCTCTGTGCAGGCGGGGGCCATGACGGCTCCGTCTGCAGCCCCTCTGTGCAGGAGGGGGCCATGACGGCTCCGTCTGCAGCCCCTCTGTGCAGGAGGGGGCCATGACGGCTCCTCACTGCTCTGTTGTTTTCCCACTGGGGGAGCTGCAGTGGTGTCAGCCAGTGTCTGACATCCAGAGCAGGGAAGATGCCTCCAAACTCAAAGCCACTGTTTGTTTAACAGGTCTGAATATCTGCGTCCCCTTCAGTTCAGCTGGGATTTTGCTGCTTTAAAGACTCACTCCCATGAAAATTGTTTTTTTTTTTTTTTAACATGTTCTTGTTGCATTTTTCTCATGATTTTTCTCATATATACACACACACAGTACAGTACAGACCAAAATTTTGGACACACCTTCTCATTTAAAGAGTTTTCTTTATTTTCATGACTATGAAAAGTGTAGATTCACACTGAAGGCATCAAAACTATGAATTAACACATGTGGAATTATATACATAACAAAAAAGTATGAAACTGAAAATATGTCATATTGTACAGTATATGTAGAAAATTAAATTGTTTTTCTGAACGTTTTCTTTTTGAATTGTTTGGAATTAGGAGCAGAAAGGAAAAAGACTTTTTGTGAGAAAATATGCTGGGTGTCTCTGCTCCATTCTGATCATCCACTGTCAGACCAATAGATCCATGAAGGTCTTTGTTTTCCTGGTCTGAGCTGGAATCTGGATCAGAACTGGATGACTGCAACATTCCTCAACCTTATTGATGCACCGCTAATGTTAGGTTCTGGGCGTGAGGGGCTGGAAGCTGGTAGGAGAGAATGTAAACAGAGAGCTCTCAGTTAGGGGTGATGGAAAGTGGGGTTGCTCCACACCAACAGAAACTATGTCCCAGAAAACGGCAGGTTTTTGGATTCTGGCTAAAATCGTCTTAATCCTAGTCCAAAGACTGGGAACGCTTTGAAAACGGATGGTTGGGGTGGGACTCAGTGACCGAAAGTCGGTCACACTCCACTCCCTCCCAGCCGTCATAAATGCTCACTGACTGCAAACCAGCAGGTAAATGATCTGCAAACACAAACGCCTCACAGCTAAACCTCACTAACTGACAAAGCTGTTGTCGGCATCATGGCTGAAACAGGAAGTTCAACAGGGAGCTTCGTCTTAGCTGAAGGTCTCTGTCCTCCAGCGGCTGTGCTGAAAGTCTGGATGTGGAGGCTCTGATTGATATCAATTCATCCTGACAGGTCCAGAACATGTGTTATCAGAGGTGCACCTGAACGCACCGAGGAAGTCCAGATGAAGAGTTTTCACCTGCTAGAATGTAGTTTTGGATGACTTTTAGACAAGCTTTTATTTTGCTGTTGGAGGTTTCAGTGCACAGAGCAGGACTTTGCAGAGTTCAGCTGGATCAGATACTCTGGACCTTCATTGCAGACAGAGATGGATCTTTGAGAACTCTGACATATCTACACCTTCTGCCCCCCCAGTATCTAAAAAACACGGGAAGCTGATCACCTTCTTGCGCTCCTTCATGAAGTCCAGGCCCTCCAAGCAGAAGCTGAAGCAGAGGGGCATCCTCAGGGAGAGGGTGTTCGGCTGCGACCTGGGAGAGCACCTCCTGAACTCGGGACACGATGGTGAGTCCGTGTTGTCCCCCCCCTCCTCAGCAGGACAACATGTCCCTCTGGAGAACAGAGACGATGTTCTCATGAGTCTGATGGAGTCTGGAGTGTTATAGGACTTCCAGTATCCTCAGAAATGTCCTCCTTCCTCAGCGTCCAGGTGTTCCTCATGGTTTCTGACAGCAGCAGCTCAGGTGATCTGCCTGCAGTAGAGATGCTCAGATTCCTGTCTGCTCCGTTTGGAACGAGTCAACTCATTTCTATTTCCTCTCTAGACATGATAAAAACTGCAGCACAAAGAGGACCTGCTTTATTTTTCAAATAAAACAAAGTTTTAAACTCCATTATTCTCTTTGAAAGTGTTTGTAGAACAGAAAAGAGAGGAACCCTTTAGAACCAGAGTTAAACCCGTTTCTGCATCTCCTTATTTCTGCTGAACGTTAAAGCAGGTAGACGTGTTTCTGTCGTGACAGTCAGTGCCGCCCCCTCCAGCTCTGACGCACACGTTCCTCCTGAAATGCTTCTGACCCGCTTGTGTTTGCCTCGGCAGTGCCCCAGGTCCTCAAGAGCTGCACGGAGTTCATCGAGAAGCACGGCGTGGTGGACGGCATCTACCGCCTGTCTGGGATCGCCTCGAACATCCAGAAGCTGCGGTGAGGACGCCTCAGCAGACTGGGGTCCGGCAGATGAAGACCTGGATCCCACCAGAACCTAGAACTACAGAATGATTGTTTGTTCTGCGAACACAGTTTAGTTGTTAAACATTTACCATATTGAGGCTGCACTTTCTAAAGGCAGGCGGTGAAATGTGGAGTCACTGTGTAATGATGTCATTTGACTGGAAATGGCGTTGATGTTGGGGTTTTTCCAGATCCCAGACTTTTGTCTTTGAAACTTTGCTCTGAGGAAGAAGAGTGGTCTTTGTGTCAAATGCAGCTCCACACGCTGAGAAGTGTGTAATGGTGGCTCTGCCCGCTCTCCCCCGTCAGGCACGAGTTCGACTCGGAGCAGATCCCCGACCTGACCAAAGACGTGTACATCCAGGACATCCACTGTGTGGGCTCCCTGTGTAAGCTGTACTTCAGAGAGCTGCCAAACCCCCTCCTCACCTACCAGCTCTATGAGAAATTCTCTGTAGGTGAAGCTTTTGCTCCTCCACACCTAGTGTTTTCATGTGCTCATGCATCCTGCAGCTCGCTTTTTAGTGGAGATTCCCCAGATTTACCCTAATCATCCCTCATCATCCTCTTCTCGTATTTCCTGTAAATGATCGACTCTCTCACAGCTCTGTTAGAACCGACCCGCCAGTTGCTCTGCAGCCCGGAGAAAAGCCTCCGTGCACGGACGTCCCTGAGGGTGCAGTAAATGTTTCCTGGTTGCTAAGGCAGCAGGAAGGAGGCGGAGCCTAATGGCTGGAACCTCAGTGCAGCAGCGGGCTTCGTTTTGATTCAGTCTTGATCCGTCTGTGTTTGTTTTCATGGGACAGGAGGCGGTGTCCGCGGCAACAGACGAGGAGAGGCTCATCAAAATCCATGATGTCATCCAGCAGCTCCCCCCCCCTCATTACAGGTCAGTGCAAGGGCACTGCCGCTGCGTGTGTTGGATTCTGGGAAATGTAGACTTTGACGTGCACAGAAAGAAATGATTGAAGGGTGTGAGCAGGGCTTGGTCCCTGCAGACCCTCTGAGCAGAACCATCCTGATCATGTTTCCGCTGAGATCTGCTCAGGAAGCAGAACCCAGAGGACCATGTGATGCAGAGTTCTGGTTCACACAGACCAGTTAGACTCCCCCAATCAATCTGTCACCTGAACAGAGAGAAATCCTCCTCAAACAACACGGCAGGAGTTAGTTGATCTCAAAGCAGCTGGAACCTCAAGAAAACAAAAAAGTTCCATTATCTGCTATAATGTGGTCGCTGAAGATGCTGAAGCAATTTCCTTTAAGTCCGAACGGGATTTGCTGAAAATGCAAAAGCTATTTGCAAAATGATGATAGAGTGTGGAAGTTTGCCTAAAGTTTTCAAAAATGTTCTAAAAAATCCTCAATATGTGCCAATTTTACCGAGACACTTAAGCTGTGTCGGAATTCCCACCCTAAACTCTACTAAAACCAGCGCAGCGCTATCTACTGCCCTGAATTTAAAAGCAGTCCAGACACCGTGCTCACCACGGATATGATGACATCATCGATTTCACAAAGTTAAAATCGAATTAAAATGAGCGTTTTGCAACGATTATTTATGAGTACAAAGTCTTCTGAAGATTAAAAACGTTGATAGTTTATAAAAAAAAAAAACATTTTTTGGCTAAAATTGATTGCTGTCTAAATCCGCAGATCTAGTGAGCATCCATGCACGCTGGTTTTTCACAGAGACTCCTGGGAAATTTCTATAGCAGTCGATTTTGGATTGTAGATGCGGACAGCCTTAAAAAATGGCGAACGCTCTATAAAGTCAAGTAACTTTATTTGTCAAGATCTACAATGTTGACACATACATAGAAATTGAAATTGCGTTTTCTCTTCATCTTCAGTTTAAACGGGGAGACACCTTCAAATTGCACAATAAACAACTATAAATAGTAGTAGAGGCCTAAATATAAATAGTATAAAAAAAATAAAAGTAAAACAATGAGGAGAGAATAAAGTGACTGAAGTACAGTTACTTAGTTTTTTAACGGCACTAGAGGACTGGTGGAAGGTGCAGTCAGTGCTGATGAGGTAGGTGACGTATGTGTGTCAGAGTTCAGCAGAGCAGGAGGGCAACAGGGCAGCAGGAGGGGAGGGGGGGCAGGGCTGGGAGAGAGTTCAGCTTCCTGACAGCCTGGAGGAGAAAACTGTCTCTGAGTCTGCTGGTCCTGGCCTGAAGACTGCGTAGTCTTCTCCCAGATGGAAGCAGACTGAAGGAGCTGTTGGATGGATGGGTGGGGTCAGCTGCAATGCAGAGGGCTTTTCGGGTCAGGCGGGTGTTGTAGATGTCCTGAAGGGAGGGGAGGGGGGCACCGATGATCCTCTCAGCTGCCCTCACGATGCGTTGGAGGGACTTCCGGCAGGACGCGTTGCAGGCGCCATACCACACCGTGATGCAGCTGGTGAGGATGCTCTCCACAGCGCCTCTGTAGAACGTGTGCATGATGGGGGGAGGGACTTTTGCTTTCTTGAGTTTACGGAGGAAGTAGAGACGCTGCTGTGATTTCCCAGCTAGTGATGCCATGTTCTCGGACCAGGAGAGGTTTTCTGTGATGTGCACACCCAGGAACTTAGTGCTGCTCACTCTTTCCACCGTAGTGTTGTTGATGGTCAGAGGAGCATGCTGAGTGTGGCCTCTCCTGAAGTCCACCACCATCTCCTTCGTCTTCTCCACGTTCAGGAGGAGATTATGGTCTCTGCACCAACCAGCCAGGTGGCTCACCTCACTCCTGTAGTTTGTCTCATCTCCGCTCCTGATGAGACCCACCACTGTGGTGTCGTCGGCAAATTTAACGTAAATGTTGGAGCTGTGTGTCGGGGCGCAGTTGTGGGTCAGCAGGGTAAAGAGGAGGGGGCTCAGCACACATCCCTGGTGCACTATGTAGTGCACTATGTAGTGAGTAGTAAAGGAATTCGGACACAATCTTTGTGTTGTTAAAATATTAGCTTAGCTCTAAATTGGCCTCAAAAAACCTCAGTATGCTAATTTAGCTGAATGAGTTAGCATACTGCTAAAATATGAGCTAAGCTCCAATTCAGCCCCAAAAGCCTCAGTAGATGCTAATGTCGGTACCCCATCAGTCTGCGCACACGCAAATATGACGTCACTTCCTGTATGTGGCCAACAGTTATTTGATTTATGTTTACGTTTGTTTCCAGATTGTAAACCTTGTAATTCAATATCAAAAATGTAAAATATAAATATTTTAAAAAGTTTAACAGCATTTCCAGACAGTTCTGCCTCCTCTGCGTCAGTTTCAGTCTTTGAAACTTTGTCTGCGTTTTACCCATGAAAACGAACAACAACCTTACTTTAACAAAGATGGACGTGCATGTTGATCATTTAATAGGAAACATGATCACTGCTAGCTCCATGGACAAAGTGTGTGTGTGTGTGTGTGGGGTGGGGGGGGGGTGTGTGGGTGTGTGTGTGTGTTAGGCAGGGCTGACAGCACAGACTCTCTTTACACTCAGAAATATGTGAATGGATCAGAATACCACTTTGAGGTTGTTTCTAGTGAGGAATGAACATCAAAATACACTTCAAAGCTCAAAAACATGACTCTTTATGACATAGGCCCTTTAATTCATTCACTGAGTGTTGGAAGATAAGCCCAGCCTCCAGGGTTGTGATGTCACAAGCTTCGCGGTGTGCAAATGGTCATTTGAAAGTAACAAATAGGGTTAAGCTTCAGGCAGGAATTCCAACAACATGTCTTGATATTTACAGTCAGCCAGCACAGGTTGTGTGATGCTGCAGCGATTGACTGCACAGGTAGGAGCGTGGCGGCTGCTCTGTGAATCCTTCTTCCCTTCTGCTTCTCAGGACTCTGGAGTTCCTGATGAGACACCTGTCCCACTTGGCAGCCTTCAGCTACGTCACAAACATGCACACCAAGAACCTGGCCATCGTCTGGGCGCCCAACCTACTGAGGTGAGGCGTTTTCCTGTTCCAAACATGGCATGGTTTCAGACGAGGGGGGGTCATCCTCTGGTTTCTGTCTCAGGTCCAAACAGATCGAGTCTGCCTGCTTCAGTGGCACGGCCGCCTTCATGGAGGTCCGGATCCAGTCTGTGGTGGTGGAGTTCATCCTCAACCACGTGGATGTGCTCTTCAGCACAAAGCTCAGCTCCCTGATCAGAGAAGGCACAGGTACGGGGGGGGGGGGGGTCCTGCTGCACCCCTCCATCCATGTGAGCTCCACCTTCACCAGCTCCACCCTCCCTCCAGGTCACAACTCTCTGTCCCGGCCCAAGTCGCTGCTGGTGTCGTCTCCCTCCACCAAGCTGCTGAGCCTGGAGGAGGCCCAGGCCAGGACCCAGGCTCAGATCAACTCCCCCGTCACCGAAGACAGCAAGTACATCGAGGTGGGGGAGGGTCCCGCTGCCCTGCAGGGCAAGTTTCACACCGTCATCGAGTTCCCCACGGAGAGGTTGGTCCTTCAGCTTCTTACAGCCCGGTTTTGTGTTGAAAGCACTTGGGTGTGTTCACAGACCCCCCTGCTGCATTGGGCTGGATACCCCCCCCCCATGCTGGAGTTTTAGCCTGCAGAGTTTCACCCGTGTTTTATTTGACCCAAAAGCGGAGAACTTCTCTGTGGAATCTGGACCGGTTCAAAAAGCTGCTTTGTGTTCAAAGGAAAAGGCCTCCTGTCAAATCCAAGAAGTCTCCTGTGGGGAGCTGGCGCTCCTTCTTCAACCTGGGCAAGTCCTCCTCCATGTCAAAGCGCAAACTGCAGCGCAACCCCAGTGAGCCCACCGAGCTGAAGGCCATGGCACTGGCAGGTGAGTCCTGGCTGCAGCACAACCTTCTTCAGCGGAGACGGGAGTCAGTGCCTCTGCAGAGAGTTAGCTCTGCTCACGTTTGTTAGAATCCTGATGTTTGGGTGGAAGATGGCATCATCTTAACTGTGGGGCAGTACAAACATTTTAATGTGAGGGACAGAGGGGGCTTCCAGAAAGCAAGGTTAACTTACCCGGACGTTAACCCTGAACTCTCAGTTAAGTAACACTAAAAGTGGAGAAAAAAAGAGAGCGCTATACTTCAGTGAGACGGAATCAGAGATTTTAATGACGGTGTATGAAGATTATACGTCCAACTAAAAGAAATACGGCTGCATCATCAGCAAAAGAAAGAGTTTCTGCTTGGAGAAAAAGAACAGACAAAGTAAACGCATCAGTTTCTGTCTCATTTCCGATGACATTTTGGAGCAAAATGCCTTTGGGAACAAATATATATTCCCATATATAGACATTAAGTCTGGCTGGACAGATGTCCAGAAGACCTGGACTTCCTTACTGAGACTGCTGCCCCCACGTCCACAAACAAGGAGATCATAGACAGAAGGATGGAGATCCACCAGATTCGGATGTTCTCAATCTGATCAGCAGAAGCTGGATCTTCACGACCAAAGAGACGAGCCAGAAATGGGATGGAGTAACGGTTCAGTCATGTTAGATCTTTGCAGAAGCAAACCAAGTCAGGAGTTTGTGTTTGCTCACCGACAAAGAAAAAGCTTCACAGTCTTCATTGGTCTGGGGTTTTTCTTCCTGCAGAATGAAGCAGATTGGAAGAAAAGCTGCAGTGAGTGTTGCATGATGGGATGTTGAGTAAGTTCTGTCTGATCCGTGTTGTGTTCAGGAGGCAGAGGAGACACGGTGACGCTCAGGTCAGCCAAAAGTGAGGAGTCCCTGAGTTCTCTGCACAACGTTGAAGGTAGGTTTGCTCTGAACAGCAGTGCCCCCCCTCAAGCACAGAGGAAACGTTGTTCCTGATTGCCCCGCCCTTTTTCAGGGGAGTCTAAGGTGTTTCGTCCTCGCCGGCCACGCTCCAGCAGCGACGCCCTGTCAGCGTCCTTTAATGGCGAGCTGCTGGACAGCCAGCAGCACTACAACTCCTACGATCACACGGACGCCGCCGAGGACAGCGACGACGGGCCCATCTGTGTGCCGGCCCTCATCTCGCCGCCGCGCTCCGCTGGCGAAGACGTGGACCTCAGCCCGCCAGACATCGGCATGGCGTCCCTGGACTTTGACCCCATGTCCTTCCAGTGCAGCGGCCCCGACAGCTCCTTCGCCTTCCCCGCCGACGACTCGCCTGCCGCTGAGGGCCTCCCCACCAAGAGGAGCCCCGGCAGCATCAGCAGCTCCAACGTGCTGTCTGCGCCCCCCCTCAGCAGCCGCTCTGAAGGGGAGAAGACGGAGAGCAGGAGGCTGACATCCTCCTTTTCCTACACGGAGAAACCCACACAGGCCGTCTCTCCCATCAAATGTTCAAAGGCCCCCAGTTTGACCTCATTTGCCCTCTCAGTGCCCCCCTCTTCAGAGACGCCTGACAGGGGTCCAGCTGAACCTTCCACGTCTTCACAGCTGTCTGCGCTCAGAGACCCGCCCCCTGTGGCGGGCAGCCTGCTGCTGAAGGGGGCCGAGCCGTCGCTGAGCGAAGCCTTCCAGGTGGAGCTGCAGGCCAAGCTGGCGGCCTTTGAGTCGGCGGACGGCAGAGATGAGGACGCACCGCCGCCGGCCGCCAGCAGGCAGGAACAGCGAGGTACGTCACACCCCCACTCACCACGCAGACCTGTTTCTGATACGTTTCTAATCGTTTCTGTGGCGTCTCTCCAAAACGGTTTCTCCGGGTCTCACAGAACCGGGACGTTTGCTGCCCCCCTGTGGCTGTCTGCACGCACTGTAACCCTCTGTCTGCTTGTTGCTCATCTGCACATCCCGTCTTGTTTTTGTGTTCCTGATAGGAGTCCTACCTCCAGACTCTGCCACGGACCCCCCCTCCTGCTCTCTCAGCCCTGTAGCTCCTCCCCCTCCTAAAAATCCTGCCCTCATGTTGTCCCTGGCCTCTGCTGAATCGACTCAGCTGGTCTGCAGTCGGCCCCGGTCCTCGGAGGCCCCCCCACCCGTGTCCCCTCTGCAGCCACAGGAGGAGTCTGTCCCCCCTCCCATCAGCACGGCGGCTCCCGCTTCGTTCCACTGCCCCGCTCCAAGTCTTCCAGTCAAACCAGAGAAGCCCAGCAGGCCAGCAGCCGAGCCTCAACGCCAGCCAGAGGCTGAATTCACCCCCTTGAACCCCCCAGCAGTGTCCACAACAGCCAGCCGGACCTCTCCGGCCAAGACGAGCCCAGAGAGCCAGCAGACCGTCCCAGGACTAGACCTGGAAGCCACTCCCATCATCACAGGGTTGGCCCCGCCCATTCCTGAGGTAAAGAGCTTTTCTCTGAACTTCAGAACTCCATCCAGACCTAATGATGTAGAATCAGAACCAATTCATATTTAGCCATGAAGACTGTAAAAAGAATGGACAGTTAAATCCCCCCCCCTCCCGTGTTCCCAAACAGGAAGTACTTGCTGGTTTCAAGCCAAAATCCTATAGACTATTGAGAGACAGACAGTTATTACTCAGTCATTTATATTTCAGATTGACCCTTCTTGCTCTGATGCCTTCTTCTGAACATCTTCTTTCTAATCCTAATTTTAAAAGATATTTTTTATTTATGAAAAGTTATTCAAGTTATTAACTGACCAATCAGATGCCTCAGTAGAAGCATGTAGGTCTGACGTTGAACGTCTGAGGCGTTTGACAGATTTTGTGTAGCCAATGACAGCAGGCATGCCGACAGTGAAGGCCTTTTCTTTTTGATTTTTAATTCTTTTTAAAGCATTAAAAAAACAACAGAGATTTTCCCGTGTTTCTCTGGCTCAACGCGGATGAACCTGGAGTGAAAAACTATCAAAATAGGAAATGAGGTTGACGAATACAGATTACCATTTGCAGATTCAAATGTTAGAATGGTTCTTAATGGCTTATAAATATCTCCTGAGCCGCGTTGTTCACTGTATAAAAGGAAAACTGAATGCAGTCTGTGTTTTCACGACACGAATGGACAAAACTTTATCACTGTTTCCATTAAATCGTAACTGTGTGAATAAACACAAACCAACTCCTGCACACGAATGTGAACAACATTCTACAAAAGTACTGGTGATCACGTCTCCAGGTTCATGAGGTCCAGGGCTCCAGACTGCGAGCAATTGGTCGCATTTTGCGACCAAAATTTGAGAGTGTGCGACTGAATTTTACATCCAGTCGCACATGTGCGACCAGTAAATTTGCCTCCCCCACCCTCCGTATTTTTTATACATTAAACGTGGAAGGGGCACGTCAATGATCAATGAAATAATCAATGAGACGCAAGCGCACACGGACGCAGGCAGACACACACACTCGCGCACATACTCATGAAACGCGAGCACGTACACTCTCGCGTGATGCCTGTGTGTGAGGCGGCCACTGCGTGTGAGAAGAATAGGGAAAGCCACTGTGAGTGGCTAAAATGCGTGGAGGGGGAGGGGCCTAGAGATAATCGAGCGCGCGTAAACATCTGTGGGAAGGAAACGGAGACAAATGTCACAACCTGATATGTGCGTCTGAACTATGGGTAAGCGAACTATTGATTCATTCTTCTGACCTGCGGCTAGTGCACCAGTGCCAGAGTGTACAGCAGGGGTCTCAAACTCACGGCCCGCAGGCTATTTGCGGCCCCCAAGATGATATTTTGCGGTCCCCGCCTTAATATGAAGTTTTAATGTTACTGCAGCCCGCCAGTTTGTATGAATGACACTTTTTCATTGTCGTGCGCGGAGCTGACCAACCAATCACAGTGGGGTAAATGACTCTTGGGGGGGTGTGACAATGACAGGGTTTGAAAGCAGGAAACCTGACAGCCCCCTCCCCGGCCCACATTAAGGAGTTCCTTACTTTCCTTTAGAACGTATTTATTCGCTCGTAATTTTCTAAATACATGCAGTCCGTGCTGAACCTTTCTCTGGGTCACACAGACCCGGAGGAAGGTTTAGGTTTTGGTTACGGTTACGGCGGCGCATCAAACGGTTTATGCACAGCTGTTACGGCAGCACACCGCTCCCGCGGGAGTCGGGTCAGCTGAGGAGAATAAATGTCCCACACCTACATGCGTGACAGCTAACGGGGCTTGAACTTTAAACACGTGTGAGCAAAAACAACATTAGTTTTAGACACACTGAAAATATGTGGGAAAAATGCAACGATAGACGTGTTTGAGATGAACCAGCGGCTCGCCTGGATCATTTGGGACACCAGGGGGCCGGATCTGCAGCAAGACTGAAGGAGAACAGGAAGAGTTGTCCTTAACATTCAATTTAGTTTTAATATTCTTCTCCCCCTTAGTATGATCTGTGTTATTATATATTTTATAATTATTTTAATGTTTTGAGATGTATGTAGCCTTTTTTAATGAATTGTTATTCAAAATTATTTTAATTAATCACTCCACTACAAAAACCATCAGGACACATGTCCCATAATGCATTGTTTTGTAGTCTGTAGAGCAGCTTTCAGTCAGTTCAGTTTCCAGCTGTGTCCGGGTAGGTTTGCCCCTTGCTCCCACCCCTTTCTCGCGATATTTTTGTGATGATTGACAGTTAATGTTGGAGCAAAAACAAAAATATGTCACACACCAGGTGATCTGTGCAGCGTTGAGTTCACCTGGGTGATCTCAAACACACTTATTGTGCATCTTGGCTGCACCTATTTGGTGTCACAAAGATAAATTTCCATCCGTTTTCTATACTTATCTGTACTGTCATGACAGAGATGGTGCTGTCAGTTTACCTTCTTGTTGCATCTTCAAAAGTGCAGAATAAAATGTGACACTGAATTTGAAACAGCACATTGTAATTTCTGCATCTATTATGAAAGTATTTATTACATAATACAGTGGAAATTAGTAGATTTGGTTAGCATGTTGATTTACGGTATGCGCCCCTAAATTTTCTGGTTGCGCCCCTAAAATTTTCAGTTAGGGGCCACAGTGCTCCTACTGAAAAAAGTTAGTCTGGAGCCCTGAGGTCATTCAGTCTCCAGCTGCACAAACATCTTTCTGCTGCTACTTCCATGTTTCTGTGACCCACTTTAGTTCAGTAAGGGAAAAATAAAAAATCAAACTAGAGGATCTTTTTTGTAAAACTTTTAAAACTAATAGCTTGAGTCGACTGTAGAGATTTAGTCAACTAAGATTTAGAGCAAAAGGTGTTGTTATGAAATGTACAAAGTTATGCAACTTCAAACAAAAACACATTCAAAGACAATAAATTCCAATTCCATCACATTTAATAATACATGACTGAACATGAATGACCCTTTGTTGAAGCGGCAGTCAGGAGCTGATAACATTTTATGAACAATAGTTCATGCAAATGAAAATCCAAACTAGAACCAAAACATTTGAGTTGTTGCTATTCAATCATTCAATATTTATTTGTTCCCATTCATTTTCATGCTCCACTTGATTTCAGACAGTTGTCTCCACAAATAAGGAGATGATTGGAACCATTTCTACCACAAAATACAATTTACTTGTAGGAAATCCTCAGCTGTTGGTCTGCAGTTTCAGAGAAATGTCTCCCCTGAAGTCGGTCTCTGAACAGAAGACCCCCACCATGATGTCCTATGGTTTACCTCTGATGTAGGAGAACATCCCATAATGTCAGTCTGGGATGCTGGAGCCTGTCCTCTGGCTCTGGGCTATTGTTGTTGCACTGAAGCTCAGAGGATCAGATGCTGAACCCCGTTTATGTCAGAATGACCCCCTCCCATGTTTCTGCTCTGTCTCTACTGACTTTTACTGGAAGCTTGTTCTAAAGTTTGGTTTTTTTCCTCTTTTCACTTCAGGTTAGACCAGAGGATCCTGCCACCCCCCAAACCCTCCCGAAGTTAACTGAGCCCCCCCCTCAGAAAGCCAAAAAGCCTGCTTTGTCACTGCCTCCGCAGCAGAGCCAAGCTCAAAAGCAGCCCCCCCCACTGACGCACCCCCACCCCCATGTGCTCCCCCAGCCTCATCTGTCAAAAGCCAGTGCCAGAATTGCCCCCACCTCTGCTGACCTTGTTGAAAAGCCCTGGGAGGCCATCAAGCCCGTGCAGCCGTCCACAGACGCCATCAAACGGAAGGACCCGCCCCCGGCCCCCCCCATGCGCACCATGGACAGTAAGCTGGCGGCTGCCGCTCTCAGTGAGGTTTCCCACCACAGGCTGGATGAAGGCCCCCCGGCCCCCCACGGGAGCGAAGCTCTGCCCCACTGCCCTCTCTCTCCTCGTAAGTCGTCCACTCACCCCCCAACCTACCTGCACCATAAGGGAGAGCCCATCTTCACAGAGTCTGCTGGGGGGGCATACTACCACCAGAGGGCAGTGCTGAAGGCCCCCCAGCCCGTCCCGTACCATTACAGACCCGAGAGCGTCACCCCCCACCCCTGCCTGTCCAGGTCCGAGCCTCAGGTCCCCTACAGCACCCGGATGGATAACAGGTACAGCACGCTGGGCCCCAGGTCCTACCACCACTCCATCAAGCTGAGAGGAAACCCCCGGGGGGGGTACGTGTCTCCAGGACCGGGACACCAGGGTTACAGCCACGACAGAACCCAGGGTTACCCCACCATCCGCAGGGTGCACTCCCTCTACGCCCCCTCCACCATTCACTCCGTACCCATCCACAGGACAGAGGTCCCCCCGGACGACGACATGTTCTTCTACCACCGCCCGGGGTTCTCCTGCCGGCCCTACCCGCAGCCCCACCCACAGTCCTCCCAAACCGACTACCACGTCACTCAGCTGCAGCCGTACTTCGAGAACGGCCGGGTCCAGTATCGCTACAGTCCGTGCTATGGTTCCAGCCCTCTGGAGTTCCCCTACTACGACATAGATCCCTACGGCACCATCCGAGTCCGGCACTGCCACGCCTACGGAGGCCGGGATGGGGGGGCCGCTCCAGGGCGGCCAGGTGGAAAGACCACCGGGTACCACTACCTGTCTAATTACGTTATTCCTCCGGGGAAAGAGCATAGCTTTGTCAGCAGAGACATCCCCCCCAGTCATGGGAGCAAAGAAGCCTCCACCTACCATGCATGGGATCCAGAGGAGGCTGAAAGTCTCCGATTTCACTCCATCCGCAGAGAGGGGAGGGCCAGACTAAAGGTGAAAGGTCTGGTCCTCTCGCAGTACGACAACGTGGGACAACTGTGCACGCCCGCAGACATGTCGCCCTACGACAGCACGCATTTACGGAGTAAATCTGACCCCGGCAAAGCCGTGCTGGCTGCAGCCGAGAACACAGAGGGCCGCTACGCCAGCAGACACATGGCGTCCGACCCCGACGTCCTGGTGTACTTCGACACGGACAGGCATGGCCCCGGCAGCACTGCGGCTGACAAGTCCAACTCGCTGTCCAAGTCGAGCATCCCAAAGAAATGCCAGTCCTCTCACTCTGTTCCTGCCTTCCTGAGCCACAGTCTTCCCCACCAGCAGGAGAGCAGTCGGCACGAGGCCCGGGGCGAGGCCCGGGGCGACCGGCTCAGAGGAGACGGCAGGTCCAAATACCAGCAGGAGTATCCCAGCAAGAGGAACCTGCAGCCACGTTACGAGGGACCAGAATCGGACCAGCAGCAGGTCAAAGTAAAGACCGCAGGACACCACGGTACAGACGAGGCGGCTCGCTCCAAAGCGGAGCGGTCCCACGGCCCCCAGGAGGACCAGCGTTACAACCAAACCCAGCCAGACCCGGACAGAGACCACACCCACCCAAAACCCAGCAGTAAACCTGTGCAGTCCCACTATGACAACCTGGACGAATTCCACCCTGCACCTCACCCTCAGGCCCCCCCACAGAAACACGCAGGCTCTTTCCCGACCCCGGGGCCCCCAGGGAGCCTCGCCAGCAGAGCGTACTCCACAGCACTGGGACAGGGCGCCTTCATCCAGGGCGAGCTGGCCATGCAGAGGCCAGAGGGGGAGGTCCACACCCAGTGAGGAGGGCTCCAGCAGGGGGGGGTGGAGCTCCGACCCAACAGCCTCTGCGGGTCAGCGGACTGTCACAGCACCCAGAGTTTTGCTTCTCTGTATTTTTGATGAATTGTAAAGAAAATTCTAAGACTTTTGTAAAAAGTACTGAATGTACCAGAAATGACTGTGCTAAAGGTTGAACAGCCGCTGATAAACGTATATGATCTGAGAGGAGCCACACCAATGTAAACCTTACCTACTATATATACTAATGTGTATATCTGTATACAAACAGAATCACTAGTAAAACAAAATTTTAGTTTTTTGTCAAGGTGAGGTGCTGGTCTGATCTCTGCATTTTAGAAATGCATGCACTCCGTCTGCAGGAGATTCTGAATGTTCCAGCACTACCGGGTGACGGTGGAGAAGCTTGACTCACCTGCAGCCTCTGCTGCATCTGTAGAGCTTTGGGTTAGTCCGAGTCCACCCTGCTCACCGCCGTCTGCAGCGGCAACCGCGTGCAGGACAGCGACCTCTGGTGGAGCGTCACTGTATCTGCAGGCTCATTTGAAGAGCAGGGACCAACTGGTGGCAGTCTTTACCCCACATGTGGGGTAAAGATTGGTGGCATTCCTTGCACATGGGGGGTAAAGACCGGGATGTGGATGCTTCAAAGACGTTTTTTTTTTATTTTTCCTGTTTTTTGATCGGTGTTACTTCCAGGAAATGGACTAACTGAATAAAGCTGAATCTGAGTCCTCTCAAACATCATGCAGAAGGAGGTGCTGCTGCTGCTGCTGCTTTTTGTGGTGATGGGGGGGGGGGGGGGGGGGGGACTCCTTAATGAGCCTTAAATTTTGTTCAGTTGTTAACGTCATGCACAAATTCAAAGTTTTTCTCAGCAGTTTACTTAGCTTCCACGGTTTCTGTCATCCAGCAGCTTTGGGGAGGACTAAGACCATTTGGAGTTTGAACGACACTGAAGGTCCCTCAGGAAAATGACACCAGTGCTTTTCCAGGTATTACCTGCCCTGGTCAGTCCACTAAACCTGGAAGTACTGGGCCAGCAGAGAACAGGGCAGGGTATCTGGAAAACCATCCTCACAGGTTTCACTCCTGCCTTAAGCCTCAACCTGCTCAGCTGGTGTCCTCGAATGTGACGAAAAGAGGCAGGGTGCCCGTCAGATGCAGAGGTGAAGGCAGGAGACTTTGTTCTGTCCTCCGGTCAGACTGTTACTGATGGCCTCTGCTCCATCATCTCATCCTTCAGAGCAGACTGCAGCTCCATGCTGACCCTCAGATGTGCAGCAGAAGGTCCAGAGTGAAGTCCATCAAAGTTAGAAAACCAAACTGCAGGTCCAGCGGCTGCAGCTTCAGCCTGCTGAAACTCTGCAGGATCTCCACTCTGGGGATCTGGATGAAGTGACGGCCGCCTCAGAATCCTCATTTTGAGGAGGTTCTCACTTCTGAAGCAAACTGGCAACTGTGAATCCTCACCTGTGCTTCAGATTTTCAGAGATTTGAAATGGACAGTGAGCTGACAAAGGCCAGCAGAATGAAGCAAAGGTCTCCTGGTTCATTAGTCTGTTCTAACAGAGCGTTGAGGCGTCTGTTGGTCTGACGTCCAGAAGGAACCTCCTGAACATGAACCCATGACGTTTTCATCATTTGAAGTCAATTTCAGGTTTGTGTTCAGCTTTACTAGCAAACATGAGTCCCATCCCACACAGGAAAATGTCATTTCATGATCCATGCTGTAAACGGGAAAAGTGTTTATTTCAGAGAAATATGAAATTAAAAGAAACAGATCTTTGTTTCGCCTTTGGATGTGCAATCTCAGTTTGGTCAGGAGGAACACAATCAGTTTGACGGACAAACCCGAAGTTTTGGTGGATAACAACCTATTTGAAGCTTTTGTTGATTAAACCTTAAAACCGTGCTGGGGGGGGGGGTGAAAATACAACCATGATCACACTTGTGGACACCCCTCTGTTTTCTGAGCTCATTTTGCTTTTTGTTCCTCACCTCCGAGCTTTCTGGGAAGAGAAGAATCTGACTGACATGTTTGTCTGTCAGCTACTCAGTTTGTCTGTTTTTCGTTTATAAGATGCGGGGGACACTTCAAAAGCTGTTCCTGACGACGTTGAGGTAGTACTTATACATTGATCATTCCAGTTGAATTTGGACCCCTCTGAGGTACCGGCCTGAGCTGCTGCCAGACACATGAAGCTTTCTAAAGGCTCCCGCAGCCCAAAGACCAAAGGAAAAAACACAAATCACCTATGACACCCCCCCCCCCCTTACATTGCGGTGTTCTCCCTACCATGACAAAGGTGGATAAAGGTGGAAAGATTTCATGTAATCCGTGGACACCAGTGAAGATCACAAATTATTGAAGAAAAAAGGTTCAGGGCACTGTCTGGTGGGTCTAGATGACCCAACTCCCAATGCTAAAGTGCCTAGGATAGCACAAGGGTTAATCTAAGTGAGAACATGGGTCTAATTTCCATTGAAATGGCAAAAGTAGGACTTTTCCCTGTAAGAGTCATCTTCCTGACTGCTGTCCTAAAGTACTGATCTATGTGCTTTAATATTTAACACAAATGCATCATATTTATTCACCACAATAAAATGTCCTTTTTCTGACAGGTCAATAAAATAAAAAAGACATCTTTGAGCAGAACCCATGAAAAAAGTTGCATTGTACCATTACAATCATTTTTTGAAAATTATTTTTTATCCATTGATTTTAATGAAGACACCCCCCCCCCCAACACACACACACACAAAGTCCTGTTTTTGATTCAAACACTGACTGTGGTTTTTGTCGTGGTTCACATCCTGGTCACCTTACTGCAGTTTTAGGTTAGGTATACTGTAAAGTATTGTAATTAATATCTAGTGGTCAGAATCTGGGTTTGGGTTCATCTGTGGAAACAGAGCAAGTGACAGAAAAGGCAGGACAGCATGTTTCAGTGCTGTTAAAACATATTTGGCCTTTAATTGTATTGTTTTCATATTTGTCAATGATCCAGAGACAACATCGTCTGCACAAACCATTAAGTGTTTATATATAGATATCTATGTAGATATAGATATATATCTATATAGAGAGATCTATATATATAGATATATACAGTATATATATATATCCAATCCTTATTTTTTTTTTTTTTTTTTTTCTTCTTTTTTAACTTGTTCTGTCCAACAGCTGAGCAAACAGATTAGAGCTGAAGGCTTTTTGTGTTGGACAGGTTTTACTATCACAAAAAGAGGTTATATAGCTTCAAGAAACTAGAGTGTAGATTTGTATAAACCCCTTTTTGTCGTATTATTTTTTATTTATTTGTTACATTTAGTGTGTGTGGGGAGGGAGAGGGGAAGAATGTGAGGGGAGGGTGGAAGAGAGTAAAAGGAAGAAAGGTGAAAAGGTGGGGGATACAAGCACTGATTTGACTAAGTTATTAATTTAAGCTGTAACAATTATACCAGATCTGCTGGAAAGACGAATGTTACATCAAAGGTGAAAATCTGACACTAAGATGAGCGAGAAAAAAAAACTGTCCATCAATACACTGTAGGTAAGGAGGAGGGATGAAGCAGACAGGGAGCAGTGTGGAGTGTGCACGTGCACGTGGGGGTGGAGATACATGCATGCTGCCGACGTGAACCGTGTGTTCATAAAGGGAGCCAGATCCTACCCAGCCAGACCAGGAGAGGGGAGGAGAGCCCCCCAGGCCAGAAGCCCCCCCAGCATCCGGACCCAGGCAGCCCGGGAGGGGAGGAGGAGGGGACCGCCCACCCCACCAGCCAGGCACAGAGAGGGCCCCCCTACAGGGGCCCCCCCAATGCCCAGAGGCACAAGCGAACCCAGTGTCCGGCCCCCAGGCCACAAGACAGGAGCGCTTAGCCGTACCAGGCGGCAGCCATGGGGGCCACCGGGCGCCGGACACCGAGACAAAGGCCAGGGACGAAGCCAGGGCCCCCGGAACCCAAGAGCCGGCCACCACCCGACCGGTGCCCCGTCCCCGCAAGCCAGCCCAGGCCCGCGACCCTAGCAACCCAGGGATCGCCACGCACCCACAGCCACAGCCACCCCCCTAAAACCCTACGCACTACCACCCCCCCCGCCATAATATCTGACCCCCCCTCCCCAACCCTCTCAGTGCCCTCCCCTCTCTGTGATGGGGAGGGAAAGCCCCAGAGGGTCCCAGCTAGCCAGCCCCCAGGTCGGTCCTACCCATGCACTCACACACACATACTCACAATCATCTGGTTACCCTCCCTACCCCCGCCGCCAAGCAGCAACCCCCCCCCCCAGCCGGCCGACCCCCAGCGCCGCATGCCCGACCCCTCCCGCAGCCGACAGGACACCCATAAGCCCGGCCGCCCTGAGAGGACCAGGCGGGTGAAGACCGGCCGCCCCCCCCCGACCCCACCCATGTATGGAGGTGTGGGAGTGCTGTGTGTGTGCTGCAGGTAAAATAGGAGGTCACCAGTGTGGGGGGATCCACCGCTGCCAAGCCGCAAAGCCCCCCACTCCGGAGTCCCTCTGTGAGTGGTGTGTATTTGCTGTGTGTGTGCTGCTAGCATGCAGTGTGTGTGTCTACAAAGGAAGTTAAAATTGTGGGGGGGGCAGCGAAAGGTGAGCACGGATGTTTCACCGTGCCCCCCTCCACCAGACCCTCTCCACTAGGCCCTAGATGAATCAGAGTGTCTAATATGCAAGTAAAAAGCGGGGAGGAGGGCGGGTGCCAACGAGAACCCAGAGAGGGGCATCCCCAGTGAGCCCCGCCAGCATACCCCTCCCATCCAGATCCCGGGGCCCTATGTGCCTGTGTGCAATATTTGTTTGGGTGGGAGCGGGCGGATGGGCACAACCGGGGGAGAAGGCTCCCCCGAGCGACCGGCCCCCCAGCCGGCCGCGGTAGGCGCCCCCCCTCCCAGAGCGGCCGGGCAGCCAGAAACGCCAAGCCAGCCGCAGTCGGAGGCCAGAGCCTCGCGGCGCCGAGAGACAGCCAGCAAGGAGGGGGTCCAGCCCCACCATTCATACCCTGGCCCCCCTAAGGACTAGCACACTGCCCCCCCAGGCCCCCCCCCCAAAAAAATAAATAAGTAATAATAATAATAATAATAATAATAATAATAAAATAATTAATATAATAATAATAATAATAATAATAATGAAATAAACCCACCCAAGTGAACCCATTAACCCCTGCTGTGACTGCGGCGCCGACCCCCGGGGGGCCAGGCCACGCGCCAACTACCGGCCACGGGCGAAACACCGGCCACGGGCAGACGACCCCAGAGCCCCAAGCCCCCCCCCCCCAGCCCCCGCCACGGCGACCAGCCACCCAGCACGGCACCCGGCCGCCGTTCCCGGTCAGCCGCACTGCCTACCCTGCGCCCAGCAGGCACCCGCCCAGGAACCCCTGCCAAGTTGCCGGCAGAGTGTGCGCCCCCACCACCACCCCACCCAGGCAACCAGAGCCCCGAGCCGGGAGAACGACAGGCCCGGCAGAGCCCACCCCCCCAAACCCACCCCGGCCCACCCAACCAGCCAGGACCCGGCTCAACCTATCACCATCCCACCCCCACTAGGTGATGTGACTTACCAGCTGGAGCCAGGGAGAGTCTGAAGCCGACAGGTTTTTTGTGGAGGACATTATCTCTGAACTAATATGCTCTGACATGAGGTTTCTGTAGTGGTTGATGCTAAGATTATTTTTAGATTTCCAGTTTAGGAGGATAGTTTTCTTTGCGATACATACAGCGGTGAGAACCATATAAGCCTTGTTAGATTCCATGTTGATGTTATTCAGGTCACCTAATAAGCAGAATTTGGGGCAAGCAGGAATCTTATGATTAAACCAGATTGATAAGTCCTCACAAACCTTACGCCAGAATGATTGGACAGGTGGACAGACCCACAGGGCATGCAAATAGTCGTCTATGTTGTTACCTATGCACTGTGTGCATATAGCAGACTGATTGAGACCCATTTTAAATAACCTCTGTCCGGTGTAGTGAGTTCTGTGGAGAATCTTGTATTGAATAAGTTGCAGATTAGGGCTTTTGGTCATATTAAAGGCATTCAAACAGATCTGTAGCCAAAATTGATCACTAGAATTCAATGATAGCTCAGACTCCCATTTCCTCATGGGTAAGTAAATGGTTTCATCTATGTCTGATAACATCTTATAAATTTTGGAGGTGAGTTTGGGATTTTTAAGGTCCATGAAATGTGTTACTGTAAGGGGAGGGTCTAGGTCTATTTGGGTCAGGCAGTATTTAGTGCTTATAGCTGATTTAAGCTGCTGATATTCTAGAAATTTGTTTATATTAATTCCATAGGTTGAGGATAACGTTGAGAGGGACATAAATTTTCTATTCTGAATTATATGCTGGAACTGCTCGATTCCTTTGTTCTTCCATGAAGCAAAATGAATCATGTTTTTGTTAATCAAAATGTCAGGGTTATTCCAAATGGGGGTAAGTTTACATGGAAATAATGTGAGGTTGTTTTTTTAAGAAAATCCCACCAGGCTGTTAAGGATGAGCTGATGTTTAAACTTCTGAAGCATTTGTGTTGTTTAATTTTAGAACTGAAGAAAGGTAAATTAGAAATATCTAGGTTATCACAGAGATTTTGTTCAATGTCTAGCCAGGATTCATCTAGCACACCAGGATTCAGCCATTTTTGTACATAACACAATCTGTTCGCGGAGTAGTAGTCCTGGAAGTCTGGAAGGCCTAGTCCTCCTCTATCTTTAGGTTTTTTAATAGTTTTTAAACTAATCCGTGGGGGTTTACCTTCCCAGAGGTATTGGGAAATGAATGAGTCTAATGATTTGAACCAAGTAGTTGGAGGTTTGGAAGGAATCATTGAAAATAGGTAGTTAATTTTTGGGAGAATCATCATTTTTATGGCTGCAACTCTCCCGATTAGAGAAATGGGTAGAGTTTTCCATCTAGTGAGATCAGCCTCGGTTGTTTTAAGTAGTTGGGTGTGGTTTAGCTTGAGTAGATCAGAAAGCCTAGAGGAGATATTTATACCTAAGTACTTTATGTTGCCTGTTTGTATTTTAATAGATGACGGATTTAGATAATTGCAATTAATTGGTAAAATTGTGCTTTTAGACCAGTTTATGGAGTATTCTGAAACTGAGGAAAATCTATTAATTAGGGAGATGATTTGGCAGATGGAAGATTGTGAATTAGGAGTAAATAGTAAAACATCATCTGCATAAAGACTTATTTTGTGTTCTAAATTTTTGGTTTGAATGCCTTCAATGTCTCGACTTTGCCTAATAGCAGCAGCTAGAGGTTCAATAAATAGTGCAAATAAAGACGGAGATAGTGGACAGCCTTGTCTGGTTCCTCTTTGTAAATTAAAGCTTGGAGATGTTTGATCATTTGTTCTGATACGAGCATTAGGAGAGGCATATAGTATTTTAATCCAGTTAATAAATGATTTTCCAAAGCCAAATTTGTTCAGGGTGGCTATTAAAAATTTCCAGTTGACCCGATCAAATGCCTTTTCTGCGTCCAGTGACAAAATGGTTGCTTCTCGGTTGTTGATGGTTGTATAATCTATGAGGTTGATTAATCTGCGCATGTTGGTAGATGAATGTCTACCCTTTATAAAGCCTGTTTGGTCAGGATGTATTAGAGAGGGAACTACCTTCTCCAGCCTTCCTGCCAAGGCTTTGCAGATTATTTTAAGATCTGCATTAATCAGCGATATGGGTCGATAGCTGGATGGTGATGTGGGATCTTTCCCAGGTTTCAGAAGTAAGATTATATTAGCAGAATTCATATTTGGAGGTAGATAATTGTTGTCCTTAATTTCTATTGTCATTCTGAGAAAAATGGGAGCTAAGATTTGCCAAAACTCTTTATAAAATTCTGCTGGGAAGCCGTCTGGTCCTGGGGCTTTTTTACTAGGCATGTTGGTTAATGCTTTATGTAGCTCTTCTTTAGTAAAAGGGGACTCCAGGGCTGTGATTTGTTCCTCTGTTGGTCTAGGCAAATCTATGCTATTGAGAAAACTGTTGATGTCATTGTCAGAGGGATTAATTTGGGATGAGTAGAGAGATTGGTAAAAGTTTTTAAAAACTGAATTTATTGCAGCTGGATCATGTGTTGCATTTCCTGTTAGGTCTATGACTGATGAAATAGTTGTCTTCTCTTTGTTTATTTTGAGTTGATTTGCCAAATATTTCCCAGATTTATTACTGTGATCAAACCTCTCCAAGCGTAGTCTCTGTAATAAAAACTGTGTTCTTTGATTAGTTATTTCATTTAATTCGATTCTTACTTTCCTTATTTGTTGTAGAGTTTGTTCATCCGGAGAGTTGCTGTAGGTTTCCTCTAACAGTCTGATTTTTTGCTCTAAATCCACTAGTTTAGAGTTTTCTTTTCTTTTTTTGTGGGATGAGAAGGCGATTATTTTTCCTCTCATGACTGCTTTCCCGGCCTCCCATAAAAGGCATATATATCCAATTCTTGATATAAAACCGTGAATTAGGAATAAAACAAACCTTTATTACCAGAGAACTTTGTAACTATCGTATGAGAGCTCAGCTTGATCATTTCTAACATCTTTTCTGTGGCTTTATTTATTCAGATATCTTCATAGTTTACTTTAAAACAGTTTCATGTTTTTATTATTAATTTTGTCCGTAAAGTGTAAGGGGTTTGATTGCCACAGACAAAAAAAATTGTAAGAGAAAAACCGGTTTCGGTGTTTACAAACGTCACAGGTGCATTGTGGGAAGCAGATGATTGGCCCCGGCGCCATTTTGCCGCTTCCATCGTAAAAATCCTGCTTTGCCGCACAAACGCGTCCCTTCTGCCGCTGACTACTCACACCGAACCGTTCACCCTCGGTAAGTAATTCCTGGTTCTTCTTTTTAACCATTCTTCTTTATTGTTTCCCACATTTTATTTCGGAGGTCAAAGTCGGTTAAAAACTGGACGCGGGCTGAAAGAAAAACAGCCCCCTGTGTTACGGAGAAGCAGGACTTGGCGATTACTGCCGAAACATCCGCCCCACCAAGCAAGGCAAACGTTTTAAAAACTATTTTCTCTCGTGAACGGCGCCATGTCGATGAACGATCAGGCGGTTTCGTGTCTTGTGTTTCGGAATTGACCTGTTCTGCATTTTTGGCTTTACGGTTCGGTTTTGGTCCAGTTTGCCGCTTCTATCGGTGAGTTGGTTGTTTTCAGCCTGTGGCCATAATCTTGCGGCATGCAGCGGGGCTCTGGGTGCTGGCCACGCCCACTAGCCCTTAAACTCGGCACCCTATTGGTCGTAAAGTTATGGAGACACGCGGCCAATTGGTTCAGCCATAACAAACGGTCGTCCTAGCCTACTGATTGGCTGGATGGGAAGTTCGCCGTTTCGTGATAGGCTGGTCTGCGGACGCGTTGAGACAGATGAAAATAAACATTGAGCAGGTAAATAAAGCAGCCATCTTTGCTTCATTAAGGTTTCCTACGCGCGCGCTGCGCGTTTGTTGTTGTTTTCCTTGGCAAACACGTGATTCAAACCTGTAATGATTCACAGTTTAAAACACGTACTGCTGTCCTAGGAGGGTCAAACACGTTTTCTAAATAAATGTTTTTTTCACCATACGAGAGGAAGATATTAGGTCAGTTATGGTGGGTTTCTTGTCAGGTGATCATTTGGCGCCATGGCTCGTACCAAGCAAACAGCCCGTAAGTCCACTGGAGGAAAAGCCCCCCGAAAGCAGCTGGCCACCAAAGCAGCCCGCAAGAGCGCGCCCTCCACAGGTGGGGTGAAGAAGCCCCATCGCTACAGGTACGGCTGAGTCTGTGATTGACGTGTTTACATTTGGCTTAATATCAGAAGGTTAGAATTGATGACAGGAATCTGCTCAGAGAAAACAGAAAAACCACCGCAGCAGGCGGATGCAACGGTCCAGGGAGAACTACAAATGTTTGACTGAGGACTACAAACACACACTTCCAGCTGCATCATGCAGCACATGTAGGCTAATAATTCTAGATGTGATATTAAAAATCATTGGTTTGGATCTACTCTAGCTGTCAAGTTCATCCATTGAACAGGAGGGACTTAAAACATGGATTTACAGCCTGACAGTAAGGTCTTTGGCCTGAACCGTCTCCTCTGTGCTTTAAAAGAGTTATCTTCTGCTAAAGTCCATGAATAGATAAAAGGAGACATTTGACTGACTGAGGGTCCTTTCTTTACAATGTGACTGCTATGGCTCCTCTGGTCTGATTCACCCATAAGAACCCATGATGGCATCAGTGGAACAGAAAAGTATCAGTAATGGATTCTGTGGTCCACTTGGTTTGTGAGAATTTAATCAGAAAGAAAAACTGGGCCTGGGTTGGTATTAGTTAAGATAATGAAGTAAAGGTCTAACATGTGGCCACAGCTTTGAGTGGAGAACAGACGTCATCCTGCAGACGCTGCTGCAGCTGATGATCGTCTCCACTGAGATCCAAACGGTTCAGAACAGCTGACCTCATCTCTACAAACCAAACGCATGTAAGGCAAAGCCCTCACTCGTCTTGTGGTGGCGGTGACAGTCGGACCTGTGGCTGTGAGGCGGCAGCCGCATTGGACGGGGGCTGTCTGACCCCGGAACCTCTGCCTGCTCTACGGCCGACCGCTGAACCAAAGCCGGCTTGTTTCTTCCAGGCCCGGTACCGTAGCCCTCAGAGAGATCCGTCGGTACCAGAAGTCCACTGAGCTGCTGATCCGAAAGCTGCCCTTCCAGCGCCTGGTGAGGGAGATCGCTCAGGACTTCAAGACCGACCTGCGCTTCCAGAGTGCAGCCATTGGAGCGCTGCAGGTGCGTGCACACGTGCATGCACACGTGCATGTTAAGGCCTTGGCAGTGAACCCCAGGCCGCTCTGATGCGTGAACACCTTGTCTCTGCAGGAGGCCAGCGAGGCTTACCTGGTGGGGCTCTTCGAGGACACCAACCTGTGCGCCATCCACGCCAAGAGGGTCACCATCATGCCCAAAGACATCCAGCTGGCCCGCCGCATCCGCGGAGAGAGGGCTTAGAGGCTCCCTTCTGTTGTACTTCAGTCCTGTTTTTCTTGCCCCCCCCCCCCCCCCCCCACCTGTCCATTTTGTCTGCTCCCCTGCCCCCCTCCCGCCAGCTACTCGATAGACATTAGACATCCTGATTATGAACAGATATTCTTGTCTCCTAGAGGTTTTTGGCTTTGTCTCTCATCTTCAGATGTACCTTTAGGGTTCGGACGGACGCTGTTTTGGAGATCAGACGCACATGTCGGCGCACATTCAAACATCTGTCCCTGAGTCGGACGGGGGCTCTGAAGCCAGCCAGTGGGCGCTCCTCTTTCTTCAGGTGTCAGATGATGCGTTTGCAGGCAGCTGAGGGTCCAGGCCGACGGGCTAGTCTGCTTAAGGGGAGCTGCAACTTCCACAGCAGGGTGCTATTGAAACTAGCCCTGAGGCCAGCGGCCCGTCTGCCCCCCGTCCCACACAGTCGGCCCCTGCGCCCTGACCCCCACCCATCCTCTGTGAGAGGGGGGGGGCTGCTGTGTGTGACCATGTGCAGCTGGATCTTCCAAATCAGTGGTTTTCATGAAAAAATGTCCTGGTGGCTTAAAATAATGAAATAATGTGGTGCACATGGTCTTTATCTTTTTGTATTGGAGAATCTTATCCGCCCCCCTCCCAAATGAGTAGAATAGGAGGATAAAGGTAATTTGTGTTTTTCCTGCACATCCCAGAGCTGAATCAGAAACACCTGGGAAGCGGTGTGTCTAGCAGCAGCCACAGGGGGGCGCTATTCCAGTGCTGCTCTGACTGAACATCAGTCTGCTTCTCTTCCGTCTACGTCACAGAGACATTAGTTAGCCAACGTTTCACTTTGCATGTTTAGCATCTGTCCTCTGCAGTATCTGTAGATGTGATCCTATAATCTGTCCTCTTCTCCTAAACTGATACAGAATCTAACTTCATATTTGTTTTCTTTTATATTTTTCTTAAGATTTTGAGACATGTAAGAAAGCTGATCTTTGTATTTTCCAAATTTCTCATATTCTGGTGGTAATAAATAGATGTTAAAAAAAATCAGAAGCCGCTTTGTGTTCTTTTGCAACGATGAAAAAACATAAATATTTAGAAATGCAGAAAACTCTAAATGTTTAAATAATATCCAATAACTAAAAAACGTTTTTCAGGAGCAGATTTTCACCTTCAAATGTGGTTTTTGTTTACTGATGAACACGTTTTTAGCAACTTTCAGCTTTTCCAAGTATCTGCTGCAACTTAAGACACCCCAGTTTACCCAGCATGCCCTTATATCATTGTTGTGTAACATTTTGGTGAATATATTCTCATACATGTTTTAACTCAACCACATGCAGAAATGTGGAAAACCATCAAGTTTTAGCATGAAGCTCCCATGTCTGTCTGTGGTTTCTAAATGCTGTCATTTTACCCTCATGGTTGTCTTTGAAGAACTCGCAGTGTTCTGAAGTTCTGAAAGCTTTCCTGAGACAACCCCAGACCAGACTGGCAAACTCTGGCACAAAGGACCCCCATGGGGGCAGAATCAGAGTAGAGAGGTTTAAATTAAATACACAAGATGAATGTAAAAACATAAAACTAAAAAAGTGCATGAAATTAAATCATAAATATGTATTAAAACTAATAGAAAATAGTAGTAGACAAGCAGATAAGATCAATTAAAAGCTAAATTATAAAGGTGGGTCTTGAGCCTCTTCTTCAAAACCTCTACGTTCTCCAGCAGACTGTTCCACAGACGAGGACTGTGATGGCAGAACGAAGCCTCACCATAAGTTTACGTTCTCACCTTAGGAACAACTAAAAGTCCAGTCCTGGACAACCTCAGGGTCCACAAGGGCTCATAGTTTGAAAGAACGTCTTTAAATAGGAAGGCCCAAGACCGTTAAAACATTTATAAACCGTTAAAAGAATCTTAACATCAATCCTGAAATAAACACGGGAACCAATGCAGCCATTTTACATTGTCTTATACATAGTCTGTCTAAGGGAACTGGACTGAGTGACCCCCCCGGTGCTCCAAACAGAAAGTAGCCACTGGCTCCAAGAAACCAAAATCCTACAGACGTCTATAGAGAAATAGCTGTTATTCAGTCATTCTATAACGGTAAAACCAGTCTGGATGTCAGTCCTTTTACCCAGCATCGTCTTGTTAATCCTGATTTGGTTTTTTCATGATATCTTTACTGTATTGAATGTTATTCAAGTTATAAACTGGCCTATGAAGTCAGAGATCTGCCATAAAGAAACGTATTCATAAAGACTACGATAAGAATACATTTAATTCTGTGTTTAATACGTTTGTTTTGAATACGACTTTCTCTTGTCTTGAATACAAAATTCCCTTGTTAACCTACTGTCAAAATGTGACATGGGGTCACAGGCGTGTACCTGTACAGTGAGGCAAAAACCTATTCAAACAACCTTGTGATGTTCTCCCATTTAAAAATCATGGAGGGGGCTTAGCTGCATGTCCACTGTGACAGACATGGTCTAAAATAACCCTTGTTCTATCCTAGGCACTATTGCATTGGGAGTTGGGTCATCTAGACCCACTAGACAGTGCTCTGAACCTTTTTTTCTTCAATGATTTGTGATCTTCACTGGTGTCCATGGATTACATGAAATCTTTCCACCTTTATCCACCTTTGTCATGGTAGGGAGAACACGCCAATGGAAGGGAGGGGTCATCTAAGATAGCACAATGGTTACTCTGGAAATCCCATTGCATGATCTTTTTAGATCATTCATTTGTGTTCTACTGGTGCAAATGAGTATTTGGACACCTGAGAAAATCAATATTAGTATTTGGTACAGTAACCGTTGTTTGCGGTTCCACAGGTTGGATGTTTCCTGTAGTTTGTCACCAGGTTTGCACACTGCAGGAGGGGATTTCCTCATCTGATGCTTCATTCCTACTGTTCCTGTTGGCTATGGAGGCCGTTTGGTCCATTTGTTCCTCTCTGAGCACAGAGCATATTCAGACTGAGGACTCGAACCGAAGCTCAGTCCAACTGAAAACGAACCGAGACCACCTGCAACGACGGCTCAGAGAGCGTTTTCTGGTCCTGGAGCAGGGGTTTGGGCGGATTCAGACGGAAAATTTGTTCTGGATTATCGGGGAAAACAAACTCTGGTTCACTTCAAGCAAACGTGTCCCGTCTGAATCCACCCTGACAGTCATGTTTAGCCTCTTCCATTTTCTGGAATTGGCTCCAACAGTGAATCCTTTTTCACCAAGCTGCTTGGCAAATGCCCCGTAGCCCTTTCCAGCCTTGTGGGGGTCTACAGTGTTGTCCCTGGTGTCTTTGGACAGCTCTTTGGTCTCGACCACGTCAGTAGTTGAAGTCTTAGATTGTACTGAAACTGGTGATCCAAATAAAATGTTTGAATAAGAATTGTAAAGTGCAGCACGTCCATCTTGTTGTTGCTGGCCAATGGCTGAAGAGATCTTTAGTCACATGGTTTTGTTTACGCGCTTGATGCCAGTCTGAATACACAGCAAACACAAGGTCTGGGACTCAATCTGGAACTAATTGAGTGGACTGGTTCAGGAACAAGGACTTTCCCAGTCTGAATACCCCCTTCCATCCTATCGGACCCTCTCTTCATCTCCAGAACATTCTGATCAAACTCTTCCTTCAGGTTCTCTCCCCCGTTCCTCTTTCCATCCACACCATGATCAAACAGCTTCAATTCTTCTACATCCTTCACTCCCGTCTTTCCTCTGTCTTCAAATATGTCTTCCTCCGCTCCCTCTTCCACCAACAGCAGCCCAGTTTTCACTGGGTCAACAGTGCTGGGGGGGGGGTCATTGTTAACCTGGGCCACAACTGATCATACAGGTAAGTTATGTTTGTGATTTGCATGATTGATGTTACTGTGGTTTGATGTCAGATTGCCTTCCTGATACAACCCTCAGCATTCATTCCCACTCAGCAGCCCTGCATTCAGCTTCTATCTGCTAAAGATCTATCAGGTGTTTGATCAGTGTGTCACTCGTCAAGTGAGTGAGGGGCTTTCATGAGCATCAGTAGCACTATAGCTCCTCAGTCGCCATGAGCATCAGAATGAGACAATAGGGTCTCGTTAACTTTGACTAAAGGCAAGAAAGTTTGAAATAACAAAACTGTCACTACTGTGTCAGAAATCCTTTGGGTGGTTCAGTTTACACCATGACATGCAGTTAGGTGGAACAGGAACAGGAGAACAACTAGAACAGTGAGGGAGTCTTTAGTTTGAGGCACCAAGATGCTAGGTGATTTTCCACCACAAGATGGCAGTGTTGTCCTTCATGTTGCTCAATTTGCTAAGAAAAACTGATCACTTGAGTTTACAGTTCCATCAACTTCATTTTCTAAGCCATTTGCAATTTAATGGATTAAGTTTAAATGACATCAAATTGTTTTTTATTTATGTTAGATTAATCCTTGTGCTATCTTAGGCACTTTAATGTTGGGAGTTGGGTCATCTAGACCAGTGTTTTTCAACCTTTTCTGAGCCACGGCACACTTTAACCTTAAAAAAAATCCCGCGGCACACCAGCATCCAAAAATTAAAAAAAAAGTAGAAACTCATAGTCTGTATTGATCTACAGCCCCTCCACAATCTCACATGCATTTTTGAGATAATTGTTGCAGAAAAAGCTGGAAACTGCAGCTGTTTTTTTTTCTAAAAGATGCAATAAAAGTTAAGTTAGAAGATTTAAAAACAGTTTGATGTGTGTTCGTTGGTTTCAAGACGTTTAACAGCAGATCTCCTTGTGCGCTGTCACTCTCACAACCCAATGCATCATGGGAGATGTAGTGCATAAAACGGCCGGAGATCGGTTTTCCGAGCTTCATTATTTTGTTCACTTGTTCCATCCACGGTCTGACACCGGCTTCTGTGGAAAGCTACACCGCTAAAGACGAGCTTTAGCTGGTATTTTTGTTAGAACTGAGCGACTTTACGAGCAGAATCGGGACAAGGAAGTGAAGACTTTAACCACTTCTGATTGGTCAGACTGATGACATGTGATTAAGCCTTCAAGAATGATTGGTGGAGACAGTTAAAGGGGCGGGACTTTTCCAAAATACATCCGAAGCTGCAGCTAAATCGCGGTACTGTCATTCTTATCAAAATGTCTTTAATAAAATAAAATAAACGCAAAGAAAAAGTATTTTATGATCTTTCATATTCCTAACTCCTCAGTGTTTTATCAGGGCCTGTTTGGATGAACAGAGAGCTGAAATCCTGGAGATGGAAAATGTTTTAAGATCAGTGAATGAGGGCAATTTCCCACGGCACACTAGTGTCCCGCGGCACACTGGTTGAAAAACACTGATCTAGACCCACTAGACAGTTCTCTGAACCTTTTTTCTTCAATGATTTTTGATCTTCACTGGTGTCCATGGATTACTTGAAATCTTTCCACCTTTATCCACCTTTGTCATGGTAGGGAGAACACCTCAATGGAAGGAGGGGGGGTAATCAAAGATAGCACAATGGTTAAATGTATATTCAAGCTCCTGAGTTTGAGTGACAGTTTGACATTGGGAGAAGTCTTTCACAGATGCATTCATTTATGTTTACTTGTTTATGTTTACTTGTTAAATTGTTTCAATTTAGTTTAATTGTGTCTGTTGTCCACTTCACCTTAATCCTGTTTCTTAAATGTTGTTATTACTTCTACTTAAGTTTAACATCTAAAATAATCCAGACGTTATGAGAAAAGTGTTTCAGTTAGAAAGATGACTTGGACCAAACTCTGGGCTGTTTGGCTGTTACAGTTTTTCTCCATTGGTTTGGCTCATTTCTTCAAACAGAAATTACATTCTGAAAACTCTAAGATCATTTGGAAAAACAGTCTTACTGTTCACTCATGCTTCAAAACTAAATTCCTTTCCCATGTAAACAGTCCGTGCCACCAAAATGGCAAAGATCTTTCTCATTGCTTTGGCTCATTTCTCGATCAGACCGGACGTTCTCAACACTCTTGGTGCTTTTGTCAAAATAATGTGGATGGTTCAGCACAAAACCGTGGTTCACCTGCAAAAGCTCATATCTCTCCCAAAACAATTCACTCATGTGTCAAAACTAAGTTTCATTCTCATTTAAACAGTCAGTGCCTCCAAAATACTTTTTCCCTTTGGCATTGTGTAAGCACTGCAAGTCAAAATGAGTAGATGTTTGGTCACTATAGCAGAGGACCATTGAAATATCCCTCATGTCCACCTTTCAGTCTAAGCTCAGTCCTTTATTGACAATGGCTTTGTATAGCTAACAGATTACAGTTTTATAAAACTGAAGAAAAGAAAACAATTTTAGGGTAAGAGTAGCCTCTTAGGTATAACAGCACACGTTGCACTCATACTGCCAAGGAAATTGTAACCATTATCCTTCACACACATAAAGTAACTTTCATACATCAGAGTAAAAAGAAAATATATACAGCATAAAATCCTTTAGAATATAAACACAAGCAAAAACAATGAAAATGATATGCAGCCTACAGTGCTGTATATGATGCTTGAGTTTCACAACTAACAGTTCTTCACTGGTCGCTGTCCTCACCCTCCCTCTCCTGGCCATCGTCCTCACGCTGCTGTCTGGCCACAGATTCTCGTCCACAACACAGCGTATATTCTCCATTGTGGTGCAAGGAGGTAAATTATGGCGTGCATGTGGCAACCATCCCCTACTGATCTCCTGTAACATCCTCACACGCAGCATCCATTGCATGGAGCAGGGACTTCTGATCTTGAGCCCGATGCTCAGAGACTCTCCACCTCCAAGTGGATAAAAACTCCTCAATAGGATTGAGGAAAGGAGAGTAAGGTGGTGGGAACACTATGACCATCCTTGGATGAGTAGTGAACCAGGCCCTGATGAGTGGGCCACGGTGGAAATTCACATTGTCCCATACAATAACATATAGATGTAGGTGAGGCCCTACAAGATCTCTCAGTTTCAGGGATCAAATCAAAATGAAGGCGGCCCAAGAAGATGAGGATCTTCTGTGTATTGTAGGGGCCAAGACTGGGGATGTGAGTGGCCACACCATTCTTAGATATGGCATCAAACATAGTTAGATTGCCCCCTCGCTGGCCTGGGACATCCTCCTTCGTTAGTCAAGTTCTAGTTTCACTTGACTGTCAATTGCTGTAATAAATGTATCAAATGTTCCAAGGGATTCATACATCGTATTCATGGTATTATGTTCTTGACTGATTTTGACAATTGAACAGACTATTGTGCATGTGATGACTTACACAATGAAATGATGCTGACTCTTTTTGGAGTGAACAACCATTAGACTGAATCAACAATCAGTTTAGATCAACAAGATCTATTCACTTGGAATCTGTGCTAAATATAGGTTACCTGTACGTAATTATTTGCAAAGATGGACAGAGACATTGAGACATGTACTAAGACATTTGCAATTTGATGAAATTAATGAGAAATTCCATTCTGTTGTGAACAATTGCCAAGGTGTTTGGAGGTTTGTCCATGTTGTTTTGAGACTGTAATTTCTGTTTCAAGAAATGAGCCAAACCAATGGAGAAAAACTGTAATAAACACAAACCTTGAAGGAGAACTGAACTGTTGACCTCTGATTTCATCAAGAAGATTGAAAAACTGTTTGTTGTGTGTTTGTTGTGGTTTAAGACATTAACAGGAAAGACTCATATTCACTTTAACCCAATGCATCATGGGAGATGTAGTGCGAAAACTGCCGCAGATGGCAGACAGACTTGTATGGTGTTCAGGGCCTAAAGCATTGTGCATCAAAACCCAAAATCTGCTAATCAAAATGCATAAATTGAGAACCAAAACCCACAATTTGCAAACAAAACACATAACATTCTGAAATTTTGAGTCGTCCTTTTATTTTTGCGGTTTTGATTCTAAAACCTGTCAACAGGTAAAATCAGCGACACATCAGTCAAGGGGAGTGGAGGCGGGACATCTCCGACATCCAGAAGCTCATTGGTTACCGAATAACTCAGAGTCTTACGTCAACATACCAGTTTAGAAGGTGAGTTTTTCAAATCTTTTACTATATTAAACGACCAAACGTGTACTATATGTAACCGGCGGACGCCAGCACAGTCAGATGACCATTTTTGTTGGAACTGAGCGACTTTACGAGCTAAATCTGAACAAGGAAGTGAAGACTTTAACCACTTCTGATTGGTCAGACTGATGACATGTGACTGAGCCTCCAAGAATGATTGGTGGAGACAGTTAAAGGGGCGGGACTTTTCCTAAAACAGCTGAAGCTGCGGCTAAATCGCGGTACCGTCATTTTTATCAAAATGTCTTTAATGGAATCAAATAAACACAAAGTAAAAAGTATTTTATGATCTTTCATATTCCTAACTACTCAGTGTTTTATCAGGGCCTGTTTGGATGAACACAGAGCTGATTTCCTGGAGATGGGAAATGTTTTTAGATCAGTTAATGAGGGTAATTTCCCACAGCACACTAATGTGCCGCAGCACACTGGTTGAAAAACACTGATCTAGAAGCAGTGATCAATGACTGACACCAAATGTGTGGTGTGACAGTGGACAAACAGGAAGTCCAGCTGTTTCACAAAACCAAACAAAAGAACTAAATCCAAGATGCTGCTGTTGTGACTGCAGCATGGTAAGTGTAGGTGCTACTCGTGGTCCGGAGCTTCAGGCCGTCCGTACCCCTTGTTCTATCCTAGGCACTTTACCATTGGGAGTTGGGTCATTTAGACCCACTAGACAGTGCTCTGAACCTTTTTTCTTCAATGATTTGTGATCTTCACTGGTGTCCATGGATTACATGAAATCTTTCCACCTTTATCCACCTTTGTCATGGTAGGGAGAACACATCAATGGAAGGGGGGGGTCATCTAAGATAGCACAAGGGTTAGAGCAGGCGCACAGACAGGATCCCTGCTGCTGCTTTCAGGTGTGTTTATTCGGAACTGATTTCATGGGACTGTCAGAAAACACCACTTCATTTTTATTTTCCCTTTTGAGTTTTGTGTGTTTGTTTTTTACGCAGCATTCACCTTCCTCAAGGTCTGCTCAGCGCTCTCCCTCCCCCATCACATCTGCTGCTCTGCGGGATTACACTGTGAATGTTTGTCTCAAACACACAGTACCGACAGCGGATTAGAAATGCTCTGCATCCTGCAGAAGGGTTAACCAATCAGGGCATGCGGACACAGGGATTAACCAATCGCACCACAGAGAGGGAGGGGAGAGGGATTAACAGAGCACTGAATGGGATTAGGTCAGTGCTGAGTGCAAACATGCTTTGAAATGTCTGCTTCAGACATTTGAGTATTGCATGTTAAAGACTGGGGAAGGTTAGCATGTGATGAGAGACAGGAACACAAACTAACATTGTTTTATCATTTCCAGCAAGATATTGGTAGGAGTTTGCAACTTTGTGAAGCAGTTTGGTAAACAAATTTAGATCTGAAGTTCAGGGAACATTTTCAGATAAAAGAATGTTTTTTATTCAAATGAAAAATCCCAAACTGAGTCAAAGACCCAACTAAAGCCTCTGGATCAGGCCGAAACTCCACATAAAATGTTTGACCACGACCATGTCACTGCTCAGTTTACACAGAGCAGTAATCAGGTCATGAGGGGATTACCCTGTGGAGACGAGTGAAGGGGAAGGGGAGAAAGAGGGAACCGCTGAGCGCAGAGAGGACGGAAAGATGCAAAACTCCATGAAGGCAACTGCAGACACAGTTTAGAGAAGTGTAGTCCGTTTTCTGAGGAGCAGAGCAGCAGAGGAGGTGCCGCCAGCAGGGAGGCAGAGGTGGAGGGATGGAGGAGGCAAAGATAGACGAGTAACGGGGAAAACAAGGAGAGAGCCAAGAATGGAAGGAGGTGGAGGTGGGTGAGAGACAGAGGAGGATATGGCAATAATCCCAACTAATTCACTTAGAGCATTGCTGTGGGGAGGCTAAGAGGATTGGGACACTCCCAGAAACAGATCAACCAAAATAACCAAGATGGAGCGCCGAGGAGTGCGCACGCTGCACGACGAGCGTGAAGGGTCCAAGCAGGTTCCTGCAGCGCCCCTTCCATCCCAAACCCACTCAGGACTGAAACTCCCGGGTTCATCTGAGTCAGAGCACAAACATCTGAAGGGCAGATCAGTTTAATATGTCACACTACTAAAACACGAAATCTATTTTCCATCAAACATGTCAGGCTGACAGCACTAAAGTCCAACTAACACAAACACAAATGATCCAAAAGGCTGGACAACATCAGACGACTGCACTAACAGTAGCAGGAAAACAACGATAATGATGAAGAGTTTAGAGTCATTTACACTGGTGGCTGGAACACAACTTCAAACAAAACCAACACGTGCACATGCCACACATGCCACACATCAACACGTGCACATGTGACATGACTCTGTGAACTTCCTGGAGCAAATTGCAGATTTTCCTTCATCATCCGAGGCCTCAGTCGTTTCATTTAACACGGGATGAGGATGAAGGAGGGATCTGAGTCGGACCGCCGCCGCTCTTTCCTGAAGTTCCTCCACAGAAAAGCGTCTCTACAAAGGCTGCTGCACAAAGAGAAAAACTAACTAATTCTCACAAACAAAAAACAGATAATTGGTGACAATTCGTCTTCTGGCAGAACTGCTGCCCCCTGTGCTCACACAGACGAGCCCCCCCACCCACCCACTCTGTCTAGAGGACCTGGAATTTCCAGGAGTTTTGGTCCTTGTGGTCCAGGCAGTCCATAGTCGTGAAGCCCAGTTTCCAGGCCTGCTGGTCCTTGTAGTCCAAGCAGTCAACGGAAGTGAAGCCCAGGGAGGAGGCAGTGCTGTAGCCCTGTGAAGACAGTGATGCTGGGGACTGGCTCAGGGAGCCCCCCATGGAGGGCACAGTGATGGGGCTGAGAGCACCCCCAGTGCCTGAGAGCTGTGAATGCATGGGCGACAGGTAGGCGCTGCAGTCCAGGCCGGTGAAGTAGGAGGTGGTGCTGGCGTAGCCCTGCGTGTACGCCGGCTGGCCGTAGCTCATGGGGTAGGGCGAGGGCCGCTGCATGCAGGGCGCCGAGGAGGAGGCCAGGGGGTCGGGCAGGGGGGAGATGGCCGGGCTCCAGATGGACACAGCGGTGTTCCCGGTGCTGGAGCTTGCGGCCAGGCTGGGCCCTGACTGGGCGGAGGAGGGGCTGTAGGAGCCGGATGGGTTGGGGACAGGATCGGGTGCACTGGCCTCCTGCACTGGGGAGGCCTTCTTCTTTGGGGGGCGGGGCTTGGACTGGCCACTGCTTTGTTGCTGCTGCTGACGGCATTTGGCACGGCGGTTCTTGAACCACACCTGAGAAAGCACAAAGAAGAACAGGCCATGTCAGACAATCTAGCAGTGAGGCCGTACATGTGCAGCGTCCAGCACCTCCTCCAGGTGTGATCTGACCGGACATGATGGGGTCCAGCATGAACTGCTGCAATACCTGCACACGGGACTCTGGCAAGTTGATCTTGAGGGCCACCTCCTCCCTCATGAAGATGTCCGGGTAGCGGGTCTTGGAGAACAGAGCTTCCAGGATGTCCAGCTGTGTCCGAGTGAAGGTGGTGCGCTCTCTGCGCTGCTTCCTGGGAGTGGCTGCAGATCAAGCACACACACAAAAACAGCATGAACTATGTAGTCACATCTGATTGACTGAAAATCCAAAGTTTGGGGGAAACTCTGGAAACTTTTTATCTGTAGCGGTTTGAGAAAAATGATTCAAAACCATTAAACACTGATAAGAGTGTCCGTAAATACATCAACAGATGTACATGTCGCCGCTTTTTCCCGATGGAGTCTATATGCACTCACTGTCGGCAGGGCTGTGTGTGTTTGTCACCCTGGACAGTTCCCCGGAGTCCACGGAAGAGCGCGCGACTAAATATGCACCAAAAACAACAATTCCTGACAGAAGAATCGAGTTCTTTAGAGGTGAAAACTCGTTTTGTTTTCCTTGTTGTAATTGTGTTGCGCTGGTTTGTGTCTTATTCATGAAGAAAAAAGGCAAACATTTTAAAGCCTTTTTCAGGGATGTCGGTGTTTCCGTGCAAACATTCTGGTGAGCGCAGACAGACGCCGTTTGTGTTCAGGACCTGATCAGATTTATGCGTGACGCTAAACAGGTGGAAATAGTTACAAATAAAACAAAACTTCACTGAAAAACCATAGAAAAGGGTTTGTAAAAGATCAAAAAGTTATTCGCCTCAAAATTTACAATTTTCAATAAAAGTGTAAGATTGCGCATATTTATTTTTTAGGATTTATTTTCCAACTTTGTAATCAAACACAGTATCTCTAACAACAACAAACATCATTTATTTGAGCTCCTTTTCTTATCTTACTTCGTCTTTACGCACCAGTCGGCGCGTTTTACGCATCTCGCTGCGGAGCAGGCGCTTCAATTACAGGGATGGGATGAAGCAAACGCGAAGACAAACAGCATTTTTGGTCAAATAAAATAAATGAACTCAACAAGAACACATTCAAACTTACGTGGATAAGCGACGGTGGTGTGAAGCACATCCATTCCTGGCGCAGGCAAACTTAACCCGTTCATGGTGTAATGGGGTTGCTTTATGTAGGACATCATCCTTGCAGCAGCTTTTAAGAGCTTCCCGAAGCTCGGACACGCAGCGCAGCAGCGGCGGGACCCTCGGAGCGCAACGGCGGCAACAAGTGGACGCGTCCGATTCGAGCGGCGCGCTCCGCGTTCTCAAGACTTTTTTCTTTCAAACTGCTCGGAGTGCTGTCATTGACTGTCAGCTTCGCAGCAGAGCCCCGCCTGGCTCGTTCAGCATTCGGACAGCTCCTTCCACTCTGACCCCGCGCGCACAGAAACGCTCAGGTGCGCTGCTCCCAGATTCCTTTGCGCCTTGGTGCGGAACTCCTCTGAGTTTCTTTACCGGCACTCGCTGCTAATTAGAGGAAGCAAGTGATTGCAGAAAACCCCTCCCACACTCACACCAGCAGACACGCGCACAGCGGCCTCAGTGGGTAAACCACAACAGTCACATAATTCAGCCTCTTTGGAGTCTGCGCAGCTCTAGCAGAGTGCTCAAAATAATTTAGTGTCCTCGTGCGTAACGTCTTTTCTCACAAAACTTCCTTCTGCAATTACTTTAAGGCTAACTTCTGCTCCTTAGTGTGGCATCGACATGAATGCAAAAACATGTGTGATTTATTTCATGGCTGGAAATAATTTCAGGCATCAAGGGGTTAACAACACTAAAATTAATTTTAAAAATTGCATCATGATGAAGAGAGAACAATAGAAAGGAAGAGCTCTTTTGCAGAATGATGCCAGTTTCCTCTCAGTGACCTCTGACCTTTGTCTCTGGCCTCTCCACCACAGTCTGATCATTTGCTGCACAGCTGCTGCAGTTCATTCGCACTTTCACACTTCAATCCCATGTTGGGATCTATCGCTAATTCAGATGCACACACACACACACAGCCAAAGCAACAAAGCTCATTTGATTTATCATAATATGCTTTATCTGAAAAGTAAGTATCTTATCTCCAGATAAAGAGAGGAAAGGCAGAGCGATCCGTTCAGTGTTGCCGTCAGGCAGAGGCTGAAGGTAGGCGGCGGCCGCTGGTGATGGACAGGTGACATCCAGCAAAGGGAAGAAGAGAAAAGAGTGGAAGATGAGAAGCTGAGGGATGGATGACTCAGAGAAAGGACTGCTGAACCTGACAGGAAAACGGACTGATGAGAGAAAACCTGGCTCCTTTGGTTTTTGGGAAGAACTCGTCGTCATGTATGAAAAACAATCTAGTGAGTTTGTACATGTGCATGTTCCCCGCTGTGTTTTTCGTCTGAGTTACATTCAGCTCATCATCTATGCAGGAACCATGTTTGAGCCTCATGAGAGTTCTTCTTTTTGTTTTTGGTTGTGAAAAGCTCAGAAGATTCTGGTTCTGGTGGGATGGGATGTTCACCAAATTTTCACCCCTTTTCTCCTCGTGTGCTTTCCAGAGGCTCACTTCATTCTGGGGGTGCGCTCTACACCAGCTGCAGAAGCAAACGGGCTGCTTTAATCCCGTTCAGATGCCCCTCCCCCTGGAAGCTGGACTCACAGCCCATCAGTGTTCAGCCAGAGAGGGGTTGGGGGGAGCACAGATCTGTCAAGGGTTCGAGCCCCAAAAACTCAAGAACCTGGGATGCACCAAAGCCAGTAGATAGGTGAGGGGGGGGGGGGGGGGGGGGGGGCGTGCAATAAGAGGAAAGCAGGTGAAGGGGCAGAGGGTGGGGGAGGCTCCGGTCCTTGTCCCCACTGACACACTGCTGCAATTAATCCAGATTAGAGTGTCTAAAACAGGTCGGCTAAATCTGCAGGCCAGCCAGCAGCACAGAGGCCGCTGTCAGCTCCAATCACTCAGCCTGCGCTCAAGCACGCACACACAGACGCACGCCGGCCTAATCCCCCCTCTGCTAACCAGGTGCCACCAGCAGCTCGCCGCGGCCCAACATTAACCCCTCCTCCCATCAGCATGGTTTGCCCCCCCCCCCCCCCCCCCCCCCACACCACATCATCCCAGAGCGTCAGCACAGCATCCTCCCTGAGAAGACATGCAGAACGCCAACAGGTGGCTTCATGCAGATTAAAACTTGTGATGAAGATGTGCTTCTCTCATTTTGCTGAGTCATCATAGATCCTATTATGACCTGCAGATTTGACAGCAACGTTCTTTACCAAACAATCTGCCCCCACCAGTGAAGAACGTGGAGAGTTCCGCTGTGTTTCCTACCTTCTGGAGACACAAACAGAAACCAAAGCAACAAAGATGTCCAAGAAAAAGACATAACATCCAAAAATAAACACAGTCAGGTAGAAAATGTCTGCAAGCAAACAGATTCAGTCCAGTAACAACAGCAGCACCATGTGGAGAAGCAGTAGGCCTTCTGAGGCTGAGACTCAGAGCCAGGTTCAAACTGCTGGAAGTCTGGATCCATGGAGGCACAAAGATGGAAAAACTTCTGTTCTTTTTTGACTCACATGAAACATCCATGTAAAGTAACAGGATGTCTTTGTAACAAGCTGAACAGTTCATTTGTTTTTGGTGTAAGGATTTTTGGTTTAAAAAGTCATTTTTTTAATGCTCAACTCTATGGCAATTGGCCACTTTGGTGGGACACAGCCTATGTAGATAGAACTCTATGGCAATGAGCCTCATCCCAAATAAATGGGATTCCTTCGTCAATTGATGTCTGGAATTCTTTCCAGTTGACATTTCCCCGGGTAAAAATCGAGGATCAAAGCACAACCGTGGCACGGCAAGGCAAGTTTATTTGTACAGCACAATTCAGACACAAAGTAATTCAAGGTGCTTCACAAAACAGAAAAATGCATTAAAATCACAATACATCATAGAAATAATCAACCTAAAATTGACTTTAAAAGAAAAGAAAAAAAAATTGAAAATTGATTTAAAAATAAAGGAAGGAAAGGAAAGAAAAGTGCAGATAGGACCTTTCAGTCATATACACGGCTAAACAGAAATGTTTTAAGTCTAGATTTGAACATGAACACAGAAGAGGCCTGTCTTACGCCTTCAGGGAGGCTGTTCCAGATTTTAGCTGCAGAATATTGAAACGCTGATTCCCCTTGTTTAGTTCTGACTCTGGGAATCAACAGGAGGCCGGCTGTGCAGATCTGCTGAGAATGTCTGTCTGAGGAACCTCTCCTACAGTGCTGAAACCTCAACCCAGGAGGAGCTACAACCTTTTGGAGGTGGGGGACTTGGACTGGTCTTCTCCATTGTGGAGGCAGCTGGACGGAGCAGTGGTGGCTTTATGGTTGCTGTCTGGGGAGGAACCCGTCATCTGCACACTCTCAGCGGTGCTGCTGTGGATCTGGCAGCCTGCTACCTTCTGCTTGGTCTTCTCCAACAACTACATGTCCCATTTCACCTGTGCTACAACAGTGACAGGCCTGAGGACTGTCGCTGTTGTTGACCAATCAGCCTCCTACCCTAAATGAGCTTCCTCCAGGGGGGCTGGGCGCTCCCTTAGAAATGGGGTGAGAAGCTCGGTCACCCGGAGAGCTCGGAGTAGAGCCGCTGCTCCTCCACATCCAGAGGAGGCAGTTGAGTCCAGACCAGATGCTCGGGCATCTTTGAGGGAGACGGCACCCTCAAACCTGAGGGCGTGGTTTTCAGGTGTAAACGAGGTTCCTTTAGGATGGCTGAGGTCTCCCTTGAAGGCAGTGTGTGAAACTCAGAAGGAGCTCATGGACCGTGACAGACCCAGGACCCATGTCACCTCTTCACCACCTTGTCTCCCCAGGTCGAGCTGGAGGTGGTTGGAGACACACCGTCCCCACACACACTGAAACAACAGATCCTCACTGGACCAGAGCTGCTCTTCTAGCCTTTTACCATCACTGATTATTTGTTTTATTTAGTTTTACCCATGTTGCCTTCCTCAAGCTTCAACTTGCTGTGACATGTGAAACTACAATATGTGTAAGACTCCAACAGATGTCTCCTGCAGACATGTGTGTAATGACTCAGGAGCTGTGGGTTAGGTGAGCTGTGTCAGAGGAGGATGAGTGATTACAGTGGACAGTAATCCTGCACAAGGATTAAGAGGTTGCATTAGGAGAAGTGTGGGGGGTACACCTCCACCTCTGACCTGTAACAATATGGACCATGAGTGCATGGGGGGGCTTCTCTCTGAGGAGTCAAGAAGAGTGAAGGGCGGTATGATGACTACCTCCACTTATGCTTTTAGTGTGCAAAGACCGAACCTAACCCTAACCCAAACGCTAACCCTAGCTCTAACCTTAACCCAAATCCTAACCCTAAACCTAAACCTGATCATGCCAATAGTTCATTGATGGGGTGAATCCATCCAGGATCTCTCTTCTAAACTTTTCTGGTAAACTCTGAAAAAGGCTCATAACAGCAAAGGTTGATCAGTACTGAATTCTGAATAAATAGTTAGTTAAATTATTATTAGTTAAATTATTAATTATTATTAGTTAAATAGTTAGTTATTTCTGTATTTTGAAAAAATTTGTAATGTTTTTTTTACAGTTTACATGTTTTGCAGACCGCATGTTTTTTACACTTTTACAGCTGTATTGTTTAATATGTATTTCTTTATTTAATAAGAATCTCATTTTTGATAATAATTTTTCATAATAATTTTCTGTGATATTTTTAATTATCTAATATAAATGTAATTTGTGATGTCCTTTATTGATGTTATATTATATAGATTATTTCTGAATGTCGTGTTGCTGCCACAGATAAATGAAATTTCCCCATTGTGGGATTAATAAAGTCATCTATCTATCTATCTATCTATCTATCTATCTATCTATCTATCTATCTATCTATCTATCTATCTATCTATCTATCTATCTATCTAAATCCTAATGTTGTCTTTAAAAAATACACAACTCGCAATAAATTAGGGATTTTGTGAAAAACAGTGTTTGTTTCACCACACAGATTTAGGGGACAGGTAGGTCATTGTTTCTGAGGTGATAAACACACCTCATTTACACACCTCTTACTTGTCTTACTTTTTGGGACAAGAAAAAAAGTTAAATAAAAACCTTTTCAGTGTGTTATCAATGCCAACATTCTGTGAGTCCAAAAAGCTGATTTTACCAGTAAGTCATTCCAAGTTCATCATTCAAACAGCCATGAACACACAATGTGGCTTAACCCTTGTGCTATCTTAGATGACCCCCCCCTTACATTGACGTGTTCTCCCTATCATGACAAAGCTGGATAAAGGTGGAAAGATTTCATGTAATCCATGGACACCAGTGAAGATCACAAATCATTGAAGAAAAAAGGTTCAGAGCACTGTCTAGTGGGTCTAGATGACCCAACTCCCAACGTTAGAGTGCCTAGGATAGCACAAGGGTTACAGGACGACCCACTATGCACAAGATGCGTATTAGATAACTGATCTATATCTACTGTAGATGTCTACTGGACATCTCATCTCAGACAACTCTGTTCTGTTCTGCTCAGGTGGTTTGGCACAGGGGGACCCAGACTTGGGCTACCTTGGGACTTCATAGTTGGGCAGTAGCACAAAGGTTTATGGGCAAAGATCCACACTGGATGAAGCTCTCTGCGCCTCCAGGACTGGCACACGAAAACCCTGATTTCTCATGTGCCAGCCCTACACTTAACCAGCTGAGCCATCCAGCCACCTAGACCAAACAGGAAAAACGCTAACACTATTAAAAAATCACTAAATTATTGTAAGTAGTGTATTTATGACAAACAAACAAGTCTGAAAATGATCTAAGAGAAAGAAAGCCTATAAAACTATAAGATATCTACAAGGTATTAACATGATAAAGTTGTTCAGTTCAAAACTTGATTCTAAAATGTTTACCAAACCAACAGTATGTCATGTTGCTCTGTAAGAACTATCGGAAACAATAGAAGTACAAGTGGATAATTGTAGATTGTGTGGAGGGAGAGAAGATGTCTCAGTATACGGTCAGAGAAGTGTTGTTTTTCTGAAGAGGCAGCTTTCAGAAACCACCCAACAGTAACCTGCCCTGATGCTCCTCAGGAGTGAAGATGCAGCCTGGATAGAGAGTTTTCACTGACCTCTGGTGGACGAGCATCCTAAGCTTTTCTTCTTTTGTTTCAGTAGACATCCACACACAGGTCAGACAAATCTCTGTGGTCGTTCTGGGTATTCCAGAAAGCAAGATTAATCTACCCTGACTTTAACCCTGAACTCTGGCTGAAATCCGCCTGAACTTGCTTACTCTGGGTATGTCGGTTCCAAAAGACCGGATATGAATTAGCGTAATTACGCTGGACTTGGTAACCCTGGGTTAATGCACGTGCACAGCAAGTACATAAAGACATTCTCAATGGATTGCCGATTTCTGGAGTCACCATGGAAACGCGTGGAGCGTAATTACGCTAACTCATATCCGTAGCGATGCCCTGAGACGAATAGCCGTTAAATCGGCCTGTCCATTGTCTGCGCCCAGCAGGTTGGACATGTCTTGAATCAGTATAGCACAAGTACACGATGGACAATGACTCTGGTGGAAATCAGTCCAGAGATAACAAAACCAGGTGTGGGACATCTTGTACATCAAGTCTTTGAGGCAGATCTGGCCTTTTTGCTGCAATCCAGATCTCAGTATCTCCGTCACATCAGTGCAGAGAACTCGTTTGCTCAGTCTTCTGAGGTGCACCGATTATAAAATTGTAGTATTTTGTGGGTGTGGTTAAAAATTCAGTGGTTTGTACTGAAAAACATACCAGTTTGTGTTGATGTTTCCTGTTCAAACAGTTCAAATTTAGAAGTTTACTGTGAGCATTTAAAAGTGATTAAAACATAACATAACAGACTTTTTCTTAAATTGATGTTCTAGTCTTCAAATGTAGAATTCAGACATTTTGGTTCTAATGTTTTTAGATGTATTTGTGTTCTATGCGAAGACATGAAAATACCTCTGCAAAAAATTGTTCATTAAACTGTTCATTTGCATTTAATCTTATTAAAATAGTTCATGAATGTTGGCTGAAGGTTTTGGAGAGCTTCTTCGGCTTAATAAGTGTATGTAGTTGTCTGTAGTTAAAATCTGGGACTCTGTTCTTCTCAAACCAAACCAACTGTATAAACCCAAATCCCTGTCCTTCACTGTGGACTCAGATCTGCAGGGGTCACATGTCACAGACAGCCTATCCATACTGGACTCATCTCTTTATGTATTTGATAACTTGGAAAGTATTTCTATAAAAAAATGTGAAAAAGGGAGGAGTAGCTGCTGACTAGAACTGTGCTGACATTACTCTGCAGTTTGTTTGTTTTTTGGTCTTGTTTTGTAGTGGAAAGGCTCGGAAAGAAGAAAGTCCAAACTTAAAGTTTTCTTCGTTCAACTCATTTACACAAAATGACCGCTAGATGGCGACGTGATCTACGAACAGTCCAGCCAGACAGATTTTTCTGTTTTTGCAGGGAATTTTGCTTTTTATAAAAACATTTTTCCCGACAGCAAATGCATTAGACATGTACCGTGTTTAGACTGACGGTGGGATCAATCATGGTGAGCTTTATGTGTGCAGCAGCAAGGGAATTAAATCCCACTCTTTTCTACAGCTGTTTAATCTCAGTTTTCCAACGTGGGTTTTGAAAAACATATCTACAAATAAATACATAAAAATACATCTCTGCACAGTTGAAAGGTGGACAGAAAAAAGTTCGTGTGTCTTAAATTTACAAAGCTTTTCAGAACCTCGTGGTTGTTTGGCAAATTTTGTCATTTTAGATACTAAAGACTAAATAATAAGGCTAAAAGTTATTTATATTCAAGAGGCAAGTGTTTAGAGTAAAACATAGACTCACAGAAAGTTACCTTGTGTCTGAATGAAATGTTTTCTCTAATCAGCTGCATTGCTAAGATTTAAAAAAACAATAATTTCTCTGTCCTTGAACGCAACTCGTGACATACCCGGATGTTAGTTTCACCGTCAGCAGAAGATGACGAACCTTCAAAACAAAACCCTGATCACCTGTGAAACTGAAGGGTGAACCAATAGTTTTAAAGGGGGTCCACTATTATTTTGAAATTATTGACCGGAAAAGCCGTCTGTCTGTGTTTTGAACAGAGTTGGGAAAAGAAAACCCGCACTAAAACAAACCATTGTGAGTTTTTGGTGTTATTTCAAAGCGGATCGGCTCGCGTGGATCCGCCGGGATGCAGCAGGAGTCGTACCCCTTCGTGGAGGACAGCTTCAGCCGCTTCCCGTCGCAGAGTAACATTTACGGACTGTGTCAGGCCGGGGAGCAGCAGCTGCTGGCCGCCACCCTCAAAGGGAAGGTGGTGTGTTTCAGGTACCAGGAGCTGCAGCAGAAGGTCCGCCCGGTGGCCAGGGAGGTCCAGTTCACCTACATACCAGGTACCGCAGAGAGAGGAGGTGAAGTGCTCGCTCTGCCGGTGTTTTCTTCATGCTGACTGATTCCAGTGTCCTCTTCTAGTTGATGCTGAGATTGTATCAATAGATGCATTTAACAAGTCTCCACCCAAGAGAGGACTGGTGGTGGGCATCACCTTCATCAAGGTAGAGCAGAACCGATCCTCGGCCTTCTCATTGGTGCTGCTCTGTTGATCACGTGACCTCCTCCTGCAGGACTCCGGGGACAAAGCCACCCCCTTCCTGAACATCTACTGCGACTATGAGCCCGGCTCCGAGTTTAACCTGGAGTCTATTGCGCGTGAGCGAAGACGCATGTGCACGAGCTCTTTGTGACAGTGCACGTGCTGATGCGTGTTTATCTGCACAGAAAGCTGCCTGAACCTGGAGCTGCAGTTCACCCCCTTCCAGCTCTACCACACAGAGTAAGTGTGTCTGCCTGTGGAGAGCTTCTTGCAGTTTTTGGTTGCCATAGAAACAGAGCCAGGGGGGTCACTCAGTGAAACATCCACAGCAACCGAGAGGGCTTTGCAGTGAATCTGCAGGCTGTGTTTGTCATGCGCACATTACTGGCTGATAAATCACATTTAATCCTTCAGACCAAATTCATTTGTTTAGATTTGATCAACAATAAAAAACATGTATTTCAAATACTTCCAATATAATTTAAAACAGGTTTTTTTTTCTCAAATGAAAAGTAATACATGTATAAAAACTTCATATAGTTGGATCTTTGTCTACAGTCCAGCCCTCTCTTTAGGCCATGAGGTTGTGCGTTTCTTCTAAAAGTCCCACTCCAATCATCTTGATCTATAGTCAAAGTGGTCCCAGTGGTCTTTTAAATAGGATTCTGCTGTTTTAGATGCAGGTAAAAGATCGTTTTCTAGGACATAGTTCCTACAGAGTGGCAGGAGTTCAATAGACATTGGGACTGTTGGTGGAAAGTAAGCCCACCCCAATATCCCATCATCCATCTGTTTACATTCTCTCTGGCTAGCTTACAACCCTAATCTAACATTAGCGGTGCAACAAAAACAATGAGGAATATCAGATGGTAAAATGGCGTATACTTATATAGCGCCTTTCTTCCTACAAGGACAAAGCGCTTTACAGTCACGGACCCATTCACCCAGTCACACACACATTCACACACACATTCACACACTGGTGGCGGCTCCGCTGCCGAACACTGGCGCCCACCTACCACCAGAGGCAAGGTGGGGTTCAATGTCTTGCCCAAGGACACTTCGGCTCATGGGTGTGCAAGGCAGGAATCAAACCTGCAATCTTACGATCATGGGTCGACCGCCAGATTCCAGCTCAGACCAGGAAAACAAAGACGTTCATGGACAGTGGATGAATCAGAATGGAGCAGAGCAGGGAGCTTGTCATGCGACGGTTGTAGTTTGTACGTAACAACTACAAACTTTTTCCAACATAATTTATTATCTACTACGGAATCGCATTGATTTGAATAAAGAAATATTAAGAAATGCAGTTTAATTTTCTGTCCTCTATTGTGAGAAAAATGCTACAAAAATATATTAAATACCCCAAAAACACACATTTTATTGGATTGGTAACACAACATCTTCAGAGGATCCTTTCTCCACATGAAAATAGTAAGTTTAGAGGACCCAGTCATCTATCAGGATGTCTGTGCTGCTTCCTCCAGAGGAAGATCAGACACAGGGACAGTGTTGCCAGATGGGGTGGCTTTGAGTCTGAATTTGTTGGCAAAAATTGCTGTGGGCATAAATTGGGTGAGTTTGGGATCGGTTAGCTGGTTTTTATTTCCTTATTAAAAAACGTTTCTACCTGAGACGTGCGGTGAGGGGAGGCAGGTGAGGCAGCACCAAGCCCATGCAAACTGGGTTGAAGGTGTACCTTTTGTTTACTCAGTGTATGCTAATAATGTAATGCATTATTTTAGGTTTCTATACATTATTATGACATGTTCTCACTTTCCATTTAATAGGTAATGTGTTTTATGTTTATCGTTTATTTGGAGTACGGATCTGACAAAGCCACCATGAAGAGTCGGAAAGTGAGAGAGATGAATTACTGCTAATATAGCTAATTGATTAACGTTTGGGTGTTTTTTTGTGGGGTCGGCAGTTTTTAGATGAGTTTTGGGCTGGAAAACCAGGAATATATCGGACAACACTGAACAGGGACCATGTGGCTTCAGCATGGTGGAGGAAAAAATATTTAGGAGGAACATTCTGGAGGTCCAAAACGTAACTACAATAATCTAAAATTCAAATACAGAAACACTTTAATGTTCAACAGTAAAAAAGAACAAGTTAACTGTTAGAAGTACTTAAATTACTTAGAGGTAGATTTAGTTTAACAATAAGTTATGTCAAAGGAACAATGTGATAATAGTAATTCACATTTGAATAATCAATGACATAACAAAGACCTAAAAGCAAATAATGATGGTAATAAACATGTAATGACAGCTAGATCAGTCTGCACTCATCTATTACTCTTCAGTCTATTTTCATTGCATCAAATCCCCCCCCCCCCCCCCCCCCACACACACACATATTACTTCATCCACTGAGGGCAACCAAGGACTCACAGTTTTGCTCACGGACACTCTCCAGTGTGCGTGGTTTGATTCCTGGGAGAGAACGTCTCCATCCTGGAGCCAGAGCTGCTCCGAAAACTCTGGCAGTTCTTAGGAATGATCTCAGAAAATGGGACTATTGAGGTCAGTGACATGAAGGTCCCCGTCATCCTGTCTCCCTGTCGCTCCTGCTTTATTTTGGGTCTCAGAGTGTTTTACAGATTGTTGAACACAACTTTCATGGAAGCGTTTGTATGCTCCGCCCCCCGGCAGAGTGCAGTGTGCTGATGGAGGGAGGGAGACGGTGTTTCTGCTGAGCGGACATGACCAGAGAATCCATCTGTACATGGAGGTCAGGTCTGCTCCCCAGTCTGTGGTCTGGGTGCTTGAGTGACAGTCTCTCTTTGGATTCTGCTTGTGGCTCAGCTTGAATCTCCTGCTTCCAACAGAATGCCTCCCTGCACCAGTTTGAAGAGCAGCCGGTGGAGAAACTGTTCCCTGAACTACAGGAGCTGCCCAGCAAGTGAGTCTTCTGAGATTCTGGTTTATCGTGTAACGGTGGTGAAAGTTCAGAAGAAACAACACAGATACCTGACACCTTTGTAACACTTGTGCCCCCCTTCTGCAGTGTGTTATGGTTGGACATGCTGAGCATAGCTGGGGGCCGGCGGCTCTCAGCCTTTGGCTGTCAGAACGGCTGTGTTGGACTGGCTTTGGTCAACCAGGCTGCACCTGGTAGGTGAACAATGAACAGCCTGCAGATCAAACACATACAGAAGCAGACTACGAACGCAGACACTGTTGAACCTTAACCCCATCCAGACCCTATCCAGACCCTATTTAGACCTCATCCAGACCTTATAAAGACCTCATCCAGACCCTATCCAGACCTCATCCAGACCCTATCCAGACCTCATCCAGACCCTATCCAGACCCCATCCAGACCCTATCCAGACCTCATCCAGACCCTATCCAGACCCCATCCAGACCCTATCCAGACCCTATCCAGACCCTATCCAGACCCCATCCAAACCTCATCCAAACCTCATCCAGACCTCATCCAGACCCTATCCAGACCTCATCCAGACCCCATCCAAACCTCATCCAGACCTCATCCAGACCCTATCCAGACCCCATCCAGACCCTATCCAGACCCTATCCAGACCCTATCCAGACCCCATCCAAACCTCATCCAGACCTCATCCAGACCCTATCCAGACCTCATCCAGACCTTATAAAGACCTCATCCAGACCCTATCCAGACCTCATCCAGACCCTATCCAGACCTCATCCAGACCCTATCCAGACCCCATCCAGACCCTATCCAGACCCTATCCAGACCCTATCCAGACCCCATCCAAACCTCATCCAAACCTCATCCAGACCTCATCCAGACCCTATCCAGACCTCATCCAGACCCCATCCAAACCTCATCCAGACCTCATCCAGACCCTATCCAGACCCCATCCAGACCCTATCCAGACCCTATCCAGACCCTATCCAGACCCCATCCAAACCTCATCCAGACCTCATCCAGACCCTATCCAGACCTCATCCAGACCTCATCCAGACCCTATCCAGACCTCATCCAGACCCTATCCAGACCTCATCCAGACCCTATCGAGACCCCATCCAGACCCTATCCAGACCCTATCCAGACCCCATCCAAACCTCATCCAGACCTCATCCAGAACCTATCCAGACCTCATCCAGACCCTATCCAGACCTCATCCAGACCCCATCCAAACCTCATCCAGACCTCATCCAGACCTCATCCAGACCCTATCCAGACCCTATCCAGACCCCATCCAAACCTCATCCAAACCTCATCCAGACCTCATCCAGACCCTATCCAGACCTCATCCAGACCCCATCCAAACCTCATCCAGACCTCATCCAGACCCTATCCAGACCCCATCCAGACCCTATCCAGACCCTATCCAGACCCTATCCAGACCCCATCCAAACCTCATCCAGACCTCATCCAGAACCTATCCAGACCTCATCCAGACCCTATCCAGACCTCATCCAGACCCCATCCAAACCTCATCCAGACCTCATCCAGACCTCATCCAGACCCTATCCAGACCTCATCCAGACCCTATCCAGACCTCATCCAGACCCTATCGAGACCCCATCCAGACCCTATCCAGACCCTATCCAGACCCTATCCAGACCCCATCCAAACCTCATCCAGACCTCATCCAGAACCTATCCAGACCTCATCCAGACCCTATCCAGACCTCATCCAGACCCCATCCAAACCTCATCCAGACCTCATCCAGACTCTATCCAGACCCTATCCAGACCCTATCCAGACCCCATCCAAACCTCATCCAGACCTCATCCAGACCTCATCCAGACCCTATCCAGACCCTATCCAGACCCCATCCAAACCTCACCCAGACCTCATCCAGACCCTATCCAGACCCTATCCAGACCCTATCCAGACCCCATCCAAACCTCATCCAGACCCTATCCAGACCTCATCCAGACCCTATCCAGACCCTATCCAGACCCCATCCAAACCTCATCCAGACCTCATCCAGACCCTATCCAGACCCCATCCAGACCCTATCCAGACCCTATCCAGACCCTATCCAGACCCCTTTCCAGACCCCATCCAAACCTCATCCAGACCTCATCCAGACCCTATCCAGACCTCATCCAGACCTCATCCAGACCCTATCCAGACCTCATCCAGACCTCATCCAGACCCTATCCAGACCTCATCCAGACCCTATCCAGACCTTATACAGACCCTATCCAGACCTCATCCAGATCTCATCCAGACCTTATACAGACCCTATCCAGACCCTATTTAGACCTCATCCAGACCCCATCCAAACCTCATCCAAACCTCATCCAGACCCTATCCAGACCGTATCCAGACCTCATCCAGACCTCATCCAGACCCTATCCAGACCTCATCCAGACCTCATCCAGACCCTATCCAGACCTTATACAGACCGTATCCAGACCCTATTTAGACCTCATCCAGACCTTATAAAGACCTCATCCAGACCCTATCCAGACCTCATCCAGACCCTATCCAGACCTCATCCAGACCCTATCCAGACCTCATCCAGACCTCATCCAGACCCTATCCAGACCTCATCCAAACCTCATCCAGACCCTATCCAGACCTCATCCAGACCTCATCCAGACCCTATCCAGACCTCATCCAGACCTCATCCAGACCCTATCCAGACCTTATACAGACCCTATCCAGACCTCATCCAGATCTCATCCAGACCTTATCCAGACCCTATCCAGACCCTATTTAGACCTCATCCAGACCTCATCCAGACCCTATCCAGACCTCATCCAGACCTCATCCAGACCCTATCCAGACCTCATCCAGACCCTATCCAGACCCTATCCAGACCCCATCCAAACCTCATCCAAACCTCATCCAGACCCTATCCAGACCGTATCCAGACCTCATCCAGACCTCATCCAGACCCTATCCAGACCTCATCCAGACCTCATCCAGACCCTATCCAGACCTTATACAGACCCTATCCAGACCTCATCCAGATCTCATCCAGACCCCATCCAAACCCTATCCAGAACCCATCTAGACCCTTTCCAGGTGTGCAACACGGGTCTCTGAGGCCCTGGGTCATACATTTACACTGAACTCCTGGAACAATGTGGTTTCCTGTATTATTCTTTTACTTTCTGTCTGTTATAGTTTAAGTTTTTCTATGATGGACATTACAGACCAAACTCAGCTTTTTAAGTGGAACAACTTGAAGAACCAGAGACTGACTTTTTTGCCTCACTGTATGTCTGAAATAAAACGGAAATGAAACACAGAAGAGTTTTGGTTATAGATTGAAACATGTCTTTTGCAGGAGGATGAAGTGGTTTATCCATAAAGGTATTGATATTAAGAACACGATGAAATGTCAACACACTTTTCACTTGTCTTTTATTTTATGGGTCAATCAGGGACACCAGTAGTGGTCTGAAAACTTGATTTAGGGCAGAGAAGAAAGAGCAGCTCTGGAAGTCATAACTGCCCAGATTCTGGTGTTTCTACCCCCTTACATCACAGTCCTTGAAAAGGAGGGGTATGGACCATTGACTGTATATGTGGCTAAACTGAAGACAATGTTAACCAGATCTGACCTTGAGTTGATCATCCGTGCTTTTATCTCCTCTTGTTTAGACTATTGTAATTCTCTTTTTACTTGTTTTAACAAAAAGTCTCTTAAACGTCTCCAACTGGTCCAGAACTCTGCTGCAAGGCTTTTAATTGGAACCAATAAGCACACTCATGCCACCCCTCTGCTTTTATCTCTATATTGGCTCCCTGTTAAATTTAAAATAGATTTTAAGATTTTGATTTTAGTTTTTAGAGCCCTGCATGGAAAAACCCTGATCTATATTTCTGACCTTTTAACACCCTACACTCCTGCACGTTCTTTGAGGTCCACAGACAAAAATCTTTAATGTGTTCCAAAAACTCATTTTAAAACTAGGGGAGACCTCGCCTTTCAGGCAGTCGCTCCCCGACTTTGGAACAACCTCCCCCTGTCTCTGCGCCAGATTGACTCAGTCGAGTGTTTTAAAGCTCAAGTTAAGACGTTTTAATTTAGGAGAGCTTTTAGCTGACTTTTACTTGTGTTCACTTTTGCCTGTTTGTTTTGCCTGTGTGCGCTTTATTGGGTATCGCTACTGATTTCATATTGCTTTAACATTGTGAAGCACTTTGTGAGTCGCTCTCTGTGAAAAGTGCTATATAAATAAAGATTACTTACTTACTTACTATGCAAACTGGACTGAGTGACTCCTCCCTCCCTCTTGGCGTTCCAACGGGAAGTATCTGCTGAAGAAATAACCAGCTATTACTCATTCTAGAGTAACTGTTTTTGCTTTAATACCTTTTATTAACATGTTTTGCTAATCCTAATTTATTCATGATATTTTTGCTGTACTACAAGCCATTCAAATTATAACCTGACCAATCAGAGGCCTCAGTAGGGTAGGTGGCCTTGCGTTCATCGTTTGAGGTGTTTGATATACAGATTCTCACAAGCCCATTTTCAGTGGAAGGGGTGTGGTTTTTCTAACATGCTCACTTCTGATTGGAGAGAGTGGTTGCCATAGAAATGTGCGCTCAGACCGACTCGGACCAATCACTGCTCACTAACAACATCTGTTTGCAACACGAGGATGGACGTATCGCAGAAAAATGGCGAGTGAATTGACTTCATTTGGTTGCAACCGAAAGTAAGGCATTTTCTATGGGTGACGTCAATCTCGCTCAGTCCAGTTCTCTTATACAGTCAATAGCATCTGATAATGTGGTTCACACATACATGTGGGGGCAGACATGTCAGTGGATGAGCCGCTGGACAGCTCAGTAATTGTTGGAGAGGACTAGGTTCCATTTTTACTATTGTTTGTTTACATATGCAGATGATCAATGGAGTTTATTGATCTACACCACTTTAAAAGAAAATGCAGCTTCTTGAAAGGAAAGAACAGATAATGACATGAGGCATTGCTGAGACATTTGTGCGGCTCTGCAGAGGCTTCTGATTTTTCATAACGGAGGGTTCTTTGTGTGTTTTGATAAGAACTGTTGCAGACCTGGCGGGTGCAGTTTGATAGTCCCATCTCTACAGTGCTGCTCTTCCCACTGAGCTCAAATCCCAAGTCCAGCCGGCATAACACGGAGGAAAGTATGTCCATGGACAGAGAAGACAGACTCCTCTGCATTTCATCTGGAGTGGGCCTTATATTTACTTTCCTCTTTTCCAGGGGAGGACACAGAGGGCTACAACCTCTTGATAACCAGCACGATTGAGATGGCGGTGGTGTACAGGTGTGTGTTGGACACCGCTGTGAAGGTTTAGTTCTCCTGAAAGGCAGAGCTGAAGTCTCATGGGTGTCTTTGTGTCTCAGAGACATCCAGGAGCGAGGTTTGTCCTGTTCAACCTGTCTCTCAGAGAGCGATCAGTGGGACGCGGTTCTTTGTGCGCTGGTCATTGACCTGGATTTTGACGGACAGAAGGAGGTGCTACTGGGAACGTACGGACAGGTCTGCACTCTCAAACGGAGGGACGAGTCAGTCAGAGCAATCATCCTGTTGGAAGGCTGGTTTGTTTCATGGGTCTACAAGACCAAAACAGGCCGTCTTTTTGGTCAGGACATTTCAAACGTCCTTGAATCATGGAGCAGAGATCCTGATCTTCTCATGTCTGTCCAAATGTCCTGACCAGAAAGACCTTTGTTCTTGATGTTGCAGCCCAGCATGGAAGGACAAATCTCTGCTCACAGATGTTTCTACATGTTGTCTTCATGGAGAAATGTTCTTGTCCGTCTCACAGGAACTACTTTGTTACAAGTTCCAGTCAACAGGAAGCAGACACGAGCAGTTTCAGCTGCAGTGGAGGCGGAGCTTCAAGAGTCCCTTGTTGTCCATCACCTACTTAGACCTGACAGGAGATGGTCTGAAAGAACTGGCTGTGCTCACCTTGAAGGGTCTTCATATCTTACAGGTGTGCTGCAGAATCTGGGATCTTCATCTTCCTCAGACCTTTGATCATCACTGAAAGAAAAATAATTTTCTGACACCTGAACTGTAGGTATCTTCTATTATTTGTGTTTCTCATTTCAGCACAGTCTAACCTCCACTGCTGAACTGCTTCTTGTAAGGCTTGCCCAGAAGGTTTCCACTCTGAAAGACAGTGCTGAGCTTCAGCCAGAGCCCACATCAGACCATGAATCAGCCTTGGAACTGGAGGGTTCCAGTCAGACGGCTTCTTGACAACTGTATTATGTTTTCTCCAGTGGTTAGAATGCAGTCAGCTCAGTGATAGTTGCTGAGAAAGAGTGAGGAACTAAATGTTCAATTGAGGGCTTATATAAATCCTTCATTAAAAAAATCAGGTAAGAAAGAGTCCAGAATGATTCATCTTTTAATTCTGCATTTTTACTAAGTCAAATATCAAAGCATCCAACCCTCCATCTGACGGGGGTTGGGGTACGACACTCATTCAGTACTGTACAGAAGACACGACACGGGTGAGATTTTTTTAATTTAGCGGCAGGTGGTGCCCATCTTAGTTCGGGAGGGGGTCCTGCACGTTGTTCTATTATCAGTGCCAATGTTGGTAAATGACTGATGCTAAGTACACACTGTAAATATCAATTAATAAAACCATGATGACATCAATGTTGAGTCCAGGAGTTCTTGTCAATGAATCGGAACAGTCCCTCTCAACTGACAGACATGACAGAGATAGTATTTCTCAGTCTATCATTCATATTCATATAAAGGCAAGCTTCTCATACATGAATATTAACATTGCAGCAGTTTGAACTGTGTGGTTAAAGAGAAAGCAGTTTTTAATACATTTCATTTTAATGACACGTGTAAAAATGTGTAAATGCCTGCTCTGAACATGTCAGGATTTGCTTCACCTGCAGGCTGGCTTTAACATCCACCTGTGGATCCTGTTGAGCGTTCACACCTGTCTGCACTCTGCTGATAGGCCACACAGAAGTACTAGTTTGGTTTCTCAATGCCACCACCATGTGTGGTGACCTTCTTAGTAATAAATGTTTGGGACTCTGTTAGGTCCTTGAGAGGTTAGTGGCTCAGGTGGTTGAGCAGGTCATCCAAGGGTTGGTGGTTCAAGCCCTGCTTTTCCCAGCTATGTTGATACTGTATTATAACAAAAGGTATTTTAATAAAAGAATATCCCAAAGAGATGTTTTGAGGCAGTAAAACCCCTCACACTTTTCTCTCTTGTTTGAACTGTCAAAGTTTAAACTTTTGTAAAAAAAAGTACTCATCTTCTATGTGCTTAAATTTTCTTTGCCTTATTCCTTGTAGTTGTCAGTTTTTCCCCATACCTTTTCCCCCACCATGTGTGGTGACTTCTTTATCAATAAATTCTGGGGACTTTGTTACATGTGAGAGTGAATACAAGTTAATGTTGTTGTGCATCTATGAACGTCAGGCATCACAAGGACGAAGATCCATCAATACATTTTTGCTAACTACCCTGTAATGGTCCATGGCGGAAACTTTTAATTTCCCAGAACATGACGGAACTTCTCTCGTTCTCTTGTGCACACGAAGCTCATACAGTGGGGCAAAAAGGTATTTAGTCAGCCACCAGTTGTGCAAGTTCTCCCACTTAAAAAGATGAGAGAGGCCTGTAATTTTCATCATAGGTAGACCTCAACTATGAGACACAAAATGAGAAAAAAAAATCCAGAAAATCACATTGTCTGATTTTTAAAGAATTTATTTGTAAATTATGGTGGAAAATAAGTATTTGGTCAATAACAAAAGTTCAACTCAATACTTCTTATAAAGCCACTTCTTTGTTACCCGGTCAGTGTTTTGGGATTGTTGTCATGGTGAAAGACCCAGCCATGTTTCATCTTCAATGCTGATGGAAGGAGGTATTCCCTCAAAATCTGACCATACATGGTTTCATTCATTCTTTCCTTTACATAGATCTGTCGTCCTGGTCCTTTTGCTGATAAAACAGCCCCAAACCATGATGTTTCCACCCCCATGCTTTACAGTAGGTCTGGTCTTCTCTGGATGCAGTTCAGCATTCTTTCTCCTCCAAACACGACGAGTACAGTTCTTACCAAAACAATATATTTTGTTCTTCTGACCATAGGACATTCTCCCAATCCTCTTCTGGATCATCCAAATGCTCTCTAGCAGACTTTAGACGGGCCTGCACATGTACTGGCTTTAGCAGGGGGACACGTCTGGCCCTGCAGGGTTTGAGTCCCTGGTAGTGTAGTGTGTTACTGATGGTAGCCTTTGTTACTTTGGTCCCAGCTCTCTGCAGGTCATTCTCTAGGTCCCCCATGTGGTTCTGGGATTTTTGTTCACCGTTCTTGTGATCATTGTGACACCATGGGGTGAGATCTTAGGGGGAGCCCCAGATGGACGGAGATTATCAGTGGTCTTGTATGTCTTCCATTTCCTAATAATTGATCCCACAGTTGATTTCTTCACCTCAAGCTGTTTACCTGTTGCAGATTCAGTCTTCCAGCCTGGTGCAGGTCAACAGTTTGGTTTCTGGTTTCCTTAGACAGCTCTTTGGTCTTGGCCATAGTGGAGTTTGGAGTGTGACTGTTTGAGGTTGTGGACAGGTGTCTTTATATAGATAACCAGTTCAAACAGGAGTCATTAATACAGGTAACCAGTGGAGGACAGAGGATCCTCTACAGAAGAAGCTACAGGTCTGGGAGAGACAGAAATCTTGTTTTGTAGGTGAACAAATACATATTTTCCACTATTACAAATAAATAATTTTAAATCAGACAATGTGATTTTCTGGATTATTTTTCTCATTTTTTCTCTCATAGTTGAGGTCTACCAATGATGAAAATTTCAGGCCTCTCTCATCTTTTTAAGTGGGAGAACTGAATACTTTTTTGCCAAATAGCCAGACCTTTTCCCTGCATTTAAGGATGCTGACTGCTTTCGTTAAACGTGGCATCTTTATTAATTTGTGTCATTTATCATTTCCAAACTATTTGATGCAAATGTGTTCACTTTTTTGGAGTCTGGCGTTTTGTCTTTAGTTCTGTGAAACACTTCAACTACTTTTATAGTTTTTGTTTTAACTCTAAAGTTCTCTTATTTAGGTTGTATAGGCTAACGGTTACTCGCTGTGAATTCACTTTTAATAATGATTTCTTACTTTTGTTCTCTTGAATTGAAATGTTTTGGCTGTTAGCAGCTCTGAATCGGATCAAACTTTTATCTTTGAAGTTTTGGAGAAAACTTAATCATAATTTTTTCGAACATAAATACTTCGTTTGAGTTTCGCTTTGAATTAAATCATAAATTCGTTAAAAACCGCTGAATACCACGAAACAAAGAGATGTTAGGGATGCAAAGGCGCAGGTGGCGCTTTTACCTCAAGACGGAATTAAATAATCAGAAAAACACGAGATTTTATTCGCGTGAATCCGTTTGCGGAGGCAGGAATCCTGTAGCGGGTCTCCGGAGCAGCTGCTCATCCCGCAGAGGTCTGCGGGAATCCTGTAGGAGAGAGCCGAGCGCAAAGGCCCCCGCAGGTCCCCCCTCCCCTCCCCTCCCTCCTGCCAGTGCCGCTGCGCTTAAGGTGCGGGTTGTTGTGAGCGTCAACAGGAGCCGCTGAACGAGCACGTGCGACTTCCACGAGCTTCTTCCTCTGTTTGGGTCCGTGAGAGCAACAATTCCGTGCGCGAAAGCTACCAGCTGAGTTTATGCCCCCATCCGATCCCTGAGACCCCCCCGCGGCGGTTCCCCGGCTATGAGGCGGTGAGGGCGCTGCGCGTGCGAGCGGAACAGCGCACATTCAGCGACGGCTCCGGGAAACCATGATGACGGCCGGTGGAGAGGGTGGAGGGTCAGCCGTGGACCACAACGGGATGTTCTCCAATGCGAGCCTCCACAGCCCGCAGCACCCCCACATGGACACGGAGAACGCGGACTCCCGCAAGCGGCCGCTGGACGCCCCGGCGGAGGAGGCCGGCTGCACCAAGCGCACCAACACCGGAGGTAGGAGTCCGGAGGAGGCGACCAGGGCGCCGCTGCTCTCCTTAAAAAGTGGGGATCCTCTCAGTCTGGGGTTCTCTGCGTGTGACAGCCTGAACGTGCACGCGGAGAGGGTCAGAGTCCTCTGATCCACAGTCTGGATCTTCTGATCCACAGTCGGGATCCTCTGTAATCTGCAGAACTTTGGGGATCTCTTTATTTTCCTTTGCGCTGGTCTGTTAGAGGTTCTCCTTAACAGCTGGATTGTGTTGTTGGGATTCTTTGAGCTCAACATGTCTGTGGAGGAAGAGTTTTGCTGTGGAATCTTTTAGATCAGACCAATGAGAACATGACTGAGTTCTGTTCTCTGGTCTTCAGGTTGAGCCAAGCAGCAGGTGAAACTGAAAGTCCTTCCAATCCTTAAAGACTCATCAGCAGCAGCCTGATGCAAAATCACGCTACTGCAGGGCTCCTCAGTGATGGAAGTGCTTAACAAAGATGGATGAAAACAAATGACTAATTGTAAACGGATTGGAACACAGTTGAATTTTACTAGAACATACATCAGGAGGTGATTATGGCATGGGGGGTCTCTTGAGCAGAGGGGGCACCACTGATTCCTCTGTCTTTTTGATGTTGTTTGTGTTGGTCTGCAGCTCACGGCTCACTCCACAGCTTCATGTTAATTGGAAGTCTGCAGAGAAAAGACAGTTTCTTTAGCAGATGTCTGTTTCTCCCTCCACACTCATTTACTGCCAGCAGTTTTCCAACACACTGGAGTGTCCATTAGCACCTCTGAAACTACAGCAACAATCCTGTTCCGGCCTGAAGGAAAGTTCTCCTCTGCCCAAACTTCCCGATCATTTTCACGGGAATATGAGATGGTGTGAGATGACACCTGAAAACGTTCACTGACATCTCTCTGTTGGGCTGCTTTCTTTGATATTTCAGCTTCAAAGCAGGAATTCCTGCTGTGGTAATCAGATCTCATCACAATCTATTCTGATTACATGTTGAAGATCTATAACATAGTCTGATCTTCCCTCTGAGATTAATAAAACATACTTTACACATTTGGTCAAATTCAGCATTCATTCAGAACCACATCAGGATTAGCTGAACCGCAAAAGACCCAAAGCCAAAGAGGAAGAAAATAAAATTTGAGCAGTTTAATAACTCACAAATTGGATTTGTGGGAAAATCTTTTCAGCTCTTTTTCTGAACTTTGATAGGACCCTGAACTGGATGGAAGCTGCTGTAGATGGGTCACGCCTGTGACATGTTCCCACCTGTGACATGGTCTCACCTGTGTTTGTGAGCTAAAACCCCAGTCACCTGATGGGCTACACACAGAAGACAGAATTGATTACTTTTTCAGTCAGATAACAATTTTCAGCATAACATGAAGCTTTTGGACTGAAAAGGGAAAGAGGGGCACCCCCCCCCCCTCCCATTGCCTTGTGGAAATGACACCCTTTCTATGTGCAGCAGCAGCTCAGCAGTTACCGTCTACAAACGGTCACTCCTGCAAATCACCATTTTCCTTTTCTTTAAAGCCAGTATGCAAAATTTGTGGGTAGGTTAGAGGGTCAAGTCCCTGGCTGGAGGATTGGGTCAAGGCAAAACATTTCATTCTGATTGCTCCAAAGAGTAGAAACATTTGAAAGTAAATTGGTTTCAAAGCTGAAGTGAGATTTTGCACAAGAAGAAGTTGAACACAGCTTTTCTAATGGAGAGTTAGGTTGATATTTCAGACACATTGGGAATTGTGTGGTACAAGCACCAAAGTTTAGGATCCCCTCTTTCAGAAAAGCATGTTAGCCATGAAAAAAAAATCCAAAATGGCGTCCGTTTGTAAAGATGGTGGCCATACAGTCAATTGTTACAAAAATATTCAATGTCTATTTGTCCCAGTCTCAACAATACGGGCTGTTCATCCACAAAATACAGTCTTTAAACTTTAGGAGTACCTACAGAATGCTATTAAATGTATTTTTTTATATATTAATATATACAAATAAATATGAATCTTGGATTTTCTCATGGCTACGGTGCTTTTATGAAAGAGGGGATTCTAAGGTACATCCATGCCTCATTTGGTGCTTATTCCACAAAATGCATGATTATTTTAATAACCTCCTCCACTATTACCTTTTCCAAACAACAAGCAAAGGCGGGGTTGACCCTGGACAGTTCTGTAGTCCATCGCGTGGTAATACAGAGACTATCACACACATTTACACTTAGGGACACCTTAGAGTAACCAATGAACCTATGAAGCATGCTTTTGGTCTGTGGGAGGAAACCGTAGTGGGAGAAAATCCACACATGTACGAGGAGAACATGCAAACTCCACATAGAAAGGACCCAGCCATGATTCAAACCAGGACCTTCTCACTTTGAGGTGAGAGTGCAATCCACTACAGTACACTTCAGCGCAGCCCCAGAATACAGCAGGTCTGAATAACCTTAATAAATACAGTTGTTGCAATGTTTTTAAAAAAATCATAAAAAGATTGTTAGGGAAAAGGGCACCAGAACAGTTACAGCTACAATGACAGCCTTGTAAAGGTGAGCAGTAATTCTAGATCAGTTTGTAAATCAGAACTATTCAAAGTCAGATCTTTTGAATCAGGACCGGCTTTTAGAAGTGGGAAGGAGTTCAGCGTCAACACAAAAAGGCGAGGAAAAAACAAAAGCCAGGCAGTCCAGAAAAGAACATAAATACACATCTAAGTAACCAAAGACACAACCTCACAATCACACCCATGCAGTCTGTGTTAATCTGGTAACTGAAGCAAAAACAATGTCATTGCTTCCATTCCTATATTATTATAATTTGAATGGAATGTCCAAACCAGGCTCTTATTGGTTCTGGTTCTCATTGACACATCATGCTCAGTACTTTTCGGCAGTTTGAGTCCAAATGTTCCTTCTAAAGCAGTTTTCCAAGAGAAAAGACTAAAAAAACGGCATCTGCCTTGAAATGGGTATTTAATAAATGTCAGTTATTACATACACTGAAATATGCAGGCCACAGCCTGCCTGTGTTCCACAGCCTGATAATCCTCAGCCACCCTGTAATCACCAGCCCTTTGACTACGTCTGATATTGATCAGGTTATTCGTACTGAACTGATCATTAACATGACTGGCAGTTACAACAAAGAGCAGAAAGCCTGCTTGTGCTGTAGTAGCTGTGGACTCTGAATGAGTCAGATTGCTCCTCTTTTATCAGCTTCTCTGTTCAAAATGTTCTCCTTCCAAAAGGTTGTGCTCCTAATGGAAAGGCTGGCAGAGTAATGTCAGTTTTTCTCCATTTCTTTTTTTTAATTTTTGGTGGGAAGGACACAGGTGCCCTTGCAGAGCGATGTGACGTGAGCGGACTGTGAATTTGCCAGGTGGCAGTGAAAGAGAGGATGAGAGGGATAGAGATGAAGACGGAGCAGAGAGATGGTCTCTGAAAGAGTCCAAAGGGAAGCGGGTTTGGAGAGAGGACTCAGGGAATTTTCTGGAAGGCATTGCTTCTGACAGAAAAAGGGGCTGTAATGTTGGGGTTTGATGTGCGCAGGACACTGATCTGCATCCAGGCAAAGGATGTCATTTTTTTAGGCTTCCTTGAATGAAGCAGGAGTCTGTTTCCAGTGTTACACACATCCAGTCACTTAAGTTACCTCTTGGTGTAAGATATATAGGCGTAGTGATTGGCTTCATCACCCCCCTCCACTATTCTGCGGCACTGCCATTTGCAATGGTTGATGAGCCCCTCCGCCCTCTCAAACATGGCCGTCTAAGGGATTGGGGGTGGGGGAAAGGAGAAAAGGAGGTGGGTGGCGTAAGGCACACTGTTCCTGATCACTCCACCTCCTCCATCAGCTGCCTCTGTGATCCATGCACCTTTTCTGCCTCTGCTGAAGGTCGTTTCTTATCCGTCCTCGTTTAGTGCGCGGCAGCCTCACCTTTCTCACTTTTCGCTACAAAGACTCAGTGAATGGACTGCCATACTTTATAGTGCTGCGTCAAAAGAGGCGGAGTGAGGAAGAAATTCAATTTTTTGGTACCGGCACCAGGGGAGGTGGGGACGTGACGCGCTGAAAGGAAGAGGCAGCCCATTGGCCGACGGAGGCGTCAGTCCTGCGTGCTGCTGCAGACAGACAGGCCACTCGATGAATATGGATGAGAGCAGTGAAAAGGGTGATGCGGCAGGGAAGACCCCCCCCTTCAAACCGACGCAGGCTTGAACAATGTGTGCCGTCTTTCACTGAAAACACTCGGCGCCTGCATTAGCATTTTCTCAGACAATTGAGGCTCTGGCCAACTGCAGGCATGGCTCGGATGCTGCGGTGAAATCGCTTTTTCTGCACCCACTGATGAATAAGACCTCGGTGAAAAAGGTCGACTGGCCGCATTCCTCAACAGCATCACTGCACCTATGCCTAGGCTAATGTTGAGATCCCCTTCAGAGATTTTGCCCTGGCATTGATGGCGATCTGACGGAGGACTTTAGCAGCAGCAGATCTCAGAATGGGTAAGCTTCGAACTCTTTTTTTCCCCCTGACTTGTTGAATTAATCCATCATGCCAGACTGTGAGTACTTTCATTCATCTGAAGCCCATTATCTCATTCTTGCCTGTTTTCCTTCCATCGTCCTTGCTCCTCTTTAGGAGCAGGTTAGTGCATTGAAATGCAGAATGAGTACTTGGAGGGGTTGTGAGAAGGAGGGAGGACGGTCACAAGGCATTTCCTCCTGACCCACCCCCCTCAAGTGACTTTACTAAACACATTTGGCTCAGACACCTTGTCGCTTCTCCAAGTCGTCCTTCCAGTTTTGGAAGCTCGGGTTTGAACTAACACCCCACTGGCTCAGATGCCCACTGTGCCCTGCTGCTCCCATTCCCTGGCGACAGATTGGCATGTTTACTCTACCACATGACGCCATTAAAACCTGTTACTGTGATCTCAGACACCAGGACAGAATCAATTATTGACTAATGACAGCAAACGGGTTGCGAGGGTGACGGAGGAAACCTTTGTGGTTGGGTCCCCTGCTGGCTTTGCTGTGGCTAAAGAGGAGCCAAAAGTTACGCAGTGGGTTTGAGCTCGTCTGTCAACAACAGGTCCTCTTCGGATGTGGGCATGCTCTCATCAGCATCATTTGAAGGAATTTCTTCATGCGCCTGTCATGCACCAGGAGTGGAAGGCTCAGAAAAGGGCTTTTTCCCACCAAGGTCATTTTCCATTTAATGCTGCGATGAAGCAGAGCTGCAACACTGCACAAAATCCAAATATCAAAAGACGGAAGAGATCATCTGTGCAAGCATGGAATCCTGAGATTTTCCACCTGTTTCTAATCTTCAAACACATTGCGTAGGACCGACCTGTCCATGCAATATCATCAGTATCGTTTCATGCAGATACCATAATAATCTAGGAGATGTAGGATTACCCCCATGCCAATGGCTGGCTAATGTAGATGTGAGGTGCAACTGCATCATTAACATTTGTCATGGAGGATGGTCACAGGGACGAGCCAAGCCCTAATGGAACATGAGAGGCATATGAATGCAATAAGAAGCAGAGCTCACACATGAGCAGAGAAATGTCACATTGTTCATTTAATGAGAGCATCTCTGAGGCAACAGGTCGGTCTGGGTCCACTCCCGCCCCTACGCCACACCGCCAAGCCTCAGCAGTCAGCATCGCCCGCACGCCGACAGAGCGCGGCTGCAGTGCGTCCTGTGGCCCCCCTGAAAGCAGCTCTGTCAGACACTGCTTGACCGTGCCTTGTTACATCTCCGCTGACGTCACCTTTTTTGGTAACTGGAATGTAGTGAACATGATGTCATTGCATCCCATTCAGCATGCAGAAGGTTCTATTTGCGCTAGAGCTTCGATGAACCCAGACACAGTGTTTACCACGATGCTGGGGAGGTTTTTGGAAATTCACTACCACATATTAACAAATGAGTGTTCCTTCTCTGTGCGTGCGTATGAACACCTGCTGTTCGATCAGTCCTTAAGTCTTCTGCTGATTACTCCTCAGTTGGGCCCCTCAGTGAAGAAGCCTTCCTTTTAGAAGGAGCTGTTCACGCTGTAAACTCTTCAGATTGATATGCTGTCAATCCTTCACTGCTGCAAGTGTCTCTAAAATCCAGAGGCCCGGTACAGACTGGAGGCCAGAGACCTTTTGGCTGCACACGTCTCAAACCAATCTGAGGATATTTTCTGTATGTTCTGTGCTGGTCTGCCAATTGTGTTGGATAACTCTGCATTTGCATTCATTGACTGCCTGGATTTGGAGTTTGTGTGTTTTGCGCTTTCTTTGTCCAAAGTGTTGCATTTTGACAGCAAATTAGCTGCAGAGGGAGATAGCTGCCATTGAGCATGGCTGAATATTTATCAGAGGCTACTAAAACTGACTGGAAAGAGTTAAAATTAGACCTCTGCATTAAAGGAAAGGAGGTCATCATTTACTCAACCAGAAATCTGGGACAGGACACAAACCATGGCACCATTCTGCACTAGAACACAAATGCAGAGAGGCTGAGTCTCAGGCTGAGACCGTTGCCTCACCAGATCACACACCACATCACCTATGTCCCCCGCTGTCTTTCTTCAACTGCATGTTGAAAGCTGGGTATCTGTGGGCTGGGCTCCCGTATGCTGTGTATGACAATGTGTGGTGCTGCTTTACATGATGTGGCCTTTTCCACTTTGTGTGTCTAACCCCCAGAGGAGGGCGAGTACTTCCTGAAGGTGCTGATCCCCAGCTATGCGGCAGGCTCTATAATTGGCAAGGGGGGCCAGACCATCGTACAGCTGCAGAAAGAAACTGGTGCCACCATTAAGCTGTCCAAATCCAAAGACTTCTACCCAGGTAAGAACAGACAGTACCTCCGTCTGGCAGCCACAGAGCTTCACACACACCAGAGGAGTGGTCGCAGTCAGAGGAGGCATGACGGCATTCGAATTTCCTCCGTTTTTAGCTTCTCACACGTGAAAGGACCATTTTAATCGTCATAAACACCCTGAACCTCATCATCACATTGCCTTTGAGAGACTGAATATGAAGCAGATGATTCTTGAACTCTTGTTAAACCTTTAATTTATAGGGTCGTTTGAGGATTTTAAACTGGTTATAATTCCATTCTTGGATGCAAGAAGCATCGGTTTCAAGCAGGGTTACAGTATCTATAGCAGTTTATGATCTGCTGTCGTATCTGGAACATTTTAAGGAGGCCATTTCCCTTCCAAAAAGGAGCGGTGCAGGTTCCAGTCTGCAGAGGACTTGAGCAGCGTGCTGCCCATGCAGAGCCTTTCTGAAAGAAACTGATAATCATTGGTGTGAAGGCCGTTCAGACAACTATGTTGTGATTTGGGGCTATGTAAATAAAATGAATTGAATTGAATTAAAAGGTGCCATCAGAAACAGCAACAGGAGATGAACGCTCATGCTGCTCGGTGACCCCTATCACACAGAGGTCAAAGCTGAAGCATCCCGTCTGCCACAGAATGCTGAGGCAGAAAGGAGCTGGATGTCTGTCCTTCATGCCTGAGAGGAGGAGCCAACCCGCTGAAATAACAGGTGCTGAGCTCCGACCTGCTCATCAGAACCAGATGTTCTCTGTGACATCTAATGAAAGCAAATAACGTCTGTCCAACGGTGGACTAATAGAAAATAATTCAGCAGTTGACTGAGAAAAACAGTCTAAACAGAAATACCTATATGATTTTGGTCAAACGTGTGAACATTTCTTAAATTTGGACCAGATCGCATAATGAAATGACAGCATTTTAAAATACGACGCTGCATTAAAGGAAACGTAATAACATGCAGGTCAGGGTTGAACTCCTTCAGTCAGAGAAGGATTTGCTGCAGCCGGATGTGAGTTTCTGCTCCTTTAAGAGGAAGCGTCTCTTTTTAGGTAAAGCTGTCACCTCCTGCCAACATCCTCCGTCACAAAGTGAAATGCTGCATTACCAATGCCTGTGTCTCAGCTGAAGTTTCCACTTTACAGACAAGGTTGTTGTTCCCAGCTGTCCCAAAAGTTCCTGCATGACCCACAGAAAACCCAGATTTCTGTCTGTCTGAGCAGGTGAAACTACAGCACAGAGGAGCTTACTGTGCCCTGGTCAAAGGAGACCTGGCCTCAATGTGGGCGGGGCATCACCTGAAACCGATTGTGTCAGAAGACCTGAGACAGACAAAATGGTGACCAATATCAGAGCTAACCAGCTGTCCAGTTTAGATCTAGACTCCAGCTCAGACCAGGACAACAAAGCCGTTCATGGATCTGTTTGTCTGTTGGTGGATGATCAGAATGGAGCGGAGCAGGGAGCTGGTTCGGCTCATTGTAATTTTGACATAACAACTACAAGCTTTTTCAAACAGCAATTTTTGCCTGCTCCTGATTCACAAATATTTTAATAAATACTCAGAAATTTGATCCCTTGCTGATTTAGTTGGCATTCCCACTAATGAAGACACGATCATTTGATGAAGGCTCGATTTCCGCCTTGCACGCCCCATGAGTCAAAGTGTCCTTGGGCAAGACACTGAACCCCACCTTGCCTTGGTGGAAGGTTGGCGCCAGTGTTAGCGGAGCCGCCATCAGTGTGTGAATGTGTGTGTGCATGCGTGAAGGTAGAAAAGCGCTAAATGCCATTTACCTTTTACCTTTTACTTTTAATCGTAGATGTATTCTAACATGGAGAGACAGAATATCAAAACGAAAATCCCCAAAATATCTTGAAAGAATTCATAATATTTTTTTTATATTTTATCGAGAGAAATAAGTATTTGATCCCCTAGTAAGCAATAGGAGTTCTGGCTTTCACAGACCAGTTTGACACCTCCAATCAACTTGTTACTTGAATTGAAGACACATGTTTTAACTCATCACCTGTATGAAGGACAGCTGTTCACAGAATCAGACAATCAGATAGACTACAAACTCTCCAAAATGGGTAAGACCAAAGTACTCTCTCAGGACCTCAGAGACAGGATCGTTGACCTGCACAAATCTGGACTGGGTTACAAAAACATCAGCAAGAAGCTGGGTATTAAAGTAATAACCATTGGTGCAATTGTGAGAACATTTAACAAGTATAACATGACCATCAATAGACCTCAGTCTTCTACTCCACCGAAGATTTCACCGCGTGGGGTGACCACCATAAAAACAATTGGCAACACTTTAAAATCCTGCAGTGCCCGAAAGGTACCCCTGCTTAAGAAGGGACATGTGCCAATGATCACCTCAAAGATGCACAAAGTGATTGGAAGAAGGTTCTATGGTCATATGACACCAAAATCAAACTATTTGGCCTAAACTCTACCTATCTACTATGATCCCAGGAACACTGAGCCCACCGTCAAACATGGAGGTGGAAACATTATGTTTTGGGGGTGTTTTTCTGCCACGGGCACAGGGCTTCTACACTGCATCAGTGGGAAGATGGATGGAGCCATGTACCATGCAGTCCTGAGGGACAACCTCCTCTCTTCTGCTCTGCTAGGAAGCTGAAAACGGGCCGTGGCTGGGTCTTCAAACATGACAAAGACCTGAACCATACAGCAAAGGAAAGAAAGGAGTGGCTCGAGAGGAACCATATTAAGGTCATAGAGTGACCCAGCCAGTCTCTGGACCTCAATCCGATTGAAAATCTATGGAGAAAGCTGAAGGTCTGGGTTACCAAGCAACAGCCCACCAACCTTAATGACTTAGAGAGGATCTGCAAGGAAGAGTGGGCCAAAATTCTCCCTGATATGTGTGCTAACCTTGTGGTTAACTACAACAAACGTTTGACTGCTGTGCTTGCAAACAAAGGGTTTGCCACCAAGTATTAAGAGCTTTTGGATAGAGGGATCAAATACTTATTTCGCTCAATGAAATACAAAAAAATAATATCTATTCTTTGAAGTTATTTTCTGAATTTTCGTTTTGATGTTCTGTCTCTCCGTGTTAGAATACATCTACCACTAAAAGTATAGAATTATCATGTCTTTATAGTAGTGGGCAAATCAACTAACTCTGCAAGGGATCAAATACTTTTTACTCTCAATGCATATGTCCCCCATCATGAGAACAGAGCTACAAGAACATGTTAGAAACAGCAAAAAAACAGCATTTTCATTGCAGTCGGCCTTCAACTGAGCTAAATCGAACTGGCTCCTGCTGCAGATGATGAACCAGGACGTGGAAAGATCCTCCTGCTTTTTGCACTCTTTGGTGGGTTTATGGCTGAATTAGAATTTGAGATGGTTGTCCGGGCAGCTGCTGGGACAGAGGCGGTCTCCAGGATGAACTTTAAAATCTGCACGCCCCTGTAGGAACAGCTGTGAGCTGCTGCTGCATGTTTTGAAGTCGTCTTTACCTCTGGGAGCTAAAAGCAAGAAACTGTTCTGATTGAACCATGACCGATTTTTACCGAGACAAAAGAGAGTCGTGCAGGCAGGCCCTGCCTTGTACACGGTTCTGTAAGGGGGGAACGGTTGAGGCTGGCTTCTGCTCACAGGAGGTCGGCCATGTTTCAGGGAATCTCTCACGGCTTTAGGAAAACTGCAACACGTATCTGCATTTCCTACTTTAGATTGTGGATGTGTTCATAGGCCACCACCTGCTCTGCCCATCCCCCTGCTCATTATGGCGATGAGTGAGAAGAGGAGTTCAGGGAGAGCGTGCTGGCCGCCCTTTGATTGGCCAGTTCTTCTGGCCCACACAAGTCAAATGAAAGCCGGGTTGCTTCCCGCCACTCGTTCACGGGGTGTGATGCTAATGGAGGCAGCTGAAACGTGCTGTTAGATAAGTGAGTTGGAACTGCTTCCTGGATCAGCTTGGGCTGATGAGCGTCCCGTCATGCAGGTCTCATCTCCGCTCCTGCTGCAGAGCTGCCTGAGGTGGTGGTTCTGCCGCAGTCTCTGTGACGGTTCGGTCTGACTCCCCACCATCCCTCCAGGAGGAAAGGAAACCAGGAATCCTGGCAGAAATCCACAATTGGGTCCTGCTGTGACAGATGAGTGGAGATACTGAAGGGTGTGGATGATGCATGATTGTGTGAGTGGCAGGGTCTGGGAGGGGGGGCCCAGAAATAGCCTGTTTCAAAGTCTATGTGGACATGGCCCCTCTCCCAGCTTTACTCAGGCCAAGCCCCCCTCCTGCTCATTGTTTTGCTCTAAATTTGATTCCTGGTACTTCAGAGAGTTTGTGTCAGATGAAGCTGACATCATCCTCCCTATTTTTCTCTTTTCGTGCTTGTGTCCTCCATGAGAGGCCTAACTTGGTGTTTCTTAATGTGGTGGTAACTCTGCTGTGTTACTAAAGACTATAAAAAGTGGTCAGTGTGCGTTCACCTACTTCCACAGAGCACCGGGCACGAACAAGCGCACACCCACATGCACACATCCGCATATTTAAGCAGCTGCAGGCAGCTCTGTGGGAGTCATCATTACACTTAGAAACAAAACTCAAACCCGCGCTCTTTGTAGCAGCTGCCAGCAAAGTATTGAGTTAGCACAGATTAAGCTGTAATGTTCCTGTTCCATCCTCTGCTGAGAAATCTCAGATGTCATGTTGAAGAGCCGTGTTTGTACAGAGAGCACAAGGCAGAGCTTTCTCCCAGGGACAGGGATGAGGCTGGAATGCAGAATTTTAGGATGAAGCTGACTTCAATTCATGCTCCATCCAAATTCACTCACTATTTCTAATCCCTAAAAGACTATATAGTGTGAGATTATGTAGTGCCCTGCATTTTAACACATGATCACCTTTTTATTAAAAACGCCTCACATGACTTCATTTCGAAATTGTTTAATTGACAAATCCTTCAAACACAATGCACTATGGTCTGTATTCATCAGTCTAGAGATATTGATGCACACTGGTTTTCACAGAGACTTCTGGTAAGTTTCCAAGGCACTGGATTTTGGAATTGTAGATTCAGACACCCCCACAAAATGGTGAACACCCAATACAGAGCACTAAGTAGTGAGAAGTGAGTGAATTCGGACACAGCCTCAGGCTTTTTTCCCGTATTTTACGCTCCCATTTTTGCACACTTTGCCCAGAAACTGTCCTAAAGTCTTCCTCTCTGCAACATGATGATCATTTGTTTATAACTGTATCTGCAGGACAGTTTACTCTTTTTTTTTTTTAAATCTTGCAATCGGTTGTTAAAGGCCTGTTGGTTGGAAAGACAACAGTTTCTCCGTGGTGTCCAGTAATCTGCTGAGGAATTGACTAAACTTGGATTTAGGCATTAATTCTAATGTTGGATTTTAGATTCACTTCAGACTCACACACTGTGAGATCTTCCACTGTAGTTTGAATATCCTCTTCGTTACAGTCAACAGGTTTTGCTGATCACAAGTTATCTCATGTTAAAATATGTGATAAATGGTTCACATAGTTTATGTTCTGTGTTGTTGTATTCCATGGTATGCTTCATATCAGATTAGCTTTATATTACTTGTCAATAGTGTTTAATAGTAATTTAAAATTCACAGTGTTACTGCTGCAGAGTTGCAATGTGTTACATGACTTTTGTATTAGTTTTTAAGTACTTTAATTAAACTTGAGTTAATTTAATCAGTAAGCGCACCGCAGCACGTTTTATGTTTGAGGGAACTAGGATGTAACAAAATGACCAACATTCAGGCTGTTTACAAAATCCTCCATGCCAGACAATGGAGAGCTGAGGATACAGTGCTGGAGGACAGATCCTCATGGGAGGACAAACCCCTGCATGGGATGTACCACCGGGCCATAACTGAAGTGGCTGATATCAAGAAGTCCTACCAATGGCTAGAAAGGGCTGGCCTACAGGAACGGAACTGAAGGAACAAGCCCGGAGCACCAGAATGATAGAGGCTCTGATCTACCACACCAGACAAGACCCAAGGTGTAGATCTACCACACCAGACAAGACCCAAGGTGTAGATCTACCACACCAGACAAGACCCAAGGTGTAGATCCTCCAGACCAGACAAGACCCAAGATGTAGATCTACCACACCAGACAAGACCCAAGGTGTAGATCTACCACACCAGACAAGACCCAAGGTGTAGATCTACCACACCAGACAAGACCCAAGGTGTAGGCTGTGCAAAGAGGCGCCTGAAACAATCCAGCACATAACTGCAGGATGTAAGATGCTGGCAGGGAAAGCATACATGGAGAGCCACAATCAAGTGGCTGGAATAATATACAGGAACATGTGTGCAGAGTATGAACTGGAAACCCCAAGGTCGAAATGGGAAACACCTCTGAAGGTGGTAGAGAATGAGAGGGCAAAGATCCTGTGGGACTTCCAGATCCAGACTGATAGGATGGTAATGGAGAACCAACCAGACATTGTGGTGGTGGATAAAGAACAGAGGAAAGCCGTTGTGGTGGATGTGGCAGTGCCAAGCGATGGGAACATCAGGAAGAAGGAACATGAGAAACTGGAGAAATACCAGGGACTCAGAGAAGAACTGGAGAAAGCCTGGAAAGTGAAGGTGACAGTGGTGCCTGTGGTAATTGGAGCACTCGGGGCAGTAACCCCCAAGCTGGAGGAGTGGCTACAACAGATACCTGGAAAGACCTCAGACCTCTCAGTCCAGAAAAGCGCAGTGCTAGGAACAGCTAAGATACTGCAGGACCCTCAAGCTCCCAGGCCTCTGGTAGAGGACCCGAGCTTGGAAGAGAATACACCCACGGAGGGTGAGAGGGGCGTTTTTTTTATACATAAATATACAGCAGGACTTCTCTTTTTATTGTTACCAATTTATCATCGCTGAATTCAAGATGTAAAAAAGGTTGTGAACAGAGTGATATATTGGATGGTTTGATGTCCTACATAAAATCCCTAAAGGCAAAAATGATGCCTAAAGTGAGTCCCTCCCTATTCACAAATTTAAGATGCATCAAAACAGTTAAATAGAAAAAACAGAAAAGAAAAAGCAAAAACCAACCACACCTCTCTTATTATTTGCCATAAATAAAAAATAAAAATAAAACTACAAACAAAAAAGTTTTAGAACCAGGCTTTACAGATGTTTAGTTTTGGTGCCAGCCTCCAGTGGTCTTTTGAGGAACTGCAGCATCTGGTACTTTCTGCTTGGGTTGCACTCTAGGATTAGTTGGTTATATTTCATTCCCTTTGTCCTGTTCAGAGGTCCTGTGAGTTCATAGCTATACTACCCTCAGTTGAGCAGCTTTTGCAGTAAAATTCTTTCTTTTTTTTATTCAGGGTGAGCTGGATGGCTCAGTTGTTTAAGTGCAGGACAGGCACATGGGAAACCAGGGTTCGATTCCTAGAGCGTTTGATCAGTCCCCCTGTGTCTGTCCCCAGCCTGGATGAAATACAGGGTTGTTTCTGGCGTAAAATCTTCTGCCAAACCACCTGTGTTGAATCAGTGAAAGATGATTCACTGTGGTGACCTCTGATGGGATGTCCCAAAAGGTGAAGAACAGTCAGTTCAGTTTTCCCCCTGAAACTGCTGTTTGTGAAATATGACCTGTAAAGATATAGATTTGCCATTTTTCACACAGCATTCAATAGCTTTCTAGTTTTGGACAAAGTTGTATTTACCTTAGCCATGTGTTCATCCATCTGTCTTCAAAGCCCACTGAACCCCTTTCAGGGTCACACGGTTGCTGGAGCCAACACAGCTACTGTTGAACAAAGGGGGGGTACACCATGGATGGGTCACCAGCCTGTTGCAGGGTCACACACACCCTCACATGCACACACAGGGCCATCTATTTATGATCCTTTTTGATTTGATTTTTTTGATTTGAAATGGTTTATTTCAAGCAAATTAAGTAGAAATAATACACAACAGCAATATAAACATCAGTTATACATTCATACAGTAACTAATCAAACTTAGGATAATTAGACATATTAATAAATATTGCTTGAAAGGGAGTGGGAGGAAGCGAACTTATATAATCCCACCCCGATTATACTGTAACCATTTTATTACATGATTTATCAATATCCGGTTCCCAGTTTTTATCAGACAGAATTAAAAATCATAAGATATCGATAAAGCACATGACAAAGATGAATTACTTAAGTATTACGTCAGAAAATAACTATTTTAGAAATCAACATGGCAAATGCAGATCAGTCATCTGCAGTGGCGGTTTTTGATATGGGCGGTGTGGGCGGTCGCCCAGGGCGGCACTTCATAGGGGGCGGCATTGGCCGTGTCCGATGAGTAATGTGCTACATACAATATTCAAAGAGGTAGCTTGAAGTTTTAATTTGAAATTACTTCAGCAGCCGACACTTAATACTTTTATTAAGACACATCAGACTCTTAATAATGTCTTTCTCCTGTTTCCTCTTCACACTTATGGTGCAAAAAAAAAAAAAAAAAAAAAAAAAAAAAAAAAAAAGAATAATTTAGAGTGAAACAACGTAAAACAGGCACATGAAAAGGAATTAGGCAGAACAAACATCCGTGCTCAACCCAATTTCGACAAAAGCAGGCAATGGGGATTATTTCCCACAATTCTTTGCTCCGACACAGCAGACCCGATGCGCACGTGACCACCGCCCTCTGCTGCAAGACGCTTGCGGCCACACCTTTTTGCGGCAGTCTTTGGAACATAAGTCAAAAAACTCGAGAGGGGGGCGCAACTCGCCGGTGGCTGGCTGAATCACACTAACAGGTGATTGGGAGTCTTTTTCTATCTGACAATCAACTCTGAGCCGCAGCTGCGCCTCCCGTCATAGAGACGGAGCCGCGTGTGAGAGGGAAGGGGAGGGGGAGGGGGGTGAGCGCAGACCATTTTATATGGATTGAGGTTTTTTGGAGGATTTCTGCTGTTGGTGTTGCACAAATTTAGGGAAATGCCAAATATTTTTGGAGTAATCCCACTGATGAGTTCTAAGATTTAGTCTTTAATGTTTTATAAGACCTAAACATATTAATCACAATAAGTTTTATTTTTTAGATCTAATCCCTCTGTTATGTTTCACAAAGACACACACAGGACGTCACACATTAAGAAATTATTGCTAAAAATGAAGCAGGAGTCCAGCTCTAAAAAAAAATTCTCTAAAAAATGATGAAAGAGCAAAAAAATGGAATTATTTGACATAATTTCTTATTAATATTTCCAGGCTTTCTTTGCTTTTTGTCCTGCAGCATGTTCATATTTGGATAATTTTGACAGAATATATTTCTATGGAGAACAAAATATTTCAAGTTATTTAAGGTTAAACTTGAGTTATTCTGGATTAATGTTCCTGTTTTTATTCATATTTATGTTCAAAAAGTTCAGTTTAAAAGGTTTAAAAGTTTAGCTTTAGTGTGTTCAGTAAATGTTTATCTTCTTCGGCCCAAAACCTTAAGCGTGTTTTTAACTTAGGCCCCTGTGTGACTGAGTTTGACCCCCCTGTAATATGAGTCTAGAAAATCCATGCATTTTTTGAGTAAAATGGCTAAATAGAAGATAGGGAACACAACAGGATGTTGTCAAATTTTTTATGTGTGCGGGGGGGGGGCGCTGGTGGGGTTACTCGCCCAGGGAGTAAGTTAGTGTAGAACCGCCACTGGTCATCTGAAATATATGCAGATTATGTTACTTATAAAAGCCATTCATATGAATAAAACATAATACTATATTATTAAAGCAGACAACACTACTTCAGGAATTTTCATAGCAAAAATTTCATCAAGTATCAAAAGTTAAAAACATGTGCAAAATTATGCTACATTAGGAAAGATTTTTGAATCAATTTATCAAGTTTTGGAGAAAGTGTAGTAATATCATTAAAAGTCAATCAATTTAACAATTTTCAATAAGTGATTAATCATTTGTTTTACTTTTTTTTAAATAGTTTTTTTGTATTTTTTTTTTTTTTTATAATAAAGAAATGCTGTAGGGGAAGAGTAAAAAGGGTCCATAACTGTCGATTGTCCAAGGTTGGTATTTCTTCTTTTACTGATAACAGCTGATCTCCTGGGTTCAAAACAGAGTTTCTAGTTCTCTTCGATGTTATGTCTGCAGACATTAGATTCAGGTCCATATCCTTCTTCAGCTGATATCAGCGACGGTGAAAGTTGAGGTCAAGTTGTCTGCAGGTCAGAACTCTGCTGTTATTCAGGTTACGTTAAAGTGATGAATCCACGTGTCATATTTCTTGAAATTATTTGGCTCTTTGGTTTATTACTCCACGTTGTTTCAGACGACCGTGATCAAACACTTTTCAAAGTCTTTCATGGTGTTCACAACCAGAACCTTGGATCGGTCCTCTGGACCGAGCGGTTTGACATAAATCCTGCAGCCTTTAACGCAAGTGTTCTCAATCTGCTTACGCTTCCTGAGAAGCCTGGCATGTTTGGCGATTTCAGCATTCCTTCTGGTCAGATGGTCGTTCAGATAAGCAGCAGATCCCTTCAGATTCTTCCTTTGATTCATCCTAGCTAGCTTGTGTTTGTGATTCACAAACCTGATGAGGATCGCTGGTTTATCCGTCTCCTTTCTCCTGGGGAGCAGGTGGCAGGTCTCGATGGTATTGAGATCCAGGGAAATCCCTTTAGATGTGAGAAATGAATGTATTTGCTGATCCAGAGACACAGCACCGATCTCCGTATTGGCACTGCTAGCTACGCTAGCGCTAGCATTAGCAGTGCTAGCTCGAGGCTTGATTGGTACTCCAGTGAGAATGACATTATTCATCCTTACTTGCTGTTCCACATCGTCCAGTCTTTTCTCCAGAATCTCGACCTGGTTTTCTCGCTGCTCGTTTTGAGCCCGAAATCTTCGGAACTCTTCCATCATATCCCAAAGGGGCGTTAGCTTAGCCGACACTTGTTCCATAAAACTTTTCAGCGTTTCTTGAATAATGTCAAGAGTCTTTTTGAGATCTTCATATTCCTGGGGTTTCTTCGGGGGCATGGTCAGCTCTCTTTTTTGAAAATCAACCTTTTAAGTAATTTGAAGATAGTTGTATTCGCAGAGAGGCACGCCACGCGTCCTGCCGTGTAACCCGGAACCGGAAGTCTCCCCATGATTGATTGTATGTATACCTTACAAGACTTACGAAGCCCACTGAGACGACTGTTGTTGTGAATTTGGGCTATAGAAATAAAATTGAATTGAATTGATTGAATGAGCTAGACCAATTCTGTGTGGAGAACATACAAACTCCACACAGAAAGGTCATAGCTGGGAATCAAACCTGGGCCTTGTCACTGTCAGGCACTATACACTATGCATTCTCATGTGTACCAAACCTAAAGTAATGTGCATATGTCCCCTTCAGCATCTTCACCCACTGACAGTTCACAGGAAAAAAAATGTTCTTGTGGAGTTTCTGGCTTGTTTCTGTCTGTCTGAGATTTTGTGTACAATTAAACATTGGTTAGTGGAGTTGTGCAAGTTTTCCTGAACATGACTATAACATTACCAAAAAAAGTAATTGCTTATAATTTGTTACTTTTGTGTGGGGCTGCTCCCAGCATTGTTCAAGTTACCTGTCACATCTCCCTGAAAAGATGTGTGCTGACTGATAAGTTGTGGGTCATTTTTCTGGAGTACTGAAGCCACTGAGTGGGGGCTGAAGTGACAAAGGTTTCTTATGATTTCAGAGCAAAAAGTTTGTTTTCTTTTTTGCCTGCTTTCGTCCTGCTGTCACTGTCCATTCAGTTTCAAGGCTTGGCAGCCCTGAGCATGAAATCAACCTCACATTGGTAATGTGTGTCTGTGATAAACCATAAACGTCTTTAGATAAGCACATCAATTGAATCTAATGTAGCTTACTGTGAGATTAGAATGTTCATACTTGAGTTATTTTATTACATCTGGCATTGTAGAAGACAGAGCAACCAAACATTTTTCCCCAACTGTTCTCTTTAATACTTTTAACTGTTCTTGTGGGACATCTGAATCTGGCAGGCTGACTGTATTTTAGGATTTCACTTTAAAATATGATCTTTAAAAACAAAACTGTGCACACTGAGTTATGAAAAACAGCCTATAGACATGTAAAAGTCTGCTCAGTAGCTGTGGAAGCAGCACTCAACCTGGATGGTTGACTTTACCATGAAGGAAGTTAAACAGACTGACAACAATGGAGAAGCATCTTCGTTACTGAAACAAATCTTTATCTTCAGGCAGGAATTTGGGGGAAAAAAGGAGGGAGTGTTTAAAAGGATTTAAAGGGAGACTTGGGATTCAGATGGTGGTCACCAAAAGATCCCCCAGCTTGAATAGTAGTTCAGGTTTTTTGTTTATAGAGGATTTATAGAGGATTGAGTTATCATAGTATCACTTCTTCGACCTGCAGATTCATAGAATCTATGGGTGTATTCAGACTGAACAAATTTGGTCCACTTTAAGTGAACCACAGTTAGTTTTTCCCCAAACAAATTTTCAGCCTGAATGCACCCAAGCAGACCCTGGTCAGGACCAGAAACAACTCTCAGACCTATCTTTTCAAGACCTATCTTGGTCTCGGTTCTTGTTAGTAACCATCCTGCAGCATGCCTCCACTGGACCAAAACAGAAAGTGTTGTACCTGACCTTAAAGACAGACGTTCAAAAATGATAAGCAAAATATAAAGTTTGAATAAATGAACTATCCTGACAAGGACTGCAAAGCGCATGACGTCCATAATTTTATCGCTTGTTGCTTTGTCCCGCCCTCATAATTCCTGACTGAATGGATTTTTAGTCACATGGTTTTGTTTACAAGCTTTGGTTGGTAACAGAAAGCTCGCAAAAATGTCTTTTCCCTGATGCTCACATGCAGCTCTGACCACGGTGGCGGGGGCAGAAGGGAAGAATGAGTGGCGTGTAGCAGCTGCTCAGCCAGTGAGGGCGTGGCGAGGGTGGGTAGCACCTGCGGGCCATACAACAAAAACGGTGACCAATTTCAGATCTATCCATCCGTACAATTTAGATCCAGATTCCAGCTCAGACGAGGAAAATAAAGACATTCATGGATCTATTTGTCTGCAGGTCGATGATCTAAATGGAGCAGGGCAGGCCGCTTTTAACCCCCCAGAGTAGTTTTACATCACAAATGCAGTCTTTTTCAAACCATTTTTGGTCTGGTCCTGATTTACAACAATTTGTATACAGAATTACTCAGAAATGTCATGGTCAGCAGAGCTGAGAACACCCAATTGCTGGAACCCGGAAGGATAACAGGAGAGCGAGTTGACTTAAATGATTTATTGTCCAAGGTTGAGTGAGGATCGGCAGGTAAGTCTGGCTGTTTTCTCCCTAAGGTGTTGCAGCTCGTGTGGAGCGGTAGAAAGGAGTTGCGTGGCTCAGAGGCGTGGCGTGGTTGGAGTAGTGGTGAAGCTCAGAGACTTGACATGACTTGGAGTTGTGAAAACTCTCTCAAAAGTTGTGAGAGTCAGGGTAGAATTTTCAACAGGCTCGTGAGCAGGTAGGTTCTGATCAGCACACATGGAGAACTGTCCTGTAGATGAGGCATAAAACTTGGATTAGTCAAAAAGTCAGAAAAGCCTAAACCAGAGAGCATGACGTAGTGACCAGATGTAAGCACCATAGAGGAGCAACAAACTGGCAATGAATGCTGGTGAAGAAACCTCTTAAGTACGCAGGCAAGCTTTATCCCATAGATGGCAGCACTAGTTATCCAATATTTCAGCACCCCTGTTTAATTCAAGAAGGGCCCAAGTCCAGAGACTTTAGTTTGTTAGTCCTCTGAAATGATAAATGTGAGGTGCTTCATCTTATAGCATTTGTAAGCTATGAACTGGTGCTAAATCTGGGTAAAGAATGAATCATTTGGTGTAGCCTCCCTTTAAGCTATGCAATTAAAATCATTTCCTGGAAAAAAAAACCTCTTGGACTTGGGCCCCTTTTGAATTAACCGATTCAATTGTCTAACACAATCACTTTGTATCAAAAAAGGACCCTAAACAACCGAGCCAAGGCTTTGAAACAGCAATCACATGAGCTGAGTTCATAGTGGCAACAGAATCCTGATGCTAAAACGGCTTGTGCGTAAAACCCCCACAAAAGCCTCCATGAAAATTGTGGTAGACCTACGTGGTATTCCGAAGACAAAGAATAAAAACCATCTCTTGTCGTGCTATCTTAATAAACAGTGAGAGGTTGTCTATGGACCGTTCTTTGTTTTCTTACTGAGGAGTACCAACAGTTTCGTCCCCACGGGCATTTTTCCCCATTAAAAATATAACTATATCATTTAAATGCTTTTCTCTTGACTTTAGATCCTGTAAAAAGTGAAGTGGCTAAGCCTTAGCACAGGCCATGGTGATAGCTTGTCACCTGTGACAGAAGCTAGTAGCTACGATGTGGCTTTGGAAATGGCCCGGCGTAGCAAGCCCTTAAGTGACGGGGGGGTTTGTAAAAACAATGTACGCTGAAAGTAGCTGACATTGTTTGTCCAGAGCAAAAGAAAAAGTTTGTCACAAATAAGTCTCTCAATGATGCAATTACTAGACGAGTAGAAGATCTTGACAGCAACCTCCGGGAAAACATCTGGAGGGCCTGGTTAACTGTACAAATGATACTTGGTCATTAAAGTTTTTTAAAACAACTATTTCTGTTTATCCATTTTCTTTTCACCAAAATTGGCCCCCAGTCTAATGTTGAGTTCCTAATTTGGCCCCGTTACAAAAACTTTGAGAACCCCTGAGCTAGGTAACCCCCCAAAAAAACAAACAACCTTAAAACCTATCCAAAATATTAGCAACCAAGAGAAATTTCGATAGTAAACCAACATGATGACTCATTATAACTGAATATTAGCTTTGTCACTATCAATATCTAAAACTTAGGAGAAGGTGGCTCTGCACCAGAGACCTGCGCAACACAAGCTCTATGTACATAGTTCTACATCTTCATCACCTCAAGAATCAGAGTTTGATGAAAGCCTGAAAGCCTCTCACTAATAAAGTGAAACTGTTTACTTTTTCTTTTTTTTTACAATTCTAACATGACACCTGCTGCATCATGTCTTTCTTTTTTAACTTAAAGCTGAGAAGCTTTTTCAGCCGCAGCTGGTAAAGCATGGTGACTTTTCCTGTTCAGCGTGTTTTTGCCTGTTACATCTTTATATTAATTCTATGACTAAGGGCCTCTGCTGTAAAAAATGTATGATCTAGAAACTTTAGATTCAAATAACTAAGAACCTTTGGACAACTTTGGACAACTACGAACGAATGTTAAGACCAGCCTGTCCCTCCTCTTCACCTGGATATCGACTCTTCTCTGCAACTGGTGCTCTAGTTAACCTGAGAAATCCAGGAGAAACTGCTCCAGAGCTGGTTTCCTAGTAGAAAGCCGCTGTGCTCTTTGTGCCATGCGTCTTTGGTTCAGATTCCTTGGATGCAGTAGGGGTTGTGTGCGGTCTCTCATCAGAACATGGCTGCTGACATCCAGATGTTTCCAATGCGTTCCAGCCCCCCTACCCCCCATGTTTTTCACATGTCTCCTCAAGTGTGCTTACACGAGATCTTGCACCCGGTATCAGTGTTCGGGTCCACCCTGCATGATCAGAGGCTCTGAGCTACTGGTCATCATGTGACCAGAACAGGTCTTTGTTTAATGTTGGTCCAACTGCAGTCAACTGTTGATGCAGCTGAGCTTTCTCCTTCAGTCTGGATGCTGGCCCTGTTTGACACCTGCTGCAATATACATCTCTCTCTGGTTAAACCTTTCATCCATGAAGACATGGATTGAATGTTCCTGATAGAGACATGGCGGACGGTTGAGGAGTTTAGCCACCTGTAGGAACAAACTGCTGGGATGTCTGTGGCTGGGATTTCATTAACGCTGCTGTATGGCACATGATGGTGGTGGACTCATAACGCCCACGTGTGCAGAGAGGTGACCCGTGAATCTTTCTAGTCTTTTGTATGCATCCATCATTGTATTCCTTTCGAGATCATGGGGCTACCACAGGCTTACCCGGCTACTGTTTTAGGCTACACCCTGTTTCAGTCTGTTGCAGGATTCTTTTGAATCACAGTTGATAAGAAATAGTCACCCTTAAGGTATTTTAGCGGGTTTTAATTTAACTCCCCCTCTCTTCCAGCCCTGCAGAAGTATTTCTCACAGATTGTGTAGACTTTTTATCTTCAGTTATTAACCGTCTCCAGGCGAGTGTTGCAAATCTGCCACACTAATTCAACACCTGATTTGTGGATTGGTATCCTTTCCCTTTGTAATTTTAAATAATTTACTCCCACCACTAAAATGAATTTGACCCTTAGAGAAATTTCAACTGGAAAATGTTTCAGTTACTGGTGATTTTAACTTTCACATCAACAACAGCAGAGCTGTTGGATTTGTATCCCTATCCACACTCTGGACCTCTTCTTCTCACTTGGTCTAAATTGGACCTGCTTCTAAATCTCCAATAAGGAGGTTCAAAAGACGTGGATGTTCTTGTTCAGTTCTGCAGCATTTATCATGCAGCTTTCTGGATGAAGTAGCACCTGTGATAAAACAGCTTTCATTCAAGCAAACCAGCCATTCAAGCTTTCACTAGGAACTGTAGTCAGGTGAAGTTTCTGTAGAACCAAATGTTTTTGATTAGTCACTGTGTCTCCTCTAATATTAAAAATCAAAATGTATTCTTTGAAACTATAAACTCTTTATTTTTATCTGTTCTCCGTCAAATATTTATGCACTCTTGGCAGACTGTGATGATTTTTTAGAATTCTTTGTTAAAAATAAAGAGCTTAGGACCAACATCTCTCCAGCAGCTTCATCTTTTTAGTGTGTTGATGATGCATTTCTGTCAAAAATGTGGTCATGTTTTCATCCAGGGCGCTCAGGACGTTTCTGCTGTGCTGCAGAGAGTGAAGCCCTCTTCTTCTCCCAGTGTTGTTCATTCTATTAAGCTGTTTCTAACTGTTCTTTTTTAATCAATCTGTCTGTCATTGTAAAGCTGAGACATGTGTCCTTTACGTCTGGTGTGGTCTGTGTTGAACCATCACTAAGAAAACTGTTTGACCTGCATCAGTCTGTGGTTTAAGGCCTAATTTCCTCCTGTTAAACTCGGAGACATTAATCTAGCTCCAGAGCAGAAGATCTCTCTGATCAGACACTCATCCAGTCTCGCTTTCAGAACCTCAGTGTCATGCTTGACTCAGTAGTATCACTCAGTCACAATGTTAAAGCGTAAACCAGACACTTTTTTTTCCAGCTGAAGAACAATATGTGGTCTCTGGTGTCAAAGGTAAAACTTCAAACAAATATTCAATCTTTCATTTAATCACATCTGGACTTTTGTAACAGCCTTTTTTAGGGACGTAACGATTAATTTTAGCAAAGTTTCATATCATAATCTGTGGTTGCTAATCTCATTCCTAGTGATTATTGGTTCATTTTAAACGATCCAATTCACTGACCTAAAATGGATCCAGGACATCTTTATCCAAAACTCAGACAGAAATTCCTGCTACTGAACAGTGAAGTTTTCCAGATTCCTGGATTTCTTCCAGATCATCAAGTGGAAATGAAATCTGTGTCCAAACAAACAAGTAAACTAGAATGAATGTCAAATCCATTCACATGTTAGTTTCCTAAAGTTCACCACTGTTGTTTTTCCACATCCAAAGAATCCAAAGGGAAGCTTAAAAAAATGCTGTTTGAAAAAACTGTCAGTTCTGTGACCTACAAGTTACTACGACAAGCTACAAGCTCCTTGCTCCGTTCCAATGCATCCACAAATATATATGTTGAAGTCTTTGTTTTCCTGGTCTGAGCTGGAATCTGGATCAAAACCGTGCGGCTGGATAGCTCCAATATTGCTCATCATTTTTGTTGCATCTCTAATGTTAGGTTGGTGGTGTGAGGGGCCGTAAGCTACAGGGAGAGTTTGTAAACAGATGCATGATGGGAAGGAGGTAGGCTCTCTCCTTGCCAACTGTCCCGCCCACAAACTCAGAGGGAGATTTTTAATGAACTCTTGCTGCTCAGCAGAGATTATGTCCTAGAAAACAACACAAAGTTTTAAATTTTGCATAAAAACGTCATAATTATAATTGACAACAGATCAGAAGATGATTAGAGTGGGAATTTCTGTGGATTGAATGTTTCAGGTGATGGCTTACTAATTCTGCAATGCTCTTTTTCCGACCCAATACTCAATCAATTCAGCTGAGGCTTTTAAATGCACCTGAACACCTTTTTATTTCAGCAGACTTTTAGCTAAATATGGATTTTTCTGTTGAAGAGATTTTGTAATTTAATGTTTATTTTATCTTTATTACATTTCATTTCATGTTTTATTTTGCTTTAATGTGGGTTTTGGCCTTTGCTGATAAGCACTTTGTGGTTAAAAAAAAGGTTTTCCTCTGTAAATCTGTTTCACCACAACAATAAGCAGTGACTGGTGTGTGTTCAAAGAGAAACGTCTGTACTGAGATGTCAATCAGTTACAAAGCAACATGGAGACAGTAATATGTTCATCTCTGAATACTGAAACGAAAACATTCCAGCTCAGTCTGTAGTGTGGATGATATGTTAGAAAAGCTGTTGATGTGTTGACAGTAATTACAGAGTTTTTTTGTGGTGTGCAACACTGGGTAATCAGACAATAGCTCAAACATGGACCAATTCACACAAAAACACTCCCCCAACTGCTGAGAAGTGTCAAGACTGAGATCACTGAAGGCTCTCCCACATGCATGCACCATCAGGCTATGGATACGTTCAAGAGGTATTACTGAGCAAAGAAAAGCAAAGACAGCACCTCGCTCCATATTTAATGCTGGAAAGTGAGGACAAAGCAGTTTAGGATGAGCCCCCTCTCCTCAGGACATCCTGCATCAATGAAAATGGCTTCTTTCATGCTTGAATATTTGAAAAAACAGAAGAAAAACAGTCAGATTAAGCAAAAGTCATGAAAGTTTCTTTTTTTAATGTTCATCATGATGGCAAGATAGTCTCATGTGCTTCATCCTCTTAATGTACCCTGGTTATTAGTTAATAGTTTTTCTGGTGTTTCTTGACTGTACTAGTACAAACATCGTGCTTTACATTTACATCTCAAATTTGCCGAAGTAATGAAGCATCTCGCTCACATTACTCAATTTGTCTGCTGTCGTGATCATGGCTGAGATGGACCTCAGTCTGCCCCCCAAGCCACTGATGTCGAGTTTGTGGTTCCAAACTCAGCAGTCAAGCATTAACAAGAATATCCTTTTGATCTTTCTTTACTGGATCCCAGAGGGAAAGTAGAGTAGAGAAGACCAACACGCACAGTTTTTCCTATTCATTTTTGATTGATGAAATGTTTCAGATGGTTATTTATCAAGGCTTTTTAGGAGAACATAGTTGACATATATTATGTAGTTTTTAATCTTTTACTAAATGCATCGTTTTTATTAAATATCAATAGTTTAATATTCATAATAGTTTGCATTTTATATTCTAAATGTGGGTTTTGACTTGTTTTAAACATGCGTCCACCTCCTCTTTCCTATAAAAACAGGGTTTGTATGGAGGAGCTACTGCTTAGTCTAGCATGTTCATCTCCTTTGTCTTTAATGATTGAGGGTAAAGATAATTTATGGACTCCATTTGACCAGATTGTCCAATTTTAGTCTACAGGCTGATAGTGATCCTGAATGTTATGATGGTGTTGTTTGCCTCATGAGTGGGGTTTTAGTTGCACATGTAACGATAAAAGTATGGGGCTTGACACATCACTTTGGAGTCTTCTCATAGTTCAACTGGAGGGCCCTGTGGCCTGGAGAGGAGAAGGTCAAGATAGGTTTCTTAACCACGTTGCTGGAGGTTGTAGTGTTGAGTGCAGAGCTATAATCCTTGACTCATATCCACACTCATGTCCTCTGCTGTTCCACATGTCAAAGTGAGGACCAGTTCAACAGCATCCTCTGTGGACCTCTTTAAGTAAACTTGGGTTAGAGGGATTAATGCTGTTTCTGCTGTTTTGCCCTGATGAGACACTTTAACTACTATATATGCAATGTTGGTCTTGAGATGATTGTGGCTACCTTCAGGCAGATGCCTGATCCAATGAGGTGTAAAGTTCTGGCCTGCCATCTGGTCCAGCAAGTAGTCTGAGCTGTTAGAGTCCCATCAGTTGTCACACACTGTGTGAAATTTGTTCTCCACATTCCCATCCCCTGGGGGATGAAATGAGCTGCAGTTACAGCTTTGCTAAGTTGATTGTTGATTTAAAACCCCAAGCCAACCCCTTTAAAGTCCCACTCTGATCATCTTTTGATCTATTTTCAAAGTGTTCCCAGTGGTCCTTTAATAATGATTGCCGTTTCTAAGCCAGATCCAAAAACCTGTTTTGTTGTCTAGACTCTAGAGCATAGTTTCTGCAGAGTGGCAGGAGTTCATTTGAAATTTACCTTTGAATTGTGGGCAGGACAGGTGTTGCAGAATCCTCTGCTGATATCCCATCATCTCTTTGCATTCTTTATATTCTTTCCTGCCATCTTACAGTCCCACACAAACTCAAGCTAATACAGATGCAACAAAAACGGTGAGCAATAGTGGAGCTATCCAGCCGTACAGTTTTGAGTCAGACACCAGCTCAGTTTTACGTCACAAGCTTTTTCAAACAGCATTTTTTCATGTGCTCCTGATTCACAATAATTTGAACAAAGAAAAACTCAGAAATGCAGTTTAAATCTTAAATTCTTTTATACATATCCCCCACCATGAGAAAAATGCTAAAAGAACATGTTAAAAACATGTTAAAACACATAAACGCATTGGGTCTTAGTTTAAGTCTCTGGTATGACCCAGTGGTGGAAATAAACCCACAAAATGCCTTTTGATGTCCTCTTAGAATTGTTATAGTTTGGTCAGCTAGAACCCAGATGCAGTAAAAAGCTTTAACACGAGTCAAACAGTCTAATGATTTAATAAAAAAACAAACAGAAAAAAATAACATCACAGTATGCAGAAAACAAAACCAAGGGAGCAAGCTGAGCTGACAAACACAAGGACGGGATTTAAAACGAACCAATGCTAAACACGGAGCACAGTAAACTTAAATAGGGAGCAAACTAAATTAGCTAAGTACGGACAGCTGTGCAGTCCTCTGCAGAGATCAGGTGAGGGTGTGGATCAGCTGGGAGGAGCTACAGTCAGCCTGCAAAGAAAGAAAAGGTGAAAAACCAAACATATGCAGAACATAACCCCCCTCACGAGGTCCGGCTCCCAGACAGACGAAGAGGCTGATTGGGGACGTCCCGGTGGAAGCGGGATAGAAGGTCTTTGTTCCAAAATGTGCCGCGTTGGCTCCCACTGCGATATCCAGGACCATAGCCTTCCCAGTCTACAAGGTATTGAATTAAATGCCCCATTCTTCGGGAGGCAAAGAGTTGACAAATAGTGTACACAGGACCACCATCCACAATACGAGGCGGAGGGGGCCTCCCTGAGGCAGTTTGCAGGTTAGTGTCTTTTGCTGGTTTCAGTTTGCAAATGTGGAACACAGGATGAATCTTCAGACTTGGTAGAAAGTCCATTCTAACACCCATGGGGTTTATTATCCTTTAGACACAAAAGAGCCCAAAGTAGCAAGGATGCAGCTTCTTTGAGCCCCCCCTTCAGAGGTACATCAGCTGAGGAAAGCCACAACTTGTCCCCCACTTTGTACTCCGGACCAGGTGTCTGGTTTTGATTGGTTGCAGCGGTGAACCTTTCTTGGTACCTCAGCAACTTGACTGGAACCTCCAAGTGTGTTGACAGCAGCTCACAAATGCTGCTGATCCAGATGTGGAAGCTTGCTGTTCTTGATGGGGAAAAAGTGGAGGTCGGTATCTATAAAAGTGCCTGAAAGGGGGACAAACCAGAAGAGTTGACATGGGATTTGTGGACATATTCAGCCCAATCGACATTGAGAACCATCTAGGGATTTGTGGCACACATAGCCCGCAGGGTGGTTTTGAGGTCTTGATTGAACCTCTCTACCTTTCCATCGGTCTGGGGATGGAATCCAGGGCTCAGGCTGACCTTGACCCAAAGGGGTTTGCAGAACTCTGTCTAAAAGGCCACAACAAACTGGGGTCTAGGGTTAGAGACTATGTTTGCCGGAAGGCCATGTAAAAGAAAAACTTGTTGAAACACCGCATCTGCCAACTTTTTTGGCAGAAGGGATTTCAAGAGGTATTGACTGTTGTGGGCTAATTTGGAGAACTGGTCCGCAACAGTCAATACCAGTGTTACCTCGAGATTTGGGTGGACCAGTTATGAAGTCCATAGCAATGTGGGAACAAGGACAGGAAGGAACAGGAAGAGGTTGTAGGAGTCCAGCGAGGCACCTTGACACTGGCGCACATTGGACACACAGAAACAAAAGCCTCAATGTTAGTGGATATTGTTGGCTATGTTGAGCCACTAAAAACGCTGTCCGGGTGAGTCCTGATTGACAAGCCAGGCGAGAGGAGTGTCCCCACTTTAACACTTGGGGACGTAGACTAGAAGGGACAAACAAACTGCCTGTGGGACAACTAACAGGTTAACAAAGTTTACGGTTATTGACTTCTTACTCTTATGCTCCAGGGCCCGCGTGTGGTTGCCAGCATCATGCTTTGTGGGGGAATAGTGGCCCCTCCAGCAGAATCCCCCCCTTCCTTCTGATGCTGGCGGGACGTTGCATCTGTCCTAATGTTTCTGTTGCCCGGCCTGTAGGACAGCGAGAACCTGAACCTGTCGAAAAACATGGCCCAACGAGCCTGGTGGAAGTTAAGTCTTTTGGCTATTCTGATGTACTCCAGGTTCTTGTGGTCAGTTCACACAAAAAATGGCTGTTCAGAACCCTCCAGCCAATGGCGCTCAAGAGATAACTTAAATGCCAGGAGCTTTCTGTTGCCTAGGTCATAATTTCTTTCCACAGGAGAGAGCTTGAGGGGCGGATACGTTCCAGGATGAATTTCCCTATCAGATGCTCTCTGTGATAACACAGCTCCCCCTCCAGTATCAGTCGCATCCACCTCCATAATGAATTGTTTGGAGGTGTCTGGTTGAACTACAATAGGAGCTGTAGAGAAGGGTGTATTTAGCTTTGTTGGCCGCTTCATCCCAGACAAAATGTAGCTTAGCAGAAGTGAGTTTGTGAAGAGCTGCAGAAGCTCCAATGAAGCCCCTGATGAAACAACTGTAGAAGTTGGCAGACCTGGCAAAATTGGTCTAAATTATATAGCTTCAAGTCTGTGGGAGTGTATTGAGGCAGAGAGTCTGAAGAAATCTCAGCTTTGGAGGTTTCCTGGTTGGTTTTTTTTCTTGACCTCTCTTTGAACCCTGGTTTTCATGGAAACACAGATCTCAGTTCACTTGAAATGAATCCCAGTGGGGTTTACCAAGATTGCTTTTACACTAGTCATGTGGACTTGTTTCAAATGGATAGGTTGCTGTAAAATGTCACAGCTTCATCGGGTTTGCTTCTCCACACGACACTCTCAGATGATTCTAAAAGCAATCTGAACTGCCTGGAAAGACCATGCAGTTCCAGCATCTGGGGACAGTCAGCCCACCTTCATACTGTAGAGAACTGCATCAGAGTTTGCTCAGTTTGGACTAATCATTTAGTAAAATGTCTTTCCTTTATGTGACTGTGCATCATTCTTCCAGCTGTCTGTCTACACCTGCCAACTGTATGGTAAAGCATATTTTGTTCTTAGCTTTGGCAAATTTAGTATGAAATGCAACTTTTAACTAAAAAAAAAACTTTAATAAATGCAAACTTTTATTATCAAGAGTCATTTATGGAATTATAAACCATGATTCCAGCGGCCCAGGCTTGACTTTAGGTCATGGTAGAAGAACTCCCTACATCTAATTTAGGGTTGACCGTTTCTGGCCAATATTTGTTATTTAGACGTTTATCGGGATCAACCTTTTTTTTAATGATTCATTCATTTTCTAAACTTGTTTAGTCCCTTTCGAGGTCACGGGGCTGCTGGAGCCTATCCAAGCCACTCGTGGGCGAAGGCAGGGGATACCCTGGACAGGTCGCCAGTATGTCGCAGGGCCACAATCACACACCCAATCACACTTATGGGCAATTTATGGCAGGGGTGTCAAAATAATTTTGGTTCGGGGGCCACATTCAACCCATCTGATCTCAAGTGGGCCGGACCAGCAACATAAAAGCAAAAAACAGCTTTGTTTTTGTTTTTTTACTCAGTTTTTTCAGTCCAGCTAATAGCTGCTAAATCTTCTCTTTTCTTAACTGCAAACAGTGAAACTTCTCTTTATAGTGAGTAGTGCTGAAGTAGCTCATAGTAGTGCTGAATGTTATATTCTTGGAGCACTGCGACCTGTTGATGACATACCAAGCACATAGGTTTTGCATTCAGCTCCGTTTTTTTTCTCTTTGACAACATTTTGGTCAGTAGGGTGTCACTACTGATTATTCCTATTGCAACGTAACAGTGGTGAGGCTCATGAGGAACCAAACTGCATCTTATCCAGACGCAGAGCTGTTAAGTTTCGCTTTTGTCACATGCAGATATTTGCTGTTTCACCTGTTTTGCTTTTCCTTTGTTCCCCAAGTGGCGTGCATTTTGGTTATTTCTTTAAAAAAATCATAACTCGCCACAGGAACGGACTAGAAACATGCTTTCTTTTTTAAACATCCTTTTGATTTTTACTCTTCATGACTGGGCCAGATTAGACCACATGGCGGACCGGATACAGCACCCCTGATTTAGAGGAACCAATACACCTATGAAGCATGTTTTTGGAAGGCGGGAGGAGGCCGGGGAAAACCCACGCACGCACAGAGAGAACATGCAAACTCCACGCAGAAAGCTCCCCCAGTCCCCCAGCCAGCCCTTGTTTTAATGAGACGCGCCAATATGGAGTTGGTTATTTTGTCTCAGGTGCAGTCGCGCTACTCTGTCTCCAGCATTGTCCTGCTTGATCTGAATGGTTTTGCAAACCACACATTTAGTCCTCTGCATGTCACGCTATTAGTAACTTGGAATCTTACTTTTAAAGCTTTAGAGCAAATGTCTTTTATCTAGGGCTTGGTATCACTAATCCAGAATCGATTCGATTCTGATTCTATGATCTGGTTCAATTTCTTGATTCTTTTGATCCAATCGGTTAGATTCAATTCACTAGAGCCTGGATTGATTTGATTACGATCCACTTGATTTGATTCCATTCAACTTTGAATTTACACAGTTTACAAAAGATTTGAGCTAAAAACTGTGCTTTAGACCACAAATGGATACTTTAAAACAATGTTTTCTTAAAAGAGTTTGAAAAATTCCTGCCTATGAGTCTATAAAGCTGTTCACCTAGTCAGCAATGTAGGTTTAGGTCGAACAAGCGTTAGCATTAGCCGTCCTATGGGAAATTCTGTTATACGTTAGCATCAAGCTAACTGACTCTGGCCTTACTGCTGTTATGCATTAAGTCACAGGAAAAGGAAAGGCAGAAAACATCAATCTCTACTTTTATGGATCAATGATTAATTTATTAAGCTTGGATCTATTCAAATCAATACACCCTTTAATCCTTTTAATCTGTTAATGCAAATGTCTTAAAGCTGTTAATTGCATTTTAAAAAATGATGGTCCTCCCTGAACAGAATAGCAGAGAGTGAACGCCTCAGTTGCTCTGCATGCGGGTAAACCTAATTTGATCTTCTAAGACATGCTACAGTGCCAAGACCCCCTCCCCCCCGCGATTTTTTTTTCCGTAAACATAAGTCATTTAATTTTTGTTGACGTTTTACTTTACTTTCTATGAAAAATTTCAGGGAACTATTAAAAAAATAAAAGATGCTGCTTATCCTGTTACTCCCTACACTTCTAGAAGCTATTTATTCTTTTTTTTATTTTCTTGTTTTTTAATCTGTTTTTTTATCTTTAATCTGTTGATCTGTAATCTAAAAAGCTAAAGAAGACAAGTGAAAGAATCGAGGGGTTGGAGCTGTCCAAGGTCAGGGCTTTACCCTGAATAGGTTGTGCTTTTTAACCCTGGTCCCGCTCGTTGCCTGTCCCACCCTGCTCAAACACAGTTGGATTCATCGGCTGTCTTTGTAAAGTCTCTACAAAGTTTGATGGTGAGCTGAATAAGGCGTGTTTCAAAAGCATGAAGAATATGCAGGACTCAATGCTGTGAAGGATGAACATGAGAGAATGTTCATATCCTATGATAAATGATTTGTTTTAATGGGTTTCTGCAGTTTACAAACCGAGTCAGGATGATGATTTACACTTTTAAATCACAACACAGCATATTTTTCTTTCTCTGTGATGGCCTCTTTGTTCAAAGACCTCATGCCATCCAAAATTGCAATGCTAGTTTAGATGTTAGGTTTTATACAAGTTGCTCTGTGGTGGGCCGGGTGTTTTCTGTGTGGAGATCGCATGTTCTCTTTGTGCATGCGTGGGTTTTCTCCGGGTACTCCGGCTTCCTCCCATTGTCATAAGACGTGCTTCATGTTCATCTGTATTTCTAAATTGGAAATTGGGAGTGAGCGTGTGACTGGGTGATGCAACCTGTCTGACCGTGTCCAGGGTTTTCCCTGCTTTCGCCCTGAATCACCTGAGATAGACTCCAGCAATTCTGCATAGGACAAGGCTGGAATGGAAGACGGGTGTTTCACTCACAAAAAGTGCTTGACTGTACCTGCAGTGGGGCAAAAAGGTATTCAGTCAGCCACCAATGGTGCAAGTTCTCCCACTTAAAAAGATGAGAGAGGCCTGTAATTGTCCTCAAAGGTATTCCTCAACTATGACAGACAGAATGAGAAAATAATCCAGCAAATTACAGTGTCTGATTTTAAAAGAATTTATTTGTAAATTATGGTGGAAAATAAGTATTTGGTCAATAACAAAAGTTCAACTCAATATGTTGTTATATGCCCTTTGTTGGCAATGACAGCAGCCAAACGTTTTCTGTAAATCTTCACAAGGTTTTCACAAACTAGGCATAGGACATTCTCCCAGTCCTCTTCTGGATCATCTAAATCAGTGGTCCCCAAACCCCAGGCCGCGGACCGGTACCAGTCCGTGGGTCATTTGGTACCGGGCCGCACAGAAAGAAATAATAACTTACATGACTTCCGTTTTATTTATTCGGAATCTGAAAGATGCTTTAGTTTGAAAAATCGCCCGATTCTCTGTTACATTCGTCTGTGTCACTCTTGACGCAGGCCAAGGCGCTCTTCTCGGTCACGTGATAAGTTATCGCTAAAATAAAACCAAGGAGTTATTAAAATGAGTAAAAACAAACGTCTTTGGAAGGTTTCTTTGCCAGGGGGAAAAGGCCCAGCCAGGAGACAGAAGGGGAGCCTTCCACTTCCAAAATAAAGAAAGCTACATTTAATAGACAGTACTTCTTTTTTGCACCATGAGAGTGTGGGAAAGGGAGAGGAGGATGATGACACCTGAGCGATGTTCAAAGTTGTGCGTGTCAAAATAAAAGCTCAGGGTGTGTCTTGTCAAATATCTCTTCCTCCAGCGTAGCGTTGTTAAAATAGTTCTCCGCCTACTTCTTAAAGACAGGTCCGTGATAACTTTGTGTGACGTCATACCGGTCCGTGGCGCTATAAAGGTTGGGGACCTCTGATCTAAATGCTCTCTAGCAGACTTTAAAACGGTTCTGGACATGTACTGGCTTTAGCAGGGGGACACGTCTGGCCCTGCAGGGTTTGAGTCCCTGGTGGTGTAGTGTCTCATTGATGATAGCCTTTGTTGCTTTGGTCCCAGCTCTTTGCAGGTTATTCTCTAGGTCCCCCGTGTGGTTCTGGGATTTTTGTTCACCGTTCTTGTGATCATTGTGACACCATGGGGTGAGATTTGATTTGATTTGATTTGAAATGGTTTATTTCAAGCAATCAAATAGAAATAATACACAAAAACAATACAATCATCAGTTATACATTCATACAGTAACTAATCAAACTTAGGATAATTAGACATATTAATAAATATTGCTTAAAGGGAGTGGAAGGAAGCAAATTTATATAATCCCACCCCGTTATACCGTAACCATTTTATTACATTATTTATCATTATCCGGTTCCTAGCTTTTATCAGACAGGATTAAGAATCTTGAAGTATCAATAAAGCACATGACAAAGATGAATTAATTAAATTATTTTGTAAAAAATAACTTTAAGAAATCAACATGGCAATAAAGTATCCAAAATATATGCAAATTATGTTACTTATAAAAGTCATTGTTATGATTAAAAATAATACCATATCAGTAAAATAGACATAACACTATTTTAGAAATTTTCATAGCAAAATTTGATCACGTATCAAAAGTTACAAATATGTGCAAAAATATGTTACATTAGGAAAAAATCAGAAATAAACTTATCAATTTTTTGGAGCAAGTGAAGTAGTATCATTAAAAGTCAATCAATTTAACCATTTTCAATAATTGAGTAATCATTTGTTTTATTATTTTTTTTTATTTTTCTTTATTTTTTTTTTCTAATAAAGTAATGCTGTAAGGGAAAATAAAAAGGGTCCATAATCTGTCGAATGACCAAGGTTGGTATTTCTTGTTCTGCTGATTAACAGCCGTTCTTCTGGGTACAAACAGAGTTTATAGTTCTCTTCGATGTTACATCTGCAGACATTAGATTCAGGTCCATATCCTTCTTCAGCTAATATCAGCTACGAGGTCAAGTTGTCTGCAGGTCAGAGCTTTGCTGAGAATAAGGTAACTTCAGACTTTTGGAGATAGCGATGAATCCAGGCGTCATATTTCTTGAAATTATATTCAGCTCTTTGATTTATTACTGCATGTTGGTTCAAACATCCGTGATTAGACACTTCTCAAAGTCCTTCATGTTGTTCACAACCAGAACCTTGGACCGGTCTGGTGGACCAAGTGGTTTGACGTAAATCCTGCAGCCTTTAACCCAAGTGTTCTCAATCTGCTTACGCTTCCTGAGAAGCCTGGCATGTTTGGCGATTTCAGCATTCCTTTTGGTCAGATGGTCGTTCAGATAAACAGCAGATCCCTTCAGATTCTTCCTTTGAATCATCAGAGCTAGCTTGTGTTTTTGATTCACAAACCTGATGAGGATCGCTGGTTTATCCGTCTCCTTTCTCCTGGGGAGCGGATGGCAGGTCTTGATGGTATTTAGATCCAGGGAAATCCCTTTAGAGGTGAGAAATGATTCCATTTGGTGTTCCACAGACTCTCCACTGCTCTCCGTTTCAGAACTACTAGCAATGCAAGCGCTATTAGTATTAGCAATGCTAGCTCCAGCTGCATTTAGCTTTGCCCGAGGTTTGATCGGTACTCCAGTGAAAATGACATTATTCATCCTTGATGTTGTTCCACATCGTCCAGTCTTTTCTCCAGAATGTCGACCCGGTTTTCTCGTTGCTCGTTTTGAGCTCGGAATCTTCGGAAGTCCTCCATCAGCTCCAAAAGCGAAGCTAGCTTAGCTGTCACTTGTTCCATAAAGGGATACAACGCAGCTTGGATGTCATCAAGAGTCTTTTTAAGGTCTTCGTAGTCATGGTTTTTCTTAGGGGCCATGGTCAGCTCTCTTTTTTTGGAGAAAGTAAACTTTTTAAGTCATTTGAAGATAGTTGTATAGCTGCAGTGAGCGACACGCGTCCGTGCTGTAACCCGGAACCGGAAGTATCATGTCTTCTTGGGGGGATCTTGGGGGGAGCCCCAGATGGAGGGAGATTCTCAGTGGTCTAGCATGTCTTCCATTTCCTAATAATTGCTCCCACAGTTGATTTCTTCACACCAAGATGCTTACCTGTTGCAGATTCAGTCTTCCAGCTTCGTGCAGGTCAACAATTTGGTTTCTGGTGTCCTTGGACAGCTCTTTGGTCTTGGCCATAGTGGAGTTTGGAGTGTGACTGTTTGAGGTTGTGGACAGGTGTCTTTATATAGATAACCAGTTCAAACAGGAGTCATTAATACAGGTGGAGGACAGAGGATCCTCTACAGAAGAAGCTACAGGTCAGTGAGAAACAGAAATCTTACTTGTTTGTAGGTGAACAAATACCGTAATTTCCGGACTACAAGCCGCTACTTTTTTCCTGCGCTTACAGCCCTGCGGCTTATTCAGTGACGCGGCTAATTTATGGATTTAATTAATTTATGGATTTAATTAGCGGCCGCCATGTACGTACTTTCGAACTCAGTGAATAGTTTGAGTTCTTGAACTAACACCAAGCACAAGGCATTTATTTTCAACACACCTCTAAGCAGCCAAACAGCATGGACTTGACTTCAGGTCTTAGACACTTCAGTCATGGTTCAACAAAATGAAACACGCATGCCCGGCCGCATCCCAGAATCCTTTGGTGCCATTAGACCCAACGTGCACCAGATCGCCGCTACAATATGATGAAGCTTTCAAGTTAAAAGCAATCGTTAAAACCAGCGTAAAAAAGTCCACCGTCACCAACGGGTTTGGAAAAGCCGGTTTGCTGCGTGACAGAGAGAACAGCGCATGGAGTGAATTTACACTCCATTTACGGTTTCTAAGGAAACCGTAAAAGCGGAATTTTGCTTTGAAAAACTCACAGCCTCCGTGTGAGCTGGAGACATCTTCTCCTGCTGATTGAGCTGCGGGGCCGATGGCAGTCTGAAGGCTCCCACACGTAACAACGCATCCGCCCCTCATACACAAAACGTACAGTATTAAGTCCGATTGCTTTGCACAGAAACTATTTGCTCCATCCACCGGCGCAATAGGGACGAAGTGCTCCTCCTTGAAGCCGCCCTGGCCAGAGGTGTCGGAGTAGATAGGAAGGGGAGACAAGGAGCGCGCGGGGCGGGAGCGGAGCGCAGAGGCGTCCGCGGAGTGCAGAGGCTTCTGAATTCTGACGCACGCGCCGCACTGAGGCGCGCGCTTTTCAGTCGCCGCTGCTTTATTTTACTGGTGTGTTTTTTAACCAGTCCTGTTACTCCCATAACGCTGCTGCGACACAAGCGGAAGGAGAGCTTTTCCCGTTCACCCCTCCATGCACTGCTGATACTTGCTCAACAGAATGGCGAGCCGGGCATTGGCCCCGCCTTTAGCCCCTAAGACTCATGGGAAATGTGGAATCGCGGATGTAAATTTCCTCATCATAACTGAGGGATGTAATGTTGATTATATGGTTACTGTTTGTAATTTTATGTATGATACCTAGATTGTCAATAAGTTAAAAAAAATGAAATAAAAACACCATAACTGAGGAACTTGTGAACAGAATAGAGGTCCATGCTGTTTGACAGATGTCGATACACTCAAATACATGAGCCAGAGGCTAAGTTGGCACCACCCACAATGTGCTAATGAATTGCACTCACTCTGGAATACTGGCTGTGATCTGTCAGGATGACAATATCGCCTAACACATGCACGGCTTGTACTCTGACGCGGCTTGTGTATGTATAAAACTAATTAAACACGTGAAAATGGGTGGGTGCGGCTTGTAATCGGGTGCGCTTTGTAGTCCGGAATTTACGGTACTTATTTTCCACCATTATTTACAAATACATTCTTTTAAAATCAGACAATGTGATTTTCTGGATTTATTTTCTCATTTTTTCTCTCATGGTTGAGGTCTACCAAAGATGAAAATTTCAGGCCTCTCTCATCTTTTTAAGTGGGACAACTTGCACCATTGGTGGCTGACTGAATACTTTTTTGCCCCACTGTATCCTTTACCTCCATCAGCACCAACAGGGACAGATTTCTCTTACCGGTATTAATTTTGCAGTCTGTGGGTGTTGTGAACTCCAAAGGGGAGCTGCAGATGTTTAAGAAAACAGAAGCCAATATACCTTTGTCAGGTGTTCTTTTTTGTCTCAGGAATACAATTTCCTGAATCATGGGGGCAACTGTATTTTTTTGGCATTCAGCAAACATGCATGTAAAGCTTTGACAGTGCTTCAAGGCACATTTTACTTTCTAGCACTGATAGCAAAGAGCTGCAGGTAGATTTTGAACAAATGTATGCAAGCCATTACAAGCCTCCTTGTTGCATCACCTGTTTCCAGCCCTTTGCCATGGCAACAGGATGTCAGTTTGGTTGTCAGTGTGGGTGTAAAAAGAAACCAAGAGGAAGAACAAATGTGTGTTTAGTCTATTAGAGCTGCGAGGCAAGAACAGGCTCCAAACGTTACATTGCTGTAAGTGTTACAACACTGATAAGGAATCCTATCGTCACACCCCACCCCCACAACACCCCGCAGCTTGCAAACTAAGCAGTGTTCAGTCTTGCAGCTGAATCACAGTTGATTGTGTAAAAGGTTGGAGAAGGTACTATATTTGTCAAATTTAAAAAATGTTCCTGATCACCAAGAGAACGTTTCAATGTAAAGTTTTAGATGAGCTGGAGGGAAGCTCCTCAGGTCTGTCCACGCAGAGCAGGTCAGAACTCCCATCCTCTGTCCTTCTCTCATAGGTACAACAGAAAGAGTCTGTCTGATACAGGGGACGGTTGAAGCCCTCAACAGTGTGCACAACTTCATTGCGGAGAAGGTTCGTGAGATGCCCCAGAGTGCCCAAAAGCCAGAACCTGTCAGCATACTTCAACCACAGACCACAGTTAATCCTGACCGCGTCAAACAGGTGAGATCATTCACACTTCTACTTTTACCTGACTGATTCTTCCTGTCAGTGGTCATCATGTCCCTAATATGGGCCTGTCCTCAAGAAATCAGAGTAAAGACCTGATTTTGATTAGTTTCATCCCGACGCAGTGAAAGAATGTCAAAGAATAACAAAAGACATTTCAGTTCATTTCATGAACCCCACTTGGGTTCAAGGCCGGTGTGGACTTTCTTTTTACCAACAGGTGCTGTTGTTGTCACTATGATTCTTCTAAGAATCTACTAAAAGAGCCTGTAAAGACTAAAATAAATGTGACCAAATTCCGAGCCCTGTGGGACACCTTGACTGACTTTACAGGAAAGCCTCCTCTTTAACATGAAAATCCAAAATAAATCTGACTTGAAGTTTTCTCAGTGCAGTTCCTGTAATTTCAATGACAAGTTGCATTCTTTGCAGTAAAGTTGGCCACCGGGAGTTCAGGTGAGCTTTAGCACCTGCCAGACAAAAGCAGGAACAGGAAATAAAAGACATCACACTTTTTCCAACAGTATCTAAAAATGTTTGCAGAAAAGGGCTCTCTTCTGTTTCTTCTTGCTTTGAGAGTTCTTGTTTTAAGATGATTTAAATTACAGAATTTTATAATTTGGTTGTGAAAAACTTTAAAAGGTAACACTGCCTTCTTACTAAATCAAGAACAGTCCGTTAGATAATCTTTCTGACCAATACAGAATACTGCAACACATCCTGAACCAAGAAATCACTTCAACACAAGCTGCCTGACAAAAGTGGAGCTTAAAAAAGATACATTTTATGCTGCATCTGTAGAAATTCAAGCACAGAGACAGAATAAGAGCCTTCACCGACATGTGGAGGAAACCTGGAGCCGTGGAGAACCTTACTAGTGTTACTGGCAGACAAAAAAGTCTTGAAGAACACAGAAAGGACTCCTGCAGGAAGAGATAAAAGAACTAACATCGACATCAGTTTAGTCATAAAAAAGCTTTATGACAAAATGGATCAATGAAAGAGTTTTCACTGCTAAGTGAAAAGATTACCAAGTCTCCATCCCACTTGGTTAAAACAATATTACTCACAAACGTTCAGACAAATTTTCTGTCTCAGCAGGACTGTTGATTGCACGTCTATCAGTTAATCCAAGAGAGGACAGCCTGTCAGAAAACACTTGGATGTGTTCGTTGTCCCAGTTTTTGTGGCTGTGAAGTTTCAAACTCTAGTATTACACATCATTTGATATCATTTACGATCTCTCAGGAATAACATGCACCATCGCATGCACCACAACACACATTTACAGAAACCAACCAGCGTGAGACTGACTACCATTAGTTTAGTCGATCATTGAAAGCATGGATGTTGGGTATCTGATGTGTGAAAGCGGCTCAGCTTGAAAATCATACTTGCTCTTTGTGCCATGACCCACAGTCTGGTAATGCCAGCAAAATGCGAATGGACATGGTTATTTTTACCCTCAGTCTTTCATAGCTAGGCAGAGCCATGTGGCAGCTGCAGCCTAAACCCCTGGGATTAACAAATTGCTGAGTAAAGCGGGAGCTAGTATAGTACTGTGACTAAGGGAGAGATACCCCTCTGTTGGTTGGTTGCTGTTAAATCTGGCTCATGTTTCCTGTATTTGCTACAAGAGTCATTCTTTTTTCTTTTCAGGCCAAACTGATCGTGCCTAACAGCACAGCTGGACTCATCATTGGCAAGGGTGGAGCCACAGTCAAAGCAGTGATGGAGCAGTCAGGGGCGTGGGTGCAGCTCTCCCAGAAGCCAGAGGGCATCAACTTGCAGGAGCGGGTGGTCACCATCAGCGGGGAACCTGAGCAGAACCGTAAAGCTGTGGAAATCATCGTGCAGAAAATCCAGGAGGACCCTCAGAGCAGCAGCTGCCTCAACATTAGCTACTCCAACGTCTCCGGCCCGGTGGCCAACTCCAACCCCACGGGCTCCCCCTACGCTAACACGGCTGAGGTGCTGCCCAATGCAGCTGCGGCTGCTGCCACTGCCTCCAGCCTTCTGGGTCAGGCTGGACTGACAGGAATGGGTGCCTTTCCTGCTGCCATGTCCAGTTTCTCCGGCAATGATCTGCTGGCCATCACCTCAGCCCTGAACACCCTGGCCAGCTACGGCTACAACACTAACACCCTGGGCCTGGGCCTCAACCCTGCAGCCGCCTCTGGAGTTCTTGCTGCAGTAGCAGCCAGTGCTAACCCAGCAGCAGCGGCTGCAGCCAACCTGCTGGCCTCCTACGCTAATGATGCCTCCAGCAGCGCTGGCCACCCAGCCACAGGCCTCGGTGGCTTCTCCTTGGGTTCCCTAGCTGCTGCTACTGGGGCTTCCAACGGTTACCTGAATGCTTCGTCCCCTCTGATGGCTTCATCTCTTCTGGCAACAGAGAAGCTGGCAGATGGGGCCAAGGACGTGGTTGAAATAGCTGTCCCAGAGAATCTGGTGGGTGCCATTCTGGGGAAGGGCGGGAAGACGCTGGTAGAGTACCAGGAGCTGACAGGAGCCCGCATCCAGATCTCCAAAAAGGGAGAGTTCATTCCTGGTACTCGGAACCGCAAAGTAACGATAACAGGGTCGCCAGCCGCTACACAAGCAGCGCAGTATCTGATCAGCCAACGGATCACCTATGAGCAGGGCGTGCGTGCTACCAACCCACAGAAGGTGGGCTAAGAGAGCATAGGAGAGAAAGTAAGGAAAGGATGAAGGCAGAGATAAAAGGGTATTGAAAGAGTGGAGGTGTACAGAAAAAAAAGAAATGTCCAAATATCGGTTCAGTATTTCAGTATCAAAGGAGAGAATACAAAGGAGGTGGTGGGGAGACAACCAAGTGTGTTTGATATGTGAGTGTGTTTTTAGGACTGACGTCCTGATGTTTTTTAAAAGTTTGTGTCAAGTGATCAGAGTAAGCTGACCTGGTCCACTGCCAAGATGCAGATTAAAGGGTGAGGCCGCAGGGTTTTCCTCACCTCCAAAACCTAATTTCTCTTTGATTTTCCTTTTTTTGTTTGCTTAGTTTTGTAAGCTCTCGTTTGCCTTTCAGACTTTGGCTCCCCAGGACCCGAGTGTCAGATGAAGATCCAGCCGGGCTGTCGAGCTGATTTACAAAGCTTGCTTTTGCAGAAAGCATTGTCGAGAGGGGAGAGGTTTCATTACGAGCACCTGAACTCAGCTCCACCTGTGGGGAAGCAATCTGACTTTGATTTATTAAAAAGAAAAAAGAAAAAAAAGATAGAGAAAATCTTCTATATGTTGACATCTGTTGAATTCTGGCTCATATCATAATTGACTTTTCTAAATTTGGGTATTTTATATTTTCATCCTTTATTTATTGAGACGGTCTCATTTAAACACAAAACCTTATCTAAACCTGTGAACACAGGTTGATCTGAATGTAAGAACAATATTAGCCTATTGCTATTTTTTATTTACAGGGATCAAATATTGTTTGCAGTGAAAGAAATGTATAACTCAAACCCAGACTGGACTTAACTGTTGCTGCCTGCAGGTATAGTTCAGGGGTTAAGTAATCAATGTGAGAGGATAGAGGAGACACAGGAATGTATAGAAATATTTTACATAAACTCACAGATAATGTTCCCATAAATGCACAAACACTGAAACGTATTAGAAATTCAGTCACAGCTACAAACACAAAGAAATAGTTTGATATTTTACCGTTTCTTGGTGCTATAGCATTAGGTTTTCTGCGGTTAAGTCCCGGTATCTTGTTGGGAGGCTAACGTTATGTCCTTCAGCCACGACTGGCTCAATAAATTTGTCTCCGCCTCTCATCAAATGACCAATGTTCATTTCAGCATTTCGGGATAAAATGTCTTTCTGGTCAGGTTGTTACTACTCCATAACAAGGCTTTCTGCTCCCCCCAATTAAAACCTGAACCCCCAATGATTAATCTTATCCTGCTTAATTTCTACGTTTTTGCGTCTCCCGAGAACCGGAGGTTCACGGCGCCCTGAAGCATTGTCTCGCTCGTTCGGTTGAGAACACAAACAGAGCACGATAAAAGCATTTAAGTAGAAAAACTGTTTGAACCAATATCTGTGATCCAAATAGTACCAAATAGTCCAGTGTCGTGCAGAAAAGGAAGGGGAGCAGAAGGACAGGAGATGAAGCTTTTTGGAGTCACTTCCTGTGAGCCATCCTTCCCAGTTCACATCAAAACACGGAGAAGACAGAGCCGTCCCACACTTGTGTTCCCAGAGCTCGCGCTGAGCCTGTAATAAAACATTGAAGCTTTTGCGTCCCTCTGTTTCATTGAAACCTGTTTGTCCAGCGTGGACAGGCAGTCCAGACGTACCTGGACTCCCCTCTGTGCTGCTATCATTCTGCGTGCGCTGAGTCTCTAAAGACTGCACTGTGAGACATTTAAACAGACTGTAAAGCGCTTTCACCCCCATTTGGGATGTGAATATATTTCAATTTGCACATCCATGTTGCACGCAAGACCTACTAATACTGACAGAGGGGAAATCTCTACACAAGTATTTACACACCCACGTCTTCTGATGTTTCTGTTCAACGCCACACTTAAATTAGTGGACATTTTCCAACCAGCAGACTAGTTGAACCCTCCCCATCTCGCCGCGCTGTTCTCTTCAGTCAGTTGTCCCGATCAACCCGAGCTCTATGATCAGCTGGGTTAGCCCGAAGCTGTGAGGGTTGGTGCTGCCTGACATGGTCAGAGAACATTTTCTTTTCCACGATTCATCAGGATCTGGAAGCGTTTAAAGCACCCCCGAACAGGTTTGCACCTTCATCCATAACTCCAATCTGGCCACCGCTGAAATTACAGCAAACGAGAACCTTTGACTGCCCAGGACTTTTGCATAGTAAGAAACAAGCACAAAAAAAAGGCATGTTTTATCAATGCAACTGGACTGCTCTTTTCCAGAGCTCTGACTGATGCTTTGCACCAAAATGCAGCTTGTGTTCTTTTTTCTCTGCCCCGCATTAACTTTCCTCTTTCTCTCAGCATTTCGGTCCTCTTCATGTTCTGTCTGTCTGTGCGTCTTCCTGCTGCGTGCTCTCCCCGCTTTCTCCTTCCTCCTGTCTTGTCGTCTCATGGGCGGGGCGTCGGCTGTGCTGCGGTGCATTGTGGGTCGTGGGGAAATGGAAATATTTTTCTTGCCTAAAGAGTTCACAAGGTTAAGACGCACAGAACACCTGCCTTCAAAACTGTGACACCCACTGAGATCAACCAGCAGCGTATCAGAAGAACAGGTCTGATTTCGACGGGTTTAGCCTTTTTTAAAGAAGCGTCTTTTGTTTTTTATTGTGAGGAAGGCAAATCTTGGTTGGATAAACAATGACGTGACGGCACAGCTCAAGCTTCAGCCTCTTTATAAAGCATAGTTTGGACGGAAGGCATACTATAAGAAGCGATGACCATGGAAACTTGTTTGCGACCTCAAAGTGAAACAACATCCTTTATGCATATGCTGTTATCTGAAAATGACTAGAAATCCTTTCTGTGGAATACAATATGTCATGTCATATGATCTATATGTACTTTATCGTAGCTATTCTAGTTTGTAGTCCAAATGCAGTTCATCGTTGTCGATCCAATGTGAAACTCTGTTATATTTGTGCGGATGGTGGGAGTTCAGGCAAAGCCCGAGTAAGATTAGCTTCGCGATTTGTTTGTGCATTTTGATGCTTCATCATCGGCCGGTGGTGTCCATATTCCTGTCACTGATGATTTAGTTTGACAGTAAGAAAATGTAAAGAATATTGGAAGCAATATAGTAGCATGTTGTCCTGTTTTGTGTTTTATGTCTGTTGTATGAACCTTTGAAATTACTAAGATTTTGAATGAATAGGTTTACATGTACTTTTGTAAGTTATGAAAATGCTGCTATTTGATAAGTAAACTATACAAAATATTTTAGTTTAAAAGATGTCTGGTCCGTGGATTTAGAGACGCGCTCCGGAAGGCCGGGGCAGAAACCCAGGTGTAAAGACAACTATACAGTGTTCGGTAAGATAAAGGTCAAAGTAATAATAGACTCTGTAGTGCGAATTGTGCCAAACTAGACCTCTGCAGCTTCTGAAATCATAGATGTGCGATCAAATGTTAGATATCAATAACTTGTTTAGAAGTGCTGATCAAGTGCCAATCCAACATTGTCATTTAAGTTAAGAAAAGATAATCAAACAAAGGACAAAGAACTCTCTGTGCATCGTTTTATCCCATAGCTACATAGAGTAAGAGTTAAAGGTTGTGATTTCTATGGATCCGCGTTGTTTTACACTCCACGCATTTTTCGTGTGTTCGTTTGACCTGTGGCTTCAGTACTGCTGTTTTCCCACAAATGTCTCTATAGGCCAGCATGGACAAAGCATAACATGTTATAGGCATTCATAACACAGCCATTAACAATCCAAAATGTGTTTGTGGAGTTAGATGTTATCTTTTTGCACGTCTTCTATTGCATGGTATCAAAGTAAATTATGGAGGAAAAAAGGTTATAAAAAAAACCAGCGAGTGTCTCGCAAACATTCAAGGACATAACACTGCATGCAGTCAGATGTAAAGCTCTTCAGTTTCCTCGCCTCATGTGGAAAACCTTTCTTTATGTCGTGAGTTGGGAGGGAGGGAGCTCATTGTTGTCATGTTGGCCCGAAAAAGAAAAAAAAAGACACGCGTGAGAGCCGCCGTCTCTCATCCGCTCATCCGTCCCGCCTTCATCAGAGAAGATGTTCTGCCTCACGCCCCCGTGAGGCGTGAACATGCCAACCAGCTCCTTGTGGTACTGGATATCAGGCCTGCATTTCTTTAACAAACAGGTTGAACCTCACTCATTCTTTCCTGTGATCTGTTTTACAAGACTTCAAGGCCCAGATCTACTCGATGAATGTACTCACGCTTTCTCTGTTTGACCTTCTGTTTTTATCTGTCTTCAGTGAAATTCAGGGCAGGAATGTTAACTTCATGTCAAGTGAGTATCTGTGTCGGTGACATGCTTCACCTGCAGTCAGGTAGGCCTCCTGCGGCCGAACTCATAAAGCAGATCTGTTCAAGGAACTTCCGATTCGCTGTCAACACAAGATTGTGTGTTTGTTGTTGTATAAATGCACTTTACTGATCAGAGGGTCATACTGGGTGTGAAATGACGCAAACTGTTTTACAGCTGCTCTGTTCTGAGTTGTTTTCTTTTTTCCGGCTTTTCTTTGTTGTTGAGAGTCTGAGGCTGCTTTCATTTCTTTCTGTATTCCCTGAACCTGTTGGGTCTCATGAGTGATGGAAAGGGCTGGATTCTCAGACTAACTGGAAGAGTAGCGCCTGTTCCCTCTCCAAGGCTCCCCGTCACATTCCCAGCAGCAGAGGTCTGCGTCAGTCACTGAGTGCTTTGTTTGCAGCATTCACTTCCGTCCCCTTGCTTTCAAAGATCCGAAATTAGAAATGCTTATTTTTCCAGCTGATCAGGATGAAAGGTTGAGCTTCGCCTGATATTAAAACTACAACTGAAAGTCTCAGCTCCAGCAAAGAGCCGAAGGCTTCTGCCTCTTCATCGCCATGAGACACTGAAGGGACTTTCTCATTGTTTTGAGTTGTTTGTCCACGAGTTTCAGCTTCACGTCTGAGTCCCGATGAACCGCAGGATCATTCCGAAAAAATTATCCTGATTTTAAGATCTCCTGGACATTCGCTCCACGCCCCCCCACCACAGAAGAGGCTTGGACTGCTCTGAATGCTACAAACTGATACAAGCTGCTCTCTTTAAACCAGTTCTCGCCTTTTCCACAGCCTGCACAACGCCACCGTTAGAGTTTGATCCACCCGCCCTGCAGCACAGGATCTGCTCCCCACAACACACAAGGCCATCATCGTCTTTGTTCACCGAACCTCCCATGAACTTTGCTGACCTTTTTCATCCCCACTAACTTCTATTTGTACATGTTGAAGCTTCAACTGTCCAACTCTGTGAGACTGTTTATGTTCTGCTGATCTGGACTGGTCTGCAAGCTGCTGGAATGCAAACGGAGGATTGCTTGTTGGTTCCCTGCAAATGTTCTCATACTTTTTCCAGAGTTTGTTCTTGGTCTCTACTCGTTCCATTTCAGAATAAAATGGACTGACAGCATACGATCCGGTAATTCCAACTGAGGCAAATGGATGTTTTGTTGATTGGGTAGATTTCTTGATTAATAACAACAGTTGCTTTCTATCATTTGTTACAAACCATCAAAGGGCTTTCAGGGAGAACATGTCTGTGTTTTCCAACCGGAAAAGTACCTTTGAACATGTTTAGAAATGAAAAACGCCTTTTTGTGCCATTTTAGTAAAAGTGTCAAAACTTTCAACAGCAAGTTTTTGCCAGTAAAAGTGCCAAATAATTCTTCGCTGAGCCAGCCTGCATCCATGTAGGAAGACGGGGATGGTTCTGTCCCACCATGAAAAACATCTGCCTGACTGTACGGCCTTTTGAGCTCATGTTCCACCATTGTTATGCTGCCAGTCTGTTTTCTGCTTCTGTCAGAAACATCTCAGAAGCAGTAAATATTTTCTAGACGATGTTAAAAAGAAAACAGTCACTGTGGTGAGGGAATGAGAGGACTTCATTGTTCTTATCGCTTTATTTGACATTATTCATTAATAAATTTAACGGTAATGACTATTTAATGTAACTGTAGTACTGTGTTTGTAAAAGAAATTCAGTGAGTTGTGTTTTATGACTCGTGGACTACCAGTGAAGTCAGCATTTCAGTGTCAATAATTGAATTGTTTTTTAAAGATTATTTTTGCGACGGCAACAAAGAGTCATTATAAATGTTCATTTTAACATCACCTGTCTTTGTTTCCTTTTGTTCTCCTCCTCTGTGTCGCATGGGTGAGAGAAAATGTCATGGATGCAAACTGGATCTGAGCAGCTGATGCTCAGCTGTGATGTTTCCACCTGGACAATCCTCACACAGATTAGTCTGCACCATCGTGAAGACATGGAGGTTAGTGTGGCGGGGCAACATCCTGTCCATCTGCAAACACAAACACGTCTCTCTAGTCTGCCATCACAAGCTCCCTCCTTTCTTTCTGTTGGATCGTGGCGGTCTGCCCTGTCCAGTAAGAGACTGACAGACATGCAGATTTCAGAGGATAGCAGACCTCCAAACAGCCCCAAATGTGAGGCAAAGAGAAGACCACCAGCACCAGAAACTGGCTGACATGCTTCCAGTGGCAGTGGCTGGTCCTCACTGTGAGTTCCTTAAGGCAAGACAGGGTTGCTGGTCCTGCATCTAGCAGAACACAAAGCACAGAGCTTCACAGACACACCGCCTTTGGCAGCAGGAAAGCATCCAAATAACAGGATGAAGAGACAGATGCAGCAGTCAGACTGCAGACCGTCACACACAAACATCTGGATAACGTCACAGCAGAACTCAGGTTCTGATCACTGCATCTCAGAGCCCGGTTGGGTCCATGAACCACCAGAACATCTGACCAGTGACTTTTTTCAGACTAGAAAAAACTTTTAGCAGCAGCTCTAAAATCCATCCTGTGTTGTAAGAACTGAGAACAGAAGTGATGGGGTCGGTTCTCCTGGTTCTGGTTCTGGTTAGTGCAGACCAGCTGCAGGAGCTAAAGGAACCAGTTTCTCTACATCTGGACCTCTGAGTCTCTCTGAGAGCATTAAAAGCCGGTTCAGTTCTGGCTTCATGTGGACGCTGAGGCCCGTTAGCAGAGGAAGATTTCTAAGATCTTTGCATGAATCTCCCCAGAGCTAAGATCCTCCAGAACTTTCCTTCTTGACACGAAAACGCCTGCTGTCTGTTATTGCTGATCAGAAGGAAGTTTCTTCCAGGAGTGGAGCTGCTTTAAGCAGCAAAGAGTCTGATGGACCGTTGTGGTTAGAAGGCGGAGCTACAAAGACCAGAGAGTCGTCTGAAGCACAGGCTAAGGATCCCAAAGACTGATTGACACGGTTCAGCTTCAGAGTGCTTTAAACACAAACACCAGAGGGAGCTGGATGTCTCCATTTTGGATCAATTGTGAGAAGCTGGCAGTAGATGCTAGCATAGAGATCATTAGAAGCTCACTTCATTTTAACCACTCAGGTTTCTGTGTGTGAACTCTCCTTCTGTCCAATTCAAGAAAGAGAGTCATCCAGTCAGATGAGTCTAAAAACTTGAGTCCCCAATTGCGGGTGGATGTCATTGTTGATACTATCACAGTATAGGAAAAAATGTTTAGTCCTACCTATTATAACGTTTGTGCAGAAAAATGTATATTCCTTTGGAATATTACCACGGTAACAGCACATGAATGGCAGAGTCATGCACTTTTATGATAAATGGTATAATTGTGTAGCGCTTTTCTACCTTCCTCAAAGGCCCAAAGCGCCCTACAGGCTGCCCCATAGACACACACATTCACACTCTGATGGCGGCTCCACTGCTGAAAACTGGTGCCAACCCTCCACCAGAGGCAAGGTGAGGTTCAGTGTCTTGCCCAAGAAGGCTTTAATACGTGGGCGGGCAAGGCAGGAATCGAACCTGCAATCTTCCCATCAGAGGTCAACCGCCCTACCACTGCCCCAAAGCCGCCATAAGTCTAAGAGTTCAGATTCTAAATGTAATTCCACCAAATAACTAGACATTCATCAAAAAAGTAAAATGCTGTAGATGTTAGCTTTATGGGAGCCTTTTTTGTTTTTTATCTGGTAGTTCTGGCACTTACTCAGTCAGACATGGATTTGGACGGGTGCAGTAAATTCGGCTCCTTTGACGCCTAGCAGGAAGCGTCATGAAACATAATGGAAAAATGAATGAGGTACCTCCAACCTGACTGCAGATCATCACTGAGCATTGATTCAGGGCCGACCCCCTGTAGCGGGGAGCCCCCTCAGAGCTCCTCATAGCAGTGTCATGTGAGCTGTACACAACCACGGTTTGATTGGAAAATGTCCAGAGCTAAGCTCATGCAGGAACCCCCAGTTCCATCATCCACTCCCTCAGTGATGGTGAAGGACAAACGGCTGGTTATCAGACAGAACAGGTTATCATCTGAACAGATGTGCCATTTCTGTTTTTACATTCTATATTTGCCCATCAGATGGTTTCACCATTTCCCACCTAAATCTTTATTAAAGAATACTATTAAAAAACATGAAGAGTATGTGGCTGTTGATGTGACTGTCAATAAAAAAATCCTCCTGGAAATCAATGTACTGTTTGCAGTTTTTTAGTTTTTAATACATTTTTTTTGTCATATAGACTTTGACTTATGATTGTGATTTTATTTTTTTAACATAAAAAAAGCAGCAGAACCCTGTGTGTTCTCCAGGGTTCATTTCAGAAGACAGACTCGTTAAAGGTGGAACCTTGTAATTAAGCTGACTCTTTTAGGCTGACTTACTGCAAGACATGGAAGTCTAGGAGGGGTTGAGGCGACTGAAGAGGCACAAACTCACGTCTGCCGTCTGGCCTCACATTTGTTGGAGCGCTTCTGCTCATTTTGCAACGACAAAGCTGCTGCGTGACCTTTTTGTTTCAGCATTTTCCAGCTTGAAATTCTACCCGGATGCGACAAGAGTCATGGGGTTGTGAAAGGTTTACGTAGACAAGATTTCCAATGAACCTGCAAAATAGCCCATCACTTGACCATAATGACAAAGGAGAGTCAGTACAAACAGGAAGTGATCTGATGTCACTGCTGTTTTCAGATTAGGTGTTTTAAATTGGACTAATGAGTTCTTTCACCAAATCCTCTACAGCTGAAGTCGAATAGTTTCACAAATATTTCTTAAACACAGATGATATCCAATCTGTGCTTTCTTTTATCTAAACAAAAAATGGTTAGTGACATTCATTTTTAATGTCAACCCCTTCAGAACAAAGCTGCATTTGATTATTTTAGAAGACAATGATGCAAAGTGAAATCCTAACTGAAGATGTTCAGCAGCCTGGCAGATGCCTCCTTCCTACCCTGGAATGAGGAGTTAAACCCTGCAGCACTATACATTTGATTGCTGCTGCAAGAGGAGGTAGCAATGGGCTTGAATGATAAAATTGTGTTGTCAAGGTAACAGGTTGTTCTGAAGACTGCAAATATGCCGTATTAGAAATGCCCCTTTACAATTTTCCTCCCTGCAGCCTTTGTGGCTCTAAACTACGCAGGTTCTGCATTTCAGTGTCTGAAAGTGTAGCAGCTACCTGCAGATGTAATGTGCTCTGCATTCATAATTCACAGATGTTTAATAGCTGTTCTATCATCATCAGTGTCACTGAGGTCGTTCACTGCAAATCCCCTTTGCAAAAACTAAATTGTAGATGTCGGAAGCGGGAGGAGGCTCAGCGATTTCTCCCCAAAGATGAATGAGGGAAGGAGGAGGAACGTGTTGGAGATGAGAGATTCACACAGAGGCATGCTTTAACATGGCTCCTGGAGTAACCATGGATACCTCGATTTCCTGGAGTAATTCTGGAGTGAGATCTAAAGGAAAAATATCACAGTTTTAGCTCTCCAATTCAGCTATTATCATGCCTGGAACATCAGGTTCTGCCGTGAGCATGCATGAACGTGCACTGCACGTGTGTTACAGTAGTGCTGAAGGTGAGCTCTGGACAGACTGTGGCAATAACAAGGTTCCCCTGAGGAGCCTGAGGATCACAGTCTGACAGGTCTGCAGGAGTGCTGGCAGGTGCCAAAGAAGCAAAAATGGGGCCAAAATGTAAATGTGTCTTTTTTACAGACAGGTGTCATGATTAAAGCAGCCTGGATGTTTGCCTGTGCCATTTAAACAGTTTTAAAATGCTTTCTTAAAAAATCTGTAGAGTGACATTTGTATGTGCTGGAACATAAGATGGCAGCACTACAGTGGCCTGGGTGAATTGTCTGAGGTGCTGATGATGACGGTGATGAAGAGGAGGATGCAATTATGATCAAAACACAGCAGCAGCTCCAGGACAAGAAGAGAAAGAGCTCGACTGTGGGTTAAAGTTAAAAAATTCTTTAGATTCATAAAAGACACATACATGTCACAACCACAAGAACATCAGTACCTATTTAGGACAAAAGGTTGTGAGTTGAGTCACTTTTTTATACTTTATGACTAAATATCAAATGCAGCTTTACACTCTTGTGAAAAGATTTCTGAGTTTCCTCTTTAATAAAACTATTAAACTTGAGCTGGTTTGTGCTTTTTTTTAACAGTTGAACTTGTTTGAATATTCTGTTTTTTTGTTCAACCCTGACCCAGCATTGTCTTTCAGAGGTGAACATCAGTGAGACGAGCAGTGTGTTTCAAATCCTCACAGAAACGCATGACGTTTGCAGAGACTTGGAGCCTGAAGATAAACTGCAGTGGCTCAGCTCTAGAGATGCTCTCTGACTCCACCTGAAGGTTTAGTCCGGCATGCACACGTGGACGTCCTGAACAAAGTTGCTTAGGTTCTGAACCAAGAGAAGCAGACAAAAGGATGTTTAGGGATAAAACTTCAGAACTGCTGCTGTTAAAGAATACCTTCAAAATTATTCATCAGTTTAGCGGTTAGAAAAAAAGTTCGCTAATGTTTGTATTTCTGTCTTTTTTTTTAACTAATATACTTAAAAAGTCTGAGTTACATTTTCAGAGAAGAATGAGGACTTAAGGTTCATCATGTTAACCCTTGTGCTATCCTAGGCACGTTAGCATTGGGAGTTGGGTCATCTAGACCCACTAGACAGTGCTCTGAACCTTTTTTTCTTCAATGATTTGTGATCTTCACTGGTGTCCATGGATTACATGAAATCTTTCCACCTTTATCCACCTTTGTCATAGTAGGGAGAACACGTCAATGGAAGGATCCCAATGGTAAAGTGCCTAGGATAGCACAAGGGTTACAAAATCCCATATGTAAAAATAAACACACTTGTGCAGAGAAACTACAGAGTAATGAAACAGATTAGTCACAATGAAGTTATGGGAAAGAGGAATGGAAGGTCAGAAAAGAACATGAGCAACAGTTTGGTTAATGCAGAGAAAGAGAACCACAGATGCTGTGAGGATGTGTGCAAGCACACGGGTACCAAATTCCGCCGCACTGGTAAAATTGCGCTGCTGCACCTTTAGTGCCGCACCTGCCGCTCAAATCACGCTGCAGGACCTCAGATCGCATCGATTTCAATGACTTAACACTGAAACTGGCCGCCGTTACTGCGCGAATCGGGTTCGGTGTGAACGCAGCCTAACCCTTACCTGTAATCCTAACCTTAACCCTTCCTCTGGGTCCATGAGACCAAGAAAAAAGTATGAAGGTAAATATGTTCCAAGAAGGACATAATTGTAGATTTGATGTGAGAACATGTAAAATAAAATGTGAAAACTTGCACAGCAAAAATCTGCCTTTGTGTGTAAAAATCTTCTGCTGTAATGTTTGACAAACAAAATTACAACTGACACATTCCCATTTGAATCAGTTAGTTTAAAAGGGGCCCAAGTCCTTCATTCATTCATTCATTCATTCATTCATTCATTCATTCATTCATTCATTCATTCATTCATTCATCTTCTTCCGTTTTATCCCTTTCGGGGTTACGGGGCTGCTGGAGCCTATCCCGGCCACTTATGGGCGAAGGCAGGGGACACACTGGACAGGTCGCCAGTCTGTCGCAGGGTCACACATATCACACACCCATGCACTCTCACACTCACACCTATGGACAATTTGGGGTGACTAATTAAGCTATGAAGCATGTTATTGGACAGTGGGAGGAAGCCGGACTCCCCGGAGAAAACCCACACATGCATGATTTTAATTGCATAGCTTAAAGGGAGGCTACACCAAATGATTCATACTTTACCCAGATTTAGCACCAGTTCATAGCTTACAAATGCTATAATATGAAGCACCTGACTTTTATCATTTAAGATGACTACCAAACTAAAGTCTCTGGACTTGGGCCCTTCTTGAATTAAACAGGGGTGCTGAAATATTGGATAACTAGTGCTGCCATCAATAGGATAAAGCTAAACCCATGCAAGAGAGGCCCAAGTCCAGGAATTTTGCACTTAATGCATTTTAAATGTCAAGCATTGTCAATACATTACAAAAGACTTGGGACTTTTTTTGCACATAATCAGACAGCTTTTCCCTTGAAGACCATAGAGCATATAATATCTCTATTTTGAAAAATTGTGGACTTGGGCCCCTTTTGAACTTACCGATTCATTTGCATGTGTTCATGTAGAGTTACAACCTCAAATCTGTGATTACAACTGCTCAAATGTGCTGCTGCGTGTATTTAAAACACCGCTGGGAATGTTCTTATTTAATAAAATTGTCATAGGGAGACTTTAAAAAGTGAGTCAAAAAATAGTTAGTATGCGTCTGAATTGCATAAAGTTCAGGGGACGGGATGATTCTGCCCTGCACAGAATGTATTGATCTCTTTGGGGTTTAACCCTTGTGCTATCCTAAGGCACTTTGACATTGGGAGTTGGGTCATCTAGACCCACTAGACAGTGCGCTAAACCTTTTTTCTTCAATGATTTGTGATCTTCACTGGTGTCCATGGATTACATGAAATCTTTCCACCTTTATCCACCTTTGTCATGGTAGGGAGAACACGTCAATGGAAGGATCGGGTCATCTGGACCCCATAGGATAGCACAAAGGGCTAGAAGGTAGAGAGGGAATTCAGGCACAGCCATTCTGCCTAAAGACGGATGTGATGGATGAGGGAGGGGTACTCAGACATCACAAGCAGGAGATGTCTTCCCAGTGCCCCACCCATCAATTTAAACTTAGACATTTAGGGCCCCTTGGTAGGAGGGTGTTTGGACATCACTGTGAGTAACCAGGTGGTGTCCTCTCAGAGCCCTACCCTCCAAAATGTTAGCTGCATCCTTTAGTAAACACACCTTTTATGTCTCAACAACATACACTCCAACACACACACACAATCAAAACCTAAATTACTTAAGGGAGGTGGGACCTCTGATAACCTGTCCCCTACCCCATCTCTGGTGGGGGGAACCAGGCCCTCACATGGGCCCTCGGTGGGGGCCCCATGCTTTGCTCTCTCCAACCTCCTGCAGGGTGGGTGGGTGGTTGCCTGGAACTCCCAGATGGTGGTGGGCTGCTCGTCTGGAGTTGGGACCAGGAGTGGGGCCCCATGCTGGGCCCCTTGGCCAGGTGGAGGGCCATCCTCCTGGCTGGGCTGTGTAAGGATTCAGTGGTTTGGTTTTCCTTTGTCATGTTTTTGGTTTCCTTTGTCAGTCACACCAGTTTCTGGCTCATGATCCACAGCTGTCTTCAGTTCAGTTAATTGCCCTCAGCCTATTTAAGTGTCTTGGTTTCTGTTCATCCTTGTCAGGTCATCTGCTCTGTTGTGTCCCAGTTTTGTTTCTCATAGTTTTGTCATGTTTCAGTTTGCTAATTAAATATTTTATTTCCTGTCACCAATCCTGGTCTCCTGCATTTTGGGTCCTCCTCCACCAGTTCCTGATAGGCTGGGGCCTACACTTGTGCCTACCTCCTCTCTGGCATTGGAGTCCCCTGCGGTGGTCCTGCTCGCCCTGGTCTGGGTGTCTGGCTGGACTGTCTGGGGGTTGATTCCCTCTATCTGCTATACTGTCCCTGTGTCGGGGGGGTCCTGGCTACCGCTTCGGCGGGGGTCTTGGTGTGGGGACGGCTGAGCACTCTCCCTCTTTTTACATTCCACCATACATTCACCCACCTGAGCATAAGTGTCAGCTCACCTTTACACAATAGTGCGTGTGACAGAATGAAACGCTTTAAATGTGTTGGTTTGTGTGCATAATTATGTATGTTTGTGTGAACTGTAGTTGTGTTGAGTGAATGATGACATTGTTGTACGTGAAGATTTTTGCAGCCAACAGGTATGCTTGTAACACCTGAGTATGTGTGTGGACAGCCCCCCCCACTAACATTTACACCAGACGGTAAAGATGATGATCCTCCAGCATCTTGTTGCTTAATGATTTATACCCCCTCCCACACACACACACATTGTTGTGCCTAAAAAGACTTTTCTACCAGATCCCATCAACAAGCCTTACATTTCAAAAAGAGTTAACACTTGTATTAACAAAAAGAAACTGGCCTTTAGAAACAAAGACAGAGCTGAGATTTCCACTGCTCGAAAGGAATGAAGTAAAGTACTGAAAGAAGCTAGACAGTTTTAAAAATAAATTAGAGGACAATCTTTCTTCCATGAATTCTAAGGTAATGTGGGACTCCATAAAACATATGACTAACATGACTCTCTCCAGATCTCAATACTTCTTCTCTGACGATTTACACAAAGCAAATGAACTAAATGACTTTTTCGCATGATTTGAGTCCCAGGATTTTTCTCTAAATCCAAATACTCTTATTAATCTTATAAATTGTGATAGTTCTGATGGAATTTCCGTTACTACACTTCAGATTCAGCGCATTTTTTTGGGGTATCAATAATAAAAAATCTACTGGCCTGAATGGGTTGTCCATGAACTGTCCATGCCTGGCGTCCCATATTTCAGAAATGCTTGGATTTACACCGCGTTCCAGAGCTGTGGAAAATATCTACAATCTTACCAGTCCCCAAACATCTTGTGCGTCTGGGAACAGCAATTTTAGATCAATCACATTGACATCGGTGGTCATGAAATGTTTTGAAAAGTTCATTGAACAGAGGTATGTTCTCAGTTAGACCCCCGTCGGTTCGCTTATAGGGGTGGCCTTAGCACTGAGGATGCAGTTGCTTGTCTAATGCATCTCATCTCAAAACATCTAGAGAATCCCAAGGCTTATGCACAGGTGTTGTTTGTAGACTTCTCCTCAGCCTTTAATACAGTACAGCCTCATCTCTTGGTTCAGTTGCTTTTTGATGTGAAGGTAAATCAATTTTTGGTAAAGTTACTGTACTCCTTTTTGATTAACAGGCCTCATCAGGTCAAAGTTAACAACATTTTATCCCAGAAAAAGTTCTCCAGTAATGGTATTCCTCTAGGCTGTGTTAGCTCTCCCTTTCTTTACACATTATACAACAACAACTGTAGGAGTAGTGAGCCTTATAATTACATTATAAACTTCTCAGATGATAATGATTCTAAGTCAGTTGCTCAGAGATGACCCTCCTTCTCTCTACACGGATGAAATCCCCTTCTTTAAAATCTGGTGTGATAACTATCATCTCATATTTAATGAGAAAATGTGGACAGTCTGCTAAACTGGAACGCTCAAACAGACTCTGTCTGTGCCCGTCTGGCCCAAAGGATGCACTTTTTACGACGTCTGAGGCTCTTTGGTGTCAGTTGCTAGATAATATGGACCTTTTACTCATCTGAACTTGAAAGTATCATCCATATGGTCTGTGTGTCTGGTTTGGCTTTTTAAAACAAAAACAGGATTGGTAGCATGGTGAAAACAGCTATGAAGGTCACAGGTACACATGAAATTCCATCTTTACAATAAATTTATGAGTGTTCTGTGTCTAGCTCATAAAATCATCAGCGATCTATCTCATATTCTGTTTTCTGACTTTAAATTTTTACTATCTGGACGACACTTCAGAGCAGCCAACTGCAAAACCAACAGATATCAGAACTCGTTCGTTCCATCAGCCATAAGACTGCTGAACCAACTGTAAATGGTCTAGACTAGAGCAAGTGTCTCTGGTTGTTAGTTTTGTGGGTGTTGTCTTATTGTGTATGCTTATTCTGTTGTGTTCTTTATGTTGTAGCTGTGGGCTCCTCAGTCCAAGACAAATGTCCCTCATGTGACAATAAAGTATTTATAGATTGATTGAAAATAGTCCAACACAAGAGGCCTTCAGCTTCTATCTGTGTGCTCAGCTGTTGGACAGTACAAGTTTGGAAAAAAAAAAAAGAAGAAAAAAAACGGATGTGACGTCATATCAAACATTTCTGCGAACACATTATTTCCGCTGAGGCTGTTCCATCACTCGGCCCCCTCCCCCCGCAGCGCAGCGCCACTCGGGGCGGTTCAGACCCGCCCACATCTCAATAGTTTAGGAAAACTGCTGAACTCGGTCCGCTTCGTGCCTGCTCGCTTCACGTCGGTCTGGCTGTAAGTACAACTCCGAGGCAGCGTTTCAGCTGGACGTCGGTCTGGTTCCGCTTCAGAGAGTAACGGAGCGTTCCGCTCACGGCGGGATGGGTCCGCTTCGTGTCGGGGCAGCTAACGGCTGCACTAACGGCTTTCGCCCGTTTCTTCGTTCGTGTTCGTGGTTCCGGAAGCAGCTCGCCTGGCCGCCGCCTCTCCTCTGCAGGCTCCGTGTTTGTCACAGTGCGGTCGGTCGGTGGATGTTTGCGAGTTTCTGGGAGCTGGTAGCTGCAGAAATGATCCTGGAAGTCTGTCTGGCGGAGGGCGCGGCCGCATTTAGCTCCTGCATACAGGAAGCGTCTCCTCCTGGGGGGGGGTCTGTTACTAATTATTGCTGGAGAAAACTGGAATTTAATAAGGCATCCATCCTCTGCTGACTCTTGTGTTTTATTTTAACCCTTGTGCTATCCTAGGCACTTTAACATTGGGAGGTGGGTCATCTAGACCCACTAGACAGTGCTCTGAACCTTTTTTCTTCAATGATTTGTGATCTTCACTGGTGTCCATGGATTACATGAAATCTTTCCACCTTTATCCACCTTTGTCATGGTAGGGAGAACACGTCAATGGAAGGGGGGGTCATAGCACGAGGGTTACCTTGTCCTGTCCAATAGCTGAGCAGACAGGGGGGAGCTGAAGGCCTCTTGTGTTGGACAGATTGGGACTGACCTGTTGTGACTCTCTCAGGTGACAGAAGATGTTCCTGCTCAAAAAGGTGATCAGCGGCGTCGTTGATGTGGTCAGGTAAGAGCCTGTCCCTGCTGGTTGGATGGTGGTTGGACGCTTTGTGGGTTGACCTGCCGTCCTCTTCTCTCTGCAGCAACATCGACCCGGCCCAGTTCGCCCCCTCCGATCCTGTAAGTGCCCCTCTCCGTGTGTGAGTGAGTTGCCTCCCTGCCTGTTCTGAGTCTGGTGTCTGTCCGGCAGCCCCCGCCTCGCAGGCCGCTGGCATACGCAGAGCAGAATGAAAGTGAAGAGGATAAACAGTTTCGCAGAGTCTTCAAGCAGCTGGCTGGAGATGTGAGTGCAGCCTGACGGGACTTACACTTCCACAGATCCTACATTACAATAAGCCCTTTTTGTATTTTGTCATGAAGGACATGGAGGTGAGCCCCCCAGAGCTGATGAACATCCTGAACAAAATCATTTCCAAGCGTAAGATCTCACTGGTGTTGCAGTTTCACCGATGGCTCTTCTGTGGGTCGGTTGTCATCACGCTGATGCTGACTTACCTTTCAGACGGTGACCTGAAGACGGATGGCTTCAGCATAGAGTCCTGCAGGAGCATGGTGGCCGTCATGGATGTATCCTTCTCATCCAGTCAGAGCTGTAGACATGGATCCGCCAGAGACCAACAAATGGATTTAGAGCCTGCAGGTCCAGCTAGAGATCCGGCCATGTGTTTTTATTTATTTATTTATTCCATGGTCAATGCCGACCATTACGAGTCAAAAAGGCAGATAATTGATATTGGAAGCTATAGCTGCACGATGTGAGGGAAAAGTTGTGTGATATTAGTGATTAATATAGCGGTGGCAGCATAACGTGCGATAAATGAACAAATAGCAAAACAACGAAATACATCATTTCCATTTCACTGCAATAGTTTAATGTGAATAAGAGTTAATTATACTCTAAATGACCCTCGTCTACATAGGAGGCCAACATCTAACATCAAAGGGCTGCATCTGATTGGTCGACAGCATAAAGGGATTTATTTGATTCGTTAAAAACTTCAAACTGCCATAAGATTGTTTTAGTATATTTATGGTAACCATTTATTGCAAGTTTTGTTGACTTTTGCGATCTGCGTTTTGCACAGCCTGATATCGCGATTACAATACATTTGTGATTTATTGTGCATTCCTTTTTTGAGCTAATATTCATTTGCAGTGAAAGGGAAAATATTGTCATCAGAAAATATAAAAACTTACAGCGAACTTTCTTTATTAAAAAAGCGAGTAAAAAAACAACAACACATAAATAGCTCTTAAAGTGCATGGAGTAACAGGCTTAGCAGCTTCTTATATCAGTTTTTGTTTTTCATGGTAAATGAAGTAAAACGTCAACATTTACTCTTCTTTTACTCATCTTTGTCAAACGTTGAAGCAAAAACAAAAAGACTTTATGAGTCGTGCTACAGCGCCAAGGACCTTATAAAGTCATGGAAATAAATGACTCCCTAAAGTTTTATCAAGTTAATAAAACAAAGTTAGAAACAATAAGGGACAAATGTGACTGGTATATCACATCAAAACAAAACCCCCAAAGGCCGCCTTTTATCTTGGGGGTCATGTGACCAAAACCCACAGGGATTGGTTACTCTGGACAACGGTCATCTTCTAACCTCTGTGTAGAGATGCAGAAGAAGAACACAACCAAAAACTGGAAATACGGGCGTGTAAAGTGTATGCATGGAGTAAACCGTCGCCAAGCACCTGTGCACCCACGGATACCTATGTGCATGTGTGTGTGTGATGCGCACGGATCTGAACCGTCACACGAGATTCTGGTCCAAACCGCTAAGTTGATCCATGTCGTCTCCAGGCAAACGGCTTCTCGTGGGCTCGTAAATTGCAGAGAACTTGTTATGGATGCGATCCCTCTGGGCTGATGCGGATGGAGCACCAACGTTGTCGCTTGTTCTGGAGTGGCGACGTTAAGACGTTTGCGTTAAAAGTGACAGTCCTAGTTACTAGTAGCGTGACATACAGAGGATTGAATGTGTGGTTTTCATGCGGGACAATGCTGGAGTCAGAGCAGTGCGACTGGTCCATGTCGGCGCGTCTCATTATCCACCTGTGTCCAGATCCAGTGCTGCGTTCTGAGAGGGCAGAAACGTGGTGGAGCACTGGCTGTGGCATTTTGGAGAGTGTTTGAGAGCAGAAGGGTCACTTCCTGCATCCTCTGTTCTTTCAGCCTCAAAAGTGACAGGTTCAGGAGAGACAGGTTTTTCAGAAACCCAAAGTTTCCCAAAGACTCAACTGTAATGTTCTTAACTGTAACTCAGAGTGACAGCACCGGAAAACTGGGCTTCGACGAGTTCAAGTATCTCTGGAACAACATCAAGAAATGGCAGGTGTGTGTTTTAGTTCCAGCTCTGTTTGAGCAACTGTCTGTTCTCATTTGACTGTGAGCTCCTGCATGTAAATGGACAGTTCCTGTTCCAAACAGGTTCTGGTTTTAGATGATATTAGACTGCAGCTGTTGATTACATGTACAGATTTGTAGAACAGGCAGAAAACTTCATTTGAATGGATCCCTCTGATCATTTCAGCTTTTTGTTCTGCACGTCACTCGTTCATGACCTCTTTCAATGCTTGTGTGGTTCAGGCCGTGTACAAGACCTTCGACTCTGACCACTCCGGCCTGATCAGCGCAGATGAGCTGCCAAGAGCTTTCACGGCTGCTGGTGAGCATTTCTTCATTCTGCCGTGGATCTGTATGCCATGTGTCAGACGCTGATGTTTCTCATAGAGCTGCAATCTGCAGGATTCCAGCCTCACAGTGCTGGTGTAGTTGGTACCAGCAGAGTGCACAGCCATGGGCTCCAGCATCAATACAGTTCTAAAAGTGCAAGGAAAAAATGGACTTACGGAGCCAGAAACTTCAACCAAATAATAATTACAATGCACAGTTTGAATGCATTTGCAGCTCAGCCGTAAAGCCAAAGAATTCTCTGTGACATCTAAAACGGCTGAACGATGCCGGTCTTCTCTGTAGGGTTTCCTCTCAACGACCAGCTCTTCCAGATGATCATTCGAAGATACAGCGACGAAAATGGGAACATGGATTTTGACAACTACATTGGCTGCCTTGTGAGGCTGGATGCCATGTGCCGTGAGTCTTCCCTTCTAATAAATGGTTTCAGTTTTCATCTGAGGGACTAGAACTGAAGGGGTTACATGTCTGCTCTGATTCAGGTGCCTTCAAAACCCTTGATAAGGACGATAATGGAACCATAAAGGTCAACATCAAAGAGGTGAGGACAGCGTAGTGAACCCAGAACCCAGCCTGGTCGGCCTTTGGTTGATTGGCTTCTTCATCCTGTCTGCCTTTGTGTTTACAGTGGCTTCAGTTGACCATGTACTCCTGAGTGCTGATGGTGCCTCTCCTGCCTGGATTAGTAAACCGTCTTGTCTACATAGAGCAATTTTTTAAAAATTCAAATCACCCACAACTCCTTTGGTTACTTAAAGCTCCCCTAACCCCCCATGTGCATGAAGCTACATGTGAGGGATGATTCACGCTTCTGTCATGTTTTTTCCTGATAAGTTTCTGAAATGCACTGTGACGAGAGTAAAAGCACTCATTTAGAGTCGCCTCAACCCTGAAATGAAAATCCTGAACTTGGAGCTGACAGGTGAAGCACCTTTCCTCTGCAGCGCAGGTCGTCATCCAGCTCTTCCAGTTTTTCAAGAAACATTCACACCTTTACAATTCAGTGCTGCATTCTAAGAAATCTGGGAGAGCCTACTGTTGACTGCAGAATGGGAGTAAACACGGGCGGGACGTTGGGCTGTGGTCTGCTGCATGAACCAACACCCGCCCACGTAGGTGCTTCTACCTGTTAGACCTTCTCAGATGCTTTCCCTTCCTGTTTTGGTGTGTGTGTGGAATGACGGCTCTCATACTGGTTTGGTTTACGTATTTGCCAACAGGTTTCTTGGAAAGCTGTGAGCAGCACAGAAACACAACTTCTTCTGTTAGGTGTGGTGCATTTAGCCGGTAAAGCTTTTTAGCTCTTTTAGACGGTCCTAATCCAGCTGCTCTGGTATTTTAAATGTATTGCTGTGATCTTCAGCCACAAATGTTCTATCTACACGTAACTCCTGTAAAGGCTTCTTTATGTTCGGTGAATGCTCCTCTACATAAGCCAGATATGCTGTCGTTGCCATTTGTCACTTTACAAGCTAGTGCCAGCACAATCTGTGCATTTATACGGAAGAGACGCCACTGATGCATGAGGTCACACTTTTGCTGAGAATGTGTGCCATATTTGAAATAAACTTTTCTTTTATGACAAAGACCGACCTGACATCTCATTACACCGTTTCAGTCCGGATTCATTCTGGAAGCTTGCGTTTGGTCTGTATTCAGACTGGCATCAAGTGCCCCATTCTGTGACAGACCAAAGCTTGTAAACAAAACCATGTGACTGAGGATCTCTTCAGACAATGGCCCAGAACCACGAGGACAGGTCAAAACAAGAGAAGGATGGACGTGCTGCTCTAGTATTCCTGTTGGGAGAGAAAACTTCATAAAACTTTACTTCAATTACCAGTTTTGAACATCGGGAACAGAACTTTTCACGTGTTAGATGGGTCTAAGAGCGGTTCCTGGTCCCAAACGTTTGCAGCGGACACAAGACCATGTGACCAGGGGCCTGTTTCAGAAAGGAGGTTCAACCAACTCTGAGGTTAAACTTAAACTCTGAGTTGGTCAATCGGGAGATTAACAACTCTGAGTTTTCTGTTTCAGAGAAGCTGATCCGCGTTAGGTTAATCAACTCTGAGTGGACTGATTCGGAGGTGAGCATGCGCACAGCGACTATAAGAAGCCATTATCAATGGAGCGCAGATATTACGAGTCACCATGGCAACCGTGAAAACAAAGAGGTCTGCGTATTTTTCGCCAGCTGAACTTGACGTGCTGCTGCAGAGTTACAGTGAATATGAGCACATATTCCAGAAGAAAAGCAACACCGCTGCATCTGCAAAACAGAGACAGTTAGCGTGGGAAAACATAGCTGCTCAAGTTAATGCGCAAGTTTGCATTTAAATCATTGTTATAAAATATTGACTGTAATAACTTTTTAAGTAGCGTAAGGTGTGAAATAAAAAATGGCGATATTAAGGTGTACTTTTGAAGTGTTATTCCTGGTGTAATTGCATGAAATGCTGCATAGTGTACAGAACCAATCTGGGGGAAAAATGCATTTAACGTCGGTAATGTTTAGAGGACTTTCTTGTTAACCTTCCCCTCTTGCAAACGTTGGTCAGTTTAATATTAATACATGCAATTGTGTTTTTAAAAGTGAACTTTTGTTTAATGTTGAACCTTTCGCTGCGCAAAGACTTCTCCTTTCTTTTCTCTCGTCTTTCCGACCGACCGTGGTCAGAAGCGCAGGGGAGATTTCCTTCAGGGCCGAAGGGAATTCTCCTTCGGGGTTCACTTCCCGTTGGAAACCCTCAACCTCCAGAGCGGATTAAGAATGACTCCAAAACAGTTATTCTGGGAATGACACCTTCTCTTTATTTAACTAAGTGCTCCGTCCTCCGAACACACAATATATTCCACGCACACACCTCCGCTCCGTGCTCACCCCCCCCCAATCTGCACCTGCACTCGCCCCTCCCCTTGTCTCTCGTGGATCGCACCCCGCTCAGCACACACACACTGCAACACTACCCTTGTATTGATCAAGTGGTATAGGTTTATACGGGATTAAGAAAGTAAGCAGTGCTAGCAAATTGTGTTTCCAAAAAGTAATTGTTACATTAATGTAATTCAATGTCCCTGATTTCATTTTCATGTAGATGCAATCCTGCAGGAATTAAAAGAACATGGCAGCAGCTAAAAATGAAGTATAAAAACATAATTCAATCAGGTCAAATGTGAGCATGTCATGGATGTAGGCTTTGTTGACAATATTTGACATATGAAACATCTACATAGCAATACATATCTAATGTTGTTTTCATTGTATATGTAATTGACTGCAACGAAAAACGGTAAAGCTCAAACAAAAACGTATGGAGCAATGACAAAAAATCGAGTCTTCTCAAAATCCTCGCACGACGTAAATGTAATTCTTTACGAATTAATGCAGCCTCCTCGTCTATTGGGATTAAGGATTAAGAAAGTAAGCAGTACTAGCAAATTGTGTTTCCAAAAAGTAATTGTTACATTAATGTAATTCAATGTCCCTGATTTCATTTTCATGTAGATGCAATCCTGCAGGAATTAAAAGAACATGGCAGCAGCTAAAAATGAAGTATAAAAACATAATTCAATCAGGTCAAATGTGAGCATGTCATGGATGTAGGCTTTGTTGACAATATTTGACATATGAAACATCTACATAGCAATACATACCTAATGTTGTTTTCATTGTGTATATGTAATTGACTGCAACGAAAAACGGTAACGCTCAAACAAAACCGTATGGGGAAATGACAAAAAATCGAGTCTAGGTCTCAAAATCCTCGTACGAGGTAAATGTAATTCTCTATGAATTAATGCAGCCTCCTCGTCTATTGGGTCCTCCAAAAAAGGACAAGCCATTCTTGTCACTTAGACCGTCTCTGTGTGACGGAAATGTGGGCAATAAAGGTTAAAGTGAAAAATACCGCTTCGTCTTTAAAAAGGGGAGGGGACCGGCAGAAACCTTGAGTTTAGAGAATAAAACCTGCTCCCGACCAGGTTAGGTTCACAGCATAAGTAACCATGGACACTGACTCCGAGTATAAGTTTCCTCTCTTTCAGAAACGGGTTTGACTTACTCTGCTTTCTCTGGTTTAACAAACCTCCCATTCTGAAACGGAAAACCCAGGGTTTCCCTGATTTCAGGGTTAACGCACTCAGAGTTTACACTTAACCTCCTTTCTGAAACAGGCCCCTGGACAATGCAGCAATGGCCAACCGTCCTGTTTACTATCTGCGGTTACATGGACAAAAGTAATCGCAATAAACACCTGATCATAACAAAAATGCGTCATGTAAACACGCTGTTCAGAACACTCTGACGCGATCAGACTCTCTTTCCGATTGACATAGGTGGGTTTTGCCGGTTGTTGATTTGACCGAGGTGCATGTAAACAGTTTATTCCAATTGTGGGTCATTACTGTACTGGTTTAGGTCATGCGTAAACAGTGTGGCGTTCCAGAGGAGGCTTTGGACTGTGAACAGGACCGGCCGGTTGCTCCACGCAAGCGAGGCATGTCTCTGAGGAGAGCAGCCGGACTCGTAGCTTTGTGTTTTGGTGTGCGCTCCGGGAGAGGCTTTGGACCGCAGTCCGTCTGGCTGCTCTGCATGAGGGAGCTGGACTCAGGAGAACTGGGTATTCTGGTAGAACAGTTTCTTCGAGCAGAGAAGCAGCTTTGGGACGGCGTGAGAGTTGGCGGAGGCGGCTTTTTAAATGCAGTAATGCTCCTTTGCACAGTCCTGAGAAACCGTGTAAAAATCATGTGAATTTGTGTTTCCAGTCGTGTCTAGACAGACTGGATTGACAGCATTGACCACACGGAGTAAGGCTAAATGTTGTTGGCATCTATTAACCTAATCCTAACCCTTCTTCTGGGTCCGTATGGCCAAGAATAGAAGCACATATTTAGACAATTCTGAGTAAACAGACACTAAATAATAATCATGTAAATACTAAAAGCACGTTTAGAAGATCATCTCGCTCTATGCAGTAACTTTGTTTGTTTACAACAAAACTCACTATTTTTTCTTCTATGGTCGTTTCCGGTATGTAGACAGTTCTGCGCATGTCCAAATGATTTATTCTGACCAAAAGTGTGGTGAATGTAATCGTTTGTTATAATTGGATAACGTTTTTTGTACACTGTTCAATTCTAATCCGATCAAAGATATTTTGCACATGTAACTGCAGCTACTGATGAGTGTTGGGTCACATTGCACTGAAATGATGGTCGTCAGCGAGGCCAACGTGGTCCCAGGGTTGGCTTTGGTGGAGAAGGTGCAACGGTCTGGGCGGGTGTCCCCAGTCAGTGTAAATCCGGTTTGGTTATTGTAGATCACATGTGTCAAACTCAAGGCCCGGGGGCCAAATGTGGCCCCCCATGTCATTTTATGTTGCCTGCCAGAGCATCAGTTTTTAATTTCTTAGAATAAAAAATAAGAATTGGTGTGTATTTATTCATATCTATCAGACTTAAAATATCAGATTGAGCAACTAAACATTAGGACTTAAACCCTGCCCATATAAACTAACCTGACAGAATCAAATGTAAAAGGGTAAATGCTAGAGTAACAAGCAAACGTATGTTTTCTATGCAACTGGAATTGTCACTTTAGGTTATAGTAAATATATAATAAGTTATTTAACATTAAGGAGTAGGTAGATTTATTTTTCATAACATTTAGTTACATGTATAAATTATATCAGGCCCTTTGAGGACAGCCGCCATGCTGATGTGGCCCTCGGTGAAAATGAGTTTGACCCCCCTGTTGTAGATGGTGCCGTCGCTGCCCTTTCTTTTCTCAGAGACACTATGGAACCACCATCATCCCCCACTTCCACCAAAACACCCCCAACTTTCTGTACATGGATGGTGATGCTCCACTACATGGTGCCAGAATTGTCACAGCTGGACTTTAGGAAGTGGGAGTGCCTCAGCAACAACCTCTGACCAAAATTCCATCTGGAACCAGCTGAAGCAGAAACTGGATAATCTGACCCCACCCCCACGTGACCTGCAGAGCTGCATGCAGCCCTGTAGCTTGCAATGGCATTATATTTGCAATAGGGGTGTAACGATTAATCGATTAATCAATTTCTATTCCTACGATCCAACCAGATCAATCTGCCTGAGGCAAGTTTGTAATCAATTTGGCCTATGCCATTCAAACAACTGATCCAGATAAATCCATAATCAATATTGGAAATTATTTATGTTGGGGAACAGTAGGTTTATTTTACTACCAGGTAAAAAGTGCCATCACAGCAGACAACACACATGTGATGTCATTACAACTGATCATTTCAGTCCAATGTGTGGAAAGATTTTAAATTCAGCAAAGTCATGTGACCATCCAGTGTCTAGAATGTTCTAAGAATGTTCCCTTTGGATTCTTTGGATGTGGAAAAACAACAGTGGTGAACTTTAGGAAACTAACATGTGAATGGATTTGACATTCATTCTAGTTTACTTGTTTGTTTGGACACAGATTTCCTTTCCACTTGATGATCTGGAAGAAATCCAAGAATCTGAAAACTGTTCAGTAGCAGGAATTTCTGTCTGAGTCTGACTGCTGGAAGTTTGGACAAAGATGTTCTGGATCCATTATAGGTCAGTGAATGGGATCATTCAAATGGAACCAGTATCAACTGAATTGGATCAGCAACCACAAATTATGAATTGTTGTTCAAATGAATCCTTACACTCGTAGTTTTTAATATAGTTCTGCAAGTTTAATATGATTTACAAAGGGTTAATCAGTGCAAACATGTAGCAATAAATCTTTACTTTTAATAAGCCAAGGAGGACGAGTGCTAGTGAGCTGTTTGTTTCTCTCAAAATTAACACTCTCTGGGCTTGAATGCACTCATTTATGTTCAAATGTATCTGCAGACTAAAGGCTTCAGAGAACACTCATCTTGGTTATAAGTAACCTTGGATTTAGTGCCGTACCCATCCAGTCAAATTTATGGAAACACTGGAGGGATTTTTATTTTTATTTTTCCTTGTAATTAATGTTTATGGTGTGGCATGTTTACGTTTGGACAATATTCTATTTTATTTTATTCTTGTCCTTTTCTATCCACCCATCCAACTATAATTGAAACACACAAACACACACATAGGGTTTTCTTTGCTATGGTGCTGAAAACCTTAGGACATTAAAAAAATCAAATGTTTGTGTTTTTCTGAAACGATTCCATTTCCCCGTTGTTCATGTTAGTGTGTTTCTGTGTGAAGGGTTGTGTTGTTGTTCGTCAGGCTGACACTAGAATGTTGGGCCTACAGGACAGTTTTCAGCTCATGCGTCACTGTTTTCGGACCTGACCGGACGGATCCGATTGTTGGCCGTTCCATTCCCATATGAATATGAATCGAATTGTTAAAATGAATCATTACCCCCCCAGAGTGGCACAAACAATACTTCACACTCGGTGAGGCTCAGTACAGAGTTTAAGTACGCTGATATTATTTTGGGGACATGTCCACATCAGTGACCCCCCATTCAAGTTCACAGAATACACAACCACAGGACCCCCCAGATCAAAGTACAATCCGATCCGATTGTTGGCCGTTCCATTCCCATCCGGTAGGTGGCGGCAATGTCCTTGAAGTGTGTTATTCAACATTTAAACTTGGAGGACAAAGAAGTCATTGCGCAGCGTTAGATAGCTGTTCGTACAAGTTATACGGCCGCTATCTTAATCTTCACGCTGAAGAGGCTCCCTGAAGCGCTCTGGGACTAAACTTGACTTTCTTTGTCGTATGGGTACGTCCACGGTTCTCTCGTCCATTTATCGTTGAAGTGCGGCTGCGCGGTGGGAGTGCCATGCTAGCCGTGTCCGTCGCGCAGCGTTAGCTAAACGAGCTACAGGGATTACTTACAACCGAATTTTTGTACAATTGCAGCGGCGGGTTTTTTATGTGCAGACATTAGCCTGAGAAACTTACAGTCACACTGACATAAAACAAAAACAACCGAAGCGGCGCTACTGCCCGGAACTGCGGTTTAGTATAGGATTGCATTGTTCAGCCGTCAGTCAGTCATGCGCGCGCGCTGGTTACCTTATTTTCATCTCACGCCTTTCCCTGCTGGACTGGCTGCGAGTCCAGTCCTGACACAACTGAAACGTTGGTTTACTGTGGGTACCCGCATCAGTTCTGAGTGTGGGGCTGTTTGTGTCCAGGCCATTGACTATATGTAAGAAGTGGACTGAGGGGGGACCCCCCCCCCCTCGCGTTTCCAAACAGGAAGCATCCGCAAAAAGCCAAACTCCCACAGACCTTTATAGAGAAATAAACAGCTGTTACTCAGTCATTCCATTGGTCAGACTAAACGTTCTGGATCTGATACCGTTTAACATATTCTTGGTCATCCTCATTATATATGCATGTTATTAGGTTATAAACTGACCAATCAGATGCCTCAATAAAAGCATGTGGTGTGTGCTGGCCCCAATTATTGTAAAAGAGAGCTGGACTGAGCCAGTGTGACGTCAACCATAGAAAACGGTTCACTTCCAGCTCCAACCAAAGTGTCAGTCTGAGTTTACATTTCCATGGTAACCACTCTCGCCAATCAGGAGTGAGCTTGTTAGAAGTACACACCTTTCCACTGAAAGCAGGTTTGGGACAATCTGTCAATCAAATGTTTTGGAGGTGGGGGCCAGCAGACACCACCTACTTTTATTGAGGCATCTGATTGGTCAGTTCATAATTTTAATAACTTGTAAAAAAGAAAAATATAATCAAAAACATGAGGTTTATCAAAAACATTTAAAAAAGGTAGCAGATCAAGAATGGTTATTCTGAGAAACAGAATGAGTGATGCCAGCAGGTACTTCCTGTTTGGAAGGTGAGGGGCGACGGGTTGCTGCTAGCCAAGCTGTCCACGTCACTAAAGCATTTTTCAACTGAATGTTAGCAACAATAACTTCTTAAAATAATAAAAATGTTTGTTATATGTTAACATTTATTTCAATTTCGACAAAAAACAAGAAAATAAAGAAAAAGAAAACAAAATTAAGGTTTAGGACCGCACAATCCTGCGAATGACTACAAACGGATAACAAATGCCGCCTTCTTCTGTTTTGTGTGATGACGGTTCACTCAGATACGAGGACACAGCACCCCTTCCTGACCTTTTATTGACCCCGTTAACACAGACTGCACTGCAGCAGTGCGTGACATCTCAGAGTAAAATGCGCTCACTTCTCCTTTCTTGTTGCCAACATATAGAAAATACAAAAGAGCGACTCCAAGCTGTCATTCTATCGCGTATCATTGAGATATTTATGGTTTGTCAATGACAGCAACGTACGATCATACTGTGCTGCCTTTAGGCGACCGTCTTTCCTTCTTCGGCGCTCTCTGATGAGGGAAACAGAAACTCTTGTGATCACAGAGTTATCGCTGTTTCAAAGGCTCGGACTGACGTAGAGGAGGCAGAGCTGACGGGAAATGCTACCGGCAACTGATCTTTTTAAATATTTTTGATTTTAAGATTTACAATATTGAAACAACAAACACACAAAAAATATACAAATTATGGGAGTGAATATAATCCAAATTGCATTACTGTGGCAATGTTGCTCCTAAACAGTGAGTGACGTCATATTCGGATGGATCGGGTAGTGTCGGGGGGGTCACTCATTCCAGTTCTTATATCCAGTCAACGGCTGCCCCCCCACGTTGAATATTTAAACATCGATTTCGTGTAGCCTGCTTTCAAGTGGTAGGGCTGAGGACTTCCAACCAGCTCACGGCGCTTGGCCGGAGTGGTGGCCATGGAAATGTGGACTCTGACCAATCACTGCTAACTGATGGCGTCTGGTTCCAACATGTTGACCTTTGTATTGTGAAAAAATGGCGACTGGGTTGACTTTGTTTGGTTGGAGCCGGAAGTAAACTCTTTGTTTGGGTGACGTCACAACACTGAGTTCGGCCTTTGGTTTGGACTCAGTCAGCCGGCGGTCAGGAAACGCTCAACACCTGTCCTCTGCTGTCCAGCTGCAGATCCGTGAGTGAGGAGGATGATGTCTTCAGCGCTGTACTACAACCAGGACAATGCCACGCGCTTCAAGAAAAGGAAGGCTCGCTTTTCCTTCAGTGAAGTCCACATCCTGCTGGATGAAGTGCGGAAGCACCGCATGGTGGTTGTGGGTGAGTGATGCTCAGACTCCGGCGCCAGCCTTGGTTCCCTGGAGGTCTAACCCCATTGTTGTTTTCCCGCCAAAGGCAAATTCAACAGAGGTGTTCCCACAGACGTGAAGAAGCGCACCTGGGCAGAGATCACCGCTCGTGTCAACGAGATTGGGGAGTGTCAGCGAGAGATCATCGAGGTCATTAAGAAATGGTCTGACCTGAAGTGTGACACCAAGCGGAAGGTGGCCGCCATGCGTTCAGGGACGGTGCCCCACAGGGGCCTGAACTCCCGGATGTCCCGAGACCTGAATCAGACAGAGAAGATAGTCCTGCAGATTCTGGAGATGGATGGCGAGGATCAGAGCACCGAGGACTTTTGCCCACTGGGGGAGGATGATGATGATGTTGCAGAGGAGGAGGAAGAGATGGAAGAGGAGGACATGATTGGAATGCAGAGTTCTCCTAACGGTGGGGTGGACATGGCACAGATGCCTCCTCCAACGTCCTACAGCGCAGGCGGCCTTCTGTCCTCAGGTATCTCATATTGAGCCTTTCCAGGTGCTTTGTCTTTGCTCCGTTCACCACCGTGTGGCGCTGTTCGTGTTAACTAAAGAAGAGCCAATGAAGTTCTTTGAACCTTGCAGGGGACTCGTCTCAGGCAGCTTACGATGTGCAGTATGAAGTTCCTGCCACAGAAGGTGATGTTCCAGCATCTGGCTGCAGGTGAAAGGCACCTTTTCTAGCGACTCACTAACTCGCTTCATTTCCTGTCTTAAGATCCGGAAGCTGGGTTTGGAGATTCAGAGGATGATCAGAGGGAAGAGACTCCTTCATCTCGGCCATCCAAAGCAGCAGAAGATCACCAGGTTAACAACGGCATCCCAAAGCAAACGCAGCCTCAGGCGTCGTCTGCGGCGAGGCCTCCGCGCGCGGCGGCGGCGGCTGCAGGGCACAGCTCCAGGGACAGCATGCTGCAGAACGCCTCCCTGAGCCTGCAGGAGCAGCACGCCACCAACATCCTGCTGGAGACGGTTTCTCGCTCCCTGGAGCTGCTGTCGGAGTCGGTGCAGCAGCTGGCAGAAACTCAGCAGGAGTTTGTGCGCGAGTCGCTGCAGCTGCAGCGGGAGACCGTGCAGGTCCTCAGAGACTTCACAGGGGGGGCCATCGCGCTCCTGCACGACAAACTGAACGGGCGCCCCGCATTGTAGCTGCAGCAGAGGTTGTGTCAACGACTCTTGCCCTTCAGGCTCGGGGACCTGTAATTTATGGACCCTCCTCCGGTCACTGTCAGTTTTTATAGTATCAAAGCGGTTTTCTCTGGTTACATTTGGAGCCGGAACAACGGCGGTTCCGTTTGAGACTGTATGACAGGTCTGACAGATGAACCAATACTAGCCCAAAGAAGGATCATGGAGGCTGTTTCTGTTTTACCTGAAGGTGAGAGTGCTGCCACCACGTTAACCCTTTAACACCAGAGCTCCACTGCTGACATTCTTTTGACTACTGTGAGAGAAAAGCAGCTTTGTGCTGTTATTCTGTTGCTTAACTCTGCAAAGCTGCTTTTCATCCAAATCTGCTGATTCATGTTGATGGTGTGAACGGGATGTCAAAGAGGTTGTGTTTGTCGCTGAAACACCTCCGGTGTTAAAGGGTTAAAAGTCTTCTTTGTAGTCATGTTAAGTTCATATTTTGACATGATTACGTGTACTGTGGTGGTTAAGTGTTTGACCATTATATGGTCTTTTTGTCTCCACTGGTGCGTTCAATGTCTGCAAAGATTCTTAGTCACCCAGTCATGTTATTACTGGATTCTGTTCTTCAGCTGTTCTTCAAAGGGCCTATATCATGCTATTCTCAAGCCTTTCAGACTAAATTATATCCATAAATATCATCATATTTTACCCTTTGCCACACTTAAGAATGATTTAAAAAAAGAAAGAATTATTGGTTATTTTTGCAGTTCAGTTTCCAACCTGGAACTAAGACGACTCGATCTCTGAGGCTCCGCCTTCCTCTCCGTGTGGGTACTGCCCTTTTCATGACATCATCATCATCCATTTCACCTGCAAAAACAAATGACATCCAAACTTTTACAGGGATGGATGTGCATATAGTGGATATGAAAGGAAAGAGTTTAGCTGATCACTGCTAGCTCCATGGGTGTGTGTTAGCCTGTTAGCTGACAGCGCAGACTCTTCCTGGAAGGGGCGGTTCCTCAGTTTGTGACATCACACTTTGAGAACCCTCTCGTTTCTGTGGATTGGGAGTGGCTGATGCTCAGAGAGCAGGTTTTTAGAGGAACACTCAGAGATGCATGGATCAAAATACAGCTTTAAGGTTTCTTTTCATGAGGAATGAACATTATAAGACATTTAAAAGTTGATTTTTCATGATATAAGTCCCTTAAAGTCTGATCCAGAAGGCGTTTCTCAGATCATCAGAGGATCTTTTAGAATTCTGAGAATTCAGGTTGTTTATGTTCTTAACATCTTTGCCCCACAGACCCACCTACACCCCCACCAATCACTCTGATCACCACTGGATCAGTAACATTTGCTTGTGTTTCACCACACCTCTGAAGCAGTCGGCACATAACCTGAATTCTCATCAGCAGCTGGAGCTCAGGAAGAAACATCTGGATCATCCTTGGGGTTCAGCCCAAGAACAGAATGCAGTGATGGGATGTATTCAATGTTCTGATTGTTGTTTTTCTTTTACATCCCAAACAGGAGCGTTGAAACAGATGTTCTTTGAGTTGTGGAGTAAAGCCCTGGTGTTGTGAAGCTTCACTGCAGATGGTCTTTCAAATGTGGCCTAGCTCTCCAAAGCAGACAGGACGGCAAACGTCTCCTCACCTCATGCATTCATGTCTGGAATTTACATTTCAAAGCATTATTGTCATTTTCTCTTTTAGCCTTTCCATAAAAAAACTGTCCAAGTGTTTGTTGGACGTTAAAGAAAAAAACTCTTCCTGGAGACGGCCCTTCCTCCTGGTTGGTGCAGAACTATAAAAGGGGATCATAGGTTGTGTCCCAGTTGCTTCCCCACTCACTACATAGTGCACTATCTAGTGCATTCCCCATTTACATAGTGCTGTCTGAATCTACAATTCCAAAATCCAGTTCCCTGGAAATTTTACCAGAAGTCTCTGCGAAAAACCAGTGTGAATCGAGCCTCACCAGATGGGCAAATATAGACCACAATGCATTGCGTTGGAACAATTGTTGCCAAAAAAAAAGTATTTAAAAATCTTTTTTTAATAAACCAACGTTTTTATCTTCAGAAGACAGTAATATCCACCGTTAAATAAAAACAAAAAGTAGTGAGGACGGTGTATGAATTGCTTTTAAATTCAGGACGCTGCATAGAGCTGCGCTGGTTTTTTAGTAGTTCGAGGTTAGGGTGGGAATATAGACATAATGGACCTGGAGGAGGGAAGCTAAGAGCAGAGAAGAAGAAACAAGGGCAATGGAAGGATTTTAAAGCACAACTGTTCTGTTTCTCTCTGTAAAGATTTCTAAGGAATGAACCTACAAAGCGTAGATAGCAGTCCTGACTCCCAGCTGTTCAGGTCATGATGTTTACAGACATTTCAACAGATTCTGAATTCCATACTTCTCGTCTTTTTCTCTGTTTCCAGTTCCTTCTTTAAGGGGGGTCATGGTGTCGTGTCTCAGACTGACACTAGTTCATGCTCTTTGGGATTTTCCTGATTGTGACGCGGTTCCTGAACATCTGGAAAACCTCCAGCTGATCCTAAACGCTGCACTTCTGATCACTTTACTCCAAAAGGATGGACAATTTTGCAAACTTTTAGTGCCCAGCTATCGTCATAAACATCGGCCTTCCATGTTTTCCAAACGCAGCTTCCCTGTCAGCCTGTGGGTTTTGTAGTTTCTGGAATTTCTTAAACCAGAAGGGATGAGGGGCTTTTGCTCCTGCCTGGAGGAACCGACCCCGGGTTTCAGTTCTAACCCTTTGATTCTTTTGTAAATGTTGTCGGAACCGCAGCCTTGGACTGTGGTTCAGATTCCGGAGGGTTCTCCAGTTCCAGCGTATGAATGATGGTCCTGAGAAACAGGATTTTCCGTCATGTGTGACTGAAGTCGCCTACATTTCCATGTGTGGAAGTTCCTCTCAACGTTCTGTTTGTGTCAGTAGGGGGCGCTGCCTCGCAGTCTATGTGCTGATGCCTTTTGATAATAAACACTACCAACAGTTGGTTTTAGATGTTGCCTGCTGTACTTGTAAAACTGCTCACTGCTGAAGGCAGAAAAGGCTGAAGATGTTCTGCTTTTCAGACTTTCATCCGACTTGACTCAGGAGCTTCGTCTATAGAAGCTTCCATCCTGCCTCACATGAGGGGGGCTGGAGGAGTGAGGATAAGAAAAGGACTGAACAAAGACAATCTGGTGACTCTCAGAGGAGAACGCAGGTGTGAGGAATGAATCATCCCGCTCGTTCCTTCAGACGCTCAGGCTGCTGGAGAAGAAAACCATCATCCACTCTGCATGCAGACACAGAGCGCAGGCTTCTGCTCACTGTGGTTATGAAATCATCTCCACATGTCAGTGACGTGATTGAGTCCTTCAACACTTCAAATAAGAATGGAAGGCCCTTTAAAACATGCATCTTTAAGGATCAATAAATCCAAATGTTTACCTGAACAACGCCTCACTAATAATACATTTTTGCAATCTAGTTTTCAAAACCATTCTGTAAATGTTTGCAAAAGGTTCCCTGTTGAGTCACTGAGATTTACTTCAAGCGTGAAAATCGGACTTAAGTATTGGTGAGGTTTTAAAGGGTTAATTAGTGTGCCTCACCAAGCCCGTGTGTGTGTTTGTGTGTGTGTGTGTGTGTGAGGTGTGTGTGGGTGTTTTCAGTGGTCGACAGCTGTACCATAAATGAGCTTGAATACAGTCCGCTCAGCATTACCGTGTATCTCAGCACTGCAGAATGTCAGGGTGGGGGGGTCCTATAATGAGATGTCATGGAGAACAGAAGAAAGGGGGCTCGTTAAATCAGACTGCATTGTTGTCCTGCAGCTCCTTCTGCCTCACTCAGTTAAACAGCTGCCAGGCCTGCGCCGGTGCTGCAGCGGGGGGGGGTTCAACAAGCTGCTGGGGTTTCCTGTAGAGCTGAAAGGCAGGGGGCTTCATTATGATGGAGTGGGGGGTGCCGGGGTCCTGAACAGGCAGCTGTAGTCACATTGTCTGTGGTCCAGCACCTCCTTTTGTTGTGGCAGCGTCTAAACCTGAGACTCCAGGAGGCTTCATCAAAGCCGCGTTCTGCTGCAGGCCAGGCCGCATTTGAACCTTTCCGTGGCCTGCAGTTCCACCTCACCGTCCACACAGAACAGCACTGAAAGAAGGAGAAACCTGTAGAAGAGGAGGTGCTATCGGAATAACAGCGAGGAGAACAGCCTCCTCCTCGATGCGTGGTCCTCTGAATCCAGGAATGTTCTCAGTGAGCATATGGCCCAAGACAGACTCACAGATTACAGACACGCAGTGAAAAGAGGAAAATCTATCCATCGATCCAACCCTCTGTACCCCTCCCCCCCCCCTGCCTAATGCCCCATTGACCCTGGTGGCCTTTCCTTTTCTTCAGTCCCCCCCGCCTGTTCTCCTTCCATCGTTCCCCCCAGCTCTCTTTCATCTCCCATCTGCCACTGAGGCTGCAGGAAGACAGAGCAAAGGTGGGCTGAGAGGACAGCAGATCAACCTGGAGGGAATTAAATATTTTTATCACTTCTTTTGTGTCACAACAAAAGACTAATCATGCATCTGCCGGGACAGACCAGAAGCTCCGCCTCTTCCCTCTTCCAGTCACTCCCCTCAAGGAAAGTTGTTTTTGCTCCACGTTTTCAGGCATCAACAAAAACCTCCTGCTGTTTTTTCATAGAAGCATTCAGGGATTCAAACACTGTCCAGGAACAGTCATTAGTGTTTGTTATTTCTGATTTCTGAGGGTGAAACAGAAGTGCTAACACTGAAAATCTGATTTCAGAAGGCTGTGATCCAACAATTACAGGAATATTGTCGTAGTATCTTTTAGTGCAGTCAGGCTGTTTGTCTCAGATTGATCAAGTCTTTCATAAAAACAAAAAAACTGAGCTCCACTTGGAAATCAATGCTTTTATGAACTGTTACCCTTCACCACACTGAAAGAGTCCATTTATAATCAAAAAGCATCAGAAGACAAAGAAACAAACATGAAAACAATGAACCCGTCTGATCGTCTGGGACAGAACTCGGCAGTTTGTTTTCAGGATCGGTCAGGTCTAAAAAAGTCTCCTTGTCCTCTTTGTCTGACTTTATCCAGTTTGTGTCGCTGCAGTTTAGACTCTTAACGAATGTTCAGGGTGATGATGACAGCTTTCAGACCAGAGTCTGGACTCCTGCCACCCAACAACACCTACACCTCCTACCTGCATGCAGCAGCAGCCGGGGGCCTGTCATCAGGACATCTGCGTTTGAGGCCTTCAAGGACATTTTACTCACAAAACTGCACATGAGAAAAAAAGATCCTGTTTGGGTCCCCCTCTGGATTTTTCTGCTATCTTAGATGACCCCCCCTTACATTGATGTGTCCTCCCTACCATGACAAAGGTGGATAAAGGTGGAAAGATTTCATGTAATCCATGGACACCAGTGAAGATCACAAATCATTGAAGAAAAAAGGTTCAGTGTACTGTCTAGTGGGTCTAGATGACCCCACTCCCAATGTTAAAGTGCCTAGGATAGCATAAGGGTTTTCATCACACAAGATATTAATAACAATTTCACATTGAAGGTTTTTGGTCAATTTAGAGGTTATTTTTTTCTGTTCAGGACTGTGTGGCTCTGGGTTTGTCTTTCAAAACAGTTAAGATTTATGTTAGAAATATTTTTGGATATTTAAATTATTTTAGCAATAAAAAAATTCAAAGAGGGTGCTTTAAAGCAGCCTGAATATGTTGAGCCATAAAACCTGCTCTCCTCAGAGAGTGAAGCGGCTCAGTCCCTTTTTATCAATAGAATAGAAACAGAGTGGATCGGTTGATGTTTCCCGTTACTTCTGGTGGAACAAAGGATTTCTTCCAGTTTCTGTGTGAAGCAGCATCACGTCTGCTCCTCTTCAGTGTTCAATGGGATCATTGCAAACATCCCAGAACTGGACTGTCAAGACCCCTGTTGAAGGAAATGACCTTCATCTATCAAAGGTTCTGTTCTGTTACACTCTAGTGACACTATTAGCCGGTGCAGTGGGTGGCCCAGCCCCCCCTCTCACAGGCCCTGTTTCCCTTTAGTGGAACTGAGTTTGTGTTTCAGCAACATCCCCCGTCCACACTCTGCATGGTCTTGCTAGAGCCCTGATTTCTCAGCTGGGGGGCCTGACAGTCCACTAGAAACTTGATAGAAATACATTTTCTGTGGTCTCATCTCATCTCTGCAGAACGCTGAGTCACGCACTGATGCTGCACAGTCCACCAGGCTGCACACGCTTCAGCCACACGCATTCTGCCAGTTTATGTACCTCTGCTCACACACGCTGTGAGAGTGAACACTACACTCATGTGACGATGTACACAGTGAGAGTTCACTGCCCCCACGCCCCACAAAGGCTCTTTTTCTTTTCCCTCCCAAAACTTTTGCAAACACACACCTGCAGATGTGAGAACATGTGAGCTTCTTCATCTCACTGCTGCTCAACCACGAGCCTTTCGGGTCCTGAATCTGTATACCATCTTGAATCCCCCCCCCCCCCCCACACACACACACACACCCACCATTAAGAGACCACAGACTGTGAGCTATCCATCCCATTCCTCTTTTTTGTCCCACTGACAGACAGCAAGCTGCAACAGCAGAAGTGACCACAACAGGCTGACATCTCCCCTGAGGGTCTACAGGGCCAGATTTGTGGCAGCCCCCCCTCTGTTTCTTCCAGCATCCTCTGGGAGAAGGCTTTCCAAGCTGGTGTGGGGCCGCAGTTGAGGCAGATGCAGACCACTCAAAGCAATGAGGGCTCTGAGGGGTGGGGGTGGCTGGACTCCTCTCAGGTTTCCATGCCCCGTGGCCCACTCCTGCAAGCACAGAGGTGGGTGCAGCGTTCACCTCCAGCATCCGTCTGGGGCAGCAGACGACGTGCGCTCACTGCTCACTGTCCTCACTCTTTACAAGGATTACAATGCTCCTCATGTAAAAACTGTATATGGCACAGAGGGAAATTTCAAACATGCCATTCATGTCTTGCCAAACTTCTCTCATATTTCAGGTTTGAGGCTGTTAAAAGTCTGTGAGGTCAGCTGTCAGTAAGAAGCTGTGGGTCCTTGTGAGCTGCCTGCAGAATTCTGTGTGCTTCAGGATTGATTTTAAAGTTCTTTTTTTAGTTTATAAATGTTTTATGGTCTCAGGCTTTCATATTTATCTAATATGATTTAAAGTATCAGTCCTCACGGACCCTGAGGTCCCCTGACTCAGGCCTTTTGGTTACTCCAAAGGTCAGAACTAAAACACACGGCGAAGCACCTCACCTGTGGAACCGCATCCCAGCATGCCTCAGGGCCGCAGAGACTGTTCATGTTTTTAAATGAAGGCTTAGACCTTTTTAATCTAGCTTTTAGTTGAAATTAAGGAACTTATTTGATATTTTAATTTTTTTTGTGTTCTTTTTTTCTACTAATTTGATATACTTTTTATTCGCATTTACTGATTTAAATGGGGCGGCAGCGGCTCAGGCGGTAGAGCGGGTTGTCCAATGATCGAAGGGTCGATCCCCGCTCCCCCCACCAGCTCCTGTTGTGTCCTTGGGTAAGACACGTCCCCCTCCCCGCCTCCAGTGTGTCTCCACTGGTGTGTGAATGTGTGTGAATGTCCCGGTGATGGTCAGAGGGACCGTAGGCGCTAACTGGCAGCCACGCCTCTGTCAGTCTGCCCCAGGGCAGCTGTGGCTACAGCAGTAGTTACCATCACCAAGTATGAATGAATAATGGACACATTGGAAGAACTTTGAACATCTGGAAAAGCACAGATAGATCTAATCCATTATTATCATTATTATTATATCTGACTATTAAGGTTTATTTATTCCCTTATCTGATTATTTATCTATTGCAATTTTAATTCCTTTTCCCTTTTAGTTGTAACTCCAGTGTTTTCCTCAGAGGGATCCTCCACATCAGTGACTGACCCTTCTCAGTGAACGGGGTCACTCCAGTGGAATCTTCCAGGTCTGGCTCTTATACTTTGATCTGGGGGGTCCTGTGGTTGTGTATTCTGTGAACTTGAATGGGGGGTCACTGATGTGGACATGTCCCCAAAATAATATTTCCCCACTTCAGTACAAAGCCAGATTTCTACATGGCACTCACGGAATACTTAAACTCTGTACTGAGCCTCACCGAGTGTGAAGTATTGTTTGTGCCACTCTGGGGGGGTAATGATTCATTTTAACAACAATTCGATTCATATTCATATGGGAATGGAACGGCCAACAATCGGATCCGTCCGGTCAGGTCCGAAAACAGTGACGCATGAGCTGAAAACTGTCCTGTAGGCCCAACATACTAGTGTCAGCCTGACGAACAACAACACAACCCTTCACACAGAAACACACTAACATGAACAACGGGGAAATGGAATCGTTTCAGGAAAACACAAACATTTGACTTTTTCAATATCTTAAGGTTTTCAGCACCATAGCAAAGAAAACCCTATATATATATATATATATCTAAAAAACATTGAACCAAAAATCACACTTGGATAGAGTCAAGATTTAGAAATTAAAAGTATTTCAAAACAACCTAAATCTGATGTTTTGAAGTCCAATGGTTGTCAGATTTAGTGTTTATGGTGCATTCTTCCCAAAAGTGCAGTTGTATCACATGAAGTAGTTAATATTTGACACTGGTTTAACTTGGAGAGATTGTTTGTTTAATGAACTTGGAACAAATCCAACAAAAAGCGTTCTATAGGCAAACACATTTTTTTCTACAACTAAATATTTTTTTCTCAACGTAAAGATTTATTGCTACATGTTTGCACTGATTAACCCTTTGTAAATCATATTAAACTTGCAGAACTATATTAAAAACTACGAGTGTAAGGATTCATTTGAACAACAATTCATAATTTGTGGTTGCTGATCCAATTCAGTTGATACTGGTTCCATTTGAATGATCCCATTCCCTGACCAGATCCAGGATCCAGATCCTCTTTCTCCAAACTTCCAGCAGTCAGACTCAGACAGAAATTCCTGCTACTGAACAGTTTTCCAGATTCTTGGATTTCTTCCAGATCATCAAGTGGAAATGAAATCTGTGTCTAAACAAACAAGTAAACTAGAATGAATGTCAAATCCATTCACATGTTAGTTTCCTAAAGTTCACCACTGTTGTTTTTCCACATCCAAAGAATCCAAAGGGAACATTCTTAGAACATTCTAGACACTGGATGGTCACATGACTTTATTCAAAGTCTGTCCACACATTGGACTGGAATGATGGACTGATCCGTGTTTGATGACATCACGTGTGTGTTGTCAACCGCAGAGTCCTGGCCTCATGTTGTGGTCCTTCAGTGTTTTGCCATTTTCTTGTTGGGGGCTTCTTTGGTTTTCCCCACAGTACAGATCAGAACAGACTTTTGACTTGTGCTTTTAAACACCTGATACAGGGATTATCCCACTGTGAGTCTTTCCACCTGCGGGTCATCTTCATCGTCTTTATTGAAATGATCTGATCTAAATTGTTTTGAACAGTTATATTTATTAAAGTTGTTGGGGATTTTTTTTCCTGCACAGCTTTGAGACAAACTCTGGTAAACATTGGCACCTCAACCGGAAACTTTCATCTGAAATGAAGACTGAAAAGTTTCCTTACAGAGCGTCTGCTGGAATTCTCAACATGAAGGCAAATTCTTCGGCTGTCCTTCTCCACTGAATGTTGAGCATCCTGTCCAGTCCTGAGCTGTATCAGTCAACTTCAGGAGGAGCTTTGTTTCAAATATTTGGAGACAGTTGAGTTGAGAAATTCAAAGCAAGTCAGAAAAATCAATGGTAGTCATTTCTAGATGTGTGTCATATGCTCCTCCTGAATCCAGTGGAGTGAAGAATCAGGAGAAAAACCTGCTGTCAACGTGAAACCTGTGGTTCTGAGAGCCACTCCTGATGGAGGGCTGCAGCGCTACACTGACCCTGTCCTGAACCAAACACAACAGTTGGCGCCTAAAATGAAGTTCAAATAAAAAAGACTATTGTTTACATCATTATGTTGAACATGTCACATTTGATTTGCTTGAAAATGAAACTATTTTTTCTGGATAAAGCCAGAAAGTTTCTTCCTGCACAGTTTGGGGCAACTTGTAAACCGGGAAATTCCCCAGATCTCAATCCAGAGGAGCTTCTTCAAGCAAGTCCAAAGTCTGGAGGTTCCACGTCTGACTGACTTCAAAGATAGACTGCAAACATCTCACTGTGACCAAAACACACCGGATTTTGGTAGCAGAATTAAAACAGAATAACCTCAGAATGAGAAAAATCTTCTTGATCCTTTCATGTTTCGATTCCTCTGTTCGTAACAAAAGAAATATATGAAACAAAATAATACGTTTAACATAAACAATTGTAGTTTAGATCACCTTGGTAAACCTTTTCAGGGTTAATTCACAAGTGACCCTAATGATGGACACTAATGCATGGGGACTTGATGGAGTCCTGCAGGTTTAGGTCAGTTAGCAGTTATGTAGCTGAATGTTTGCCAGTGTTTTCTACAGTCATTTCTGGAGGTTTCTGCCTGGTGTGAAACAACTATTTCTGTCAGCTTTGACGTCCTCCTTCTGTCCAGCGCCTCTGTGACAGAGTTCAACCTGATTCCAACAGCATCACCTGCTTTCCTGATCACTACATTAGGTCCGCTGGTTTCTGCCACTCAGTCGACTTCTCCAGCAAACAGAGCAGCGCTGGCCACCGCAGACTCCTAAAAATACCCGTATTTGATTTGAACCTCAGAAGTAAACAGGCTCTGATGGATCATAAAAATCATTTATTGGCCTCAGGGAGTGACAAACAACTGCAGTGTCTGTGAGCAGGTGGACCAGCAGTCAGAGAAAGAAGGATAATGGTAAGTATATGGGGTGCTTGGACAAAAACAGAGGTCTGGAATTTGTTCCTCTGAGCTGCAGGTGCTGCATCTTTGGTGATGCAGTTGAAATGAGGGGGCGCAGAGCACTGCAGAAAGCAGAGCGGCAGGCACTGAAACCACAGAGAAAATGCTCTGGGTCCTCACATTCACTGCAGAGTCCAGACTGAGAAAACAGACGTTCACCCACATTCTATGATCTTTGACAGGTTGTTGGCATGAAAACACCAGAGGTGCTCTTCAAAATGATGGGCTGTCATGTCTGAAAAAACCTGCAGGTCAGGTTTTAGAACATCTCGCCACCTTACATGAGTGAGACGCCACAGCAGTTGTCTGGTTGGACCATGAAGGTTCTGCTTCCTGAGTTCTGTTCAGCGGGGAGGCAGCAAAGACGTTTGAGGACCTCTTCTAACACTTTTCTTATGCTAATGACAGGGGGTGTCCACCCCCCAACTGCTCCCACTCCCCACTGAACACAGCAACAGACTGCCTGAGGCAACAAGATTGTTGTAAACCATCTTTGGTGCTGTTTCTTGTCAGCATATTGGTGCTTCTGGTTACAGGTTTTTTTCTGGATCTTTCTGTACGTTGGTGGGGCAGGTTTGGGTCCTGGGACGGGGGGGGGGGGCTGAGCTCAGGTGTGTTTACCCTCCACCCCTCCACGCCTGCAGCAGGTGCTACAGCCAGGAGCCTCCACGGCGCCTTTGTGTGTGCCCGCGCGCGCGTGTCAGGAGACGCTATAGGAACACAATAACCGAGTTTGGGGCCCATCGCCCATGCGCCGCTCATCAGCATACAGCTGTTCGCACGCGCTCCAGACAAAAGCTGTGTGGAAGTTAGCACGCGTTGCCTCCTCCCTCACACGCACACACACACTCACCCCACTTCACCCCCCCAGCAGCCGCCTGACGACCCCCCCCCCCCCCCCCGCTCTCCCCCTTCATCGTCCTACACACGCGCCAGCCGCGCGCAGAGAAGCCCCCCCTGATCTTTGTTTGGAGCTGTAGAAATCAGCGTGTTTCAGATGAAGACTTTCAGCAAAACAGATGCAGGGATGAAGGCTGCGGTCATACCGGCTCCCGTATTTGCAGAAGCGCAATAAATTATCCAGAAATCTGATTGAATAAAAAACTCAGTTACACTAACCGGAATTACACAAACATTTGTTAACAAACTTTCAAAATTACTCTCCTCCGTACTCGAGGTTATCGCCTCAACGACAAGACAATAGAAAATACAATCAACATTCAAAAATCTACCTAAAGCACATGAAAACGAAACAACTCTGCGCATGCGCACATCTCTGCGTGTCTGTGACTAAATCTGCCACGCGCCAGCTTCTCATGCATATTCCTAAAAACTTGCTCCAGATGTAATGTGGGTTATCTCAATTCCCCAAGCAGACCTCAGGCTGGTCCCCGAGGTCTGACGCCCCCCTCCCCCCTCCCCTGCCCGTGACGCGGAGCGGAGGGTATAAAACCTCCGTGCGCCTTTACGCACCAGAATAGTCAGTGCCTCCCTGCCCCCGACCCCAAAAGCGCACAAACAAGAGGATTTAGAGGACTCCAAAAGAACAACAGACAACAGTAAAGAGGGATGATAAACTTTTAAGAACTTTTTTAAAGAATTCATCGTCAGTAACTTTTTTAGTTCAGGGATTTTTGCACGCTGCGAATGAGGACACCCGAAACGCTAAAAAGAAATGGCACACCTACCTCTGACATGTCTCCTGGTTTTGGCCTCAGCACATGCAGTAAGTTGTTTCCGCTCGGTCGTTTCCACTTGGTGTTGAGGCGCTGGTGCTTGATGGTCTGAATTTTGATTCTGCAGGTTTTCTCCTCCGGCATGTTTGAGCTGAAGATCCACTCTTTCCACACCGCGCAGCGCATCTGCAGAAGACACAGAGACTGCCACATATTCTTCCGGATTTGCCTCAAACACCCCGAGGATGTGATCTCCGCGGAGCCGCCGTGCACCTTCGGCACCGGGCACACCAACGTCATCAGGGCCGACCACACGTCGATCTCCAGCAGCGCCCCCATCAGAGTGCCTTTCCACTTCAAATGGCCGGTAAAAGCAAGACCCCAACAGAAACCACACACGTCTGCTTTTTTTGGACTCATCCTCCTTCAGATAAGTTAGAAACAAATGGGAGGACAGGACCAAACTCATTTATTATGCTTGTGTTTCTCTAAGGGGACGTTTTCGTTGATCATCGAAGCGTGGAACGCAGAATCACCGACAGAATACACAGGTACACCCCAAATCCGCCTCGCGCTCTCTGACAAACGTTTTCCTCTGGTCGTGACCCTCTCTCTTCTCTGCAGACAATCAGAACAACTTAGTGAGCCGTCTGGCGACCAGGAGGAGACTCGCGATCGGCGAGGACTGGTCCCAGGACGTGCACTTTGGTGAGCAGAGTGAACTGCGCTACTCCTACCACGTCTTCTGTGACGAGTACTACTTTGGAGACGGCTGCGCAGATTACTGCAGGCCGAGGGACGACACGCTGGGCCACTACACCTGCGACGAGGAGGGCAGCCGCGTCTGCCTGGAGGGCTGGAAGGGAAACTACTGCTCTGAGCGTGAGTCTGCCCTTTCTGCACCCCAGACCCAAAGATGCGCAACTTTCACTGTGCGCGCGCAGCGTTCACCTGCTCAAGCGGCCCGTTCAAACATCCTTCTGCTTAATAGTCAAACTTACAGCACTCACTTGCATGTGACTTAATGTTTTTTAATACAAATATGTATTTCAAATATTTCAAAAGGTTGTGGAAATGTAAACAGAATGGGAATGACCTGAAACGCTGCAGAAAAGTCTGATCTCAGATCAGCTAAAGTCTGAAAAAGAACACAAATATCTGACTTCTCTGTTTTGGATCATTGTTGGACATTGGTTGTAGTCTTCATTTGCCTCTGTGTGACTCAACAATTAGGAGAAGTGTCGTTCAATCCCCCTCCCACATGTGTTTTGTAGAATAAAGGAAAGTTTGCAAAAATCCTGCAAATTTCATGAAAACGTTACAAAAATGTCTGACTCTTTGGAAGTATGATCATGACATGTCGACTTTCAAGACTCTTGGTCCAAAAAGTGGGTATTGATGAGACCTAAAGAGTGAAAATAACCTTAAACATGTGTAGCTGACAAAGGAACAGGAGCAGGAGAGACAGTCTGCTGCCTCTCCCAGACTGGATTTGTGACTAAAGTTTTCTTGTGTTGTCAAAAGAAGCGTCATGTCTTTAGTAAAACCTTTTCTGCTCACACGTAGGATCATGGAGTGAACCTGTTGATGTGGTTCAGTCTTCTCTAAAGCCAATCTGTGGTGCTGCTTCTGTCTTTTGTTCCCCCACACTGAAAGAGTTATGGCTCCTGCTCACAAACATCGTTCAGGGTGATTTGGGTGGGCTATTGTTTGTGTGAGTGTGTGTGTGTAATGTGAGATAAAAGAAAGCCTTTTTTTCGGCAGCGTGCCTGCCAGCTGCTTGGCTTAATACTTAACTAACAGTGAAGTCTGGAACAGAGCTGCCTCAGACTGGAGGTCCTTGTGTGTGTGTGTGTGTGTGTGTGTGTTGTGTACATGCAGGCGTGGTTATTGTAATCACACCCCCTCCCCTCCTTCTGTTCTCCAGCCATCTGCTCGGCGGACTGCAGCGAAAGGAACGGCTACTGCGAGGCCCCAGGGGGCTGTACATGTCGTATGGGCTGGCAGGGCCCCTCCTGCACCGAGTGCGTCCGCTACCCAGGCTGCCTCCATGGGACGTGCGGCCAGCCGTGGCAGTGTAACTGTCAGGAGGGGTGGGGGGGCCTCTTCTGTGATCAGGACCTGAACTACTGCACCAACCACAAGCCGTGCGCCAATGGTGCCACGTGCTCCAACACGGGGCAGGGCAGCTACACCTGCACCTGCCGGCCCGGCTTTGGAGGAACTAACTGTGAGCTGGAAACCAACGAGTGCGACAGCAACCCCTGCAAGAATGGAGGCAGCTGCAACGTGAGTGTTGGTTTGGTGTAAGGGCCCAGGAACACATCACATTTAATCAGAAAGTACAACACCTAAATTCATTGGATATGAAAAAAGGGCAGAGTGGTAATGATGCTGTGGTTGACCTGTGGGTGACCTGAACACTCTCCCTCCATGCAGGATCTGGAGAACGACTACTCCTGCACCTGCCCTCAGGGCTTCTACGGTAAAAACTGCGAAATCATTGCCATGACTTGTGCGGACGGCCCCTGCTTCAACGGCGGCACCTGTGTGGAGACGATGACAGGAGGCTACACCTGCCGCTGCCCCCCAAGCTACACGGGCTCCAACTGTGAGAAGAAGCTGGACCGCTGCAGCAACAGGCCCTGCCTAAACGGTTAGTGGAACTAAGGCTGTTGCTCTGGCGCCACCTCATGGCAGAAGAGCAAAAGCATTTTGTTGTTTGTTTTTTTCAGTGAGTGGGTGGATGCACATCACCTCTGGTATGTTTGGTCCTGGTCTGATTCAGTACGTTCCCTCCAAGAGTCAGCTGTATTTTTAGCAGCTGTGAAAGTTCCCCTGACTTGGGGGATCATGCCAACTCTTGTCTGCTCCAGAACCACTCACAGCTGAACTCTGCTGTAGTTCACCTCAGTGTGAATGCTGATGTGGACTCAGCAGAGGAAGTAACAGAAGCTTTGTTATAACTACAGACCTTAAAAAGACCAAAACTGAGAAAGTCTTGTGGGTAAACTTGGGGTAGTGATGGTGCAGGGGTTTTTCAATCAGGGAATTTTCCCCCCAAACAAGCAGCTGTGCTGTGAGAACCGCTTGATTCCTCCAGGTGGTCTGGTTCTCCTCAGTCTAGGCTTTTCTCAGAGTGTGCCATGTGTGAAACCAAACCAATGAAAGAGAGATGTTCATCCACATTTGCTGCACCTAAAACAGACTCCACAGGACTTTCTGAGTGTAAAACAGCTCTTCCACACCATGAGATTAGTGCCAGACATTTAGTGACTATGTGCCACTGTGCTGAGCTGGGTCTTTCTTCCTCCTGCAGGTGGTCAGTGTCTGGATCTGGGCCACGGCATTCTGTGCCGTTGTCAGGCAGGCTTCAGCGGTGCCAACTGCCAGGTCAACGTCGACGACTGTGCCTCCAGTCCCTGCCAGAATGCTGGAACCTGCCAGGATGGTGTGAATGACTACACCTGCTCCTGCACGCTGGGCTACACTGGCAAGAACTGCAGCGTGCGCTCAGACGCGTGTGGCGCCCGTCCCTGCCAGAATGGAGGCACCTGCTTCACCCACTTCACTGGACCTGTCTGCCAGTGCCCTAAAGGCTTTATGGGCCCCAGCTGTGAGTTCACACTACAGCCCAGTTTCAAGCCCGCTCTGCGCCAAGCCCCCCAGTCCTCCTCGACCACCGTCACAGTGTCCTGCTTTCTGGCCATCCTGGTCCTGGTTCTGATCGCAGCCATCCTTTTCCTACGGAGGAGGAAGAGGAGGATGGATGGAAGAAAGCAGCTGAGCGACATTGCCGTTTACAACGACTTGGAGACCGTCAACAATCTAGGGGGCAGCGAGAGAGAAGCTTTCCTGTTTCCCAACGGTCCGTTTAAGATCAGCAACAGCACCGCCCGCCTCAGCCTCTCCCTCTGCCCCGACAGCAGGTCTGGGTTCAGACACAACCCGGTGGAGAGCAGGGCTGACCGTCAGGACTACATGTGGAGGGAGGAGGCCATGCTGGGCTCCGGAGCAGGACTCAGATGAGATGGGAAGGACAAAATGAAATATTTCAGCACTTGCTGGCTTTCTCTCCTGAAGGGAGGAGCGATCACATCGACTGATGGAGAAAGCCCCCATTGGACAAATGACTCAGAGGGTTTTAAAGATCACTCAAAAAATGCATGTCATGTTTTAGTTCCAAAGAAACAATACGACCACCCACTGCTGACGGGACCTACAACACAAACCAAAAACAGGAAGTATCAGTAAGGACCATTTCCCCCAAATTATTGCATTATTTGGTTAGTTTATTTAAAAAATGTTCCAGTAGTTTTTTAAGGCAACGCTTATTGTTTTGCTTTTCAATCTTCCTTTGACCATTATTTCCTTATTGTTCGCACCATCATTTTTTATTGTTTATATTATTTATTTATTTGAAAGGCTGTCTTTGCCGTCACCTTGACTGACACAGATGTACAGATATATTTATATGATGCTGAGTGTGTGGATGCGTGGAATGTCCCAAAGATGTTGCGTGCTGGGATTTAAGGACGAATGTGCTTTATCAGGAAAAGTCTGCCATCGCTGTATTTTACGTCTACCTTCTGAGCGATTTTGTGCCATTTTGTGTTCATGCCAAAGTTTGACTTTAAATACATATTTTCATTCTTTTATTGCAGTTTTCATGTTTTGCCTGTGATGTGGAATAAAAACCTCTCTCTTGTGTGAATCTGGGTTTCTGCTCCATGAGCTTCAGTCATTTGACTATTTCCACCCTGTAAAACCTCTTCAGACACTTTTGGATGATGAAACACCAGCAGTGTTTCATCATCCAGCAGTCTCGCAGTGACTCCCTCCTGTAAGCCCTAATTTAAAGTTTTTAAAAACATTCGCCTGAAAACCTGAAAATAAAAAGGCAATTATCTGGACGATGACAAGTTATTCAAAGAGGATCCAGTTTGGCATCATCGTCTTTGGGACAGTCTTCAAAAACATTCAAGCACATGTAATGTGAGACACATTAACATACAAAAGAAAACTGTCTAATGTAGTAATAGAACACTCTGCTCTTCTGAGAACTCACAGTTTTACCATATTTTCTGAAATGTACTCATAATACTCACAAAATAAGCTTTGGAATAACAGGTTCCACCAAAGTCAACAGAACTGCACTTAGACATTAGTGAAACCCTGAAAAATCCTGGGAGCTTCTTCCTTTCACCTGTTATTCATCTTTGGGCGAACATCCATCCGTCCATTTCCTGAACCGGCTCAATCCTTTTTGGGGTCACAGGGTCACATAGAGACGATCGCTGTCACTGAGATTTCAGCCTCTTTTGTGACTTTAGATGAGTGTCAGTGATTCACAGCATTTTGTGTGTCTGAGGGGGTGGGTGTTCTGTGAATGATAAAGTTTTGTGGCATATACTTTGTTATTTTATTGATCCATACAGACAGTAAATGAAAGGTTTGGTGTTTGCAGAGCACTTCTGCCCTCTAGTGGATGTGAATCATCAGTTCTGGTCCTCAGGTGTAAACATGGCAGCATCATGGATTGTTTTTTAGTATTTTCTGTTTGTCTTTAGTCAAAGTTAAAGTCCTAATAGTTCTCTATCCCACAGGTGTGTTCTCCACATTTGAGCAGTGAGCTGCAGACAAAGGCATGAGCTGTGTGGCCTGGATTTGAACGCATGACCTTGCAGTCTCCGAGCGGACACGCTGCCACTGAGCTGGTCACAGCACACTAATGTCAGTTTCCAATCAACCAGCTGTTTCTGTTCATTACCTCCAGCACTTTTAACAGCTATTTATCCCTTTCAGAGCCTTTTTCACTGTTTTCTGATGTTTTTACTTTTGTCATGGTTTCACTTGGCTTTTCTGTCACTATTTCTGTCACTAAGCCATTCTGGGGTTTGGCACCTCAACAAATCTCCAGTCCTGACAGGTGTGAGGTGTGAAAAGCCAATAATACTCTCAGTTAAGACTCATTTAATTTGGCTATTATCACCATGGAAGGAACAAGCAGAGGGTTGGTTGAGGCACCACAGATGGAGAATGAGGTTTTTGATAAAAGCTGGACACCACCAAGGGGGGCGCTATACTTCAGTGAGACGGAGTCTGAGGTTTTAATGACGGCGGATGAAGATTATACGTCCATCAAAAAGTAATATGGCTGCATCAGCTGCAAAAAAAAAAAAGTTTTTGCTTGGAGAAAAAGAACAAAGTAAACACAAGAGTTTCTGATCTTATTTTCATTGTGACACACACACACACATATGTATTTATATATATATACATATATATTCTAACAGAACCTTGTTCTCACATCTGAACAAACAGGCTCTTCGCAACTCAACCTGCAAAAGTGTACGCTCAGTGGCAGGGTCAAAACAGCCGAGCAGACCCACCAAGGCTAGAAACTGAACAGTACTGGAAAAGTATATGGGAGAAAGAGACAGCACATAACAGCAATGCCCAGTGGCTGGTCTCTCTGAGAAAAGAACATAGCAACCTCCCTGAACAGAATCCAGTATCCATCACAGTGGCAGACATCCAAGAAAGAGTCTCAGGTATGAAGAACTGGACAGCACCGGGCCCTGACATGATACATGCCTACTGGCTAAGGAAGCTTACCGCACTCCACGAGCGCCTGGCAGCACAAATTAACCAGCTGCTAAGAGATGGGACTCACCCCGAATGGCTAACAGAAGGGTGAACGATCCTGATCCAGAAGGATCCCTCAAAGGATGCAGTCCCATCCAACTACAGGCCAATAACCTGTCTCTCCACAACATGGAAGCTCATGTCAGGCATCATTGCAAACAAGATAAATGGGCACATGGATCAATTCATGAGTAACACACAGAAGGGCATTGGTAGAGACTCCAGAGGAGCCAAACACCAACTCCTGGTCGACAGAACAGTCGCCCAAGACTGCAAGTCACGACACACCAACCTGTGCACAGCCTGGATTGATTACAAGAAGGCCTATGACTCAATGCCACACACATGGATCACTGAATGCTTGGAGCTGTACACCATCAACAGGACTCTAAGAGCCTTCATAGGAAACACAATGAAGCTGTGGAAAACCACCCTTGAAGCCAATGGGAAGCCACTTGCACAAGTGTCCATCAAGTGTGGGATATACCAAGGTGATGCTCTGTCCCCACTGCTGTTCTTCATCGGTCTGAACGCCCTCAGTCAAATAATCACCAAGACTGGCTATGGATACCGACTCAGAAATGGGGCCAACATCAGTCACCTCCTCTACATGGATGACATCAAGCTATATGCTAAGAGCGAGCGTGACATTGTCTCCCTGATCCACACCACCAGGATCTACAGTACTGACATTGGGATGTCATTCGGGCTCGAGAAATGCAGCCGGATGGTGACAAAGAGAGGCAAGGTAGTCCACACAGGAGGGGTTTCACTCCCAGAAGGAACAATAGCAGACATTGAGGACAGTTACAAGTACCTTGGAATTCCGCAGGCAAATGGCAACCTGGAGCAGGCAACAAGGAAAGCTGCAACAGCTAAATACCTCCAACGAGTAAGGCAAGTCCTGAGAAGCCAGCTCAATGGCAAAAATAAGACCCGGGCAATAAACAGCTACGCACTGCCAGTTATCAGATACCCTGCAGGAATAATAAGATGGCCAAAGGAAGAGATACAGACCACGGATGTTAAAACACGAAAGCTCCTTACTATGCACGGAGGGTTCCATCCCAAATCCAGCACACTGAGACTGTATGCTAGCCGCAAGGAAGGAGGCCGAGGACTAGTGAGCGTAGAAGCCACTATCCAGGATGAAACATCCAAGATGCATGAGTACATCAAGCTCAAGGCCCCAACTGACAGTGTGCTCAGTGAATGTCTCAGGCAATGGAGAGCAGAGGATATAGTGATGGAGGACAGATCCTCATTGGAGGACAAACCCCTGCATGGGATGTACCACCGGACCATAACTGAAGTGGCTGATATCAAAAAGTCCTACCAATGGCTAGAAAGGGCTGGCCTACAGGACAGCACTGAAGCACTCATCCTGGCAGCCATTCCAGATCCAGACTGATAGGATGGTAATGGCGAACCAACCAGACATTGTAGTGGTGGATAAAGAACCACGGGTGAGAGGGGCGTTTTATATATATATATATAATATATATATATATATGTATATATATATATATATATATATATATATACATATATATATATATATATATATATATATATATATATATATATATATATATATATATATATATATATATATATATATATATATATATATATATACCAGAGGCTTGGGAGCTTGAGGGTCCTGCAGTATCTTAGCTGTTTCTAGCACTGCGCTTTTCTGGACTGAGAGGTCTGAGGTCTTTCCAGGTATCTGTTGTAGCCACTCCTCCAGCTTGGGGGTTACTGCCCCGAGTGCTCCAATTACCACAGGCACCACTGTCACCTTCACTTTCCATGCTTTTTTCAGTTCTTCTCTGAGTCCCTGGTATTTCTCCAGTTTCTCATTTTCCTTCTTCCTGATGTTCCCATCGCTTGGTACTGCCACATCCACCACAACGGCTTTCCTCTGTTCTTTATCCACCACTACAATGTCTGGTTGGTTCGCTATTACCATCCTATCAGTCTGGATCTGGAAGTCCCACAGGATCTTTGCCCTCTCATTCTCTACCACCTTCGGAGGTGTTTTCCATTTTGACCTTGGGGTTTCCAGTTCATATTCTGCACACATGTTCCTGTATATTATTCCAGCCACTTGATTGTGGCGCTCCATGTATGCTTTACCTGCCAGCATCTTACATCCTGCAGTTATGTGCTGGATTGTTTCAGGGGCCTCTTTGCACAGCCTACACCTTGGGTCTTGTCTGGTGTGGTAGATCTGAGCCTCTATTGCTCTGGTGCTCAGGGCTTGTTCCTGAGCTGCCAGGATGAGCGCTTCAGTACTGTCCTGTAGGCCAGCCCTTTCTAGCCAATGGTAGGATTTCTCCAGGTTGCCATTTGCCTGTGGAATTCCAAGGTACTTGTAACTGTCCTCGATGTCTGCTATTGTTCCTTCTGGGAGTGAAACCCCTCCTGTGTGGACTACCTTGCCTCTCTTTGTCACCATCCGGCTGCATTTCTCGAGCCCGAATGACATCCCAATGGCAGTACTGTAGATCCTGGTGGTGTGGATCAGGGAGTCAATGTCACGCTTGCTCTTAGCATATAGCTTAAAATGTCATCCATGTAGAGGATGTGACTGATGTTGGCCCCATTTCTGAGTCGGTATCCATAGCCAGTATTGTTGATTATTTGGCTGAGGGGGTTCAGACCTACGCAGAACAGCAGTGGGGACAGAGCATCACCTTGGTATATCCCACATTTGATGGATATTTGTGCAAGTGGCTTCCCATTGGCTTCAAGGGTGGTTTTCCACAGCTTCATCGAGTTTCCTATGAAGGCTCTTAGAGTCCTGTTGATGGTGTACAGCTCCAAGCATTCAGTGATCCATGTGTGTGGCATTGAGTCATAGGCCTTCTTGTAATCAATCCAGGCTGTGCACAGGTTGGTGTGTCGTGACTTGCAGTCTTGGGCGACTGTTCTGTCGACCAGGAGTTGGTGTTTGGCTCCTCTGGAGTCTCTACCAATGCCTTTCTGTGTGTTACTCATGAATTGATCCATGTGCCTGTTTATCTTGGTTGCAATGATGCCTGACATGAGCTTCCATGTTGTGGACAGACAGGTTATTGGTCGGTAGTTGGATGGGACTGCACCCTTTGAGGGATCCTTCTGGATCAGCATCGTTCGCCCTTCCGTTAGCCATTCGGGGTGAGTTCCATCTCTTAGCAGCTGGTTAATTTGTGCTGCCAGGCGCTCGTGGAGTGCGGTAAGCTTCTTTAGCCAGTAGGCATGTATCATGTCAGGGCCCGGTGCTGTCCAGTTCTTCATACGTGAAGAACTGGACAGCATATATATATATATATATATATATATATATATATATATATATATATATATATATATATATATATATATATATATATATATATATATATATATATATATATATATATATATATATATATATATATATATATATATATATATATATATATTATATATCAAGAAGTCCTACCAGTGGCTAGAAAGGGCTGGCCTACAGGACAGCACTGAAGCGCTCATACTGGCAGCTCAGGAACAAGCCCTGAGCACCAGAGCCATAGAGGCTCAGATCTACCACACCAGACAAGACCCAAGGTGTAGATCTACCACACCAGACAAGACCCAAGGTGTTGATCTACCACACCAGACAAGACCCAAGGTGTAGATCTACCACACCAGACAAGACCCAAGGTGTAGATCTACCACACCAGACAAGACCCAAGGTGTAGATCTACCACACCAGACAAGACCCAAGGTGTAGATCTAACACACCAGACAAGACCCAAGGTGCAGATCTACCACTCCAGACAAGACCCAAGGTGTAGATCTACCACACCAGACAAGTCCCAAGGTGTAGATCTAACACACCAGACAAGACCCAAGGTGCAGATCTACCACACCAGACAAGACCCAAGGTGTAGGCTGTGCAAAGAGGCGCCTGAAACAATCCAGCACATAACTGCAGGGTGTAAGATGCTGGCAGGTAAAGCATACATGGAGTGCCACAATCAAGTGGCTGGAATAATATACAGGAACATGTGTGCAGAATATGAACTGGAAACCCCAAGGTCAAAATGGGAAACACCTCAGAAGGTGGTAGAGGGCAAAGATCCTGAGGGACTTCCAAGCGATGGGAACATCAGGAAGAAGGAAAATGAGAAACTGGAGAAATACCAGGGACTCAGAGAAGAACTGGAGAAAGCCTGGAAAGTGAAGGTGACAGTGGTGCCTGTGGTAATTGGAGCACTCGGGGCAGTAACCCCCAAGCTGGAGGAGTGGCTACAACAGATACCTGGAAAGACCTCAGACCTCTCAGTCCAGAAAAGCGCAGTGCTAGGAACAGCTAAGATACTGCGCAGGACCCTCAAGCTCCCAGGCCTCTGGTAGAGGACCCCAGCTTGGAGGAGAAACCACCCGCGGAGGGTGACAGGGGCGTGTGTGTATATATATATATATATATATATATATATATATATATATATATATATATATATATATATATATATATATATATATATATATATATATATATATATATATATATATATATATATTATCCAACTTAAATGAATTAATTCAATTGGTAACAGGTAATTGAGTTACATTTATTCAACCTCATTTCTTACGTCTATAAAACTCAATATTTTTTTTACAACTCAAATTTACATATTTATCCAACTAAATGTAATATTACTCCGATTAATTTAAAGTTTTCCATCTTAATTTATTGTAGTTCTTGAACTCTCAAATGTCTAAATTTGAGACGGCAGATACACTCATTTTTATAACAATAAAATGAGTGAAACACAATGGATTAGAGGCATATTACCGTTTACCTTATCTCTGAATTTATCATTAAACCACTTTACAGTAGGGGTGCTACATAAACTCATCATCCTCTCCTTCCCTCTATAACAGTACAAAATAACTCGGCAAAACACAGTAAAACAGCTAAACAACTAAACACATTTGTTCAAAAACCCACACTTAAACCCAAATCCGTCCAGACAGACAAAGGGAATGGTATCCCACAATTCCTTGCGGTTCCGATCTAACAGCAGCACCAAAACTACACCTACTTAATTGAATTCATTTTAATGAAGGCAAAATAAATGTCTGAAAACTACGTGTTATTTTTAAGCTGACTGAACTAAAAAAATGATTTATCTTAACTAAAGCAAATAATTAAGTTAGATCAAAGTAAAAAGTTTATCTTTCCAACATCCATATGTGGTCTTATCACCCTCTCATGGTGGAAAAAGTATTATCTGAGCTTCTTCATCCACTAAATCATCTTCAAATGGACACGCCATGCTGCTTCACCTCTCTGAAAACAAACTAACCTTCAACTAAACCTGCTCCAGACCAGGTTATGTTCAGAGCATGAGTTGCTACGGCAACTTGACATACCCTGAAACATACCTCCATTTCTGGAACCGAAAGCTGAGGTTATTCGCTTCCTTAGCCTCAAACTTACCGTGAGAGCTAGCATAACCTGCTTTCTGGAATATAAAAATTGTGTTTTTTGTGTTTTTAACATGTTCTTGTGGCATTCTACTGATGACAGAGGACATATATAAAGATAATTAGACTTTTATTATTTTAGTATTTCTTTATTCAAATTGTTGTGAATCAGGAGCAGATGAAAAAGTTCAGCTTGAAAAAGGTCGTATTCGTTACGGAGCAAATGCAATGGGTGAGCCACAAGCTCACAGCAGAAACTATGTCCTAGAAAACAAAACTATTTCTTTTTTTTCTTTCAATTTTGGCTAAAAGCAGCATAATCATAATTATAAGACAACTGGGAACACTTTTATGGTTGGAGTAGGACTTTAATAAACAGCTACTAGTTGCCTAATTCTGCAGGTATCACGACAGAGGAGGCGCAACTTTTAAATTACTTCAGCCTCCTTGTCCAGTCATTGCAATTCAGCCATGCCTAATTTTTACCAACACGTTAGTGAAGGTACAGGCCAAGTAACAAATCTTTAAGAACAAGTTTGTGTCCAATTACAGGTTTCACAGCAAATTTTTCTTTTTTGAAACTGATGTTATGTGGCTAAAAGTTAACAAACATTATTCCAAAGATCCACTGCCACTAATGTTCAATTTTCTTGCCAGTAACCAAGTAATCCAAAACGACTCTAATCCTCTGTCAGGAGTCCTGCTCTCCTCAGCACTTGGTCCACATTAGGAATCAATTTTTCCTGGAAGTCCCACAGTCGCTTGTCCTCATTTAGCTCCTCCCATTGTAATGACTTTAACAGAGCCACGCGAACGTGAATGATGCGACAGATCTGCATTGGAACGTAGAACTGTTCTCCAAGATTCCTAAGCAATTGATGCACAGACGTCTGCTCCACCAACCTGGAACATTTGGAAGAGAAAGTCTCAAACTTTAAATACAGAATTTTGAATTGTTGCTTTTGTTATCTGAAGGTGCTAGCATTACCCATACTTCTTTCTGAAGTAAAGGTAACCACATTTTTACAAACCGTTTGGAAACTTATTTAGACTTTGCTTTATTCAGTTGTTTTTGGTTGTCTTATGGAAAGATTTTTTATCCAACCAATCTTTTGGTTGTTTGTGGGAAAGGTGGGCAGATTTATAATAGAATGGATGTGTAAGCATGTTGTGATGGATACAAAGAAAAAAACCTCTTCTTTCTGGTCAGAACTTGGTGAAGAACTAATTAACTAAAAAAACTAAAAAAATGGATCATTAAATGCTTTGATGCTCCTGTCTGTCTGAAAGGGTGTTGTCAGGAAGAGGATGTAAAAACCAAAGCCAAATCAAATAAGGAAACCGCTGATTTGCAGTGGTGACCCTTGATAAGTGCTAAAGAGCAGCCAAAAGGCAAAGAAGGATTTTAGAGAGTAGATAAAAGTAACACCCACAAAGCCTCACTCTATAACTGTGTACATTAAAGCTTTACGTAAATTTGGAAAACTGAACGCATTCTGTACAGGAGACATGGCACAGAAGAAAATTTATTGATTGACAAGGTCAACACCCAATCAGGGCATGGTACACAGTGTCCTGTTGAAAAAAAAAACATACAAGAAATTGCACTGAATAATCTGTGTGACCGCAAAAGGAGAACCACAGTATAGCGAGGGATCATTGTACACAAATGTTGATCTGTCAGGAGACTGGAGGTGGGGTCTATGACCATTTCCTATTCTGATGGGGCATCAATTTCAATGTATGTGACCATGTTGGTGGGAACATGTCTCTTTCATCATTACCTTACTTTGGATTCTAACATTTCCATTAGAGCTAGCTTACTATAGGCTTCAGTAATTATTGCAAGTGTTTATCAGGTTATCCATGCCTTAATTTAGAGTCACATTTTCGCCTTTCATTGTATTGCCTATACTTGGCTGACTGTAACATCAACAAACCCCCAGACTTCCTGATAATAGGCATTTATTACTTTGTTTGTTTTGTTTTGCAAAAATGGACATATAAAGGAACCTAACAGTTCTTGGAACAGTCCAGTAAGACTGTTGTAAAGCCAAAAGCTTAAGTCCCTTTACAGTCAAAGTCTCCGTTAAAGTAAATGGAGGCAGCTTGTTAGAAACTGTCTTGACTTCAGTTTTTATTTATTAAATAAATAAATGCAGTTGTTGCCAAAGTAACTGAAATTTCCCTTACCTTGGCTGAACTATCATCTTGTATGGATGATAGGTTGAGTTTGGGTCTTCTCTGTAGATGTGCTCCAGAATGTTAATTCCTGGCACATTGCTCCATCGATGAAGATGGAATTTTCGACTTGGCTCAAAGTATTTCTTTGGAAAGATGTGGTTTTCAATGAGGAACTCTGCTACCTACAGAACAGCAAGAGTTTGCCATGATTTGAAAGTAGTAAAGTTGTCTTTCATGTGCACAATGGAATGACTTACATTTGGATGCTGTGATTGCAGCATATCCATCATAGAGTTCAGGTTGTCATGTTGGTATGGCATTATGATCTCATCTATATCATTCAGCAGGACATAGCGTGAACGCTCCATGGATCTATAGATGCACTCGTTGAGGGTGGTGAGTTGACCAAAGTAGTGGAGGTCTCCTCCATGTTCTTTGAAGTTCCAGCCTCTGGATGGATTCAGGTACCTGTCGATGGGCCATGGAACCATTTCAACAAAACCTTCCTGACTGTAGCTCTTCAGAAGACGGTTAAGTTCAAGCCCACAGCTGGTATTATAGATCACCACTCTGTTCACCCCCAGCAACCTGAAGAGAAAAACAAAACAGACTTAGTTAAAAAGCAGACATTTTGTCAGCATTCATCTACTGGACAAGCAGGGATGGCGTTCTTCTTCTTTTTCTTTTTCTACTGTTTACAAGTGCCTGCAATCTGCACTTAGAAGAGGCTTGGTGCGAAATGTCTAGGCAGTGCAAATCTTGCTCCAGGCGTTTTCTTTTCCAGCTCTATTACATTCCATGAAAGTGTCATATAAATCTGGTTGTGCACAAACCGTAAATATTTATTTCTCCTCTATGATCAACTTTAAAACGGGACTTCCATTAAATTAAAAGGGACACAATCCTTACATCACTATCAAAACAGAGTCCCTGACTGGTCAAAGACTTAACTTGATTTAAATTTTTAATGTACGTTCAATGGCCGTTTCGTACATAGAGCCTGAAAGAAGTCATTTCTGTCAGACAACTCTTGCAGTAAGAAATATTTATTTCCACATACTTAATATTCACATCCTTTAAGTTGGCATTCACATCTTTCGTTTTGGCATAAGGCTCCGTTCAATTCCATAATATAATTTTCCATAAAACTTTCGGGTAACAAAAACCCCCCTTAACGGAGCCCACAGGTGGAAGCCGGGGAGGAGGGAGGGGCGACGAATGAGCACTGAAGGTAAGAAAGAGAATGAACAACTGCGCACCTGGCTTAAATAGGACGCTGAGCAGGTGAGTTAATTAACTGAGCCGCCCTATGAGTAACCTGTAAAACACTGCCGAGTGTGCCTTCCAGAAATTGCGACGGGTCGCTTATTAAAACTTGCGTAGCTATGCGTGAACGCAAGAGTTTTGAACACAGAAGCCCAAAACACATTTACATACTTTTTATTGGAAGTGACTGCTTTGCCAGGAGTGATGGCAATGTAGCTTTAGAGTTCTGATCATTTATGTCTTATGGAAGTTTTTCTGGAGCATAATTAATAATAAAACTCAAAACCTGAAATGCTTTTTCATTTTTTAAAATGAAGCTGCATTTGTTGACTCAAAATTAAAAAGAAAAAGCAATCCACCAAAATGCTTTTTCATTTTCTTCTTCAACATCGCTTTTTCTGTCACTTAATTAAAATGATAAAGAAAATGGTATTTGATTTTCATTTGATTTCATTTTGAAAACGTTCTCTTGTTCTGTAGCCAAATTCATTAAGAAACATCTAATTTGATCATTAAAGTGGATTAACAGAAATGCTTTTTCATTTTCTTCTTTAACATCGCTCATTCTGTGACATCCTTAAAGCGAAAATGCAAAGAGGGGATTGCATTTGGGTTTTCAAATTCACCCCGCAAAAACTGTAGCAAAACTCAATACCAGTGAGCATTTCCAGGGGGGGCGGGCGATGACTTCATATTCACTGTTCTTCTGCACTGTTTGCCCTCCCGGCAGTGTTGCCAGATTGGGCGGTTTGGGTTCAAATTTGTGGGTAAAATGGCTTTAGGGGAGTGGGCATTGTTTGAGTGATTTTAGGGTCGGTTTGGCAGTTCTTATTTTTTCACTAAAATATTTCACCGGACTGCGTGGCTGTTGGAGTTCTGCGAAGCTTCTACTGGAGTTCCATGAACGCACCAGGCAGAGTGTGGGAGGAGCTACCAGCTAATGTTTTTAGCCGGATCGCTACATGGAGGGGTGTCTGTGTCACTAACTATCTCACTTACAATGCATGGTAGACACAGAGAATGTTCAGAGATCAGGTTTATTTATTTAAAAGAGTTCTACATGGTAATGATGTTTCCGTGTTCGAGTTCATCCCAGAGAGTCTCTGCTTCAGCTTCCAGGCATGACGGCCGCTGCAGGATGCGGTTTTTCATCTGTCTCTGACCGAGTCTGAAAGCTTCTGCGTTAACCCGAGAGGGAAAAAATTAAAACCAGATTTATAATTATTGTATTGATGCAAATGAAAAAAAATTATCATAAGAGTCAGGAGAAGGGTTTAGGATCAGGCTAATATACGTGTCAACAACAACGTTTAGCTTCTGATGTATTTAAACTCCATGAAGGCAATGCCACAATGTGCATCTTGGCTGTAAATATGTTGGAAAAATTATTTTGTCTGGTCATGATTGCATACATAAATTCTCATGATTGCACGGTTTCTCAGGATTGCCCAAGGCGGCACATCCGCCTTCAAAAGCCGCCTCACAGCTCCTCTGCTCAGAGACTCGGTTCTCCCGGGAGACACGGTGATAGTCAGACGGACTGACGTCTGAAGCGTCCTCCGGAGCGTTGTGCGTTACAAAGCACCCTTCCTTTCACTTCACAAAAACACGAAGACTCCGGCAGCACTGATCAGACGTGCTCGGCTCGCTCAGAACATGTAGCCACACCGAGTGAGCACTGACGTCATCGCCCCGCCCCCCCAGGAGTGACTTTTTATTTTTGAGTCATTTGATGCAGTTACATTGTGAAAGTGAAAAAGCATTTCTGTTAATCCATTTTAATTGATCAAATGAGATATTTCTAACTGAATTTTGTTACACATTTACTAGAGAACTTTTTGAAAATGAAATGTCAAATACCATTTTCTTTATCATTTGAATTAAGTGACAGAATAAAAGAAGAAAAGGAAAAAGCATTCTGGCTGATTGCTTTTTCTTTTTAATTTTGAGTCAACAAATGCAGCTTCATTTTGAAAATATAAAAGCATTTTCAGGTTTTGCTTTTTAATTTTTAATTATGCTACAGAAAAACTTCCATAATATCTTGGCTGTTGTGAAACAAGAAAACAAATTGCTGAAAGTTGGCTATGAACAACAATAGAATGCTGTACTGTGTCGTACCAAATAGTAAATGGTGCATCCTCGTATACTTTTGATGCACTTTTCTCAAAGGCCCAAAGAGCTTTACAGTCACAGTCCCATTCACACACATATGTGTTTGTGTTGTGATTTTTTTTTGGCGTGATTGGCACCTTAAGGCCACCGTATGAAAAACCACATCAGCATTTCAGCACCACTGGTTTATGTAAAAATCTTCATTGAAAAGTTATTTTAACATATTGCTTGGACTGGTTTTCTCTCTCCCTTTTATAACAAAAATTAAATCCATTTAAAAAAATATTGTGATCTTGTAGATGGAGTAAATCACCTTTACTCATTGCTTGCAGTTAAGTGTTGAATTCCATAACCACAGAACTTTGGTTTCACTCATGAGACTTGGAACTGACACATTTAATGAGGTCGACTGGAAAAAAAGAAACCTTCCTATAATTTGATGGAAACCTGAAAAAATACAACAATGCATAGCAATTGAGAACCTAAAACACTCATTAAAGAAAGCATTTTAACATTTGAGTTCAAACTGCAGCTTTCTTACCTGTACATTTCCAGAGTTTGTGCAAACTGAAGCACATTGTTGTAAGTCCCAAAGAGGGTAGAAATGCAGACGGTTAAGTCCAATTTATTCTCCTCCTTGTTTGAGGTCTTTTTGTTTTTTATAGGTATCCAAAGTTGTTCTGATCTTGTAGCTGTGCTTGGTGCTGTCAGAAGGGTGACATGTGTGGCATCGCAGTTATCAGGGATCTGACACAGGACGTCCATGGTGCCGTAGGGAAAACCAAAGTGGTCAGAGTGTGGTAGAATGATGGAAGGTGTAGTTTCACTTACTAACCCTGCACAGCATAAGGAGCAGTAAAGGGCATCAACTGAGTCTCTCTTAAAAATACCAATGATGCGCAAGTCAAACCCTCCTGATCTTTGGTCCATGTAGGCTGACACCAGCAGGTGTTTGGTGTGTTTTAGTGGAGTGATGCTTTGCTGGGAGATCATCCTAGGACAGATAACCGAAGGATTGTGTCGTTCTCGAATCAGCTCGCCTACTGTTGAGTTTGTCCAACTGTAGCCCATTATGATGATGATGGGAGTAATGATGAAGAGCAGGACTGTGATCTTCTTCAGGTATGTATTTTTTTTCATCCTTGCTGTTGAAATTAATATTCCCAACCTGAGAAGAACAGAGCCAGATTAAAAATCTGGTTTATCACCTGTCTCCAGGACATAGACTAGTCCAAACCTCAGGCTAATGTCACATGCTCTGCCAGAAATATGGCCTTATTCCAAATATGATGATCAGACAAAGACAAGTTGGTTTTTTATTCAGTAAACAGATCAGTCAGCAACGGCTTACCATGGAAAATAAATGTCACAAAATCTGACAAAAGGAAATAACTTCTTTGCACAAGAAAGGTGAGGGCTGCAAAAACATCAGCAAAGCTTTACAAATCAGTCAAAATACTGTAGCGAAAGTGATCCAACAATTTAAGAAAGATGGAAGTGCAAACATCTTATAGAGACGTCCAGGCCGTCCACGGAAGCTAGCTTCTCGACAGGAGCGTCTTCTGGGAAGGGTTGAAGAAAATCGCCTTGCAAGTTCACTGCAGTTAGCTAAAGCAGTGGAAAGCCAAACTGGAGTGACTGTTTCTCGTGACACCATATTGTGAACACTGCAGAGGAATGTCATGCGTGGTTATCATCCACAAAAGAAGCCTCTCCTGTAGCCCATGCACAAAAAAAGCACGCCTTTGCTAGAGCCCATGCTGAAAAAGAGGAAGACTACTGGGACTCCATACTCTGGAGTGATGAGACAAAGATCACCGTTTTGGAATTGATGGTTTTAAAAGGAGGGGCCTTTAAAGGGTTAAAAGCACTACCTTCGCTCCAAACCCAAAGAGTTACTGAAAGCCTTTAACTTTTCCCAAGTGCGAACTTTTGGCATAGTTCCTTGGTTTCTGTTTCCATGTTTGTTTTGGCAAATTGTTTGACGGATGAGAAAAATGTTAATTTGACAGGTAACAATAGTGCAACCTCCTCCTCACCAGTATGAAAAGATAACACATCACAGCTTGTAATTGTTTTGCTATCTAGTTCTTTTGTACCTGCAAAGTCTCCCCAGAGGATTTGACTTACCTGTTATTAATTTAGGTGTGTTTTGTTATTACTGTTCTGATCTGGCATTGTTATGGTGGCTCAGGTGCAGCATGTGGTTGAACAGGTTACAGTTGACCTGACGGGACCTTAACCAAAAATAGTGTTTCTAAAGCTTTAGCCATGCTTCATTCTTAGAATAAGACCTCCTGACATGTTGCTTTTTGTACTTTCAAGTAAGTGCTCTTGCATTTTTTTCCCTCCAAGAAGGGATAGCTGAATTCCTTATTTATTCCTTTACAATCTTAGCTTTTGCTGCACTTGTTTTCAATTTTTCTGACAAGTTTGGGCCACAATAAAAAAATAAAATGGAATAAAAATCACTGAAACAGCAGGAGGAAAGGCTCAGTTGGGTCCTGATAAAAAGATGAATGTGACACCATTGTGAATTGCTGAAAATTAACATTTAATAATGAAGAAAGCACCTCTTTAATGTAGGTGAATTCTAATCCCACCCACTATTTAAGAATAACAATAACAGCATTTTTTTAGAAATCCTTCTGTGTTTTTGCACCATCACATTTTTTTTCTATTTCATCATTTAAATCCCTGGACTTTTTTCATGTGTTGCCACATGTAGTAATAACACAAAATGTTTCGTCTTGTAGAGTTAAACAGCAAGTTAAGATGTCAAACAGAAGAATCAAAGAAAGTCAAATGGAGAAAAGTTGTATATATATATTTAAGTTGACATATTTTTTGCTATTTTGTTAACATCACCAAAAATGTTAACATGTTTTTACGTCTGAATCACTTTAAAGAAGTTTTTTGGAACAACACAATAAAGGATCACTTAAAATAAGGAAGAAACTGCAAAAAGTATCAAACCTCATCCAGCAGGAAGATACTCCAGGAATTTTGGCAATAATGTAGAAAAAAAGACATTTAACTTACAGATGTTTGCTGAAGCGAAGCCTCTTTTTTTGCTGAAGAAGAGCTGTGTGCAGTTCTACTGCATATTTTGAGAAACCCCTCCTACTTTTACAGATGCCCATTAATCTACAGCATTACCTGGAACCGGTTGTGATAAACCGACCAGAAGGCGGAGACGTCTGAGTCATTTAATCAGCAGAAAGCAGTAGAAACAAGGTGGTAGGTAGAAGCCCAGGATAGCGCAATCCTAATCTAGTCCTAATCCTAGTCTTGTCAAAAGTGTATTCAGTTTGGGTTCTTTTGTGTATCTACAAAACACAAATGATATTTTCTGCTGTGTCTTTTATGCATCAGTGGCTAACGCTCCAGAAAGAGGACAAATAAGACTTCTTTTCAGCTGTAGGAACGCTTTGTGTTGCTTTTTGAAGGTTCTCAGAGGAAAACCAAAGTGTGTTTAGTAGACGCAATATCAGATCTCTGGAGGGCATCACTTTTGTGATGACACAGGTCAAGTAGACTGTCTTTCATGGTTTGGTAGGTCACATTTATTTTAATAAATTTTCAGTTCTTGATGGTTATTAACTTCTTTCTTTATTATCATACTGGTAACTACTTGCACTCAAGTTACAAATATGTGAATTTTCTCAGCCCAACCCTCTGATCCCAGGTACTTTTGAAGAGAAAAAACTTCAAGGAAACAAGTTCAAGCTGTTCGTATAACTGTGAAAGAAGGGATGGAATGTAGAGAAAAAGCTGAAGAGAGTTGATGCTGAATTCAGCTTAGATCCCTTAAAAACGGTAGGAATGAAGAATAAAAGGATAATACAGATTTTTTTTACAGCTTTAGTGATGTCAGTCAGGCAATCAGCCCACCTTTTCATTATCTATGATTTTAGCATCACATGGATACACAAAAATAGTCCTGCCCATAGAAACTTATTTTATCATTTTGTGCATTTTTGCAAATTACCTTCAAAGGTTCAAATACATAAAATCATGTTTTGTTTTGTTTTTTGCATTTGTAAATTAAGTTCAAATGCGTTGACAAATACAATAATAGTTCATCAGCTTGTTTTTGCCAGCTGACAGCTTATAAAATACACACCAGATCATATTTGGCCTGCAGAGAACATTTCTTGGATAGTTTCTTGTGTATAAATTATTCATATACTGTATTACAGATGTGCTCAGCACACATTTGACCCTCAGTAACTATTTCTAGTATTTTTTTCTTCTTTGATATATATATTTTGCTTTCAAAAACTTTTATTTTGCTTTCGAAAACGTGTTTTGCGTTTGAGAAACGCATGTTTTTGCATGCGTTGTGTCAAATCTCGCTTTTGTCTTATCTTTCTTTTTGCTGACCACTTTGAGCTTTTCAATAATTTTTTATTCTATCTTTTTGCTTTCAAAAATGTGTTTTGATTTTGCTGACTACTCTGAGCGCGGCTTAGCGTGACAAGACTGCCACTATTGCCGCCGCCAAAAAAGTTTTTGCATGCATTGTTTGTCATCTCACTTTTTTATTATCTTTGATTTTGCTGAGTTAAGTTTCAGTTTGACGTGACAACGCTGCCATCAAACAGCTGCTGATTGGTCCAGATTCTAACCAATCAAATCGCCGTATTTATCTAACATGGTGTCTGCTACCGAGGCTCAGAGGCTGAACCAGGGGGGTATTCCAGGAAGCATGTTTAAACTACCCTGACTTTAAGCCTGAACTCTGGCTGAAATCCGCCTGAACTTGCTTACTCTGGGTATGTCTGTTCCAAAAGACCGGATATGAGTTAGAGTAATTACGCTCCACTTGTTAACCCTGGGTTAATGCACGTGCACAGCAAGTACATAAAGACATTCTCAATAGATCAATGATTTACGGAGTCACCATGGAAACGCGTGGGGAAAAAAAAGAGAGTTCTATACTTCAGTGAGACGGAGTCTGAGATTTTAATGACGGCGTATGAAGATTATACGTCCATAAAAAAAGTAACACGGCTGCATCATCAGCAAAAGAAAGAGTTTCTGCTTGGAGAAAAAGAACAAAGTAAACGCACGAGTTTCTGATCTCATTTCCATTTTCATGTGACGCATATATATATATATATATATATATACACACAAATAACTTATCCAATTTTGCCAACTTAAATGAATTACATCTATTGGTAACAAGTAATTGAGTTAAATTTATTCAACCTAATTTCTTACGTCTATAAAACTCAATAGTTGTTAATACAACTGAAATTTACATATTTAACTATATGTCATATTACTCCAATTCAATTAATGTTTTTTTTAATGAATTAAAATTCTTGAACTCTCAAATGTCCAAGTTTGAGCCAGCAGATCCTCATTTTTATGACAATAAAAAGAACAAAAGAAGATGTACTGTGTGCGTTGATTCATTTAGGAATTTTCCAACATTGTTAAAATACTCTCTGCATGTAGGGGTGCTCAGGGCTCCAGACTAACTTTTTTCACTAGGAGCACTGTGGCCCCTAACTGAAAATTTTAGGGGCACAACCAGAAAATTTAGGGGCGCATACCGTAAATCAACATGCTAACCAAATCTACTAATTTCCACTGTATTATGTAATAAATACTTTAATAATAGATGCAGAAATTACAATGTGCTGTTTCACATTCAGTGTCACATTTTATTCTGCACTTTTGAAGATGCAACAAGAAGGTAAACTGACAGCACCATCTCTGTCATGACAGTACAACTAAGTAAAGAAAACGGATGGAAATTTATCTTTGTGACACCAAATAGGTGCAGCCAAGATGCACAATAAGTGTGTTTGAGATCACACAGGTGGACTCAACGCTGCACAGATCACCTGGTGTGTGACCTATATTTTTGTTTTTGCTCCAACATTAACTGTCAATCATCACAAAAATATTGCGAGAAAGGGGTGGGAGCAAGGGGCAAACCTACCCGGACACAGCTGGAAACTGAACTGACTGAAAGCTGCCCTACAGACTACAAAACAATGCATTATGGGACATGTGTCCTGATGGTTTTTGTAGTGGAGTGATTAATTAAAATAATTTTGAATAACAATTCATTAAAAAAGGCTACATACATCTCAAAACATTAAAATAATTATAAAATATATAATAACACAGATCATACTAAGGGGGAGAAGAATATTAAATCTAAATTGAATGTTAAGGACAACTCCAATTTCCTGTCCTCCTTCAGTCTTGCTGCAGATTCGATTTCATCTCATAGCCCCCCACCCCCCGACCCCCAGCCTGGTCTCCCCAATGATCCAGGCGAGGTGCCGGTTCATCTCAAACACGTCTATCATTGCATTTTCCCCACGTATTTTCAGTGCGTCTAAAACTAATGTTGTTTTTGCTCGCACGTGTTTAAAGTTCAAGCCCCGTTAGCTGTCACGCATGTAGGTGTGGGACATTTATTCTCCTCAGCTGACCCGACTCCCGCGGGACGGGAGCGGTGTGCTGCCGTAACAGCCGTGCATAAACCGTTTGATGCGCCGCCGTAACCGTAACCAAAACCTAAACCTTCCTCCGGGTCTGTGCGGCCCAGAGAAAAGTTCAGCACGGACTGCATGTATTTAGAAAATTACGAGCGAATAAATACGTTCTAAAGGAAAGTAAGGAACTCCTTAATGTGGTCTGGGGAGGGGGCTGTCAGGTTTCCTGCTTTCAAACCCTGTCATTGTCACGCCCCCCAAGAGTCATTTACCCCACTGTGATTGGTTGGTCAGTTCCGTGCACGACAATGAAAAAGTGTCATTCATACAAACTGGCGGGCTGCAGTAACATTAAACCTTCATATTAAGGCGGGGACCGCAAAATATCATCTTGGGGGCCGCAAATAGCCTGCGGGCCGCGAGTTTGAGACCCCTGCTGTACACTCTGGCACTGGTACACTAGCCGCAGGTCAGAAGAACGAATCAATAGTTCGCTTACCCATAGTTCAGACGCACATATCAGGTTGTGACATTTGTCTCCGTTTCCTTCCCACAGATGTTTACGCGCGCTCGATTATCTCTAGGCCCCTCCCCCTCCACGCATTTTAGCCACTCACAGTGGCTTTCCCTATTCTTCTCACACGCAGTGGCCGCCTCACACACAGGCATCACGCGAGAGTGTACATGCTCGCTTGTCATGAGTATGTGTGCGAGTGTGTGTGTGTTTGCGTGCGTGTGCGCTCGCATATCATTGATTATTTCATTGATCATTGACGTGCCCCTTCCACGTTTAATGTATAAAAAATACGGAGGGTGGGGGAGGCAAATTTACTGGTCGCACATGTGCGACTGGATGTAAAATTCAGTCGCACACTCTCAAATTTTGGTCGCAAAATGCAACCAATTGGTCGCAGTCTAGAGCCCTGGTGCTATATAAACTCATCATCCTCTCCCTCCCTCTCCCTCATGGTGCAGAGACTTGAGCAAAGTAGGACAAAACCCGGTAAAACACAGTAAAACAGCTAAACAACTAAACACATTTGGTCAAAAAGCCACACTTAAACCCAAATCCGTCCAGCCAGGCAAAGGGAATGATATCCCACAATCCCTTGCGGTGCCGATCTAACAGCAGCACCAAAGTTACACCTACTTAATTCAATTAATTTGAATGAAAGTAACATAACTGTCTGAAAACTACGTGTTATTTTTAAACTCACTTAACAAAAAAAAAAGATTTTTAATTATCTTAACTGAAGCAAATAATTAAGTTAGATCAAAGTAAAATAGTTTATTTTTCCAACATCCATATGTGGTGTTATCACCCTCTCACGGTGGAAAAAGTATTATCTGAGCTTCTTCATCCACTAAATCATCTTCAAATGGACACGCCATGCTGCTTCACCTCTCTGAAAACAAACTAACCTTCAACTAAACCTGCTCCAGACCAGGTTATGTTCAGAGCATGAGTTGCTATGGCAACTTGACATACCCTGAAACATACCTCCATTTCTGAAACCGAAAGCTGAGGTCATCAACTTCCTTAGCCTCAAACTTACCGTGAGAGCTAGCATAACCTGCTTTCTGGAATACCCTCCAGTTCTTCTTACCCTCAATGTTGTCTTTTTGGATGAAGACGTTTTCATTTTTTTTATAATTTTAACAGTAATTCATACTTCCTTTCTTTTTTAGCATTGGTTCATTTTTATTAAGTCAGATTTGTGAATTTATGGCTGATGATCTCCTGAAACTGTAAAGTTTATCTGCTGACATTAAATCAACAGGTCTGTGTGTGATCTGTGAATCCTGCAGAGCAAATTATTGGTAAAAAGTTTGATTTTCTTTAAGATCTGTTCGTTAAAACAAAACAATAAAAGATTTAAAACACATATTGTTTAATGCTGCACAAGTGTTTGGGATTAGATGAACAGCAATAATATGCAAAATAATGACGGCTCACCACAGGAGACTCAATGTATTTAACAGAAGAAGCATTTTTAACTTTTATGTTCATTTTCAAAGTGTCTTTGATTTAGAACTTGTGAGCGTTTGTCCAAAGTTACAAAAAATTAGTCGCAAAAAATGCTATTTTCTCTTAATATTTCAACATTTATTGATGAAAATAAAACAATAGTTCAGATACAAATCTTAAAAAGTTTAACTTACGGCGGGGTCAGAGCTCAGACTTTTTGTTTTTTTCTGCTGCAGGCATTTTAAACACGTTGGTCTCTACACTGACATGAATAAATACAAAACTCGGTTTGATTTTAGCTGCTTTGCTGCTCCTTCTGGGTTTAACTATGAGAGAAACGGGCCAGAATGGTTGAAAACGGCAGAACCCTGTTAGAACAGAACTGACACAAAGTCCATATAGACCTTTTTCACACTTCCGCATTTTTCGACCGGAAATACGTCAATGACGTGTAAAACAACTTCCTGTTAGCGTAGCAGCAGATATGAAGAATGGCAGAGTCGAAGAGTTGCAGTCTCTGTTGCGTTCCAGGCTGTTCGTCTTCCAACCAAAAACAGCCTTACCTTTCATTTCATTATTTTCCTGTGGATCCAAACCTGAAACCCAAATGGATATAGGCGATCCGAAGAGATGAAGGGCATAGTTTTAATGTAAACACAGGTAGCACCCTCTGCTGCCGGCACTTACTAACTTCGCTCCGGGATTGTGGTGCGGCTGCGTCGTTCGTCGCCTGAAGAGTGGTGTTGCCCCGAGTATTTTCCCTTGGAACAACTTTACTGATCCTTTGAGAAGGGAGTCAGAATATGACAGAACTTCAAACGTCAGGCTATGCAGCTAAGCTGTGAAGATACTAGCGACATGGTGGCTAAGCTAAGACAGTAAAGATGGATCACGACTACGTGACACACCCACCTGCAGGTAAGGTTGTTCATAATGTGTTTGGTTAACGTTAGTCAACTATGTGTACCGTTATTGGATACATGCATTTCTACCTGAACAAATTAATATTTATAATAAAAGATGTTCATGCTCTCACCTATTTTAATTACATGTATTTAATCACTTTTGAGCATTTTGTCATTTTGTAATTTCCTTAACAAAAATAAATGAAATGTATTTGTAATTAAATACTTAACATACTTTTCAAAACATGATTACTGTGTTGTGTTGAAAGGTAGCATTAATATATTAAGACTGATTTTTAATTTCTTTATCTTCACAGGTGCTCTGGATGAGGCTTTGGATTACATCCATGACTTAGAAGCCAAGTTCCTTTGCTGGAGCCAGGAGACGATGTCATGGCGGACAAAAGTTCCTCGTTCAAGACCTCCTAACTGACATTGGATCTAAGATCATCATTCCACCTTTTAAGCTTTCAACTCAATTCAGCAAGGAGGAAACAGAACAAACCGCAGCCATCACCCGCCTCAGAATTATGGTGGAAAGAGTGATCAGTAGGATAAAGTCCTTTCACATCAGGAACTCTCTGTGCCGCTCACACTGATGGGCAGTGTGAATCAGATCTGGCTTAACCGCCGTGTTTTGGCAAATTATCATGGACTTTTTTGTTTTGAAGAGTGAATTAATGTTTGGTATGTAAATAATGTATAATGTGCAAATAGTATGGAAAAATTTAGTGTTTCCACATATTCTTAAAATCTAATTAAATATAATTGTTATATTCGTAATGTTTTTCTGTTGAAATGTGACTGACTACACAAAAAAATTAGATGAACAAATAAAACAATTTTGGTCAAAATTGTGCCTCGTTTAATTTTTTGGTATGCAAATAACATCAAACATTTACAATAAAAAATAACATTACAGATCAACAGTAAGACAGAAGGCTGAACTGATTGTTAAAGACAAGATAAGTGTAATTTAAGGTATGCATTCATGCATTTGCCACAATATATATCCAAGTTCTCTTTCATTCCATCTCAGAAACCCATCCAACACAACCATGAGAGGTTGGGGCTGCACCTGGCATAATCTGCTTCCAGATGCCATCATATGGATCTGGCTGTGGTCCTACACAAGAGAAACACAACACACAAAAGTTAGACATAAGTGCATAACTACATTTCAATTTAATTCATTATATCTGCTGTAACCATAATTTGGTTAGTCATAAGATTAAAAAAAAAAAAAACTTAACTTGCTCACAAAGCAACAAAAAGTTAATTACCTGTATATGCCTTGTACAGTGTGGACCTCTGACCGTCCCTGCCAACTGTTTTGGGTTTTTGCACCATCAGCTCACTAACCGGTTCAGGATGGATTCCCTTATAAGTAAAAGGCAGAAAGCAATTAAAGTCTGTAGTAACTACTTGGGGTGTTTTTATAATAATTTAGAGTTGTTATGGATACACATACGTTCTTAAAAAATAATGACAATATGATCACAAACCCACCTGTGCCATCTTTGCAAGCCACTCGTGCAGGCCAGGGGGGTGGAGCAGCCTGCAGACCCAGCTGTGAATAATGTGCGGTCTGGAACAGGATGGCAACTATGTGATTGCAAAATCCTTTAGCAGCCACACAACTGCAGACGAAAGCTTTCAGGTTGGCACTTTCTGCGTCCAGTGATATCTAGACACAATAAATTATATAGGTTAAAATTAGGACATACTTATGTTGCTACATCAATGTTCAGAATGACATGAAACTATAACTGTCAATAGGGTGACCAGATTTGAGTTTGTAAAAAAGAGGAGTGAAGTGAGTTTGTGAGATATTTCATCGAGAGTAATTGGTGTTCAGAGCTGCATACATGAAGCAAATATAATTACATTTCATCTATGTTCAATGTTATTTTATTATATAAGTATCAAAAGAGAGGACATGTCCAGGAAAAGAGGACTTCTGCTCACCATACTTTCAGAAAAATAATACTAGTAAGTGAAGAAAGTGCCGCAACCGCAGCAAAATGAACACGCATACGGGCAACTTAACATTTCTTATTTACAGCTTCACCAAATTTTTGGGTGTTATGTTAATCTCATGCCTTTTCACTTAAACATACACACAACATATTCACTGCGATGCCTTATATTACAAATTAATAACACCAGGATTTACAGTTGACGTAAACACACAGAGTTACCGGTGATGCGGCTATGGCTAAAGCTAGCTGAAGCTTACCTTGGTAATGGTGGATAAACTCTTCGTGGACGAATTTATATCCCATGTCCAATTTGTTTCCTTTAGTGGACGATTGCATCTTCACACTCTTCATCACATCGGTGCTGGTGAACTTCGGAACACAGCTCAGGCTCTTCGAAAACACTCTAGGCTCTGCCATTCCTCCGCCAGCGAAGCACAAACCGGAACTAGGTTTACACGTTGATGACGTACTTCCGGTTTTTGCGAAAAAGGTCTATTTGCCTCCAAGCACTGTCAATATCAGACAGAGACACCTGATTGGTTAGAATCTGGACCAATCAGCAGCTGTTTGACGGCAGCTTTGTCACGTCAAACTGAAATTGAACTCAGCAAAATCAAAGATAGGAAAAAAGTGAGATGACACACAACGCATGTGAAAACGTTTTTGGCGGCGGCAATAGTGGCAGTTATGTCACGTTAAGCCGCGCTCAGAGTAGTCAGCAAAATCAAAACACGTTTTTGAAAGCAAAAAAATATCAAAGTAGAATAAAAGATTATTGAAAAGCAAATATTTAATATTTTCACCTTCAACTTAGACAGTTTATGTGAAACGTGGTGGCAGAAATATCACTCCATAATATAGCAGGGCTTCCACCGCACGTCTCTGTTAACATTGAGCCCTGCCGTCAGACATGAGGCACATCGCTTCAGAGCCTCACCCGGAGATTCAGCTCCGTCTGTCATCGCGCAACACTCAAATTCAGCGATTTTAACCTCAGAAACTGTGGAAAATGTGTTGAGTTGACTGAAAATGTATATTTAACACACATCAGTGGAAAATAATATTTACTTCATTTACCTTTTTCTATTTTATCACAATTATGACAGGTGAGGCTGTGACACTGATCATCAGGTGCTGTTGGATCACTCAGCAGCTAATGTTAATAATGTCATTATTTACCAAATATTGTAGATATTTTTATTAAGCATCTTTTCTGTGGTTTAGTTGGTGTTATAATCCATTTGACACAAAGACAGCAGGTAATACAGGAAAACAGCAGCACTTTATGAGATCATAAATAAACAATCGATCATTTTTTATGGATTGAGGTTTTTTGGAGGATTTCTACTGTTGGTGTTGCACAAAATTAGGAAAATGCCAAATATTTTTGGAGTTATCCCACTAATGAATTCTATCATTTAGTTTTTAATGTTTTATAAGACCTAAAAATAATATTCACAACAAGTTTTTATTTTAGATCCAATCCCTCTGATATGTTTCACAAAGACACACACAGGACGCCACACACCAAGAAATTATTGCTAAAATGATTCAGGAGTCCAGCTCTAAGAAATGAGAGAAATCCCCCACTATTCTCTCAGAGCTCTTCTCTGCTCTGGAGCTGACACAGCTCCACTGTCTGTGCTCACAGATCCAGTCTGTCCTCACATCTGTTTCCCTCACACTCCATCACTGTGGCGGCTCCTGGGAGGCGAGCTGGCGGCCAGACACTAAGAGACTCCAAAGCAAAGCCAGTCTGCTCGAGACTCCTGAACCTTATGATATTTTTTTATTTTCATTGAGATGATATTTATAAATTAGGTCCTCTGGTTTTATTTTTCCCTCTCGGGTTAAAGTGGGACAGCAAGGGGCTCTGGTTGCTTGGGTGGGGGGTGGGCGTGCAATTTGCCAGCAACTTGGCAGGGTTCCTGGGTTGGTGCCTTCTGGGTGCAGGGTAAGCAGTGCAGCCGACCGGGAACGGCAGCTGGGTGCCTGGTCGCCGTGGCGGGGGCTGGGGGGGGGGGCTTGGGATTCTGGGGTCAGCCAGTGTTTCGCCCGTGGCTGGTTGTTTGCTGCCAGCCCAAGCGGCAAACAACCAGCCATGAATAATACGGTGGCCCCCATGGCTGCCGTCTGGTACGGCTAGGCACGCCTGTCCTATGGCCTGGGGGCCCAGACGCCGGGTTCGCCTATGCTTCTCGGCGCCGGGGGGGTTGTTGGGTGGGCGGTCCCCCCCCCCTTGGCTGCTTTGGTCCCGTCGCCGGGGTGCTCCTGGCCTGGCCTCTCCCACCCTCTCCTGGTCTGGCTGGGTAGGATCTGGTTCCCCTTATGAACACACGGTTCACTTCGGCAGCATGCATGTATCTCCACCCCCACATGTACACTGCCACACTGCTCCCTGTCTGCTTCATCCCCCCTCCTAACCCACAGTGTCTTGATGGACAGATGTCTTCCACTCATCTTCGTGTCAGAATTTCACCTTTAATGTAATATTTGTCGTCTCAGCAGATCTGGTATAATTGTTACAGCTTAAAATAACTCATTCATTCATCTTCTAATCCATTTTTCCCCTTTTGGGGTCACAGGGCTGCTGGAGCCCGCCACTTGTGGGCAAAGGCATGGGAAACCCTGGACAGGTCGCCAGTCTTTCACAGGACAGAGTGTCTGCAATCACACATCCAGTCACATTCACACCTAGGGACAATTTAGATAAACTAATTCACCTATCAGGGCTCCAGACTAACTTTTTTCACTAGGAGCACTGTGGTAGAGGGCTGCATTGGGATTGGGTCCCGCCGGGTCCCGCGGGACCCAACGCAAATCTCGCGGGATTGGGCGGTTTGAATTGTACTGCGGGCGGGAGCGGGCGGCAAAAAAAAACTCTGCGGGATCAGTTTTGCCATGAATATCTCATGAATATATAATAGTGGACTACGTTAGGCTGTGCGGCTGTTGGAGTCTTATGTACTGAAGCTCCGTGAAGGCACCAGGTAGAGACGCCCAATGGCCTCTGTCATCTAACCTGTTGTTGGGGGTGTGCAACGCCCCGCCCCGCCTCTTAGAAATTGTGTTCTTTAAAGCCTGAGACCGCGGTCGCGTGTGGGCGGAGCTATCAGCTAAAGTTCTGGTCTGATCGCTGCATGGAGCGATGTGTGCATCAATGCATGGTAGACACGAAGAATGTGGAGAGATCAGGTTTATTATTTTAAAGAGTTCTGCTTGATAATCATGTTTCCATGTTTGAGTTCATAGAATCATCCCAGAGAAAGTCTCTGCTTCAACTCCTGCAGTGAAAGCTGCGTCTCAATCTGACGCCGTGTTTCCATCTCTCTGACAGAGTTTGAAGCCAAAGCCCCTCCCCCGCCTCTTTACCTGCTTTTCCTCTCTACCTGTTCACCTGTTCACATCCTCTGCAGCTTAGAGTTATTTTCCCCGCGCTCCCAGTGTGTTCTACACAGAGAGCGCAAAATACGGTCATAGCAGGTTAACACGTTAGTCGGAACGCTCTAGCGCAACAGAAGGATGAAAGAGCTGTTAATCTATCTGGCAACACTGCGCGGGATAAGGAAGAAGCAGAGGTTTCCTGACAGGGACATGATGTCAGTGGATGAAGCAGAAAAGAACCTCAAACGAGGTTCATCGTGTTCAGATCTGCGTGCCAATGCCCCACTGAGGCGCAAAACAGCAAAAACGGGAAAAGGCTGAAGCAAAAAAAAAAAAAAGTATTTTTCCGTCAGGAAAAAATTAATTCATAGATTTTCAGCTCTGTTGAACCATTACAATGTTTTTTTTCCTGAAAATGACTTTGACCTGCATCTATCCCAGCTGGTTCAGCGCGCTTCAGGCCGTCTGTCGTGGACAAACAATGTCGCGGACACACGCACACTTTTTTTACCGAACAGGATTTGTGAAAATATATTTAATGATTATGTTGCACATTACACAAAAGAGGAATGCATGAAAAGATGAGACTGGAGGAGGGACATGAATCTCTTTAATAATATCAATAAAAATACGTGTTTTTTTCTGCGGGACAGGAGACGATACAAAATCAATGCATCTCTATTACTGTGCGGGACTAAATTCTATGAGTTTTGCGGGTGCGGGCGGGAGTGGACATACATATTGCGGGTGCGGGCGGGAGTGTAACGCATACGTTGCGGGAGCGGGCGGGATTGGTCAGAAATTTGGCGGGTGCGGGCGGGAGCGGGATGAAGAAAATAGTCCCGCGCAGGGCTCTACACTGTGGCCCCTAACTGAAAATTTTAGGAGCACAACCAGAAAATTTAGGGGCGCATACCGTAAATCAACATTCTAACCAAATCTACTAATTTCCACTGTATTACTAATAAACACTTTGATAATAGATGCAGAGATTACAATGTGCTGTTTTAAATTCAGTGTCACATTTTATTCTGCACTTTTGAAGATGCAACAACAAGGTAAACTGACATCACCATCGCTGTCATGACAGTACACATAGTAAACAAAATACCATAAATTTAGAATAAAAAAAAAAGTTTTTAGTAACACAGTGATTACCGTAGTAACCTTTCGGTCATTTCACAGTTTCAAACAATACTTAAATGTATGTAAATATTAGAGGATGGAAATTCATGTTGGCGACACCAAATAGGTGCAGCCAAGATGCACAATAAGCGTGTTTGAGATCACCCAGATGGACGCAACGCTGCACAGATCACCTGGTGTGAGATGTATATTTTTGTTTTTGCTCCAACATCACCTGTCAATCAAAACAAAAATATCACCAGAAAGGGGCGGAAGCAAGACCCCAACCTGAGCGAACACAGCTGGAAATTTAGTACTGAACTGACTGAAAGCTGCCCTACAGACTACAAAACAATGCATTATGGGACATGTGTCCTGATGGGTTTTTTGTAGTTCACTGATCAATTAAAATAATTTAATATACCTACTGATTAAAAAAAGGTTACACACATTGCAAAACATTGAAATAATTATAAAAGATGTAATATCACAGATCATACTTAGGGGGAGAGGCATATTAAAACTAAATTGAATGTTAAGGACTACAACTTCCTGTTCTCCTTCAGTCTCGCTGCAGCTTCGCCTACCCCCCCCCCCCCCCCCCCCCCCCCGGAGCTGGTTCATGAACACGTCTATCGTTGCATTTTCCCCACGTGTTTTAAGTGTGACTAAGACTAAATCGTGTTGTCGCTCACACGTGTTTAATGTTAGAGCCCCGTCACACATGCAGGTGTGGGACATTTATGCTCCTCAGCTGACCATCTCCCGCAGGAGCGATGTGCTGCAGTGACAGCCGCGCATGAGAACCGTGGTTTGGTTCACGACTTTGAGACCCCTGCTGTACACTCTGGCACTGGTACACTAGCAGCAGGTCAGAAGAACGAATCAATAGTTCGCTTATTCATAGCTCAGACGCACATATCAGGTTGTGATGATTTTTATGTCCGTTTCCTTCCCACGGATGTTTACGCGCACTAGATTATCTCTAGGCCCCGCCCCCTCCACATATTTTAGCCACTCACAGTGGCTTTCCCTATTCTTCTCACACGCATTGGCCGCCTCAGGCATCACTCAATGACACGCGAGTGTGCGCTCGCGTGTGCTCCAGTCTCATGAGTATTCGCGCGAGTGTGTGTGTCTGTCTGCGTGAGTGTGCGCTCGCGTCTCATTGATGATTTCATTGCTCATTTCATCGATCATTGACGTGCCCTTTCCACGTTTAATGTATAAAAAATACGGAGGGTGGGGGAGGCAAATTTACTAGTAGCACATGTGCGACTGGATGTAAAATTCAGTTGTACACTCTCAAATTTTGGTCGCATTCTGCGACCAAATGGTCGCAGTCTGGAGCCCTGCCTATGAAACATGTTATTGGATGGTGGGAAGAAGGGGAGAACATCTACACAGAAAGGTCCCCCATTGATGTTCTAGTCCAGGTCCCCCAGCTGGGACGTGAACTGGGGGCCTTCTTGCGTTGAGGCGAAAGCGCTAACCTCTCTTCTTTTTATTCTCCCTCCCCACACACACTAAATGTAACAAATAAATAAAAAACAAAAGCACAAATCGGTTTATACAAATTTACACTCTGGTTTTCCAAAGATACATAACCTCTGTTTGTGATAGTAAAACCTGTCCAACACAAAGGGCCTTCAGTTCTAATCTGTTTGCTCAGCTGTTGGACAGAACAAGTTGAAAAGAAGAAAATAAATCAATAAAAAGTGCAGAACCGACCCTAAAACTGCCCAAAGCCAATTTTTACCCGCACATTTAGAACCAAAACTGCCAGATCTGCTAACACTGTGGATGTGTTGAGGTGCATACTCCCCCTAGTGTTGAGGGGGGTGCACTGCGCCGTCACGTTCGCTGGAGTGACTTCGATTGATGTACTTATGGTGCTGCTGCTCATTTCTGAGTAAATGAGTACACAGAAGTGTCTCCACCTTGTCTAGTTTGATTGACAGACAGACTCATTCTGCTGGAAAAGCTTTTCATGAAATAAATGAGTCATTCTGAAAAACAGCAACATGAAATAAAAACAAAGCTACTTTAGAAAATATTGATTTAGAAACCCGAGGTTTTGAAAAAAGCCAAATAATTATAAAAGTATTCAACAAGATTAAAATTAATATTTTTAAAATGCTATTTTATAATAATGGACAGGTTTTTTTAAAACAAAATGAATATATATTCAATAATATAATGACTAATTTCAAATCTGTGTGCATGTTTTTCACCATTTCATGATCTTTTTATACATTTATGAGAGATGAATTGGTTGATTGTATATTTGCATGAGGTCATATTTATTTATTTAATTATGAACAGTTTAGGACTCCATAGATTCAGGCTCATTTGATTTTCAAATAAAAAAGCTGCATGAAGTGAAGGAGCAGGAGGGGAGGAGGAGCTGCGCGCTTTACATACTTGCGTCCATGAGCCCCCCCGCGCGCTCGCTCCCGCGTGCGCCGTCGTCGCCCGGTCTCCCCCTCCCCTCAAACAGCGCAGGATTCCGAGCGCGAGCGCACAGCGGAGATGGCAGCCGAGGAGACGCGGGCTCCTGCCTCCGAGCTGGCTCCGGAGCACGGCGGTCACATTCCAAAGAGGCACGCGCGGGTCACCGTCAAATACAACCGGAGGGAGCTGCAGAGGAGGCTGGACGTGGAGAAGTGGATCGATGAGAGTCTGGACCGGCTGTACCGGGGCCAGGTAAGACGGTTCTGAAGAGAGAAGACCTGCCGATGGCCAGAAACATCTGGAACTTTGGGTGAAGCTTCTGATCTTTAAACTGCGATGAGTTCATGGCAGCTTCACCCACCGCCAAAAAGTTCACCTTCAGGTCTGCAGTGATGTGTGGGGTGCTGTGGAGGGGAGGGGGGCGCCTGGTTCTCCTTACAAGGCCACACAGCCCCACCCTGTCCCATCCTGACTCTGGAGCTGTGACCTTACATGGGCAGCAGAGAGCAGAGGGACTGATGGGAAAGAGGAAGAGGAAATGAGGAGGGACAGAGCTGCTGTGGGTCCCTGGAGGAGGTCCTGGTGTGTGGGGGGCTGGAACGTCTCATGCTCCACAGGAGCCGACAGGAGCTTCAGAGAAAAGCCTGGACGTTCAGCCCTACCAACACACTTCAACACAGAGCAAAATGCAGACGCTCATTGACGGAGATCTTTAAAAGTTTCAGTTTCTGCATGTTGGCAGGCGGAACAGGACAGGTTGTCTGAATGTTGGGTCTTATGAGGATGAGGAGGAGCTGAGTGTTTTCTGTGTGAGCAGCTTGTTTAAGAGTAGCGCATTGTTCCTCCTGAGCTCAGAGACACTGCAGCTGCACGGAGCTCACATGCATGCTGTGACAGCTCGACCTTTGAACTCTGAACCTTTGCGCTGATGTATTGACTCCAGGAGGAGGAAATGCCAGAGGAGGTGAACATCGACGAGCTGCTTGACCTGCCGAGCGACCGGGAGCGAGCCCAGAGACTACAGGTAAGACGCCGAAGCTGAACACAGAATGGCTTTAGTCTTGGTGACTACGCTGATGCTGCCGGTTTGTAACTGTCTGTCTGCTAACAGGATCTTCTCCAGAAGTGCAGGAACAGCACAGAGGTATGTATGAGCTGCTCTTCTGTAGACCCCCACCCTCTAAACCTGAAGCAAAAGTGTCATGACACAGAAACAAAGACACTAGCAAACATGTGGGGATAGTGATCTGACACAGCTGTGGATGATGGGTAACTAAAAGCTTGAGAGGAGACAGAGGTCAGCTCATGATGTGGAGGTCACACGAACTCAAGGCAGAACTGCCAAATGTAAGCTAAACAGGAAAACTGTTTTACAAACCAGAGAAAACCCAACCAGACTTTGTCACATCAGATGCATAGCTCGATGACCTCGGCTGTGAAAGGTCGTCCCTCCTCTGAGGAGATCACTCAAAATCTGTACAAGCGACGCAGAAGCAGAGCAGCCTGTGCCGCTGAGCTGAGTGTCGGGATGAGGCAGTGAGTTTCCATCTCTGAATTTCAGAGAAAAACCTCCATCTTTACTGAAGAGAGCAGAACCTCTGACATGATCAGCTGGAAAAGCTTCTTCTGGACCTGAACTTGTCATGTGTCCATGGAGGAGCTGCTGCTGTGAGGCTGCATGTGGCTTCATGGCCAAAACCTTTCCAGTGACACTCACTGCTGGATTTCTCAAACCTCATCAGCATCCAGAAGATGATACCATAGGCGGTCCTAATGAGATGACGAAGCACGAAGAGAGGAGGCCGCAGTGAAACGACATCACCTGATCTTCTGTCCCACAGTCTCTCAACAATGACCGTCTGTTGTCCTCTTCTCTGCAGAAACAATCCGTCCATTGGGACTCAAACATCAGCCTGCACAGTGCCAGCTTTGAGCTTAAGTCAAGGAGGGGGTGGTGGAGCCACTGCCCCCCTCCCTGATGAAAACGAATAAAAAAACTGAGCTCATCCGTTTGACAGGGAGGTGGCAGGAGTCAGGCCCACAGAAACGGCGCAGTCCTTCAATGTGTGTTTGGCTTTTATCTGAGGCTGCTGCTGGTTTCTGTCTTCTTCAGAAAGCATTTCCTGTTTTCGATGCTCATAAACAGAACGCTAAAAAGTGACTTTGAAACTCAGAGGAGAGGTCCTGGTCACACAAAACAGCCTGAAGGGGTTTGTGTACAAAGCAAACGCTGCGCTGCTACCAGACTAGACTGTATACTTGTCATATTCTGCAGTCCTGTTCTTAGTAGTTGATTGGTATCTTGCCTTTTGGATTTGTTTTTCAAAACAACATTTCTGTCCAGGTTACAGAAACGTTGAGTCAGTATTCAGTGGGACTGGTGCTTCTGGTTCCTACTCTTCCTCTGCACTGTTGCCACAACATCATGCATGCAGGCGTAAGTGTGTCAGCAAGCCGTTAGGCTCACATTTCACAAAAGCAGACTAAAACCAGCTGAAGAGGTGAGAGAACTGTTACCTGGAATAGTCCTCCTGTTTAGGATTCTTATCTGATTCTGCTGATCGTCTTTAGAAACGGTTCTGCATTTTGGCAGCAGTGTCAAACTGGATCAACATTCATGTTGTTTGAAGAAGCTGAATGCGTCTTATTGATCACAGTAAAAACTCACCGTTTTTCTCTTCCTTAATGAATTCTCACATCTTCAGACAAGTGATTGTTTTTTACCTGGTTTCTAAATGAACCAACCATGTGTTGTCTGAGTCATTCTCAGAGAAATGTTGCCTGTCAGGTGATTTATTGTTTATACGATCATATTTGTAATGAGATGACTTAATTAGACACATAAAACTGTTAGGACTTTAGCAGCGGGTCTGTTTCTGCACCGAATGAAGCTTTTTCCTTCTCAAACCGTCGTCTTAAAGTCCCACCCCAACTATATTTCTTTCTATTGTAAAAGTTTTCCAGGTGGTCTTTTCATTATGATTCTGAAGTTTTTAACAAACATTAAGAAGCGAGTGTCATTTTTAAGACATAGTTTCTGCAGTGCAGCTGGACTTCATTAGAAATTTGCCTCTGAGTTTTGAACGAGACTGTTAGCGCAGAAGTTAGCTCCGCTAATTTCCCATCAGCCCTTTGTTTACAATCTCTCCTGCTATTTTACGACCCTTTACAAGATCAAGCTAACTACGCTGTAGCAAAAAACGTCAAGCAATAACGAAGCTATCCAGATGTTCAGTTTTTTGTCAGATGGCAGCTCAGATGAGGAAAACAAAGATTGAGATTAAGATAACTTTATTAATTCCTGTAGGGAAATTAAATTGTAGTAGCAGCACAATAAAATAAACACGAAAGACACGGAGAAGAAAAGCTATTGCACACAGAGGATGTACACCAAGCAGCAGACAAATATAAATAAAAACTAAAATACCCAGTTAATGTAACTGAAAGCTTGAAGAGCGCCTGAGAAGACGTTAATGGAGCTATTCGTCTGCAAGTGGAGGATTTAGATTTGCAGCATTGAGACTGTGGCCTGCTCCTGGCAGTTTCAGCATCACAAACCTGAGCTTTTATAAACTGCAGGTTTTTATGCTTTGCTCCTGATCCAACATGATTTGAATAAAAAAATACTCAGAAATGCATTTTTATCCTGAAATTCTTTGATACATTGTATATCTTCTAATAGTAGCCCTGGTGTTTGTTCTAAAAATCTGGCAGCCAGCTCGGCGTTTATTAGAGACTGGCTTCTGTTGGAAACCGGTGTTTATTCCATTACAGACAGAGTCAGGAAGACTAGTGGGTTTGTTTTGCGGTGAGATTCGGTTCCAAAATGCAGACAATAACACCAGATGAACATTTCAGGATTTATTGAAATAATGAGAACATTGTATTATGTAAGGATTAGCAAACGTTTCTTTTCTCTTTGAAGCATCAATGTCCGTATCAGAAATCCTCTTCACTTTAATATGGATCATTATTGTATAGACACGCGTACTCGTTTCTGTTTTTACTCAGTAATCCATGTTTAAAGCAGGTCTTCTAATGTGTTGCAGACTTTCTTTGTTCCTCCATCAGGAAATTGTTTGCTCCTTTTTCTGCAGCTTCTCAGCATCATCCATCTGCTTACTTCATTCTCAGATACGCTTTGGATCCACCCCAAAAATGTTGGGCAAATTCCTCACCAGATTATTTTTTGGGGTAGCCACTGCACCAAGTTTAAACGCTACACAATGCTCACAATGCAACCACCATAGACTACCGGTGTCTCAGCTTTCTCAGAACAGTGTCAGTCCAGTTTAGATTAGATAATCCTCTTCAAACTCAGAGTTGTTCACATGGTTGATGAGGAACATGAATGAATGAGCAGAAAAAGAGCATAAAGGACAAAACTGAGCAATAGACCTCTCTGAACAGACTATAGTCGTACAGACAAACTCCAGATGGGCCGGCCGCTCCGTGGGAGCGAAGCATGTCTCTGAGCAGAGCAGCCAGACACACCAGGGAGGGGGCTTTGTCATGGTGTGCGCTCCGGAGGAGGCTTTGGACCGCAGTCCGTCCGGCTGCTCTGCGTGAGCGAGCTGCTGGACTCAGGAGAACCGGGTCTCCAAGCAGGGGAGCGACTCTGGGACGGTGTGTGAGCTGGGGGAGGCGGCTATTGAAGGCAGAAATGCCGTGCAGTCCTGAGAAACCATGGTAACAATCACATGGATTTTTGTTTCCGGTTGTGTTCGGACAAGATAAAGGCTGTTGTTATTGAAACATATTTAGGTGCAGCCAAAATGCAGATTGGAGAATTGACCGCACAGAGTTTTTAAATGCATCCAAGGTTAAATGTATTAACCTAACTTAACCCTTCTTCTGGGTCCGTTTGCCCAAGAATAAAGCACTATGCTGCACGGATTAAAAAAACCATGAGCAAACATGCACTTAATAATAATCCTAACAATTATAAAGCATGTTTAGAAGATCATCTCGCTCTATGCTGCAGCTTTGTTTGTTTACAACGGAACTCAATATTTCTTCTTCTACGCCCGTTTCCGGTATTTTAGAGAGTTCTGCGCACAAATATATTTATTTGTGCGCATATATATTTTGCACATGTAACTGCAGCTTTTGATGAGGGTTTCTTCATATTATCCATCCAGATGGAGGTTTACAATGTCAACTTCTGATAATGATGCAAACAAGAACTTTTAAGTTGTAATGGGACAAAAAAATGAAAACAGAAAACCATCTGATGTGCAACCAGCAGCGCCCCCAGTTGGTAAAAGAAACACAGCTCCCAGTGCAACACATCCCCCTACCAAAGAGACAAAGCGAAAGATGCAAACCAAACAGGGAACATTGGCTCAGACAGAATGGTTGCTGGCTGCAGACTCTTTGTTCTCTCCTCCATCTGTATCTGAGTCATCACGTTTCATTCATTTCATTTCTCAGAAACATCTCCAGTTCTGCTGTCCTGAACCCCCCCTCCCTTCCACTTCTTGTTAATTAGGCTTATCTACTATTTCCTGTGATTCATTCAGAGTTCAAATATAAAATAAAACACTCCTAAATCAGAAATCCTTTTGGTTGTTTCAGATCTGTACCTGAATACTTACGTTTTTGATTGTTCATGAAGAAATCCACAGAGAAATCGCATCATCATAGTGACGGTCTGGGCCCATCCCCTCCTGTAGCACGCTCTCCTGCTAAGCTGTTTTGGATCGTACCAACTTCATTGGTCTTCATGAACCTCAGGTTGTTGTTGCACATCAGTGGAGATAAAGGAAGCTGCTGTGGTTCAGTTTGTTTAGAGATTCTGCTCCTCGCTCTCCATGTTCTGGTTCCCCAGTCTGCCTCTGATCCTCCTCCATTATCCTTTGTAATTAGAAAAGACCTCCTTTCTTCTTCTGATTCAATTGAAACTGTTTCCTAAATCCAGACAGTGTCAGCTTTTTTTCAAAGATGTGTTCATCAAGAAGGAGATTATCGAATCATCTAAAAGCAGCTCAAGTCATGAAAGAACATAGCACCTTTCATGGATCTCCTCTGTTTTGGCTCCCCCCTTCAGGTTTTCATCAAGGAGCTCCTGGTAAAGCTGCATGGAGTTCACAAGCAGAACGAGCTGCAGAGTGAGGGCATCGAACACCCGGTCATCTGCCACAGCCACCCTCGCCATGAGCCCTACCACTTCAACAACCCACCACAGCAGCACTTCCAGCAAACCCGAGGCAAAAACCAGAGCCTCTGATGGCGCCAGTACCCATAATGCACTCACAAACTGTCTGACATGAAACAAACAGAAGCAGGACAACACGAAGCGCCACTGCACCGCCCCACAGAGCCACGGCACCGCCCCACGGAGCCACGGCACCGCCCCACAGAGCCACGGCACCGCCCAACGGAGCCACGGCACCGCCCCACGGAGCCACGGCACCGCCCCACGGAGCCACGGCACCGCCCCACAGAGCCACGGCACCGCCCAACGGAGCCACGGCACCGCCCCACGGAGCCACGGCACCGCCCCACGGAGCCACGGCACCGCCCCACGGAGCCACGGCACCGCCCCACAGAGCCACGGCACCTCTCCACTCAAGCATCAAGACTGGAGTGACAATTTATTTCTGAGGAAGACCTGATCCGGTCAGACCAGTAGAGGGAGCCCACTCACATTGTTGTTAAATCTCACCCCCCAGAGTGGTAAAACATGCAAAAGCCTCCCTCTGCTGGTCACAAAACGACACAAAACACACACAAAAACACACACAAAACGACATCTTCAATTTGGGATTCTTGATTGATGTAGAAAAATGGGCTCATTGATCCCGAGAACATCCAATCAGAGCGGAGTGGAAGCCTGCGGCTCTGCAAAGATGGATCTCATAGAGACCAGTTTCCCGACACATAAAGATGTTGGTTTGTGAGACATTTGTGTTAAAGGGTTTTGTTTCCATTGAAGCGTTGGGACACAGAATCTAGTCCACCAGCCTTGGATTTAACTTCACGCTCAGTGCTGAGCAGCTGCAGAAGAACATTAGCCTCTTCTGCAGACAGGAACGCAGACTAAGCTGCTGAAAAGTAGCTGCAATTTGGCAAAACCACTACAATAAAAGAGTAAATTCTGCCCCTCTTTGGTTTTTCAGAACCTACCCGAAAAACCGAAGAACAGATTGAGGTGTTCCCTATCAGCGCCCCTTTGTGGCTAGAAGATACGACTTTCTGGTTTTTAGACAGACTTCTGTCAAATGTTTAAGCAGTACTGCCATTACTGAGTCCGCTTTGGTGGTTTTGACCTCTGTGGGTGTGAATGATGATCAGTCCATGACTGATGTTTCTGCAGAAAACACCATAAAGAAGGAGAAAAACAGACGTTTTCCAGTCCAGAGACTGAAGCTGAGGCTGTTCTCTCTGTTGGGTAGTGAAGCAGTGAATGGTGGAGGTTCAGGCAGGTTCTGCTTCTGCTGAGTCTGACAGTAGCTTGATGTGTGTCATGTTTTAGCAGGAAATCTAACTCTGAAGACTTGGCATCAGCAGCATTTCTAAAATAACTTCCTGAGTCATGTAATTTGCTCGCAAACGTTGTGACTTCTATGTGAGCTTATGTAACAAAAGCAGAGGCTCTGCGTTGAGGTTGGACGGTTTCTCTTACTGTGGCAGCAAACAGATTTTTCTCTCCTGTAGGGAATCAGAGAGGGTGTCAGACTTGTGTACATCTGCTAAGGAGGCCTAAGCAGAGGGAACCTTCTGCATCTAATCGGCCTTAATCCAGTTTGTAGAGATCCGAGGATCGTCATCAGCGTCATCTGGAGGATTGCAGATGTTGCTGTGACCTTTGAGTTAGACAGACATACTGCAGCATGGACTCCATCACTGCCTTCTCTGATAGTTTTGCTCCCCCTCTGTCTGCTGGCTCTCATTCTTCCGTCTGAGCGGGCCGTGCAGGCTGTCTGCTGCAGGCGAGACTGTGTGCGTTTAATCTGAGCTGAAGCAACATGTGACTCTTACTGGACCAGAAATGTTCATCCCAACCTCTGAATTGATGTAAAAGTAGTCGGCCCACAAGTGTTGGGATAAAGCAGGTTTCTACTGGCTTCCCTTCCACTGACTGCACACCAACTCCAACACTTTGTAAATGAGGGGCAACATGCCTGGAGTGACGACGTTACTGCAGATCCAACAGATAACTGCTGTGACCCTGTTGTGATGTTTCCTCGGGACACTAAAGTTGTGGCTTTCACTGTGTTTAATGCGAGTCCTGTCACACAAATATGATTCTCTGCAGAAACTTTGAAAAGTCTAATTAATAAAAAATAACTTTCATGTGTCGTGCTGTGTTTTGCTTGTCTGTTCTCAGTCAGACTGGAAAATAGTGTTTAAACAAAAAACAAAAACTTACAGATACAGACATCCTTAAGGAATTGTCAAAAATGAAATGTCATTAAAAGATAATCACTTTTTTATTTACTAATTTTCTTTATTTAATCTGGAATTCACTTGTTTTAATTAAAGTTTCTTTTTATTTATCAGAATCAGAGATACTTTATTGATCCCACACGTGGGAAATTTGTTTGTCACCCTAGAAACTGACAGCAGAGGGAAAAAAAGACTTAGAATTAATTTATTACATTTATGTCAAATTCTGTGATTTATTTAAAAAAAACCTTACTAAGTTAATTTTGTTTTTTGTACTATTCTAGTAAATCAGTGTGAGCCGAGAACATGTTGGAAATGGTCTATCTGTGTCTTCTGCAGTGACAGAAGAATGAAGAGGAGGAAGCCTCTTCTGTCGGAAACAGAACCCTGCAATCAGCCTTTTTCTATTCACAACTTCACTGTTTATCATTTTACTTTAAAATTCCATTCAAAACCATCTTACATGAACGTAAATATAAAATGAAAAAAAGAAGAAATCTTAAAACGACTGAAAACGGTTTTTCTCTGATTTATAAAAAAAACACCACTTTAAATAAAATCAGTTCCTTGATTTGATGATTTGCTTTTAGATTTCTGAGTGTTGACATTGTTTTAGACTCAGCCCTCATCTGTTTGACGACACATGGATTCCAGCGTGTCTGTCCTTCAACATGAAACCAAATGCAGAGAACATTTCAGCAGAAATCGTTCTGTCAGACCATCTCCTTCAAGGCTGTTTTTGACTTACACTGCCCCCCTCTGCCACTGGGGGGCAGGGGGCCGCTGTCATCACAAACACAGGGGTGTCTTCCATCTCTGCTGTCTTCACTGCAGACACTTACATACAAAGACACACAAGCTTTTACGTGAACTCCTGAGGAGCGTCTGATCCCAGGCAGCGGCAGATGCAGCTTTCGCTGCTTCTCTCTAAATTCATGTGGAATAAAAATCTGTGGTTTCTGCAGCTCTATTGTCACTCGATGGTCCTAAAGCAGGAACCTTAGCTCACTCTGAATCCCTCTGAAGGAAAATGCTGTAAGACGGGAATTCTTCAGGAGACCTCTGACTCTCAACCTTCAGTTTTCCATGAAGGTTGTTCAGATGCGTTTGAGCTGATAAAACGCTGAGGAATGTCCTGTCCTCCAGCAGCAGTGTAATCAGAGGGGTCCCTGGGGGGCGGGAGTGTGTGTGTGTGTGTGTGTGTGTGTGTGTGGAGTGGGTAGTGGTGGTGTTGTGGGATGGAGGTGTAGGTGAGGGGGGTACAGGACAGGACAGGCCTTTCCTCAGGAAAACAGATCACCTTCCACCACAATAGCGAGCGTCAGGAAGCTGCAGGCGGCCGTAGTGCTCTCCTGAGTCTGCCTGAAGCTCTAGAGAAGAGCTGACACTCATCAGAGGCCGTCTCACACACGGAGCAGCCCGGCAGCAGCATGACTCTGCCCTGAAGCTCAGCCGGTGAGTCCTCTGATGCTTTCACACCTTCACAGCTCCGTTCCTTCACACAGCTTTCAGGTCTGATTACAACATCCAGCTTCTGTTTTCCCTTCTTTTTGCTAACAAGCTGATTGTTGTGTTGTTGTCTGCAGGTAAGCATGTCTAACATCCAGACACACTTTTCAGTGCACTTGATCAAAAAAGAGACAGTTTTCTTCGATAAGATTGTTTGTTTTTGGTTGTCTGTTGACTGGATCGACCTTGCTGTTAAAGAAAGTAGGATTTTTATTTTTTCACATCAAAATGGGATAGAAGTTATTCGTTGTTTAACTCGGTTTGACTTTTCCTGTGTGATAAAGTGACATTTGACTGAGAAAAGCCAGCAAGCATTCATTAAGCGTTTAGCAGGTTTCCTGTTGAGAGCCGCAGGGACACAAAGACAGAGAAAAGGTCGCCTCAGTGACGGCTGATTACACAGAACACAGGCAGGAGAACTGGTCCGGGCTTTGGATAGAACCATACAAAGAGAGATGAGCCCGGTCTGGGGTTCACACCTTAATGTCAGTGCAGTTTAAATCAACTTTGACCAAATCTCCTAACATTTTGTTTCAGTGTGACTGATGTGTTGAGAAGAAATCAATCTATTGAGTTTGGAGAGAAAATTTATATTTTTAAAAATAAAATTACTCTGTTGCGTTGAATTCAGAAGGGAAGTAAGATTCAAATGTTTTAAATGTATGGGAAACGTTTTAGGGGTCCCTAAGGACAATATGTGACTAAAATGTGATCGGAAGTTTCTTTTCGTTTCTGTTCAAACTTAACATTGGAGGAGCTTCATATTCAGCCGCTGTGAGTGTTTCAGTCAGTTATCACGCTGTGGGAAACACTGGAAACGATCAAAACCAAAGCTGGAGCTGCTCCAAAGAGCTTTCAGACGAGCGACTGTCTCCTCTTACTAACTGTTGTCCTTTCAGTTTGTGAAGGTTTTCCACTGCAACCATGCCCATTCTGAAGAAGCTCCCCGGAAGATCCAAAAGCTGCCAAGAGTTTTCCAGAGGGAACGGAGAGCTGATCCTGCCCCGGCTGGACCTGGACATGAGGGGACTAAGTGACCTCAATGACCTGAAGGAGCTGGAGGAGATGAGAAAGAACCTCAACCCCTTTGAGGACGTGGACCTGGATGAAGATGAGAAGAACGATGCGGGCCTCATCATGGGGGAGGTCACAGATAACCACCAGCTCCGGTGCTCCCGGGACGGGGAAGAGGAGGAAAACGAGGTGAACGCAGAGAAGCACGGAGCTGGAAATCCCAAAGTGAAGCCCCTCAGGGGGACTCTGGAGCGGATCTGTGGAGTCTCCCCGCTGAAAACTCTGGGAAAACTGGGGAAGGGGCTCCGCATATCCGGGAAAAATGTGTGGGGGAACAATTATCCCCATCATACCCCTGGAGACTCCAACACACTTCCAGCAGAAAAGGAGAAAAAGAAAGGACTTCGCAGAGGCTCTGAGGGGATCATGACCCTGCTCCGGTAAGGGGGGGGGGGGGGGATCAGTAACTGGATTGCCTTTGAAAGGTTTTCACTGAAAAGTTTGATAGGAGAATGAAGGAACTGCATGTTTTCACTGTTATGAAGAGAAAATAAGAACTCTGCAGCTGCACCACTGATGCAAACACGCACATTTCAGAGGGAATGCAGGCCCTGAACCCAGAGCCAGAATTCAAACGAACGGCCCAAGGAGGAGGCCTGCTTTGTGTGCCTTGTGCTTCCCAAACCTCACTCTGAATGGAACTATCTTTAACCGTCATGTTTCTGTGCTGAGTCAACGTCTCTGCGGCGGCTGACATCCATCCTTCTGTGCAGCTTCACAGGTCGGCGTAAGGAAGAGCGCAGGGAAAGCCTGCCCTGCGGGGACCTACACCCAGACGGGGAGGTGGAGGAGTCCAGGCGGCCCTCCTTCCTGAGGATAGTCAGTCTGGGTAAGCTGAAGAGAGAATCCATGTCAGACAAGGCGTCCCAGGAGGCCGAGGAGGAAACAGAGGAGGAAGAGCCCGTGGTCAAAACCAGAGAGCCTCTCTCAGGTAAAACTCAAATCTGTTGATTTAACAGCCCTCAGAACATTTGCAAGAAGTTCTTTCAGTTTAGACATTCGTCCATGTCCTTCCTGTCATTTTAAGACATCTGGGAATGTGCTCTCATAGAAAGTCCTGTAATCCCAGCATCCTTATCTTCCTGTCACCAACTCAGGAAACCGCATAGTCCTGATAGTCCAGGTTGCGTTACATGTGCTGCTCCGTTCCTGATCCACAGGGAGTTATTTCTGGACACGTGTTTAGCGCTGTGGCGGCCTGCGACGGTCACAGCCACTGCATTTGTTTTCTAAACTCGAGTCTGTGTTTCTCCCAATAGTTCTGGAGATCCTGCAGCTGGTGAACCACAGAGACCTCCTGCTGGCCGACACACACATTCAGGAGCTGGAGCGAGAGTGCCAGCTGCTGTCTATGCTGCCATCAACATCTACCCCCACCCTCACGCCCACTCAAAGCCCAAGCACACCTCCCTGCTGGATTCCTCTGTCCCCTCCATCCTTAGATGATTCCCTCAGCTCCAACGCCACGCTGGACTCCAGTAAGAGGAAGGCCAAGGATGTGGAGCTGCTGTACGAGGCCCTGCAGAGGGAGATGTGGGATGTGGTGCGAGAGTCCCTCCGCCAGCCCAGCGCTGGCCCCAACCTCGGCCTGGTTGTCCTTGTCATCCAGCAGGAGGAGCACGCTGATGTGACCTGGGCCCTGAGAGAAGAGACCAAGCCAGAGGGAGAGCCCCCCCACATCCAGCCCAGCCAGCGCCCCCGCCAGCTGAAGCTAAAGTGGAGGCAGGCGGTGGCAGAAGCTGCCGACTGGAGCCTGCCGCAGCAGGTGGACACTCAGGCAGGCCAGCTGGCCTCCTACCTGGAGCGGCTGAGGAGCCGCATGGTCGACGACCTGGACGCAGCCAGGAGGAACGCCATTTCCATATACCCCGAAGAATTTGCTGCTTTCCAGGTTTATGTGGAGAGTTACCATCAAGCCACAGCCAAACGGCTTCGGACCATCACCAGTGGACCGCTGCAGATCACAGATGTGTACTCATTACTGGACTGGTTCTACAACGTCTACAACAGGTACGTGATGACCCAACATGCAGACAAATGTAATACTTGCTCATCATGCTTCAATGAGAAATGCTCTTCATGTGTGTCTCTTGATTTCATGAAGGGATGTTTTGGGAACCATCGGCGCCAGTGGAAACATTAACTATGCCACACTGGGTCCTGTTCTCCCTCAGGAGACGGTGGACCGCCTGGAGCATGACTGCATCAACATAGTGAAGGTAAAGAGGGGACAGAGTTCTCAAAAACACAAACTCGAGTTTGTGCAGCGATGTGCAGAGATCCCACAGTGGGCCTCCACTTAAAGATCATGTGATTGGCTGACAGTTGTCCAGTTCCTGAACTGCAAAGGTTCATGCAGAAAAAGAGAAATCAACCAAAGCAATGTGTCTGGACTTGGGAAAATGCCCTGTGTTAAGTCCTCTGAAGAGGATCAGGCACCAGCACTGGACCGACCACAAATGAGCAGAAAGACCTGGTAAAGAATCAGGATCAGCAATACACTAGAAGGAAAGACCTTCTGTTCCAGATTCAGGCAATCTGCTGTGGCTACTACAGGAAAACTCGTGGGCCAGTGTTCCTAAGGAACCTGGAACTGCCACCCCCCCTGCTTTAAGGAAATAGAATAAGTGTAATTTTGGACAGTAAACAGCTGCACTAAGGTATAGGCACTACCATTAGTGTTTCTGCTTTGTAGTGCAACTCCATACTTCCTCTGAGTTCTGTAAGAAAGGCAAACTACTTTGATATTTGGACCTATTGTAGTATGAAATGATAAAGAGAGCGCAGACACATTAGGGTCTCCAGGTTATGAAGAAGCAAAATAAACTCTGACCATTTCAAACTCTGCTTTTTAGGGAAAGGTAACAAGTGAACTGGTCCAGATTCTGGATGAGGAGGAGAGGCGGTGGGCCCAGACGCTGCACATAGAGGAGTATCAGTCCCACCTGGCACGCTCAGTCATCCAGGTACAACAGCACAGCTGTCTGGAGACATCTCCTCTCATGAAGATTGGTTCTCAGTGTTCTTTTTCATGCTTGCAGAGGCTGAAGGAGGACTTGGACCGATCCACATCTGTGAGCCAGTTTCTGGGAGCCAGAGTGGCTCGCTGCAGTCTCAGTGGGCTGGCTGACTTTCTGTACAAGTGAGTGAATGTTCTGTCGATTATGAGCGCATCATCCCTCATGTTAGATCAGGGAGGAGAAACGTCATTTGACAAATCAAATCATTTGGATTTTGCTTTGTCATTTTAGATTGACACGGAGATTCTTTTTACTTTTAACACTAACAAACAAACACTAAGCATCCAGCCAAACGGTGGAGTTGATATATTTTATAAATTCAATAAGAGCTAAAAAGAGCTTCAGTTTTCTACAAGCTATTAATAACTCATAAATCCTTAGACCTCTTCAATATTTGGAAGATGATTGAAATTTGCCTTTTTTACAAGTCCTTAGGTGTTATCAAAAGTGACTGTTTTCTGTAATATCTTTGCAAAGACATCCAAAAACAGACATAGATCCATCAGAAATATTTACCTTTGTAAACGTTGAAGTGGCTCTTCTGCTGCTCCATTTGCACCAGTGCTGTGAACGAGCTGGAGCTCTCACAGTCACAGTCATATGTGTGCTGGGTTTGCACTAAATCATCAATCCCCTATTTTCCAGCTTCCAGAGGAAGGTGGAGATCTTCCATGACACCCAGGCTGAGTTTGGAGACAGAGGGGATGGCTACATTTCCAGGACCATAGCTCTAGCTAACTGCTGTCCTCCACTCAGGTGGGACATCAGAATCTGGGGACATGGAACAGTTTGCAGCAAACAAAGAGTTAAATGATTTTCTGATGTAACCTGCAGGTCATTTGTAGAGCGCTGCACGCAGTGTGACCCACAGGGCAGCGAGGAGGCGGCCCAGAGAGCCAGCTCCTCCCTGGACAGAGTCATCAAACAGTCAGTAAGGGTGCTGGTTGACAGGCTGTTTGAGCAGATCAGAGTGAGTTGTTGACTTTTATCTCTTGTCCTCCATCTCTCCAAGCATATACTTGTTCAAAACTGGAAGTATTATCAAAAACACTGACAGAGGGGATGGGGTCCAAATGTAAAAGTTGTGTTTGCTTCCAAATGTAAAGCCCTGAAAACCCCACAAACTTTGACAAGTTCTGCAGATCCAGCTGCTCAGATCTGAGCAGCTGGATCTGCAGGAGAGGCAGAAGGTTTCCTGCTGGTGGAAAATGAAGAATTGTGTCTTCCAATAATTTGATCCAAGACTCAGACTTATAAATGTTTTGCAATGGGGCTATGGTGTGGCATTGTTGCCTCATAGTATGGGGTGGCCATGGTGCAGCAGTTGGGTGGTCGACCTCTGATTGGAATATTGCAGGTTTGATTCCCGCCTTTCCCGCCCATCTGTCGAAATATCCTTGGGCAAGACACTGAACCCCACTTTGCCTCTGGTGGAAGGTTGGCGTCAGTGTTAGGCAGCCGCCACCAGTATGTGAATGGAACTGGGACTTTAAAGCGCTTTGGGCCTTCGAACAAGGCCCAAAGCGCTTTACAAGTATACACCATTTACCATTTACTATAGTAAGAAGTTAGTAATTCAGATCCCACTTGAGCATGTTTGGGTTTTCTCAGAGCAGCCTAGCTCCTTCCCACTGTCCAAAAACATGTTCCTATGGTTGATTGGTGACTCTAAATGGTCCCTCAGAGGAGAATTTGCTTGTCTTTGTGTCGTCTTCAATAGACTGGTCATCTTACCAGAGTGAACCCTGCCTTCACCCTGAAGCAGCCGGGACTCCAGCATCCACCTGACCATGCATTAGAATAAGATGGAGTAGAAGATGGGTGGATGGTGTGGGGATGCCTAAAACTTTTAATCCCATCAGTTTCTGCCTCTCTTGGTCAAATAATTGAGATCTAATTCACCACACAGAACAAAAAACATGGTAATTTTACAACAGTCATAGGGGTTCCACCAATAACAACTAGCTGACGTTTACAGACAACACGTTCAGCACTACCCAGCAGGTCTGTCCTCTACGACATCAGGAAGATTTGACGAAACCTAGCTTGTCATCCCTCAGCTTGAAATATGCAGCTGCATAGCAGAAAATCTCAGGCTCCTCTTATTTCTCGTCTTTGTTACAAAGGAGTCAGACTTCTCTTCTTTATCAAAAACCTTCCAGACTTTTCTCTGGACATCAGCTGGTCTGCATCATTTTCAGCTTAGCTTTCATGTATGATTACCTTTAAAGGATTTGAAATTCTTCTTTTCTCTATGAAGACAAAACACAGCTTTATAATCTGGTCATCTGTCCTTTTTTTGCTTGGTTCAGTCATATGTTGGTGGTCAGTGGCTGAACAAGGACAAAGAAATCCCTCTGAAAAGGTTCAGATTGAAGGAATAAAACCACACACAATGAAAACCTTAAAAAACCGGAGAAGTTATTGAGAACTCTGAAAAAGCACATGTGCAAATCTGACTGCTGAAGCAAAATATGTAGAGATGAGGGACTTGTGCTGAAAGTGATGTCCTCTGATCTGCTGCAGCCTTTCTTTGACAAGCTCATCAAGAGGAAGTGGCTGAACAACACAGAAGCCTTTGAGGCTATTGAAGCCAGCATCAAACAACATTTCAAAAAGTTTAAGAGGATGGACCCTCCTCCATATCAGGTAAAACTGAACTCGTTTGCACATGTGACTGCAGCAGGCAGGTCCTCACTGCTGTGATCGACAGGCGCTGGTGGGCGAGGTGCACAGGCGGGTCCTGGTGGAGTATGTCCGAGCCACCATGCGAGGTCGGGTCATCTGCACATCCTCGAAGATGAGGAAGAGGATGGCCTTCCGCCTGCAAGACGAAGCCAAGCAGCTGAAAGGGCTCTTCAGGGATCTGGTGAGCCACTTCTACCAAAACAAATCACTTTGAAGGATTTTTTTCTTTTAGTTTTCTCAGAGACGCTGACAAAAGGCCACCGACATGCAAGAAGTTTTCAAGGCAGGAAAAGTATTAACCAACTCCAAAGTCCTGAACTTTAAAAGCAGGAAATGCATTCTGGTGGCTGTGAGAGGAGCATGACCCTTGAACTTCCTCCGTCAGGACCGACCTAGACAGTGTTGATGCAGGAGCGGGCCATGAAAAATGGCTGCCATCAGTGAAATGGAGATGGATGAATGGCGCTTACGTTAGCACTTGCCAGAAAGGGGAAGAGAGAGTAAAACAACTGAGGCGGGCGGCTTGGCATTTGCCCCCTCTGTGTGCAAACTTAAACAAGTGTCCGTCACCTCGGCTGACAACAGGAAGCTGCTGTGTTTGGAGGGAGCTTCCTGTTCCTGTCAGCTGGTCGACTTTGATGTGGCTCTTGGATGGCCTTGATGGCCTCGCTCACCAAGGAGCAAGACGGAGTGCCTGTGGAAACTGCAACTTTGGGACGGGTGACTTTTTAATGGCAGTCAAAAACAGAAGTTGTTATTTTTAGTGGATGCCAAGGCAAATAATTTATCTTCTTTTCCTGAGTACATGGGGGGAAACAAAAAGTCGGAAAGCAGAGGTGGAGTTGTGTTTTTCACCGATGAATCAAGTATTTGGCCTCTGGCCTCAGGCTTGCTCTCTGCTGCTTTCCATGCAACACCTAAAAACTTGCACGTAAACTGAAGCTGAATTTCAATGAAGCCGATTCTTGTTTTTGCTCAATGAAAGAGGTTTCCCTTCTGTCTGCACTCAGGACTCAGACTCCTCCTGGTTGGACAGCATCATCTCCCACATCGCTGACATCATTCTCCTGGAGGACACCCCATCCATCCAGATGGAGGTGGCTGTCTTAGTGAAAGAGTTCCCAGACATCAGGTGAGGCGCCGGCCCTTACGGTCCCAGTTTATTGTGCTAGCAGCTACTGTACATCCAAAGGGATTTTTTTTTGGCAAGATGGATCTGCTTGATTAAGCTATTTTTGGACTTCAATAAAAGGGTTGTAGGTGGGAGGGGTGGCTGGAGTTTATTTGTGTACAGATTAGGACTCAGGTGACAGCTTATCGCAGCATGTGACGCACAAGCCTCTCAGGAGCAGACAGGAAGCTGCTGACAAGTACTTCCTGTTCCTGCCACCCTGAAGGAGACAGACTGGTGCCATGCTTGGACTTATAGAGGAGGAGGTGTTGAAGAGAGGAGGAAACATAAGCACTTTAAGCACCAACACAAGCCGGGCTGGCACTTGACCCCCCCCCCCCCCTTTTTTTACTGCATGGTATTTCAGAAGAACAAAGCTTAACAGTCTTTGAGATGTTTCAAAGCTTCCCTTTGCTGCTGCAGCACCCTTTCATTCATGCACTTTTAAGCCTGCACCCCCCCCCCCTCCCCACAGCCTTTATTAGATCATGAGGTTAAAATGTGGATTTGTACTAAACACCTGCAGAGGGTAAAGTAACTAATGTTCTAAAGCACTGATTCAATGTGAAGCTCCTCTTAGGAAGCAGCCCTTGTGATACACTGACTGGAAACTGTGTTCAGGCTGCTGTGTTTGTAATGGAAACCAGAAGCAGCACTGGATATACTGTTACGCTAACCATGGTCTTTACACTTACACTGCTGCCAATGAGCCAAATCAGTTCACATGACCAAGCATGCAGGAAAGAGAGGTCCAGTGGATTTTAAAATCAAACTGAGGGTTCCAGAAGATTACCTCTGGATGAACAACAATCTCTGAATTTGGAGTCACTGCTCTTTGAGAACTTGTCATTTTTCACTTTTGCTTTGAAACTGGTTTGAAAATGGAACTAACTCAAGCCAGGTCAGTTCACCAGGTAACCTGAGGGTGGCTATACAGCCAAGTCTTTATTGGCTCCTACGTAAAACAGTCCTGACCGAACTGAGTCTGGTTCGAAAACACTTCTCCTCTGCACTGTAAAAACAAGGTGAGAAAAGTCAAACTTTTGAGGCAACTCGCTGACCTGAATTTAGAAGTTTTAAATTCCAACTCCAACCTTTGAGTTAGATTTTGGGTTTTGATGTCAACATTTTACCAAAACCAGACAAGTGTGAGTTGGTTTTCAAAACAAAAGCATGTAGTCCAAATTTTGACCTTTCTCAACTTTTCTTTACAGGACAACTGAGGTTTTATGGAATTAATTGTTTCATGTTTTGGAGAGAAAATGCACTGCAATGGGGGTGTGGTCTTTTGATTGACATAGGATAATGTAATCCTTGGTTTTGTATGACCCAATAATTGAAAAAAGAGTTTGTCCTTCCTATGTCAGCCTTTTCAGAATGGAAAGGTTTCCGTGGTGACCCATCTGTCTAAGATGTTAATGAACATGGTGTTTTAAAACGTTTTAAAACCTCAGCCAAGTAACAGCCAAAGGGTCACAAGGGTCAATCCATGTCCCACATGTCAATGAATGAGACCTGCAGATGGAGAAACAGTGTTTGAAGTGTGCACCAAGTCTGAGTCTGCTGATTGAAAATATAAAGCAGGGTTGTCATGCTGTTGTTCACCTTTCAGCATATCCCTCCAGGTGTCGGCTTTCATTGTTTCACAAAAGTGACTTGGAAGAGATTTTTACGCTGGAATCCCTTCTTGACACAACCCTGTATTTTATCCGGGCTGGGGACGGGCACAGGGAGACCCAGACTTGAAATCATCCAGCCCAAGTGCAAGATTTTGCAAAAATGATCAATCCTCTGAAAAGGGCCAGGACCAAAAAACCTCTCTGATAATGAAAAAGCATCCACTCTGGGAGAAGCACTGTAATAGCCCTGATCATTGAAAGAACACAAGAAGTACTTCTGCAGAACACAGGCGTGATCATTCTTACCGTCAGAGTGCAACCCAACATCTTATGTGACACATCTGAGAGTCAGAGCTGCCAGAAACACGCATTGACTCACTTCAGCAGAACTCGGGGTCATGACAGTAACGGGTATTGACGACACTAAACAGAAGCAGTTTCCACTGAAAGCTGGACTGACTCTCTTCCTCTTTGTATCCTTCCATCCCAAAGGAAGAGGCACGTCTCCGCCCTGCTGAACATGCGAGGGATGGTGCGGCAGGCCGAGCGGCAGGAGATCCTCAATGTCGTCAAAGACTTTGAATGCAGCAGCGCTGTCATGAGTCGAGACCACGCCTTCTTCTCCGACATCCCCATCACCTCAGAAGTTCACTGCATCAGCTTGGGTTTCCTGCGCTTTGCCATGAGCATTTCCAACTGGTTCTCAGAGCACCGGCCGAGGAGACAGCGCAGACCGAGCACCAAAAACACAGCGCCTCCTCCTGAGAACATGGAGTAAATGAGTAAATGGTGAGGCCAGGTGTTGTGTCAACTCAGAAGCCACAGACTCACTGTGAAGATGCTGAAAAAAAGAACAAGCACCTTGAGCACAATAGGATGGTTGTCACTTGCATAAAGACCTTTGTTCTCAGGTACTCTCCAAACGTCACGTGCACACTGACTGTTTTCATCTCCACAAATGTGATGCTACACAGACACGTGAAACCAAAATCCAGAAAATGTCATTTTATTCCTCCATGATGTTGCAGAAGCAGCCTCTTAAAGTTGATTCTATTTGATGATGTATGTACTGCACATGTATGCAAGAATTTCTGATGTTTTGGAACACCCCCACCACTGCTGTTGGTGACAGCCTTGCTTCACCCTGCAGCCCCACAGCAAGTTGGAAACCACCCAAAACCCCTGCCACTGGGGGGCTGGCCCTGCAGAGCCCCTCCAGCACCAAGGTGTCCCTCTGAGAGCAAAGCTCCAGGCAAACCTGAAGCCATCTCTCTGAGAAAAGCAGAGTGCTGCTCTGAACTTGTTCCGTCTTCCTGCTTTCTGCACTTTGCACGATGTAGCTGACAAATAAAAGACTACTAGCTTTTCATCTCGAGAACATCCTACTTTGCCTAAATTTGTTCTACCACAAGAGAGGCTCTAAAATGTCCTGAACTATTGCTGTGAAAGAACTGGACCCAGTGCTGGAAACACAAGAAAAGCCCATTGACTGGGTCGGCTCACTTTTATACCGCTTTTATATTGAAAGTCATGTGGAAAATGTATGCATCTGTAGAAGATCTTTACAGACTCGGCATAGTCTTCTGATTAACAATGAAGGACTTTTGGCCGGACACACACACACACACACACACACATTCTTCATGCCTTTGTTATTTATCTGAGGAACATGGCAGGTCTGTTCAGTAAACAGATCTAAAGCACAGGACCCTGTGGCAGCTACTATTTAAGTCCTCGACCCTGAGGCCAACAACGGGATGGTTTTGATAAACAAAGTTTTCCTGTTGTCCGCTGAGGTGCCAACGGATGCTTTTATTGGAGCCAAGTTTACTTTAGGGCCTCGGAGGAAACTTCCCTTCTGCGGCTGCCGCAGAGCTTTTTCATGTCTGAGCTGCTCGAGAGCTTTCAAAACAAAAGCGTCCTGGCTGAGCAGGGGTCAGCCTGCACACAGACCCCTCTGAACCAAGGCCTGAGTTTATCCCAGTTTGAGTGGCTGCGTGTTTTCAGATTCAGATTCATCCGTGTTTTATTCACGTCATCTGCGGGGTCTGTGCGCCTCTTTGTGACTGCACTGCAAAGGAAACATAGGGATGTCATCCCGCTTGTTGAAGGCCCAGTAGTAGCATCAGATGCTAAGCATCAGTGACAAAATCTGTAAATGTGAGGGAGCAGCAGTAACAAGTCCTTCAAGACATCTCCTTGTTATCCAGAGTCCACTGCAGCTCCCTGACCTCTGACTGCTCTGTACACTTGTTTGTGTTTTCATGATATGTTCCAAGAATTGTGGAACAGAACAGGAAGAACAATAAGTAAAGTTGGAATCATCTGCAAGTTAACTTTGGCCTCTGAATCCTATGCATACCAGAGAGCATTATCAGACATCCTTTAATATAGTGGGCTGCTTGGCGGATGCTGGGAGGCAGTTTTCCAAGTATTCCAAGTGGGGATTTACCATCCCTGACAGAGAGGGACAGGTCGGAGTGAGGGCCAAGCTCCTGGAGATTTCCCTCGATCAAGCAGCCGAAGGTGGAACGGCGCTCTGGATCACAATGCAGTCCCTGGGAAGCACTCCCCTACTTCCTCTCATTAACACTACTCTGAAATGGAAAATCCATCAGGCTGTGTTCACTGTTTGTTTTCGG